>NC_136058.1:149545568-150190046 GCF_964261635.1 Lissotriton helveticus | reverse complement strand
TGGTTCACTCGGGGTGAGCGTTACTCAGCAGCAAAGCCGGCTGTAGCTCTCTTTCTCTGGCTGTCTCTTCACATTCTCAGAGTCGCAGTAACTACAATCTCAGAAGTGCAGAGTAAGACCCCATAGACACAGACAAGTAAGCACTGGAGAACACATCATCGCCTTAAGGTGACGACAGCCTGACAGGAGTTGGACGCAAGGGTCGCTCCTTCGCAGCCACTTTGAGATTCTACTGATGCATAGGTACATAGGTCTGAGGAGTACGCACCAGTAATGGAAGAAGGAACAAGCATCTGCAATGCACTAGGTCTAAATACACTCCACATAATACCACACAGTGCCGCATAATTATATGCTACATAATTACATTGCACTCAATGCAACTTACACTCCTACTACCACTCAGTGTCACAAAATTGCACGCCACATAATTACACTCTACTGAATGCAACATACCATCCACAAAATACCACTCAGTGCCAAATAATTGTTTGCTACATAATTTCACTGCACTCAATGCAACATACACTCCAAATAATACCACTCAGTGCCACATAATTATACTCCACATAATTACACTCTACTGAATACATCATACACTCCCCATAATGCCACTCGGTGCCACATAATTACATGCCACATAATTACACTCTACTCAATGCAACATAAATACACTCCACATAATACCACTCAGTGTCATATATTACACGCCACATACGTACACTCTACTCAATGCAACATAAATACACTCCACATAATACCACACAGTGCCACATAATTATCTGCTACATAAGTACATTGCACTCAATGCAACATACTCTCAAAATACCACTCAGTGTCACATAATTACATGCCACATAATTACACTCTACTAAATGCAACATACACTCCACACAATACCACTCAGTGCCACATAATTACTTGCTACATAATTACACTGCACTCAATGCAACATACACTCCAAATAATACCAGTCAGTGCCACATAACTACACGCCACATAATTACACTAAACTGAATACAACGTACACTACCCATAATACCACTCAGTGCTATATATTTACATGCCTCATACTTACACTCTACTCAATGCAACATAAATACACTCCACATAATACCACACAGTGCCACATATTTATATGCTACATAATTATATTGCACTCAATGCAACATACACTCCAAATACCACTCAGTGCCACATAATTACACGCCTCATAATTACACTCTACTGAATGCAACATACACTCCACACGATACCACTCAGTGACACATAATTATTTACTACATAATTACACTGCACTCAATGCAACATACACTCCAAATAATACCACTCAGTGCCACATAATTATATTCTACTCAATGCAACATAAATACACTCCACATGATACCACTCAGTGCCATAAAATTACACGCCTGATACTTACACTCTACTAAATGCAGCATAAATACACTCCACATAATACCACACAGTGCCACATACTTATATGCTACATAATTACACTGCACTCAATGCAACATACACTCCAAGTACCACTGGGTGCCACATAATTACACATCACATAATTACACTCTACTGAATGCAACATACACTCCACACAATACACATCAGTGCAGGAAAAAGTTGCCAGCAGTGCAAGTACAAAAAAAGTAGAAGACATTTTTTATGTTAAAATCTTTTTTTAATCAGGTTTTTCAGTTGTATATAATTATATATTTGTTTGTATAAAGGTAACAAAAATGCTTCACACTTTTTAATATAACTTTTCAACATAATGCACAGCAGCCACAATGCTCTACAACATAGCCAAAAGTTCCGGCTAAACACATAAGGTCCCAAAGGCGAGACCTATTGGCTATGCCAATGCTTGTTTGTGAAAAAACCAAAGGTTACAGGGACAATATAGTTAGGCTCATATTTCACCCATACAAAATCATTTAAATTCAGCAGTTATAGTTACCTGAGCTAATTAAAGCTTAAGCCCTACTTAAATTACTATTAATTTTGTACTACTAATGAGTAATACTGTTTCTAATATATGTAATTTTTGTGGCACTGTAACTGTCTGTAACAGTGAGGGAGTGGGTGTCTGAGTGGCTTTATGGGTGTGTGAGTGGCTGTGTGGGTGAATAACTGGGGGTGTGAGTAGCTGAATGAGTGAGTGAGTGACTGTGTGCGTGGCTGTATGGGTGTGTGAGTGGCTGTATTGGTGACTGTGATGGCTGTGTGAGTGGCTCTATGAGTAGATGAGTGTGTTTGTGAGTGGCTGTATGGGTGACTGAGTGGCTGTGTGACTGGCTCTTTGAGTCAGTGACTGGATGTGTAAGTGGATGTATGGGTAAAAGAGTAGCTGTTTGGATGTATGGGTAAGTGAGTGGGTATGTTAGTGGCTGTTTTGTACAGTAGGTATTTGTGTGAGTGGCTGTATAGACGAGTGAGTGGTCGTATGAGTGATTGTATTGATGTATGGAAGGGTATATAAGTGGTTTTGTGGATGAGTGAATGGATAAATAGGTGGCTGTGTGGATGGGTGAATAGCTCTGTTGGTAGCTGCATGGGTGAAAGAGTAGCTATGTGAGTGACTGTATGGGTGAGTGAGTGGGTGGGTCGGTCACTGTATGGGTTCTGTGAGTGGGTATGTGAGTGGTTTTGTGCATGTTTGAGTGGCTGTATGGGTCTGTGAGTGGCTGTGTGAGATGCTGTATGGGTGGTTGTGTGAGTGGCTGTGTGAGTGAGTGAGTGTGTATGACAGTAGTTGTATGGGTCTGTGAATGCGTATGTGAGTGGCTGTGTGACTAGGTGTATGAGAGGCTGCATGGGGGTGTGAGTGGGTGTGTGAGTGGTTCTGTGGATGATGTCATCAGTGATGTCGTAAATTATTTAATCAGTGGTATCACTGAGCATGTCAAGAGTGATGTAATATGTGAGGTTATAAGCAGTGCATTGCAGGGGCGTACGTTATAGTTAGCTCAGGTAATTATAACTGCTAAATTTCAGTGGTTTTGCACAAGTAAAGTCTGAGCCTTACTATAACGTCCCTGTAACCTTTGTTTATTTAAATGAATTCCTATCTTTTTTTAATTCTATTTCCTTACTTTAATGTCTCTATTTTTTTCAGTGAATATCTATGTTTTTAAAAACTTTCTTTACTAACTATAACATCCCTATAACCTTTGTTTTTTTAATTAAATAAACAAAAAATGTATTTTATAACTGTAACCTTTGAGAGGGTGTGTGTGGGTGGCTGTATGGGCCTGTGAGTGGGTGTATAAGTGCCTGTGTGGATCTGTGAGTGGGTGCATGAGTGTTTGAGTGGGACTGTGACTGGATGCACGAGTGTCTGAGTGGGTATGTGAGTCTCTAACTGGGTCTGTGAGTGTGTGCATTTGGGGCTTTGAAGGTCTGAGTGGATAGATGAGCCTCTGAGTAGGTGAGTGAGTGAGTGTGTGGATGTCTGAGTGGGTCTGTGAGAGGTTGTGTGAGTCTCTGAGTAGATCTGTGAGTGAGTGGGTAAGTGTCTGAGTGGGTGAGTCAGTGGGTGTTTGATTCTTTCAGTGGATCTATGAGTGGGTGCATGGGTCTCTGAGTGAGTGTGTGAGAATATGAGTGTCTGAGTGGATCTATGAGTGGGTGAATAAGTGTTTAAGTGGGTGTTTGAGTCTCTGAGTGGGTCTGTGAGTGTGTGTGTATGAGCCTCTCATTGGGTCTATGAGTAGTTGAATGAGAGTTTGAATGGATCTGTGAGTGGGTGCATGAGGCTCTGAGTATGTCTGTCAGTGGGTGCATGAGTCTCTGATTGGGTCTTTGAGTGGGTGTGTGAGTAGGTCTGTCAGTGGGTGGGCAGTAAGAAAAGTGAGGGGCACATGGAAGAAGGTCTCTGAGCCAGCTTCCCCAGTGATGACCCTCCTGTCCAGCTTGCCTGCAGTCTGCTATTCTCTGCTGCCTTCAGTTTTGTGCCTCCTCTGCTAGTTTTCTCCTAATTTTTTGCCTCTATTCTACTCACTTCTGCCTGGTAGGCTGCCTCTTTCTGATTGTTTTGCCCGTTTTTGTGTCTCTTTCTGCTCGATCCTAACCTCTTCTCTGCCTCTTACTGCTTGTCTCTGACCTCTATTTTGCCCCTTGCGTCTCGTTTCTTACTTTTATTTTGTCTCTTTCAGCTCATTCTGCCCGTTATTTTGCCTCTTTCTGATCACCCCTGACCTTTATTTTGCCTCCTTCTAACCTTTATTCTACCTCTTTCTGCTCTGTTCTGGCCTTTTTTCGGACTCTTTCTCCTCTTTGTTGACCTTTATGTTGCCCCTTTTTGCTTATTTCTGACCTTTATTTTGTCTTTTTCGGCTCATTTCTGACCTCCATTCTGCCTCTTGCTGACCTCTATTTTTTCTCTTTCTGTTTGTTTCTGACCTTTATTCTGCCTCTTTCTGCTCGCTTCTAACCTTTATTCTAATTCTTTCTGCTTGTTTCTCACCTTTTTTTGCCTTTTTCTCCTCATTGCTGACCTTTATTCTTCCTCTTTCTGGTCGATTCTGACCTTTCTTCTGCATCTTTCTGTTTATTTCTCACATTTTTCTTGTCTCTTTCTTTTCATTGCTGACCTTTATTCTGCATCCTTCTGCTCATTTCAGGCATCTATTTCTGGTCATTTCTCACCTTTAATTTGCCTCTTTCTGCTTGCTGGTGACCTTTATTTCACCTCTTTCTGACCTTTATTCTGCCTCTATCTACTTGTTTCTCACTTTTATCCTGCCTCTTTCTGCTCGTTGCTGACCTTTATTATGCCTCTTTCTGCTAATTTCTCACCTTTATCCTGCCTCTTTCTACTCATTGCTGACCTTTATTCTGCCTCTGTCTTGTCATTTCTCACCTTTATCTTGCCTCTTTCTGCTCATTGCTGAGCGTTATTTTATCTTTTTCTGCTTGTTTTCCACTTTTATTCTGCCTCTTTCTGCTTGTTCCTGACCTTTATTCTGCCTCTTGCTGCTTGTTTCTCACTTTTATTTAGCCTCTTTCTGCTCTTTGCTGAAATTTTTCTGCCTCTTTCTGCTTGTTTCTGACCTTTATTCTGCCTCTTTCTGCTAAGTTCTCAACTTTATTTTGCCTCTTTCTGCACGATGCTGGACCTTTCTTTTCCCTCTTTTTGCTCATTTCTGATCATCTTTATTTTGCTTCTTTCTGCCCGTTTCTCACCTTTATCTTGCCTCTTTTTGCTAATTTCTGACCTTAATTCTGCCTCCTGCTGCTCCCTTCTGACCATTTCCGGGACCACGGGGGAGCCTCAAGGCCACGCCATCCCAGCCGGCTTTCTGCCTCCTTCAGGTACCAGCATTGCTACTGCACGCAGGGAGGCGAGAGCACTTTCAGAGCTTCTGCCTGCTGGAACTGGAGTGTTTGCTTTTGCATGACAGGAGCTGTCCGCTCCTGCCAAGCATAAGCAAACAGCTGTGTCCCAGAGGTGGGCACCCTGAGATATAGCAGGAGCCGGTCCTGGGCATTGGTGGTCCCAAGGCCATTATTGGCTCCTGTAGGGGCCCCGCGCAGCCCCTCCTTCTCTTTTCACTGGCTGGCCCGGTGGGTGGTTGTCCCTGGGCCGTATATGACTTGCTGCCTGAGGGAGGTGGTGGGCACAGGGGGGGTCTGCGTAGCCCCCATGAATTATTCATATTAAGACTAGGGAGGTGGTGGTCCCTGGGACACTGAAGAGCCCATGGAGTGGGGGTCCATGTGCACCCCTCCAATATATAAAGAAAGCCCTGGGGAGGTTGTGGTCCCTGGGGGTCTAAGAGCCTTAGGAGGGGGCCCCTTGCGCTTCCTCTTTCATTAATAAATGCCCCGGGACCTGACTCTCCCAGGGGCTCTAATCAAAACAAGCTAGGAGCCCGCAATAGTTTTTTCCTTAAATTATGCCGTGGATTTGCAGCTCCGTCATGTTTGCACTGCAAAAATGCCAAAAAAGTATTTTTCGGCCCTTTCAGGGTCACAGGTGAACCTCAGGACGACACTTAGGGGATCAGGGTATTCCTACCTTGCCGCCCTTTCATTTTTTTAAACTTTCTTTGTGGGACTTGGCTTCCTGGTTAAAGTGTTGGCTGCCAATCAGGTTTCAGCACGTGGAGTGTCGGATCATTGGGGGTTCCGCATACCTATATATAATTTTTTTTAATATATTTTAAAAACTACTTAACATGTTTACACCAAATAACTCGCTTAATGGATTGCCCTGAAACTTTCCAAGCACAATAAGAATCACGGGGCACTTTTTGGGGAAACGGCGCCATAGATAAAGGCAAGTCAAAATTGCTTTTCCTATGGAAACATGGTCTTAACTATAACTACCTACTGGATATATATACATATATAAAAAGAAGCAGCGTCCCACACCTCACAACTTCGCTTCTCCATGTCTAATGCGCAACAAGGTTACACCAAAAAAACAACACAGTGCACCAACTCACTCTCAAACACCGTCTCCACCACCCACACATGCCAACCCATCAAAATGCCTTCTTAGCCTGATGTACAAAGAACACGATACAGAAAAGCTACACAATTGCTATCCTCATATACCTAATACCAACACTAAGGACAAACCTGCTGCAAGCCCCCAAACTACTGCTCACTCCTCTCCAAAAAGAAATCACACTATCACCAAAGAACATTCTCTGAACTGTCTACTAATAAATGCTCGATCTCTCTCTTAAAACCACCTTCTCACTTATGCAAAACCAGACATCCTATTTATAACTGAATCATGGTTGGGAGATGATATGGCTCCAGTCCTACATGAAACCATTCCCCTAGGCTATCAAACGATCACCCAAAATCATATAGGCATAAACGGAGGTGGCCTAGCTGTTGTGTTCAGGCAAACAATACAAATAACTAAAGCTGAGGCCCTTTTCACCAGACGTAATCCTACACCGTCTTCCTCCTGTAACTTCCTGCTCCTTTACAAAGATGTCCACCTAGCAATGCAACATTCCCAGACGCCCTTCCAGACATGATTTCAAACCTGATAACACTACACTCCAACCTATGCATTCTAGGCGACCTCAACATTTGGTTTGACAAACCCAATATGGCCCATTCGCAAAAAATCCCAGCTCGCCAAGACGCACTGAACCTACATCAGACCATCCACGAACCCACACACATCGCTGGACACATCCTAGATGTCATTTGTAGCTAATACAGAACTAGTTACCTTTCAAGTGATGACTCCAGTCACATGGTCAGACCACCATTTGCTTGCCTTCCAACATAAAACAACACTAAGCGATGCACCTAAAACCACCTTCCGTGCATCCCTCTATTGGGTGCGGAAGAAACTCAATTTGGAACACTTAGAAACACAATTAACATCTAATACAGATCTAGAAACAATACATTCTGTTCAAAAACAATTTTGAGTGGGTACAGGAAGCATTTGATATCCCGATATCACTAAATACCACACAACAGAACAAAAGAAAACAAGTACCTTGGAGAAATACAGAGATAAAAGAGATAAAACAACAAATTAGAAAGCTGCAAAGTTCTTGGCTCAAAACAAATGCCAATCAAAACAAACTTTGCCCACAGAAAATTAACTGATTATACAAGTCAGCTATCAAGAAAACGAAGAAAATATACTATTCAGACAGAATTCAAAATGCTAAATGTGCAAATAAATAATTCTATAAAATTCTCAATGGATTTTGTAAACCAAATTGACTAGAAGGAGCTCATCCATTACTCAAGATTTTACAGGCAAACTGGCAAATCATTACACAGACAAAGCAGACACGTTGGACTCATACTTAAAACAAAGACACATCATTAGCACTAACTCTTTTACAAAAAAACAATCCAAGAATACTCTACCCCAGCCTCTCAGTTCCTTCCGGCACATTTCACACAATGAGATTATGGACCTGTTCAAACCAAGCAGGCCTGCCGGCAGCCCTTCTGACCCATATCCACTGCAAACCTTCAAGACCATTCTTCTAACAACCTCTGCTGCCACTCCAGTAAGAAGAATCTCCAACAACTCTTTAACTACAAGGATATTTCCAGAAGAACTAAAAAAAGTCATACATACACCCATTACTACAGAAAACAAACCTGGAACTGCTGAACCCTGACAACTACAGACTGATTACAAATGGACCATGATTGGGCCAACTGATAGAAAGAGCAGCATTCGCCCAGATATCACAATTCATTGAAGAGAATGCCATACTTTCAGACTTCCAAACCGGATTCTGCCCAGGAAGAAGCACAGAATCTGCCCTTCTTGCCATCTGGGCTGACTTGAAGAACACAGTTGACTACATCTGTGAGAGGTCTGTGAGAGGTTGTGTGAGTCTCTGAGTAGATCTGTGAGTGAGTGGGTAAGTGTCTGAGTGGGTGAGTCAGTGGGTGTTTGATTCTTTCAGTGGATCTGTGAGTGGGTGCATGGGTCTCTGAGTGAGTGTGTGAGAATATGAGTGTCTGAGTGGATCTATGAGTGGGTGAATAAGTGTTTAAGTGGGTGTTTGAGTCTCTGAGTGGGTCTGTGAGTGTGTGTGTATGAGCCTCTCATTGGGTCTATGAGTAGTTGAATGAGAGTTTGAATGGATCTGTGAGTGGGTGCATGAGGCTCTGAGTATGTCTGTCAGTGGGTGCATGAGTCTCTGATTGGGTCTTTGAGTGGGTGTGTGAGTAGGTCTGTCAGTGGGTGGGCAGTAAGAAAAGTGAGGGGCACATGGAAGAAGGTCTCTGAGCCAGCTTCCCCAGTGATGACCCTCCTGTCCAGCTTGCCTGCAGTCTGCTATTCTCTGCTGCCTTCAGTTTTGTGCCTCCTCTGCTAGTTTTCTCCTAATTTTTTGCCTCTATTCTACTCACTTCTGCCTGGTAGGCTGCCTCTTTCTGATTGTTTTGCCCGTTTTTGTGTCTCTTTCTGCTCGATCCTAACCTCTTCTCTGCCTCTTACTGCTTGTCTCTGACCTCTATTTTGCCCCTTGCGTCTCGTTTCTTACTTTTATTTTGTCTCTTTCAGCTCATTCTGCCCGTTATTTTGCCTCTTTCTGATCACCCCTGACCTTTATTTTGCCTCCTTCTAACCTTTATTCTACCTCTTTCTGCTTGTTTCTGATCTTTATTCTGCCTCTTTCTGCTCTGTTCTGGCCTTTATTCGGACTCTTTCTCCTCTTTGTTGACCTTTATGTTGCCCCTTTTTGCTTATTTCTGACCTTTATTTTGTCTTTTTCGGCTCATTTCTGACCTCCATTCTGCCTCTTGCTGACCTCTATTTTTTCTCTTTCTGTTTGTTTCTGACCTTTATTCTGCCTCTTTCTGCTCGCTTCTAACCTTTATTCTAATTCTTTCTGCTTGTTTCTCACCTTTTTTTTTGCCTTTTTCTCCTCATTGCTGACCTTTATTCTTAATCTTTCTGGTCGATTCTGACCTTTCTTCTGCATCTTTCTGTTTATTTCTCACATTTTTCTTGTCTCTTTCTTTTCATTGCTGACCTTTATTCTGCATCCTTCTGCTCATTTCAGGCATCTATTTCTGGTCATTTCTCACCTTTAATTTGCCTCTTTCTGCTTGCTGGTGACCTTTATTTCACCTCTTTCTGACCTTTATTCTGCCTCTATCTACTTGTTTCTCACTTTTACCCTGCCTCTTTCTGCTCGTTGCTGACCTTTATTATGCCTCTTTCTGCTAATTTCTCACCTTTATCCTGCCTCTTTCTACTCATTGCTGACCTTTATTCTGCCTCTGTCTTGTCATTTCTCACCTTTATCTTGCCTCTTTCTGCTCATTGCTGAGCGTTATTTTATCTTTTTCTGCTTGTTTTCCACTTTTATTCTGCCTCTTTCTGCTTGTTCCTGACCTTTATTCTGCCTCTTGCTGCTTGTTTCTCACTTTTATTTAGCCTCTTTCTGCTCTTTGCTGAAATTTTTCTGCCTCTTTCTGCTTGTTTCTGACCTTTATTCTGCCTCTTTCTGCTAAGTTCTCAACTTTATTTTGCCTCTTTCTGCACGATGCTGGACCTTTCTTTTCCCTCTTTTTGCTCATTTCTGATCATCTTTATTTTGCTTCTTTCTGCCCGTTTCTCACCTTTATCTTGCCTCTTTTTGCTAATTTCTGACCTTAATTCTGCCTCCTGCTGCTCCCTTCTGACCATTTCCGGGACCACGGGGGAGCCTCAAGGCCACGCCATCCCAGCCGGCTTTCTGCCTCCTTCAGGTACCGGCATTGCTACTGCACGCAGGGAGGCGAGAGCACTTTCAGAGCTTCTGCCTGCTGGAACTGGAGTGTTTGCTTTTGCATGACAGGAGCTGTCCGCTCCTGCCAAGCATAAGCAAACAGCTGTGTCCCAGAGGTGGGCACCCTGAGATATAGCAGGAGCCGGTCCTGGGCATTGGTGGTCCCCAAGGCCATTATTGGCTCCTGTAGGGGACCCGCGCAGCCCCTCCTTCTCTTTTCACTGGCTGGCCCAGTGGGTGGTGATCCCTGGGCCGTATATGACTTGCTGCCTGAGGGAGGTGGTGGGCACAGGGGGGGTCTGCGTAGCCCCCATGAATTATTCATATTAAGACTAGGGAGGTGGTGGTCCCTGGGACACTGAAGAGCCCATGGAGTGGGGGTCCATGTGCACCCCTCCAATATATAAAGAAAGCCCTGGGGAGGTTGTGGTCCCTGGGGGTCTAAGAGCCTTAGGAGGGGGCCCCTTGCGCTTCCTCTTTCATTAATAAATGCCCCGGGACCTGACTCTCCCAGGGGCTCTAATCAAAACAAGCTAGGAGCCCGCAATAGTTTTTTCCTTAAAGTATGCCGTGGATTTGCAGCTCCGTCATGTTTGCACTGCAAAAATGCCCAAAAAGTATTTTTCGGCCCTTTCAGGGTCACAGGTGAACCTCAGGACGACACTTAGGGGATCAGGGTATTCCTACCTTGCCGCCCTTTCATTTTTTTAAACTTTCTTTGTGGGACTTGGCTTCCTGGTTAAAGTGTTGGCTGCCAATCAGGTTTCAGCACGTGGAGTGTCGGATCATTGGGGGTTCCGCATACCTATATATAATTTTTTAAAATATATTTTAAAAACTACTTAACATGTTTACACCAAATAACTCGCTTAATGGATTGCCCTGAAACTTTCCAAGCACAATAAGAATCACGGGGCTCTTTTTGGGGAAACGGCGCCATAGATAAAGGCAAGTCAAAATTGCTTTTCCTATGGAAACATGGTCTTAACTATAACTACCTACTGGATATATATACATATATAAAAAGAAGCAGCGTCCCACACCTCACAACTTCGCTTCTCCA
Source organism: Lissotriton helveticus (assembly GCF_964261635.1). Lineage (NCBI taxonomy): Eukaryota > Metazoa > Chordata > Amphibia > Caudata > Salamandridae > Lissotriton > Lissotriton helveticus. The sequence goes on along the minus strand of NC_136058.1, from coordinate 150,178,757 downwards.
TGTCTAATGCGCAACAAGGTTACACCAAAAAAACAACACAGTGCACCAACTCACTCTCAAACACCGTCTCCACCACCCACACATGCCAACCCATCAAAATGCCTTCTTAGCCTGATGTACAAAGAACACGATACAGAAAAGCTACACAATTGCTATCCTCATATACCTAATACCAACACTAAGGACAAACCTGCTGCAAGCCCCCAAACTACTGCTCACTCCTCTCCAAAAAGAAATCACACTATCACCAAAGAACATTCTCTGAACTGTCTACTAATAAATGCTCGATCTCTCTCTAAAAACCACCTTCTCACTTATGCAAAACCAGACATCCTATTTATAACTGAATCATGGTTGGGAGATGATATGGCTCCAGTCCTACATGAAACCATTCCCCTAGGCTATCAAACGATCACCCAAAATCATATAGGCATAAACGGAGGTGGCCTAGCTGTTGTGTTCAGGCAAACAATACAAATAACTAAAGCTGAGGCCCTTTTCACCAGATGTAATCCTACACCGTCTTCCTCCTGTAACTTCCTGCTCCTTTACAAAGATGTCCACCTAGCAATGCAACATTCCCAGACGCCCTTCCAGACATGATTTCAAACCTGATAACACTACACTCCAACCTATGCATTCTAGGCGACCTCAACATTTGGTTTGACAAACCCAATATGGCCCATTCGCAAAAAATCCCAGCTCGCCAAGACGCACTGAACCTACATCAGAACATCCACGAACCCACACACATCGCTGGACACATCCTAGATGTCATTTGTAGCTAATACAGAACTAGTTACCTTTCAAGTGATGACTCCAGTCACATGGTCAGACCACCATTTGCTTGCCTTCCAACATAAAACAACACTAAGCGATGCACCTAAAACCACCTTCCGTGCATCCCTCTATTGGGTGCGGAAGAAACTCAATTTGGAACACTTAGAAACACAATTAACATCTAATACAGATCTAGAAACAATACATTCTGTTCAAAAACAATTTTGAGTGGGTACACCAAGCATTTGATATCCCGATATCACTAAATACCACACAACAGAACAAAAGAAAACAAGTACCTTGGAGAAATACAGAGATAAAAGAGATAAAACAACAAATTAGAAAGCTGCAAAGTTCTTGGCTCAAAACAAATGCCAATCAAAACAAACTTTGCCTACAGAAAATTAACTGATTATACAAGTCAGCTATCAAGAAAACAAAGAAAATATACTATTCAGACAGAATTCAAAATGCTAAATGTGCAAATAAATAATTCTATAAAATTCTCAATGGATTTTGTAAACCAAATTGACTAGAAGGAGCTCATCCATTACTCAAGATTTTACAGGCAAACTGGCAAATCATTACACAGACAAAGCAGACACGTTGGACTCATACTTAAAACAAAGACACATCATTAGCACTAACTCTTTTACAAAAAAACAATCCAAGAATACTCTACCCCAGCCTCTCAGTTCCTTCCGGCACATTTCACACAATGAGATTATGGACCTGTTCAAACCAAGCAGGCCTGCCGGCAGCCCTTCTGACCCATATCCACTGCAAACCTTCAAGACCATTCTTCTAACAACCTCTGCTGCCACTCCAGTAAGAAGAATCTCCAACAACTCTTTAACTACAAGGATATTTCCAGAAGAACTAAAAAAAGTCATACATACACCCATTACTACAGAAAACAAACCTGGAACTGCTGAACCCTGACAACTACAGACTGATCACAAATGGACCATGATTGGGCCAACTGATAGAAAGAGCAGCATTCGCCCAGATATCACAATTCATTGAAGAGAATGCCATACTTTCAGACTTCCAAACCGGATTCTGCCCAGGAAGAAGCACAGAATCTGCCCTTCTTGCCATCTGGGCTGACCTGAAGAACACAGTTGACTACATCGGGGTTGCTGCACTACTTGTCTTGAACCTCTCTGCTGCCTTTGATACGGTTGACCATGACACTCTAATACAAAGACTCTACGAAGCTGGAATAGAGAGGACTGCTCTAAACTGGACCGCATCCTACTTTCGCAACAGAACTAATGTCATCTATACCCCACCTTTCTCGTCCAGACAGTACTACCCAAAATCAGGGGTCCCTTAAGGCTCTAATCTCTTGCCCATGCTTTTCAACAGCTACATGAAGTTATTACCGGACTTGATCAATCAATTTAATCTCACGTGCTATAACTATGCAGATGACATGCAAATACTCCTTTAACTGGAATGCCAAAAACACATTGGAAAAACGCCAATATTCAGTTGTCTCAGAGCCGTTGATCAATGGATGACAGGGAGCCATCTCAAATTGAATGCTTCCAAAATGGAAATAGTTACGTGGGGCAATTGGAAACAATATGACCACTTTGCCGCATGGCCTGATGATCTGGGAACATCGCCTAAAGTATCAAAGGAAGTAACAAACCTCAGAATGACCATGGACTCCAAGCTATCAATGGATGCCCAAGTGGACAAACTAGCAAGATCAAGCTTAGTTACTATAACGAATCTGCGATGAATCTTCCCCCATTTAGGATTTCCACACAAGGTCCAGGCTACCATCTCTCTTGTTCTGATGAACAACCGCAAAGGTGCACCACACAAAGAAAAGATATTTCAATTGACATTATTAATGACGTTTTTCAGAGAGATGATGTTTTTCTTCAAAGAATCTTTATTTTCAATTGTAAAGCACCGTACAGCCGACGCGTTTCGTCCCAAAGAGGGACTTCTTCAGGGCTGTTAATACAAACATATTTACAATCAATTTTTAATAAATGGACGTGAATTACATACAATATATCATCATAAAAAACACAGACAAATTAAAAGCTACAAACCAGACACATAACTTGTACAAACATAATTACGAGTATAGGCCTGTAAATGGTAGCCAGCCTATACGGACATGGAGAACAACAGGCCTATTTACACTTTTAATAAAAACATTGCCTAAAAGACAGCTAGACATTTTGACAAAGGGAGAGGAGCTTTCTCAAGCACTTGATGTCCAAATTTACAATGTTTACAGTAATGAGCTCAAAATATATTGGCTAAATGTATTTAAGAAGAGAAGGGATAACCACGAGTGAAATACAATCCTAGTTTATAGGGGAGTATCTGAATTACAATTGGTATCCCAAGGATGTATAATGGATGGGGTTAATGAAAAATAGAGAAAGAAAGAAAAGGAGAGAGAAAAAATAGAAGCAATAAAGTCAAGCAGACAGGGGAAAGGGAGGAAGCGGTCTTCAATACATTGGAAACTAAATACCTTTTTAATTGCAAATCAATACTTCCAGGGCGAATATACAGATCAGAATTCTGGATGGCGCCTTTCCCAAAATCTGTTACTTGATTAAAACTTGAATTTGGTCTGGGCTGAATCTTCTAGATCGATTCAATAAAAATTCCACATAAGGAAAAGAGAGAGAAACAACAATAGTGTAAAGTCAAAGATCAAGAGGGATTTATTTTACTGTCCTAAGTGAGGGTCCTCTGAGATAAGGGGAGATCCCGAGGCCCCAGATGTCACGCACGCCAAATATCATGTAAATAACTTACTGTGAATATACTTGTTCTGTCCAAACTCAATTACGCCAAATGCCTCTACCACAGATCACCTTTAACAACCATGAAAAGACTGCAACGGATTCAGAACTAGGCAGTCAGACTACTCTTACATATAAAACCACAAGACCGCCTCTCCCCTGCCTTGAAAACCCTGCATTGAAGATTCACATTCATGCTGCTTTGTATCACCTAGAAAGAGATACATGGAACAGGACTGCTCTTCATCATGAATAACATCATCAAACACATTCAACAAAGGAACCTCCGCTCTAGAGTGGCACCTCACCTCAAAATCCCAAGATACAAGAAAAAAAACATGGGTGGCACATGATTCTCTGTTCAAGCAGCCAAGCTGTCTATATCATTGAAATCATTAACTATTCTCTTTAATTGTATTTACATTGTGTAATTGCCACAATGCATGCATGTTACATCTTTAAATCTTCTTTTTTGTGCAAATGCCTGCCCTTCTTTTTCCAGGGATGCAGCTAGGTGCGCACAGGGAGGAAGAAGCGGGCCTGACAAAGAGAGAGGTGTCGACGCCGAGGACACCAGAATGTCTGGAAACAGGTGAGTTGGACACTGACACAGGATGCATGTGGCACAGCTGGAATGACAAGTACTTGAGAGCGGGTGAGCATGGCTTAGACAGACAATCGCTTCCAACTCACTAAATATGGTCGCCGCACATTGCAAGACCCCTACATGCATGCAATGTCGGCGTGCATAAAGAAATCTCCAAATCCTTGTTTCCTGCTCTGGAGGGCTGTGGAGGATCTCCATTGGACCGCAGGTACAGAGTATGAGCGGTACACACCTCTAAACATTTACTATTCTCATTTCAATCTACACCAATTTATGGAAGGTTTTGAACACTAAAGGAGTCACATCTATTATTCATAAGTAACCTAAACCAATTTAGGAAAGGTGTTGGTCACTGAAGGGGTGACATTTACTATTCCAACTCCAATTTAAAACATTTTATGCAAGGTGCTGGCCACTAAAGTTTTATATATAAAATCAATACTCCATACTCACACATCATTTTTGATCTAAAAAATGAATTAAAACTGACTTAAAACATAATAACCCAAACTGAGGGGCCCATTAGGATGTCGGGCGGATCGCCACCGCCATGCGGGCGGTGGCGATCCGTCCGACATCCTGGTCCGCCCGGTCGCCCATTTCCCCTCGCCTTATTACCATGGCGGGGGAACCGCGGTGGACGAAAAGACTGTCTGCCGCTTTTCCACCCCGGTCGCTTTATCTATCAGACACCGACAGCCATATTAGCATGGGCTGAAACAGATGCCTTTCCGTGCGGGCCCCCAAGTGAAGGCGAGATGGGGGGTGCACATGGGGGGTACCTGTGGTACCCCCCAGCATTTGCATACACAATGCGGCAGGCACCTTAAGGTGCCTGCCGCTTTGTGTATGCAAATGCATACATGCATTTTTAGCATTGTGCTGAGAGCACCGCCCGCCACAATGTTAAAAATGCAGGATACGCCCGCCACTGTGGCTGGCGCATCCTAATACCCCCCAAGGGACCCCCGCCCTTATGGTGGGCGGTCCCGAGTACCGTGAGGATGGCGAGTGGGAAAAGTCCGCCCGCCATCCTAATGAGGGCCTAAATACCTATATATTTATTATTAAACATTAACATATCAAGTAATGTTTATCACTATTGACAATTGATATATGTTTATTCATCTTTACTAATATTCCTAAACTTTGAAACATAACATAGAACACATTCACACTCCAACAATAAAAATCATAAAACTTTTAAAAAATGAAACTTGTTTTCAAATTAAATATTAAAAACATTTTTTTACATTAAAATAATTATATTTTCCTATTCCAATAATAAACATGTTAAAAATGAGGAACTCATAAACTTAAAACATATAAATATATAACAAAATATACATTTATACATCATAAATAATACATATTTATTCTACTTTCAATTTTTAATTAGACATTTCAAAAACGTTTAAAATAAATGTAAATATAATATTCAATATTTTCACAATTTATTTACGACATTGAAATAAAATCCTTATATATAAATTAAAAAAACATTTGAATTCAAAAATATGAAATATCTGCTTTTATTTTTTTTAAATGACAAATATGTTACATTATTACATTTTTTGTAATATGTTACCACATGTTTTTTAGTTTAAATAAAATTTTAATATTTACACTACATTATTTTGTTTAGATTAATATACTTTATATATACAAAATAATTATAAACTATTATTTAGAAAAACAGATGTAACAAAATGAATGTCTAAATTTTACAATATTATTTGCATATCATTAAAATAATGAACATTAAACTTGAGTTAACATATGTACTTTTTAAAAATCTCCCAACCCTTATCCCCTAAAAACCCAACATCCCGCTACTATAGAAATTATATATGCATTATTTTTATACATTACTGCAACTAAAAATACACATTTCAAATCTTTTCATGATTAATATATTCTTATTAAACACACAAGTAAAACAATTATTAGACATATAAAATCAAACACACTACAATAAAATACATACAAAATTTCATTAACAAACAATATTATATACAATGATGTTTTCTCAATCGATATTTTTTTACAACATTGTTGGGACCTGGTGTGGTTGCGTGTTATGCTCGCGCATTCTTATTTCTAGTTTCCCTGCGTGGAACACAGAATGCAGCGGTTTTCAGCAGTTGGTGCCAGGGAGCTGGCCAGACTGGACTTGAATAAAGCGACTTGGCAAACTTAGCTGTGTGTCAACTTCCTTTTAGTGGCGACGAGTTGCGCGATCCCCAGTCTTCCCCACCGTGTGAAGCCGAATCCTGTTGATTGCCCTGCCACTTCGAGGCGATGACTGGAAGACGAACAAACTGCCAGAATCAGTTGAACGTCACCAGAACCTGTCCAGTAGAGACTCCGACGCGGATTGTCTCTCATCCTGAAAACTGTGCTCTCTACGAAGGTAGTGGTGAGACTTTATTCCTTTTTATGTCCTTTACCCGTTTTGGGCTGCGCATCGTGCAATGAACCTTAGGCACTGCTCTCGCGCTCCATGCCTGAACGCGCTCGAACCACGCTCCACGGAATTTCCAGTATTTCCCCTTGCGCGCATGCACTGACTTCACAATAGCCCAGTGAGTCTTTGTTGGACTTAACGCACATGCGCGCACAGAGCAAATAAACTGGAGCGGTGCCTGCCCTGCAAATCCTTGTCAATCTAGGAAGAAACGACCGGATATTTCCTATGCATTTTGCGGTCATTATTCTTTCGGTGATCCGCACAGCTTATTGTAGCAATCCTCTGTTGGCATCTAAATATCACTGTTGCGTTGTGGATATCTTAACATCAGTGATCCACACACCATTTTACAACATTGTTCTTATACATCCTTCATTTACAATAAACAAGGAAGTGTTTCATACGTTGGTACATTGCTATTTCAATAATTCTAGGGCATTTTCAGCACCTCTGTGATTCGCACACTTTTCTGTAGAACAAGATTGTGTGAACACATTACGTCAGTGATTCGCACCCCTCTTGCGAACTTGCACGTTGGCGATGTGCACACCTTGTACTCTACTAACTGCATTTCTGTTGTATTTCTAATAAAGTTTCTAGTGGATTTGTTTCACACTCCTTCAAGTAGGATTAACAATTTCTGATCGTCGCTGTGCTGAGATTTCTGGGGCAACAGCTCACCCACGCACGGCCACCCAATGGATCGTGTATTTGCACCACCTCCCTCTTTGGAATCCCCCGGTACTCCTCCTATCTATTGGCAGCAGTGGAAGGAGACTTTCTATGCTTATCTTGAGGCAATAGATGGGGACACTTTCACTTCAAAGAAGAAGAACGCTTTATTGGTATACAAACTGGGTGCCGAGGGAAGAAGTATTTTAAAGGCTTTACCTCTGGAGGTTGTGCGCACACATGTGAATGGAGGTGATAATGGTAATTCCTTAATTGTGGATGACTATGCTTCACTTATCAAAAGTCTAGACAAGAGGTTCAACCCTCAGAGGAATATAGTACAAGAGCATCACACATTTTTTCAACGTGCTCAGATGTCTGGCGAGTCCATCGAGGATTTTGTAGCCGCATTCAGAAAACTAGCCACCACATGCAACTATAGGGAATTTAGGGATGAGATAATCTGTGATCAGCTTATTGAACGCACGTCCAACAAAAAGATTAAGGAAAAATTATCAGCGTCTGATGATCCTGACTTAGAAACTGCTCCCACTATAGCTAAAAGCATCGAACACTTCCAGTTTTGCATGAAGGAGATGAGTAGAACTGCTTTATCTAACGAAGTCAAGATGGTTAGATCAAAACATAACAGCAAACCTGTTAAGTGAACCAACTTGAACGTGACTTGCGTTTCTTCACCTGCATCTGGTTTATCTAAATCCAAATCCGAGATGGCTGATCTCTCTTGTTTCCATTGTGGGAGCAATTCGCCCCTTGGAAATTCCAAGTTTTGTTATGCTGTGACCCAAACTTGTTTTAAATGTGGCAAAAAGGGACATTTGTCTCATGTATGTAAGTGTACTAGAGTGCATAAGCGACTGTCACAAACTGTGAAAACTATTGAAGAAGACTATGCCGATTCTGGGGAAGAAGTTGAAGATAATATGTTATTAATGTTGTTCTCTACCTCGTTACAGTCGGATGGTGTTGTAGAAATAGCCTCTATTGTTGATTTACATAAAAGAAAATCCCCTCTGTGTACGATAAGTCTGAACGGCAAACACATAAGAATTGTTGCTGATTTAGGTTCTCCTTTTACCCTTATCAATACCAAGTGACATTCCAGTAAACCAGTCCAGCATAAAGATCTTTGCCTATGGTGGGAAAAAGGTGGTGGTTCTTGGGAAGTTGGAGGTTGACTTTGAGCTCAAAGGGGATTGTGCTCAAGGAACAGTATACATTGAAAAAGATGGTGCAAATTTATTAGGTGGGAGGAACAGAGAGTACTTGGGATCATTCTGGATCCCAATCATCCAGATACAGTTTTGTCAAAACAGGAAGCCAGACAGCTCTATTGTAATGTTTTCCCTGCCACCCCTGTGCATGCAATCATCGTTGCATGGTTATCTGATGATGATTGGATCCAAAGGTATCCTGAAAGTTTTAGTGGTAAGGTAGGAAAACTGAAGGGTTTCCAACACCGCATTGTCCTTAAGGATGACACCAAGGCCGTTGCACACAAGGTGCGCAAGGTACCATTAAGCCTACGTAGTGAACTCAAGCAGGAACTTGAGCGGTTGTACACCATGGGTGTGATTGAGTCCATTGAGGGGTCTGAATGGTTGGCTTTAATCGTTTTGGCACGCAAGACAGACAAGTCTCTCAGAATGTGTGTCCACTTGCGTGACCTAAACGCTTGTATATGGTTGGACCGCCAACCCCTGCCCAACATCAACAAGATGCTGGCAACCTTGGAGGGTGTATTCAAAAATAGGGGGAGATAGAGGGAAAATGCTAAGGCTCACCCTCCAATATTAGACATAACACGAAAAACCTCTGAACCAGAGATCAAGAGCCTAGCTATATTTTTATAATAATATTCTCGAGGGGAGGAGCTACGCGGGCATCCAAGATGGTCGCCTGAGCAGAGGGCTCCCGAGACCCGCGCCGCCCTTCTGCAAATATCCTTAACATATCCTTATTCTGAATATGGGCTTTTGAAGATGAACTCTTGCTGACCTCAACATCCTTTTCAAATTTGAATTTTGACATCGGGAGCTGTTTTTACATCGACTTCAACTTTTTCGGCCTGCCCCGGACGGGGCCGGGGGACTCTGCTGCTTCACGGGCCGGGGAGTAGTTGAACAACAACGGCCGGAGAGATCCCCCCAGTCGGCCTCATCCTCACTTTCGGTTTTGCTTTCTACTTCGAGCTCCGAGTGGCCGACACTCTCCCAGACTCATTCCGGATTCGGCGCGGCTTTGCCTTGCTGTCGAGCTCTGCCCCTCCTGAGGGTTTTGGCCTCCTGCTCTATTGACAATTCACAGTTTTTGGCCTATTTCTTGTCTTTCTTGGCCCCGCCAAGATCGGCCATTTTTACCAGGTCTAGAGGGCCCCTTCGGGGCACAGCTTCCAATATGGCCACCAAACCAGAAATCGAGAAGCGCAAGACAAAGACGCCGGTCCGCGGGGGACATACCCAGACCAACGTCATGGACTGATACACCCAACCGATGGGAACCCCCGGTGGCACCGGCCGTATTCTTGATGACCCCAGGGCAGACTCGACCGCGCCTACGGATGTCTCTCTTCGTGAAGTCATGAGTGCCATCACGGGTATGCAGGCCTCTATGGGACAGCAAAACGAGGCTCTTGCATCTAAAATCAACACTGTGGACGTGGATGTCACGCTGATTAGAGCGGACATGGCCAAAACTAATGAGAGGGTGAACGCGTTGGATTTGAAGACCTCCAGCCTGATCACTGATGTTACGGACGCACAGACTGAGATCGGCAACCTGAGATCATCACACGAGTTGATGGCCCATCGGCTTGAGGGGCATGAAAACAGGGCTAGGCGCAATAACGTGCGCCTTATTGGTGTGCCGGAAAATCCTGAGAACTCTGCTGTCGACCTCCTCGTAGAGGAACTGGTCCTGAACCATCTAGCTCCCGCCGGACTCAGCAAATTCTTTGCGGTCGAGCACCGGGCGGGAAGGTAAAGCCGGGTGCCCCCCCGAGACCAATTGTTGCTAGGCTTTTTCATTTTCGAGATAGAGACGCTATTCTCCAAGCCTCTCGGGAGCATGGCCCCTTGAAGTTCGATAATACCACCGTGAACTTTTATCCGGACTTTACTCCCCAGGTCCAGAGACAGAGACTGAGGTTTCAGGGGGTGAAGAAGCGACTGCGAGACCTGGGCCTCAAGTACGCTATGTTGTTTCCGGCCCGGCTGCGGATCGAATATGAGGAACGAACCTTCTTCTTTGACCGTCCGGACAGTGTCAGTGACTGGCTTGATTCCTTGCCGAAAAGGGATGATCGATCTGAGCACCCCGGTGGCGCCGCGAGGGGCCCGCCAGCTCAAGAGTGACATTGTGGTTCCCGACGTCTGCTCTTTCTAATCGTTTGTCAGCTGAGTTTTGCTATTTGTTCTTTTTATTATTGTTTATTTGATTAGTTCAAGGGTGGCGGGGGTGTAAGGGACTCTTCCTCCTCCGGGGTTCTTCGTGTAGACAAGTTTCATGATTGGGCGACAGGCACACTGCAAGATGGGGTGGTTTCCAGTTCGAAGGCAGGGGTGCAGGGTGGGGGGTGTTGTAACGGGTTCTCGTTGGGGGGTGAGGGTGGGGAGTGTTTGTTTCTTTGTTTCCTTCACATGGCATCGTATTGTTTGCTTAGCTCCTTCTCCTGCGGGGCTTCATGAGGGCGGGGCTCTGGTCATTTCTCGGGATGGGGGGTAGTGAGTTGAGACTGCTGTCCTGGAATGTCAATGGTTTGGGAGACAGAATAAAACGAGGGGTTGTGCTGCAGTTCCTTCTACGCCACTCCCCTGATATTGTTCTACTGCAAGAAACGCATTTAATTGGCAATGCTTGCCAGGCGTTGAATAGACGTGGATATCGACTAGTCGCACATGCCGGATTCACCTCTGGCTCCAGAGGTGTGGGCATTCTGATCAGGTCCTCCCTCCCCCTCGAAATTGACAAGATAATGCTCGATGACAGGGGTCGCTATGCTGCGCTCTCTGGGAGATGGGAGGGTAAGACGCTTTCCGTAGTCACCGTCTATTTCCCACCGGGCCTACAGGCCACCACCTTTGCTGACCTCGGGTGGCTTCTACTGGGGCTACCTGAAGGTTTTCTGATTTTTGGCGGGGATTTTAACTCTGTGGTTTCCGGCACTTCTGATCGTTACCCCCCTCGGGACTTACCTAGATCACAAATGTGGCTCAGTGAGCTGATCGAAACCTTTGGGCTAACGGATGGTTGGAGACTCATGCATCCCACACAGTTACAATATACATTCCACTCCGGGGCCCATGGTAGCCTTTCCAGACTAGATTATTTCCTCATGCCCGCAGCGCAATCATCCTCCATCAGGGAGATCCGTCACCTTCCTAGAGGCATTTCTGATCATTCCCCCCTGTGGTTCAGTGTTGAGGCTGGAGTGGGTAGCGAGGGTAGAGTTGCTCCCATAAATCCGTGATACTTTCGAAATCCTAAGACCCGCTCCAAGCTGGTAAAGGCTATTGACTGTTACTTTAATGAAAATGTGGGGTCTGTTTCTTCTTCTATCTCATTGTGGGAGGCTTTCAAGACTGTGGTTCGTGGGCATTCATTGTCATTGATTGCTGCTGCCAAAAAGACTAAATATGAAGAACTTGTACGCCTCGAATCTGAAATAGCTGTGCTTGAGAGCGATCTCAATGGTGATGTTACCCGTGCTACACTGCATTCCCTTAGCTTGAAACAGGCCGATTATAGAGCCCTTGTGACTGACGCTGTGAAACTCATGAATAGAGAGCAGCAAGGTAGAATATATGATGTGGGTGACAAAGCGGGTAAGCTGATTGTATGGTTGGACAAGAAAGAGCGAATGAATCGGGTCGTGCCTGTGATTGAGAGGTCGACTGGTGAACGTGTTTCTGACCCGGTGGGTATTATTGGGTGTTTTGTGGATCATTTTCGGATGGTGTATGCCTCGGTCAGTGAAAGGGATGAACATGACTCTCGGCTGTTGTTGCGCGATATTGCCTTGCCCTGCCTCTCTGATGAGGATAGGGCCTTAATGGATGCGCCTATCACGGTTGACGAGGTCGCAGCTTCCATCCGTGCCCTCCGGTCAGGTTGCCCATTGAGCTTTATAAGCTGCGGCCTGACAAAACGGCGCATCACTTAAAAGACATGTTTCTTGAGGCTCTTGATTCTGATGTCCTCCCCGTCGATCAGCGTCTGGCTACCATCGTTGTAATTCACAAGGAGGGTAAACCACGTGATCGTTGGGCCTCGTATAGGCCCATTTCATTACTCAATGCCGAATCCAAAATACTTGCTAAATTGTTAGCCACTCGATTGATTAAGGTGATTGGTGACTTGATTCATCCGGATCAATCTGGTTTTATTCCGCACCGGAACACCGCCCTTAATCTTCGGAGGCTCCATGGAGTTCTCGCGAGAGCTGGGACTCTGACTGAGCTGGCCATTTTAGCTTCCCTTGATGCTACTATGGCTTTTGATACCATAGCATGGCCGTATCTTTGGGCTGCTCTCACTAAGTTTGGGTTCGGTCCGATATTCATTGCCTGGGTGAAGCTTCTATATGAAAGGCCGTTGGCCCAGGTGGTTGTTAACGGGAGGGTCTCCAGCACTTTCACGCTCGGGCGAGGTACTCGACAGGGCTGCCCATTGTCCCCATTGCTTTTTGCCCTTGCTTTGGAACCGCTAGCTGAGTGGCTTCGCTGGGAGCCCTCGCTGAAGGGCATTCGGTGGACTCCCGACTTTGAGGACCGAATCTCGCTTTATGCGGATGATATGATGGTGGAACGATCTTCCTTTGGACCTCAGATCCCTACCCTCCCTACATAAATTCCGTAGTGCCCTCAAAACTTGCCTTTTTCGGCAAGCCTATATGTAAGGATGTCTGCTTCATTTTCTGATCGTATTGTTAGGCGCCTTGATACCTGCGGGTTATTGTTCTGCGCGATATAAATTTTTTATCAATCAATCATATCCTCCTTTACCTCACGTCCCCTCGGAAGTCCCTTAATGTGCTTTTTGATGTTCTGACCTCCTTCGGGAAGAACTCGGGTCTTGTCATCAATTGGACTAAGTCATGTGTCTATGTTTTGGCCGGAGGGCCCCCTTCGTTGCTCCGTAGATTCCCGATTCAGTTGGCTACGTCCGGCTTTAAGTATTTGGGTATTTATGTTTCCTTGGATCCTGCCGTTCGATACGACCGTAACCTTCGAGCCCCTCTTCAGCGGCTCCAGCTTGACGTTGTACGATGGCGCCGGCTGCCTCTGTCACCCTTGGGACGTGCGGCTCTCTTCAAGATGATGTCGCTACCCAGATTTTTATACGCACTCCAGAACTCCTTCGATCCCATTCCTCCTGGCTACTTTCGTGAAGTGGAGGGCCTTCAGAGACGGCTGATTTGGGATGGGCGTGCCCGCATTGCCCTCTCCAAACTCACTCTTCCATGGTACGATGGCGGCATTGCTCTCCCAGACATCAGACGTTATTATTGGGCCTCCCAGCTGAGTGTGGTCAATCATGGAACTTATGCCCCCGGTCTGACGCCAGCTTTTGCAATGGATAAGTATCTTTTGCCAGGTGGGAATTTCAACAGGGCACTATACTCTAAGGGACCCTATAAGACTCTGGCTGGACCCACTAAAATTGCTGTGCGAGTGTGGCGTGATACAAATGCTGCTCTGGGATGGTGTGATAGATTGTCCCGTGCAACTCCGTTGTATGATTCAGATGGTTCGGGCAATTTGTGGAGGACGAAAGGTTTTGATAAATGGGACATGATAGGTATAAGCAAGGTTGACGATCTTTGGTCTAAAGGGAATGTTAAGACTTTTGAGGCGCTTAAGATTGAACATGAGCTTGACGACAAGGAATTCTTTCGGTATGTTCAGGTACGGCACGCCTTGTTGTCTGTCTTCCCCAAGGGGAGTGAGGTCCCTGAATCCTCGCCTCTCGAGGACCGTATCCTTGACGGCTACGTACCTGATAGCACAATTTCACTGATCTATAAAAAGCTCATCAACAACAGAGTTGACTTGCTTGTGCGCCTCAGGGCCTTATGGACTGCAGACGGGTTGGAGTTGGATGATGAGGACTGGCAAATGGCCGTGTCCTCTCCCAAGGAGGTGGCCATCCCTGCCTGCCTTCGGTTTGTCCAGCTCAAGATCCTCCATCGCGTGTATGTTACTCGTCCGCGTCTGGTACGAATGGGGTACTCTGTGGATGGTCTGTGTAAACGTGGGTGCGGTATGATTGGTACCTTCCTCCATATACTGTGGTAATGCCCTGAGGTGGCTGCGTTTTGGTCCCGAGTACATACCACCATGGAAAGGGTCACGGGGGTTACACTCCTGCCTGAGGCCAGACGCTGTCTCCTTAATGTATGGGAACCGAATGATTATAACACGGCGCAGATCTGTTGGGCAACCCTCGGTAACATGATAGCGAAAAGCAACATTGCGCAGTTATGGGGTTCCCACAGACTGCCCACAATATCGGCTTGGAAGGAAAATATGGACTGGTGCATGTTCAGAGAAAAGACGGTGTACTTGTCACGGGGCAGACCTAAGAAATGGAATAGAATTTGGTCTCAATGGAATGCTTATCGTGGGAATGTATGTACTCCCCCTCAAGACTTTACTCTTAACATCCCCTTGTCTCCCTAGATGGCATTCCAGGTCCTCCCACCTTCACTAAACATATCGCGCGGTTTCCTCGCTGCCCCCCCTCAACCCGGAATTGATGTTTGAAATATTGTATGCATATGCTATGGAATTAATCCCCGTCACTCATGTTTCCCGGAAATGAATATCTGCCTTGTGAAGTGTATAATGTTGTTTGTTGTTTGATTTTCAATAAAAATTTTAATAAAAAATAAATAAAAAATAATAATAATATTCTCAATGCTTACTGGGGTTGGAATTGAAATCAATGTATTTTTGTAGAAAAAGAACATTTTTTCTTTTTCTTAGTGTCCCCTCACTCACCAGGGTTGCCCCACGTTGACATGCTTCATCATAGGGGCCATCCCAGCCCTCTATGGACTGGGGCGTGCTACGACTTGCGAACTATGTAGGAGCACTTATTTCAGACTATGTGTTGTGTGAGAACTGTGATGTGATGGAGTGGGATAAGTGTAAGTGATTTAAAATACCTGCCTAGTAAGTTACAATAGTTTTATTCTTGCTCCTAGGGGGTAGGGTTAAAAACAGGGTAGAAAAATAGGGTGCTTAAAGGACAATGGGTTTAGGTGTACCTATTCATTCCTATCTGTCAACATGTTTCGAGCGTCCCCCAAGCTCTTCCTCAGGACTACACAGGGACCAGCCCTGTGTTCGCCACTCCTAACAATGCTCAAATGAGCTAATAATGGAAATAAAGAATCAATTTAATGCTGCAGAAATATTTTAAAGCAGGCATCCAGTACCTACGCAAGGGAATAATCACGTGGTATCTGTAAGAAAAAACACATACATTGTGGTTATGGGGTAGCAAGTCCCCTATAGATATGCACATATTTTACATGGGGCCGCTGAACATACCGTCAACCAGCAACCAATAAGCCTGGTGGTAAACCTTTCAGACACTATTCTGACACAAGAACAAACAAATGTCCTAGAAAAGGGTTTGGGTTTCGTACCGTCGGCTACCCTAGACAAATTCAAACTATGCTGCGAATTGAAGGAATTAATTTGCAGAATTAAATTAGAGATCTTCTTTAAAGACGAAGCACAAACAGAGATTTCCAATAAAGACACAGGATTGAGAAAAAAATCAACATTCACTCCACCAACAGCCAGCATGCCAGTGGAACTCCTGGCTTTCGAAAAGGCTGTTCTTAAGGAAGTGGCAGAATTAGATCCAAGAATGAAAAAAAACCTTCCATAACACAAGCAAAAAAGAGAAGGAGGCTATTCAACAACTGTCAAAAGATACATCCCTAACTATAAAACCAGCTGATAGGGGTGGCGCCATAGTGATACAGAACACAGAAGACTATAACACCGAATGCCTCCGTCTCCTATTAGACCAACAGAACTATGAGGTCATTGAGAACGACCCGACAGAACGTTTAAGGATAGAAATTGCAAGTCTAGTGGAGGAATCACTGATAAATGACTGGATGTCCAAAAAAGAGGCTGATTTCCTGGAAAACAAACACCCCACCACCCCCTATTTTTATACGATCCCTAAAATCCACAAAAGAATGAAAAAAACACCTGGCAGACCCATTGTTTCAGGGATTGGTTCAATCTTAGAGCCACTGTCAAAATTTGCCGATGCTTTCTTGAGATCACTCATTCAGAAAACAGATACTTCCCTTCAGGACACTAAGGCCGTCCTGTGCCTTATAAAAGACCTTGAGTTCAACTCCACTACCCAGATTCTGGTGGAACTTGACGTCTAGAGTCTATACACAAGCCTGCCTCACAAAGAGACCCTGGAAATCCTAGAGGAAGTCTTATTCCAGGACATTTGGCAATACCATACTCCCAGACATGTGGTCTTAGAGTGTTGCAGACTAGCATTAACAGAAAATTTCTTTCAATTTCATCACAACCTGTATCTTCAAAAACACGGGACGAGCATGGGAAGTACTTGGCGGGTTTCTATGTACACCACCTTGAGAAACAGAAAATCCTACACTCTGACAACCCGCATCTATGTCACATCCACCTATGAAAACGTTACGTAGATGATGTGCTCCTCATTTGGGATGGAGATGATAGTGAAGTCACCCTTTTCCTACTCTGGTTAAACTCACAAGACCCATTCTTGAAGTTCACATCCACACAGAGTAGATCCCGGCTAGTATTTCTGGATCTTAACATTCAAGCAAAAGAGGGGAAACTGACTACAACCACACACTTCAAGCCAACAGCTAGGAACTGCTTACTCAGATTTGACAGCTTTAACCCCAGACCACTGAGGGAAAATGTGCCCTTTGGGGAGTTTTTGCGCCTCAGGCGTAATTGCTCAGATAAACAGGATTTCAATACTCAAGCGAAAGACCTAAGTAAAAAACTGCTACAGAGAAATTATCCACAGCACATAATAACAAAAGCAAAAAAAAAAGGGCCACGAATAACAATAGAGATGCCCTTTTGGAACAAAAAACCTCAGATCAAGCTGTCAAAAACAAAAGGCCAATCTGTATAACAACGTACAATGTAGCCTCTGACCAAGTAGCCAACAATGGAGTCACCTGGGACCTCAGATCCTTTTCCAATTGCAACACAACAGGTGTGGTTTACATGATTACCTGTACGTGCAATCTGCACTATATAGGTATGACCACAAGGAAGGTCAGCACACGTATTGTGGAGCAGCGAAGTAGCATTAGGTGCAAACGGTCCTACACAAAGATGACGACACATTTTCTGGAACAATGCCATACCCCCAACGACATGCGGTGGGTGGTTCTTGAAACCATGCAGGACCATACACACATGGAAAAGAAATTGTCCGAGAAAGAACAGCGCTGGGTTTTTAAATTATGCTCTCACACCCATGGCCTAAATGATGACATACCATGGGGGCAATTCACACAATGACCTGGCAGCCAAATAACTCTAAGCCAAAATACTGGATGGCAAAACCTTACACATCTGAGGTACCAGGAATAAGTCCAACCTGGAGCCTGAAAACACCATTGATTATTTATCGACTTTAGACCCGGTTCCAAAGCCTGGAATCCCATACCTTAAGTAGTCATGAGCACATTTATTCGATATATAACGTACTTTGGTTGCATATGTTGAGCACCCGTTTTTGTTAACGAACACTCCATTTTGCCCAAAAGACTACAAATATGGCCGACATCGGACTCGGCTGTTGTGAACATAATACACTGAGATTACACTGAATATCCTGCTTCCTTGACCCGTTGGGGCTTGAGATATCAGGAGGTAGACATGCAACATGAAATATAATCAATTTAATGTACATTTCGGTATTCACCCCGCCTGAGTGTCATGCGGCCGAAATACACCCAATATAAATAGCCCACCTTGAAGTAACATTAAGTAGTCATGAGCACACTTATTCGATATATAACATGCTTCGGTTGCATATGTAGAGCACCCGCTATTGTTAATTAATACTCCAGTTTGCCCAAAAGACTACAAATATGGCCGACACCGGACTTGGCAGACGTGATCTCAACATACTGAGATTACACAAAATATCCCGCTTCTTTGACCAGTTTGGTCTTGAGAAATCAGGAGTTAGGCATGTAATATAAAAAATTAATTTAAATGTGCATTTTTGGCATTTACCCCGCCTGTGTGTCACGCGGCCGGAATAAAACCAATATAGCCGTCAAAAAAGAGCCTCCACCTTGGAGCAACGCGTACAGTCCACTCGTTCACAATGAGTATGCGGAAATGTATTACATAAGCAATCCCCCGGGACCGATACTCTAACATTCGGTCCGGAGGCAACTGAGTAGGTGAATCGGCCGTTAGTACCCTGAATCTAAGTAAGTGAGTTTCTGGAAAACCGCGGGTTGTGGCAAACTAGGGACCGCAGCAGCGCCCGCTCGCCATCACACAGGCAAGTCCGAGACACTAACCCGGCATTTTGTTCCCATTTCTCTCTTTCCAAACCACCACATAGATGGGATACAAACCCTCCGAGTCCATGGGGCCAAGTTAGGTCCTGCAACATGTATGTAAATAGAACTGCGCTGTATGAAAGAAGTATGCTTGAATGTCTCACAATGGGTAAAAAAAACATGTTTTTTCCAGCAAAACTTTTTTTTAAACTGACACGCCATCGGGCTTCTATGGACAGAGAGACACATATATTATATGTTGTGTGTGTGTAAAATATGTGCATATCTATAGGGGACTTGCTACCCCATAACCACAATTTATGTGTTTTTTCTTACAGATACCACGTGATTATTCCCTTGCGTAGGTACTGGATGCATGCTTAAAAAATTTTTTGCAGCATTAAATTGATTCTTTATTTCCATTATTAGCTCATTTCAGCATTGTTAGGAGTGGCGAACACAGGGCTGGTCTCTGTGTTTTCCTGAGGAAGAGCTTGGGGGGCGCTCGAAACATGCTGACAGATAGGAATGAATAGGTACACCTAAACCCATTGTCCTTTAGGCACCCTATTTTTCTACCCCGTTTTTAACCCTACCCCCTAGGAGCAAGAATAAAACTATTGTAGCTTACTAGGCAGGTATTTTAAATCACTTACACTTATCCCCATCCATCACATCACAGTTCTCGCACCACACATAGTCTGAATTAAGTCCTCCTACGTAGTTAGCAAGTCGTAGCATGTCCCAGTCCGTAGAGGGCTGGCATGGCCCCTATGATGAAGCATGTCACAGTGGGGCAACTCTGGGAGTGAGGGGAAATAACAATTTTTCTTTTTATACAAAAATACATTGATTTCAATTCCAAACCCAGTGAGCGTTGAGAATATTATTATAAAAAGATAGCTAGGCTCTTGATCTCTGGTTCAGAGGTTTTTCGTGTTAAACCTTTGAGGGTGCCAAGTACTTCTCCTCACTCGATATCTCCTCCACTTACCACCAGGGGGAATTGTGCAAGGACTCAAGACACCTCACGTCCTTTGTGACACCCGAACGTTGCATTTCGTTATATACACATGCGTTTGGATTGGCATCGGCTTCTGCAGTGTTCCAGCGCCTCATCAGCAATCTATTTAAGAACACTGCAGGAGTCATGTTCTTCCAAGACAAAATTCTTATTTAAGGGAAAACTGAGTTAGAACACGATACTAGAATAAAGCAAGTGTTGGACATTGTCAGATCGAGTGGGTTAAACCTGAGGGAAGATAAGTGCAAATTCTTTCAAGAAGGTGTGGACTATCTGGAACACCATATTTCTGGAAGAGGTGGAACCCAAGGTAAAGCTTTTTGATGCCACCCAGTATGCACCTGAACCCCAGAATAAGGACCAGCTTGGGTCCTTTTTAGGGCATATTGAATACTACGCCAAATTTGTAGCCAACTTCTCAGACATGAAGGCGCGTTTGCGTGATCTCCTGAAAAAGAATGCAAAGTATGTGTGGTCTGTTGAGTGTGGCCTTGACTTCAAGCTCTTGAAGGAGGCAATCGTTCAGGCACCCCTCCTAAAGTTGTTTAACATCAATGATCGTTGTATTGTTACCACAGATGCCAGAAATGGAGGCTTAGGGGCTGTCCTTATGCAGAAAAGATGCGACAATAGGAAGGAGACCATCGCTTTTGCCTCTAGAGCATTTCGGGGGCAGAGAGCACTTCCTCCCTGATCATAAAGGAGGCCCTCGCTTTGTGGTGGGGCTGCAACATTTCCGCAACTTTTTGTGGGGGAACAAATTTCTTCTGAGAACCAACCATAAACCATTGGTGGATCTCTTTACCACCAAAGGGGGGGGGTGGCCACTCCATGCATAGCCAAAGTGGTAGTACAGACTGAATGAGTTTACCTATCGTCTGGAGTATGTGGCTGGTGTTAAGAATCATGTGGCCGATTGTCTGTCCAGGTTACCCCTCACTGAGGTTGATACTGACACTGTGGTTGAGGATCTGGAAATGGTGTGTGCTGTTGGTGCGGTTGCTGACACTGTCTAGGGTGCCCCTTCCGAAATCAATTGTAAATTGGCAGTCTCTGAGGATATTGAGATCACCAGGGTATTGGACTTTGTGGTTCACGGCTGGCCCAACAATATGAATTTGGCTCCTGAACTGATTCCTTTTCAGACAGTATGCAACAAATGTTCTCTTGTGGATGGAATTCTGCAGAGGGGCGAGTTGTTGGTTGTGCCTGAGAGCATACGCAAGAAAGTTTTCGATCTGGCTCACAAAGGTCACCTGGGCATTCTCACCATGAAGCGAAGGGTTAGAGAGGACTTCTGGTGGCCGGTTGTAGATAAGTCCATTGAGCATTGTGTTCGTGATTGTGGAGCGTGTGTTTTGAGTGACAAAACCCAAGTAACCTATCCTTCTCCCATGAATCCAATTGCTGTACAGAACTCACCATGGAACAAGTTGGCTTTTGATGTGGCTGGCCCTTTTGGTGTCCTGGGTAATTCTCCGAAATATGCCTTGGTGTTGATTGATTATATGTCTAAATTGCCTGAGGGGAGGTTTGTGGATGGGGTAAATTCTGGCACCATCATACATTTTTTCTTGAATGTCTTTCTTCGTGAGGGGTTTCCAGAAGTGCTAGTGACCGACAACGGGACTCAGTTGGTGTCTGTAGAAATGCAGGAGTTTCTAAAGGAGCATGGCATCAAGCATATCCTCACCTCCCTTTATCATCCCCGTAGCAATGGTCTAGTTGAGTGCTTCAACCATGTTGTCAAGAATCAGCAACAGTTGGCTTTGATTAATGGATTGCACTGGAAGGGGCCATCTCTGAGATGTTGTGGGCGATGGGAACCACTCCTCACACAAGTACGGGGATGTCTCCTTTCACCTTGCTACGGGGTAGAGTAATGGGTTTTTAGCTTAATAAAGACTGGATGTCAAGAAAAAAGGTTGATCAGCAGAAGTTGGGCAAAGTGGCTGATATCGAGCTGCTGCACAATCCAAGTATGCATCCGTTTGTGACAGAGCATCTCCGGTATGTGTTGGTGACTGGGTGAGGGTGAAGAAGCCTGTCCATGTTCATAAAGGATCCTCTCGGTTTTCTGTTCCGGTTAAGGTGAGGGTGGTGAGAGACCATGTGGTAGTTTTGGAGAATGGTAAGATCTGGAACAAATTTGCAGTCTCTGTGGTGCCGAAGTCGAAAGTAGAGTATGTAAGTGGGACATTTGGGGTCCATACCCCTTGCACTGGTGCACTTCCTCTGGTTGGAAGTCCGGGGGTACGTGTTTCGACTGGGAGGTTGTTCCCCGGGAAGCTCTTCTAGAACAAGGACTGCACCCACCAAATTTCAGGACTTTTTCAGATATTGAACCCTGCAGAACACTTTTGTCAACCCTACACATCTTACTATTCATGTTGGGTTTTTTAGGTTTCGCCTGGCGTCCGTTGCGCAGCAGCGTTCGCGCAGGCGAAATCTAATGTTAGAACAGTATGGGGGACTTGAACCCGCCCCTTCTTCCATTGGCTAGCTCCATAAATGGAGGCTAGCCATTGGAAGAGATTGGCTGTCAATCACTCTTTCCCTGTCGGAACGCGATTCGGGGGCGTTTCCGTGTCTTTTTTAAGTCCAGCCCCTTTTGTCAATGAAAACAGATGGCGAGTCTTTGATCTCACGCTGTCTGCACGGGCCAGTCGGCTCTCTGATTGGTTAGCAACTACAAAATATGCTTTGTGATTGGTGGACCTTGTCAGCCAATCAGAGAGCCTACTGGCGTGTACAGGGAGCATGAGCAAGACACGCTATCGACTCGTTTCTCCTTTGCTTTCCTTTTCTCCGTAAATAAATCTTCAACGTTTTACAATGCCGAATTGTTATTTGCTTCTTATTTATCTGGGAGTAATACACTTGTTTATAACTGCAGTTTTGGAAATAAGAAAATAAAGATAATTAAAATAAAAACACATCTCTTCACTTAAACGTGCTACATGTGTTATCAATGGTGGGTTGCCCTTGATAGCCCTTCAGAAGCTACCTTTACAAGATGGCCTACATGGATACGGTTGTCGTCGCTCTTTTTCAATGCCAGGAACTCTGTGGTTACATCTAATTGCTCTGTCTGAAAACTGCGGCTGCTAGAGGTACCGCGATATCTGGAATCGATTATTTTGTACACTTCTCGCTGCGGTCTCTGCCTCCCGTGCGGTTTCCGCGGGGGGCGGCTCAGAGGAGGCGGGGAGAGCCATCCAGACAAGCGGACCAGGTCGGGACTGGGCTTTCGGAGGCGCAGGGAGGGACTGTCCGGGGCTGCCACCCTCTGCCCACCGGGTGCGCATCACAGGGTCCGAGGTAAGAACGCGTGCCCTCACCCGAGTTATGCGGACTTGCGAAGTGTGTAAAAGTGCAGAGTTTCAAGTGCTGCTCAGCTTTTTGGGGTGACGTCGGCAGCTCTCTACAAATCTATTTCATAGTTTTCTGTAGTTTTCCCATTGTGTCTCCGGTGCCAGAGTTGTAGTGCGCGGAGAGCTATTGCAAGTTATTGCTGCTGCACTTTATTTTCAGTTGTTGCCATAAAGTGCACCTGTCCCCTGAGTATTTGAATGTTTCGGCTGCAAGAAAGCGATGCTTGGCATCTGTGTGCACATTTTGTTTCTGGAAAGCCAGTCTCGTCCATAGAGCACGCCTCTGGTTGGAGGGCGAAGCATCCCTTTAGCCGTGTTTGCCCCCCGGATAGGATGCAGGGAACGCAGCCAGAGCTGGGAGGCATTTTGAAAGGGCGTGCTCTCCCGCGTCAGTCCCCCTTCTCCCGGGTTCTGGTGCCACAGACCCCCTCTGGACCTGAGTGCCATGTCCACAGCCACCAGGGCAGCCAGGGCAGGACGGGGCCTCTACCTGCCCGATCTCGGACCACCCACCGCGCGGTATTAGTGCTATTGTATTTATTTTATCACTCGGCCACACCCCTTCTCGGCATTATTTCATGTATGGCGTTCATTGAGCCTCTGGCCGTAGAGTTTCATTGGTGACTACACGCAGCCTCGCTTGGGCAAGTTGATTGGCTTTCACAGTGATTTCACGCTCGGTTTTCACTGTGAGTGCACACTTCGATTTCACTGTGGATGCGCACTTGGTTTTCACTGTGGATGCAGACTTGGTTTTCACTGGATGCACACTTGGTTTTCACTGTGAGTGCACACTTGGTTTTCACTGTAGATGCAGACTTGCTTTTCATATGGTTTAATGTCAGCAGAGCCCTGTCACGTTAAATAATAATATTAATGCGGGTGGATGAAGTGTGTGTGTGTGGCTGTCTGTAGCTGTGTGTCTGTCTGTAGCTGTGTGTGTGTCTGTAGCTGGGTGTGTCTGTCTGTAGCTGTGTGTGTGTCTGTGTATGTGGCTCTGTGTATGTGTGTGTGTGGCTCTGTATGTGTGTGTGGCTCTGCGTGTGGCCCTGTAGGTATGTATGTGTGTGGGTCTGTGTGTTTGTGTGTGGCATTTGCGAAAGATTAAGCTATTGGCATTGTAAATGACAGCAGCATTTATTTATCTGTTTTCAAAACCAACACATAAATAAAAATGTTGTCATTTACAATGCCAATAGCTCCAACTTTTTCAAAGGCGAGACCGTTGCATTGTAAATGCTTGTTTTCTTTTACATTTACTTCTCCTGTTAGATATGTTTTGTATACTGTTGTTTGCCATTTGAAAGAAGAGGGGTGAGTTGGGACCTGTTGTGGGTGCGTGTTATGCTCTTGCATTCTTATTACGAGGGTCCGTGCATGGAACACAGAATGCAGGGGTTTTCAGCAGTTGCTGCCGGGGAGCTGGTAAGACTGGACTTGAATAAAGCGACTTGGCAAACTTACCTGCATGTTGACTTCCTTTTAAACGTATAAAAACAGCACTTAAAACAATATTCTTACCTTCCAATATTCCTGTCGATGATATTCCTCCTGATATTCTTGACACAATAATTTTGAATCACAATATTTTGTATTTGATAGTTAGTAAAACACTCTTATCAGCCTGCCTTCCCACCATAGAATGATAAGAATGGAGTTGTACTGATAAAGAGTCAACTCATTACATTTCACATATATGATAACATGTTTGAGACAAAACTGAAGTTTCTATAGTAAACTGTTTTAAGAGATTGTCTTTAACTCCACTCTCTGTCTTCTGGCCTCCAAAGCACTGCTAGGTGGGGGATTTCCAACTCTACCCAGCTCCAAACAGAGTACCTTTGCCTCTTTCACTTGGCTTATGTCCTTTCCTCTACTCTCCCCGGTGGTAGTTGCTTCTGGTCATGTGGTTTGTAGGGCTGATGCTATCCACCCTTCTTTAAACAACAACTTCCAACTACTCCTCCAATCATCACCAGAATGGTGACCTCAGCTAAACCCTCCTTCTTGGGAGTCCACCTTCTCCTTCACTCACTACCCCTCTTTCTGTCTTCTGAGCTCTGGCTATCAGCATTTTACTTTATAATGCTACCATCTTTGTCGTCTTTCTCAGCCATGCAACCACCACTGAGCAGTCTGCAACAGCTGTCGAACAGGTGCTTAGACCTTCCCCGTCCTATGCGCCATCATCAATGTTGATTTGAGAGCAGCCCTCTATTCACCACTCCAATGGCACCATTACTGTCTGATTGTAAATCTACCTTATTCACAATATCTTTCTCTCGATACGTTCATCTTCATGAGGCAGATGTGGCCATTCCACCCTCTTTGCCTCTCCCAAGTCGACTTGCTCTTGCTGACCACCTATGTCCACCACATTGGCTTGCACATTTACATGTCACTCTTCCATTTGGATCAGGAGCCTATGTAAAAAAAGTGGCTCTGTATATAATGGACCAAAGTAAGGTTAGGTACAGTGTGCACAGAGTCCAGAGTCCCCAGAGGTATGGAAGAGGCTAAAGTTAGATATAACCTTACTCTCTAAAGTGGTAGCTTGGTCGAGCAGTAAGACAGTATCTGAGGACAGTGTAAAGCATTTGTTGTACACACTCAGTCAGCAGATGGTCTCACACACTCAAGAACTGAACTCTAGGCCAATTGTTTTTGTTTATAAAAATATATAGTTGCTTATTTTAGAACCACAGTAGATATCATAAATAATTTATCAGAATGAGATGTTGAAATCTAATAATTTTAAATAGCAGTTGACTTTTAAATGCAATCGATACAGTTGTTGCAATATGCAACAAAAGTTAAATACAAAATAACATTGAGCTCAATGGGACTTTTTAAGCAAATGCAATAAAATCCCTTTACAATAGTTTTTCTTACTCAGGGCTTGATCCTGGATTCAGCCCTGGTCCATTTCCTGTATACAGTTGAAAGAAATAATTTTTGTTACACAGGCAATTTTTACCGATTATTTGTAAGTTTGGAAAATCGACACTAAGAAGAATTTCTTGCAAAAACCAGACAATGTATTCCTATGGAGGAAAATTGGGTTAACAGTGAATCACGGTTATAATTACTTTGCAGGTTCAGTGCTGGACTCAAAGATACAGCACTGGGATCTCTCCTGATAACAGGTGAGTAATTTCGTTTTTGATGGTCGGACGATTTATAAAGAATATTTGAAAGTTGCAAAACTCAACACTTAGAAGAATATCCAAGTGAAATCCAGACAATGTTACCCTACGGAGAAAATCAAGTTATCAGACTTTGAGTAAGTGCTCGCCTGGCAGAGCTAAGGTTCTCGGGGTAGACTCAGGGGTCTCCCAGGGTCAGGTAAGTACAGTTGTTACACCCTCAGCGGCACTGGGGCAGCTGGGTGCAGGGAGAGTAGGCCCAATGTTATCCTATGGATGATAGGGGGCCTTTGGTAGGTGGCTGCTAGCAGGCAGACCACGTGGCTGTGGGAGCTGAGCTCCTGGTCACTTACACAGGGTAAGTGGGGAAGTAGAGTAGGATAGTTGCTGCACTTCCAGCGGCCCTCGAGCGGCTGGATACAGGATGCTTTTGGCCTTCGGGGGCCCAATGTTATTCAAAAGGAAAGCTGGAAGTTGAACAAAGGCTGCAGACTCGGGGACGGAGATTCTTCAGGTGCGACTACCACTTCGAGGGGTAAGTTGGGATCTTGGAGGACAGGTAGACACCCAGGAGTTGGGCACAGGGGGCCGTGGGGCGCTGGGTGCAGGGGTGTCTTTTGACGTTGGGAAATCTTACCCTCTGCTGGTTGCGGCTGGAGGGGTCCCTTGTTGTGAGGTTGCAGGCGTCGTCAGGATCGCCGAGGAGGGTCCTTGGGTGCTGGATTCTTGGTCAAAGTCGCCGGGGGGAAATCCTCAGGGTCTTTGTTCACTCAGGCACAGGCCGGGCTCGGCAGGTGCTGAGTGTGCTGTATTTACGGTTCTTGGCTGGCACCAGGGGTTGTTGCTGTTTGAGCAGAACCACTGCTCGTGGGAGTCCCAGTCTTTAGATGAGCAAGGCAGTCATGTCCTCCAGGGTTGTCGAGGTTGCTGATCACAGGAGACGCCGGGGTTTAGCAGGAGCAGATTCAAGGATCAACAGGCCAGTAGGGCTGGGGTCAAGTCAGTTGGTGTCGTCCTCTTGTTAGCAGCTGCATGGCAGGTCTTCTTTCTTCTTGTTTCAAAATGGGGATCTGAGGAAGGAACGTTCAGGGTGCTCCTAAATACAAAATGTAGGGACGTTACTTGTAGGGCAAGGGCAGGGACCAATGGGTACCTCTTCTGTGGTGAGTACACCCCTTATCCTGCCACTCTCAAGTGGGAGGGGGGTAGGAGCCCAGCTCTATTTGGGTAGGGCTCCCATTCCTCAAGATGGCGGGAGCCCGGAGTTGTGCTTCACCTCGCCTCTCCCACCTGAGGGGTGGGGTTGGCAGAGGCTGACATACCCCCTTTCCTCACTTTTTTTTGTCCTCATTCTGCAATAGTTTGTGTAAGGATTTGTCAAGGACCCTACATTTCTTGTTCCGACCCTTCACTATCCCGTAGTTCCGTGACCAGTCTGGGGAGTTTCCCATTGTTTTTTTTTTTTGGTAGGGGTCCCTTTATTTCCATTACCAATACCAATAAATGTTTCCGAGGGGGGGGTAGGCTAGCCATCCTGGCTACTCAAACAGGCATTATGCTTGCTTATTTATTGCCATCGCATAATCATTGGACTTTGGACATTTATAGTTCATACTTTCAATTAAAATGTTATTTATGGCTACTGGTTGGACCGGTTAAACTGTTACCAAATTTCCCAGAAGTTATGTTTTTTATTCGGTTTCCACCTCCTGTCCATCCCGTTTGTTTTATGGACTGATGTCAGCCATTCCCAGTGTGTAGGTGGTAAGAGGCTTATCCATTTGATACATATTTCCCTTATTGCCAAGAAAATTATCAAAAAGAGTAGGTTTTCTTGTTTCTTAGTTAACTTATCTAAGCATTCTATATGGCCCACCCCAAATATAGCAAGGTCAATACTTACATCAATTGGTCTTTCTAGTAGAGTGCCAAGAGTCTTACCCACTTCATGCCAGAATTTTTCGAGCTGGTGGCACTGCCGAAACATATGCAAGTCATCTGCTTTCTCCTTACCACATTTGGGGCAGTTCTTCGTTTTTGACCCGCTAAACTTGGATAGCCTCTTTGGGGTCCAGTAAGCTCTATGAGTGGTAAACAAATGGTTTCTCCTTAAAGCAGCAGATTTTACTATAGACCAACATTTTTCCATAGATACTCGCCATATTTTTTGTACATCCAGCGTCGGCAGATTATTCCCCCAGGTCGCATCTGGAATTGAGAAGTCCTCCTCACCAGCTGATATAATGTCCCAGTACCATCATGAGACTTCTTTTTTTAAAAGCTCACTCTCCTGCATTCCCTTCTCCAATGTACTATTTCCTTTTTTACAGTCTGCTAAAGTCTTTGCCCAGTTTGTAAGTTGATAAAATTTAAATTTTGATAGAGTGCCATTCGTTGTTTTTACAAGTTGGTCCCAGACGATAATGTTGTTCTCTGTTAACAATTGACCCCATTTAAGTATTCCTGATGCCCTTAACGGGATGGCAAGCCTATCTTTAAGACATTCCGGAGTCCCCAGTGAGTACCATATAGGAGCATATTCACTATGATAAGGTATCTTCAGTGTGCATCTAATGTGATACCATAGCTTTGCTGCTGACTTAAGGACCTTCAGTTTAACCTTTTTAAAATACTTTGGATGTCCAAATTTGTATAAAAAATGCCCTTCTGCACCAGTCATTGCTTGTAGGTAGGCGGGATAGTGCTCATATTCATTTAAAAGAACCCTCACATATTTAAACTGAAAAGCTCTATAATATTCTAGTATATCTGGACTTGCTATACAACCTTGTTCTTTTTCCTCCTTAGTTTTTTCCATGCTATTCTTGTCCCTTTTGATGACCATATGAAGCTGTTCAGTTCCCCTTGTAGTTTTTTTATTGATTCCCTCTCAAACTCTAGTGGAATCGAATTAAAGATGTAGGTACATATGGGTAGAATTGACATTTTTATTATATTTGATCTTCCCAAGAAAGTCAGTGGGAAACGCCCCATACTTTTATTAAAACGTAACTGGGCTATTTTATCTATGTCTCTAACCAATTCCAGGCCTAGATATCTTATCCTTTCCTTTACAAGTTGGTTGTTGCTATGAGTATTTCATTCCATAATTTCCGTTTTTGAATGATTAATCAGATATCCTGAAACTCTCCCAAATTGTTCTAGAGTTTCATCTATGATGTTAAAAGACCCCACAAAGTCATTTGTAAAGATCATCAGGTCATCTGCGTGGAGGGCGACTTTTTTTCCCCACCCTTGATAACAAAAAGGAGATATTTCTGAATTATTTCTGAAATTTAGCGCTAAGGGTTCGATGTATAGATTAAAAAGTAGGGGAGACAAGGGACACCCCTGTCTTGTACTTCTCTTAATCTTTATCTTATCTGTGAGGTTCCTGTTAATTAATATTTTGGCCCTTGGATCTCTATATAGTCTCTTAACCATTTCTTGGAAATTTGCCCCCAATTTGTATTTTTCCAAGACGCTGTTCAAAAACGACCAGTTTACTCTGTCAAATGCTTTAGCTGCATCGAAGGTGATGATGGTTAGGGCCATCTTTTTCTTGTATGGCTAAGTCAATTGTTCCTT
The DNA here is from genome assembly GCF_964261635.1 of Lissotriton helveticus. NCBI lineage: Eukaryota > Metazoa > Chordata > Amphibia > Caudata > Salamandridae > Lissotriton > Lissotriton helveticus. The sequence goes on along the minus strand of NC_136058.1, from coordinate 150,148,720 downwards.
TTAATTCATGGGTCAAGTCCTGAATCTGTCTCCTTTTCACGAAACCCTTCTGAATTATATTAATTAGGGATCCTGCTACTCTTATGAGGGCTTCTATCTTTTGTGGGTCTGCTAAAATTGTGCGATCAACTGTAAATCTTGCAGGAGTAGTAGCATGCTTCATTTGAAGTTTTAGTAAAACTGCTGAATGATCAGATAGATGGGCAGGCAGATGCTCCACTTTCTGTGTGCTGTTGATCCGGCATCTATCCAACAAAAAATAGTCTATCTGGAAGGCTGTCCTAATTTTTTATTTTGAAATTAAAGCATTGCGCTTTATCTCCTTTCTCTTTCCAGATGTCAACTAAGCCCAGGTCATTTATACATAGCCCTAACCACTCCCTCATTTTTAAGAGATTTGCTTATTTTCTAACTGGAAGACGATCCACCTTGGGATCCAGAATTATATTAAAATCTCCCCCCATAATTATTGGGGAGGTGGCCGTTAGTAGTTGTGTATATAGCTTTTGCAATGGGTCTGGATCGTCTCTATTTGGCCCACAATAACCAACAATAGTGTACTGTTTGTTGGATATTCTTACTCTCATTATCACCCATCTCCCTTTCCTGTCCACCTCAATTGACTCTTTCCTTGCCTTAAAAGATTTTTCGAATAGTATGGCTACTCCTTTAATACAACAGTCCTGATCTGTACAGGCATAAGAGTCTACCCATCTCAGAGTCTTTATTATTTCTTCCCATTCCTTTTTCAGGAGATGCGTTTCCTGTAATATTATAATTCCACTGTCTATTGTTTTCAAATATTCAAATATTCTCCTTCTCCGCCTCTTGGTTCTGAGGCCATTAACGTTCCATGAGATTATGTTGACTACTGCTGGGACTTTCTTCATGGTTTTTTCTTGTTTTTACTCTGGGGTCTTCCCACCGATTTGCTGGTTCCGTTCTCCTTCGTCTGGTTTTGCGAGGACTCATTTTTGTTTTTTTCCCTAATTTGCTCCCCACCCATGTGTTTATATTTTTTTACTTTTGTCGTTATTGATTCATGCCTCCCTGGAGAAGCCACCCTTCTTTCTTCACTAGGCAGTATAAATAGCCCTCTTTGAGCCCCATGCTCACTGCACGGTTGTTTATTTTTTTACTGTTGCTCTCGCATTTATTCCAAGAAGTGCTCAACCTCTTTTGGCTTTCTAATGTTGTGCATTTTGTTCCTCCACATAATTCTTAGGGCGGCAGGGAACTTCATCTGGACTGTTGCTCCTAAAGACCTTAACTGTTGCATCTGCTGTCCAAGCTCCCATTATCTGTCCTGGGTTGCCTTTGAAATGTCTGATCGAATTCTGAAAGACCACTCGTCTTTGTTGTTGGAGCCCTTTTTTAAGGCCTCACTCAGAATTTTTTCCTTGAGGGTGAAGGTTTTAAAATTTATCAGGATTTTCCTCGTCTTATTTTTTCCGAAGGGGTCTCAATGCACCCTCTATATATCTTCCGCTAAAACTGTTGCCTTTGCCTAGGGGAAGTACTCTTCTTGTAACAATACTATGTATTTTTTAATGTCGTCACCTTCTTGCCCTTCTGGCACATTCAAAATTCTTAAGTTATTCCTCCTTGCTTGATTTTCCAAGGATTCTAACTTATCATTGAGGCTTCCTTCATTTGATTTTAAAGCCTTGATTTCCTTTTGGTACAACTCCACTTTTTTACTCAGGACTTCTACTGCTGCCTCTACTGTTGTTACTCTCTCTCCCAGTGCATTCAACTTAGTGTCCAGCATCTCGCAAGCCTCTTGTATCTTAGTTTGATTTTCCTCCGAGATTGCAGATTTAACCCTCATTTCTTCTAACATTCTCTCCAGTATTTGTTCTGTAGAGTTCTGGGGGAGCTCAGAGGGTTTCGGATACAACTTGCTATGTACCGTGCTATCTCTGGCTGCATCTGTGCTTGTAGTTTGGGTCTCTTTTATTATGTTACCCTCTGTTTCATGTGTCTGTGATGACTCTTTTGCCATTCCTTCCTCCATAATCTCCCTCTTGTTGTCAGGAGGATTGTAAACCAGGTGTAGTTTATTGGAGTGTAGGGTTTCGCCGAGTTGTTGGCCGAGCTGTTCTTGCACTTGCGCTATCAAAAATGATCTCAAAGAGGGGTTAACTTTAACCTTAGGGGGGCTATCAAGTAACTGCCTGTTTCTTAGGCAGTAGCTTGTGCCTCTATTTTGCTCACTGCCTGCTGTTGTGCCTAACTCGGGGGAGCAGGAGGTACTTGAAGTCTCCCCCCACTCCTCTCCAGATATCACGGTACCATTTTCCCTTTCACTCTGTGCCTGAGCCGTTCCCTCTGAAATTTCACCCCCGCAAGGTTGTTTAACTTACTGACCCCTTTCATGCACTTTGCTTCGTATTTCTTTCCAGAAGCTGCACGAGCCTCGAACGGTTTGTTGGGGAGCACTTTGTTACTCCTTGCAGCGTCCTGTTCGTTCTCGTTGGGGGAAGAGGTTTGTTTGGTGCCGCGATCACTCTTCCCAGATTACCCCGGAAGGAGACTCTGGCAGCAACACTGCGGTTGCTCCGCTGTGTTACTGAGGCTGCCGACCACGCTCTGATGAATATGCGCTGTGCACTGCAGACGGCTGATTTTGCCCCCTTGCTGTTCCATCGAATCGCTGTAAGATCGTGTTTTACCCCCGGTTTGAAAAAGATTATTCTCTACAGCAGCATGTCTCCATGATTCCTTTAAGCACCTTTGTTTTACGATGGAATTGAGCACTATCAGTCTGTGTCAGTCCGTTTTTTGACTGGCGAGCATGGAGCTCCCGACCGGTCAGTCTAGCCGGCCGCCATCTTCTCCTCCGCCCCTTTCCTCACTTAGGGTTTACGGCCATCCTTCCCGCCAGAGTGGGGGTCAGAACCGGTGGGGACCAGTTACTGAGTACAGCAAGTGGCCTGGAGAAGCTCACAATGGCGGCATGTCTTTGAAGCTTCCCCTGCCCATCCTGGGGGAGGAGGCTTGCCACCTCGTCCCAGGGTGTGCATTGTTTCAGGCCCCCCAGAGCGGCAGGCTCTCAACTCAGGGGTCCAGAAACATGTCTGGTGGTGGAAGCCTCGGTAGCCACGCAGTCAGGACACTGGGAGTTGGTTAGGCTTCAGGGGGCATCTCTAAGATGCCCTCTGTAGTGCATTTTAAATTAAATCCCACACTGGAATCAGTGCGGGTTTAAAGTGCTGAGAAGATTGATACCAAACTTCTCAGTCTTCAGTGTAGCCATTATGGTGCTGTTGAGTTCGTAATGACAGCCTCCCAGCACCATATACTCTTAATGGCATCACTGCACTTACAGTGCCCAGGAATGGCCCTGGGTACTGTAGAGGCACAGGGCTCGTGCACCTGTGCCCACACCACTGGCAAAGTGCACCCAGCTAAAGGGGTGACTGAAGTATGCCAGGGCAGTGTGTTTGTGGGCATGGCACACAGGGATGTGTACCATGTCGACTCTCTGTTTAGTTCTGCACAAAGACACTCATCCTGCATTGGCAGTGTGTGTGTGTGTCAGGGTACAGGGCTCCTAAGGGTGGTACAATAAGTGCTGCAGTCCTTAGGGTTTTCTCTGGTCACAGTGCCCTGGGTACCTAGGGTACCATTTACCAGGGGCTGACCTGTGGCCAGAGAGGCCAATTGGGTTTAGGCTTCAATGCAGTTTAGGGAAGGAACACAGGCCCTGGGTACCTGATTGGCAGGAACTCAGGGCACACTCAGTCAAAGTACATCAGCAATTCAACAACAAGTGGGGGCATACCATGCATGAAAGATGGTACTTTTTCACATCCTAGATCTGAAGCCTTCATCCCTCAACTTGGAAGCTTCTACTAGGTCGTTCATTGTATGTGTCGACATTCCTTGGCGGCCAGTACCGACTGCACTGTTGGTCCCTGGAGACATAGCTTCAACTAAGCCTCTCCCTCTGTGGGTCAAGCTACACTGCACTGCTGTATGAATTTTGTCCATGCTGTATGGGTCAAAAACTGTAGAGACTCTCTGATCAGGGGTCTCTGCCTTCCCTCCAGTCTTATCAGGCCTTCAAAAGCCCCGGCTACCAGCACCCCAGCTACTGGCTGCCCCTTTCTGCATGCTTGTAAGTCTTTTTTTTAAGGCTGTGTCCCACCTGCACCAAGTGGTGTGAGCTCTTCTGATGGAGCTCCAGTGCTGTTCCCCCTTCATAGGTAGCAGCCATTCGTCCCTTCACCCAATGGACCTCTCTTGTCTTCACATCCTATGATTTATTTTCGCTTGTTTTTAAAATCTAATTGTACCTTACTCAATTCCGGTGTACTCCCCGGCCCCGGTCTGACGCGGCGTGTGCCGTTTGTTCGGAGGGCCCCCTGGAGTGGAAAACACTACTTCCGGTGTGGTTAGCACTCTAGCTTTGGCGCACCCACCAATATTTAGGCACAATCTGATGCGCACGCACAGCGGACACAGCAGAGACGCTGCTAGCTGTGGTGCGGCCGTTTTTAAAACGTTTACATTCATGTTTGTGTCCTCACAGTTTGCTTTATTTTTGCTGTTTTTTCAAATCTAATTGTACCTTACTCAATTCCGGTGTACTCCCCGGCCCCGGTCCGATGCGGTGTGTGTTGTTTGTTCGGAGGGGCCCCTGGAGTGGAAAACAATACTTCTGGTGCGGTTAGCCTCTTGCTTTGGCGCACCTACCAGTATTTAGGCACAATCGAAAGCGCACGCGTAGCGGATGCGCGCATCTGGTGCACCAAAGGCAAGCCCGTCTGCGCCTGGCCCGGGCCGAGGGCCGGAACCCCTGCTCCACAAAGCCCCGTGCACATCAGCTACTCCCGAGAGACCTTAGTTAGCTGGAGACCCAGGTCGGTTCCCCCATGCTGTCTTAGATTTGACCCTCTGATGTAGCTAAAAGAGTATGTAAACTGTAAATTACAATGTTCCTATAATTCAAACAGCTGTTGCCTCTAATTAAACTAAAACAGTCCAAGACCACCAAAGAGATAAGAGCTATGCTACTCAATACACGCTTGTTAATTAAACACAATGGGGAAATGGCAGAGATTATAGGAACTCGATTTAGTATTTGTAACAGGAACCTGGGCCAATGATACTTCAGACCCAGACCTATTACAAGCACTTCCCATAGACTTTCAGATCACCAGGGTTGACAGAGCTAATAAACGGGGTGGCGGACTTGCCATTATTGCCAAAAACGAAGTATCAGTAATGGCATCCTCTTCGGGCACATCACAAGACTGTGAACTGCATTCCTTCCAGATTCTACTCAACCGAAATGACTCCTTGAACGGCCTATTAATCTACCGACCACCTAAAGCCCAGTCTCCTTTGCTGGATAAACTTACCTCGTTTTTGGAAGCTAGTGTAAACCACACAAACTACACCATCCTTGGCGACTTCAATTACCACCTAGAGTATGCCTTAGACCTCAATAACGTCGAACTCCTTGATGTAATGTCGGGTTTGGGTATGGAACAACTGGTTAAAGAAAACACCCATGTTGCAGGACATACCCGTGATGGCATATTAATCCTAAGATTAACATGCATGAGGTATTACCTGTTGTGTGGTCAGATCATAGAGCTATCATATTCACGATCAAGGCCACATCCCAATCAAAGGCAGGGACTGAGCCTCCCGTGACACATACATATCGAAATTGGGCAAAAATTGACCTCGACTATTTTCAGACATCACTTCGGGAAAATGAGCCTAACTTGGTGGCAGATACCAATTCGGCTGTGCATAATCTAACTACATGGATCACTAAGACTGCTTATACAGCTGCACATCTAATAACTTCCTCTTCGAGAAGGAAATAACCTTCTGAACCATGGTTCTCAGATAAGCTAAGGAATCAAAAACAGCTATGATGAAGAAGTGAAAAACAGTGAAGGCTAAACTACAATAAGGATATGAAAATGAAGTATGCCCAGTCTTTGGCTACCTATAAAAAACTAAGGAAAAAAGCAGATTCTATTAAACCAAAATTACAGCAGCAAAGAACTCTAGCAAAGAGCTTTTTGCGACCGTTAAAAAATTGGCCAAACTTCCTAGCAAAGCCATAACAGGCAACAACACCGATTTCTGTAATGTACTGGCCCAGGCTTTTGCTGGTAAGGTGGAGTCAGTTTATAAAACCTTTTTAAACTCCCCTGTGATCCCTGTCAGTGATACAGCGGGGTGAGGCCACAATATGCTTGGCGAGGCCACTGCTGCACCGTGAAGCATATTACAAGTTTCCAGACAGCCAGCGGTCTCATGACATGAAACTGCTGACAGTGAGGAGGCTCTGGCCATGGGGATGCATGCAGGGGGGCACATGTTGTGCCCCCCTGCATGCATGCCCAGTTAGTGCACGGCATCAACTTAACAGTCCATTCTGTACAGGAACTTGCTTTGGCGTTCGCATTGTGGTGCCTTTTTTGAGAGGCACCTACGAGAGAATGTCAAAGGACCACCCACCAGAAAACAAGAATACTTGTAATCTGGCGGGTGACTGACTGTCGAGTTTGGCAGTGCAGGAGCAGGGCAGTGGCGTGACGCCCCGCACCACCAAACTTATAATCAGGCCCATACTTTTTAGAGAGATTTCTGAAAGTCTGCTTGTAAAACTATCCCAATCTGTTGGGAATTGTTGGATGGCTCTGCACAAGGGGGGTACAAGCTGGTGGCTCACTCTGAATTTACTACAGGGTCTAGGGGGACAGGTATCCTGGTGAAAAATTCCTTTCCCCTTTCCATCCAGGCCACATGGGCAGACCATAGAGGCAGATATATTGGCATATCGGGGCTGTGGGAGGGGAGGACCGTCACTTTGATGTCTGTTTACGTCCCACCAAGCCTGCAAACTGACACCTTTCGAGACCTAGGTGCAATTTTCCTTACTCTGCCAATGGGCCTATTGGTGAGAGGTGGAGACTTAACGCGGTACTAGATGGGGAGATAGACAGACACCCAGCTCGTATACTGAGACCGTCCCAGAGGTAGCCTCCCGATTTCCTAGAAACAACGGGGCTTATTGATGGGTGGAGACTGAGGAACCCAAGCGAGAAACACTCCACACATGCGTCAGCTGCTCATCACACACTATCCAGAATAGATTATGTATTGGTACCGGCGGCTCAGGCAGCAGCGGTCCGGGAGGTGCGCCACTTGGGTAGGGGAATCTCTCATCACTCGCCGATCTGGCTTTTGGTAGAGATTGACCACCATGACACAGGAAGAATAGCCCCCATAAACGCATGGCACCTAATAGACCCAGCCGCTAAGAAAGAAATCACCACGAGTACAGAGAGGTACTTTCGGGAAAATGCGGAGTCCGTTGATTCGGCTCTGACTTTGTGGGAGGCATACAAGACGGTTATTCGGGGGGAGGCCTTATCATTAATCGCAGGGAAGAATAAGAAAAGTCGGGCAGAAGTAAATTGGGTGGAAGCGGAGGTGATCAAGATGGAGACTGAGTTGTCCAAGGATGTGACCCCCGAAGGGGCACATCGTTTGTGGCGTCTCCAGGACGAACACAAGCATCTAACTAGGGATAGGGCCAAATCACAACATGTGGACACTCAGACAGAGCAGGTAAATTGATAGCATGGCTGGAGAAAGGAGAATGGGGATCGAGGCTAGTGCAGGAGCTAGAGAAAGGTGACTCCGAAAAGATTACTGATCTGCAGCTTATTGCTAATGAATTTTTGGAATATTATGGTGAGGTGTATACCTCCACCGGGGTGTTCACCGAGGCAGATAACGCGGCTATGCTACATGATATTTGTATGTCCACATTGTCAGAGGAGAATCAGCAATATCTAGATTCCCCTCTCACAAATGATGAAGTGGCACAGGCCATTAGGGGAGTGCGTTCCGGGAAGGCTACTGACCCAAACGGTATCCCTGTAGAACGATACAAACTGAGTGCTAACAGGCTGGCTCCGTTTCTTCGGACCATGTTTGTTGAGAGTTAGGAGAGGGGCCTGCTCCCCTATGACCAGGGAGTAGCCAATATCGTTGTTATTCATAAAGCAGGGAAGCCTAAGACACACTTCTCCTCCTTCAAGTCCATTTCACTGCTCAATGCGGAGCCCAAAATTCTGGCGAAACTCCTTGCGACGAGATTGGCCAAAGTCATTACCACCCTGGTCCACCCCGATCAGTCTGGCTTCATGCCGTGTCGAAACACGGCCCTCAACCTGCAGAGGTTACACGGGATACTGGGAGGTGCCCCTCATATTCATAAGCCGGCTGTGCTGGTGTCTCTGGATACCACCATGGCCTTTGACAGGGTTGAGGGGCCCTACCTGTTTGCAGTCCTGGGGAAGATGGTCTTCGGCCCAGAATTTATCGACTGGGTCCGTCTTTTCTATGCCGATCCCCTTGCCAGGGTCGTGGTGAATAACCGGAAATCTGCTGACTTTCCTCTGGGTAGGGGCACGAGGCAGGGGTGTCCCCTGTCCCCACTCCTGTTTGCTCTGGCACTTGAGCCGTTGGCAGCATGGGTCCGGTGGGACCGGTCGATCAGAGGGCTGCCTTGGACATCGGAGTGGGAGGATAAGATCTCACAGTATGCTGAGGACATCCTGCTATACCTAGCCACTCCCAGGGAATCCCTGATCTGTTTTCTTGACGTGCTCGCCATATTTGGAAGATATTCCGGATTTGCGATTAATTGGTCGAAGTCAGTGCTCTTTGTCCTCAGTGGGGGTCCCCCCGTGCTCCCAAGTTCCTGCCCGATACAGATTGAGCCGGTGGGTTTCCAATACCTCGGTGTCTATGTTACATTGGACTCGAGGTTGTGGTATGCAAACAACTTGGTTCCCCTGCTGACCCGATTCAGAAGGGATGTGGCGAGATGGAAAGCGTTACCGCTCTCTCTATATGGGCAGGGCGGTGCTCTATAAGATGATGGCCCTCCCCCGATATGATGGCCCTCCCCTGATTCCTTTATGCGCTTCAAAATGCAATGGACCCAGTGCTGTCGTCATATTTTAGGTAGATTGAGGCCCTTCAACGACAGCTACTCTGGGAGGGCAAGCCGCACATTGATTTCTATAAACTTTCCCTTCCCTGGTATGATAGGGGGATCGGCTTGCCGAACTTGCGGAAGTACTATTGGGCCGCTCAGCTAGCGGCGGTGAACCATGCTATCTATGGGTCTCCCAGAGACCCCGGGTATGCAATGGACCGCGGACTGGTGCCGTGGGGCGATTTCACTAGGGCATTGTATGCCAGAGCCAGCCGATTTTCCTTTGTCGGACCGTCGGCTCACGCAGTGCATGTGTGGCACGCAGCTAATCGACATCTTAAATGGTATGGAAGGCTCACACTTGCCACTCCACTATGGCACTCGGAGAAGCTGGGAAGCCTCTGGAAAACAAAGGGATTTGATAAGTGGGATCTCATTGGGATCACACAGATCAAGGATATTTGGGAAAAGCAGGCGATTCTCTCCTTTGGTTCCCTCCAGAAAACGTACCAACTACGGGAGGGCGAGCGTTTTCGCTACCTTCAGGTCCGCCATGCACTGCTTACTCATATTCCCTGGGGCACTGCACTCCCAGACGCCTGCCCCCTGGAGGACCGAGTTTTAGACGGACACCTCCCAGAAAAAAACAACTCATTAATATACAAAAAGCTTATCAATACGATGGAAGACCCACTGGTAATTCTTAGGGCACATTGGGGCGCTGATGGCTTGGAATTAGATGACGAGGACTAGAGAGAGGCGGTGTCCTCGCCGAAGGTGGTGGCAATTCAGCTGAGACTCCGACTAGTCCAATTAAAGATCCTGCATAGGTCGTATGTCACAGGGCCCCAGCTGGTGCGCATGGGTAGGTCGGAGGGAGGGGAGTGTCAGAGAGGATGTGGGGAACTTGGAACCTTCATGCATATTTTGTGGCACTGTGCAGCAGTACAGGATTATTGGAGTAGAATTCATGATAGCATACGTGAGGTGTTGGGGGTAGGGATGACAATGGAGGTTCTAAGGTGTGTCTTGAATGTCTGGGAGCCCATGGATCTGAGCATGAATGAGAAACAGTGGCGTGTGTGATTGCCAAGTGTAATATTGCCCAGCTATGCGGAGCTAGCCAACCTTTCCGGGTTGAGAAGTGGATGGAGGACCTGGATTGGTGTATGTACAGGGAGAGGTCAGTCTACGTTGCTTGGGGCTGTCCTGCGAAGTGGGGGAAGATTTGGGGAGCCTGGAATAGTTATCGTGGCAATATTTGTGCTCCTCCTGTTGTTCGAAATGAAGTGGCACGCAGGAATCCCTGTGAACCCCAACTGTCATTCTGTATGTATTATCATGTGGTATGGAAATGTTCATTAGACAAACGTGTTTTTTTTGGTTTTTTTGTGGTTTGTTAATAAAAAGATTTTTTTTTAAACCACTGTACCCATGCCACTGTTCTTTAACAGCACCAGATGTATGTGTCGTTTAAAAAACTGTACTCATTAAAGTTACAAATATGTGCCATGAGGTAAACACTGAATATCTTATACAAAAAGATATGTAGGAAAACATTGCCATTGTAATGTGGTACCTGGAGAAATAGCAGGTTCACATACAGTGCCAGAGTGTATAATACCTGGAATAGTTTATGTGCGCATGATAATTCTTGTGATAGTAAATTATATAACAACAGAATTGCTTTCATCATATAGCTGCATGCTAACAAAGTATGACAAGCTAACATGATATGCCAAGGTGAAGACATGATATTCCAGGATGCTACCAGCGGATAGCAGGGTGCTGACTTTATAAACCAAGGAGCTGATAATATATATTTTTGTATTGCCCAAATATTTTAGAAATATGCAGATCATATATAGAGCGCAAACTGTGAGTCGTGTTGCTCTCAGTAATGTCAAGGTGCTGCTTAAATATTCCAGGGTTTAACCTGTAAAATCAGACCCCTACTCAAAATGCCAGGGAGCTGTAGCAATGTGACTACCTCTAAATATAGCAAGATGCTGCCAGTAACATAACAGTGTACAGCTGTGACTGTTAAGACCCCCGGGAACCCCCATGGCCTGTCCATACCAACTGGCACTGTGCACAGAAAGTCTGCCCATCAGCTAGCTGCTGTTACCTATGAGACGGTGCCAGGACAAGCAAAGTGATTCGATGGACCAGAGGATCAGTGACAAATCATCTGAAAGATTTGAATCTCAAGCATCACGCCTCTAGGCATAGAGGTTGAAAGTGAGTTCATATGCACCGAAGCTGGGACCTGTATGATGTCCCTGAGTTTCTAAGGGTCTCATTTATATTGTAGCAGTAAAATGCAGGATAGTTCAGTCCCTTTACCCTTATCTTCCTAAATCCAGGGTAGAAGAATCTGTAGTATGCTATGGGTGCATTGTGGTGAACTGTATTTTTTAAAATAGGGTAATGATAAACTTTTTTGAGTCAGATAACAAAACACATGTGAAGATCTTTTCTTACATTTAAATAAAATCTGAAAAGGGTTTTATACCCGCCTTTTCCTTACCACTGGTTGGCATCACTATCACTCCTATTTTCTTGCTTTTCATTGGATAGCACATGTGAGCGTGTGCTGGCTCTTAGTCTGTCTCCATGTGTCTGTTTCCTCCCTATAGCAAGAACCAAGTGCTGACTTATATCCTCATTAGTATTCATCCACACCATTTGCGCTTGGATTTTGGTCCTTTTTTTGTTTTGCTTTGCTTCCAAGACAATTATGGGTTGGTGCTAACTTTGTATCTTCTCTTACCCCCATTTGCCTCTGCCCCCCCCCCAAATCGTAAAATCGGCTTCACTTCCCTTTATCTCTACACACCCTAAACCCGAAAATACCCCTTATCTCCTTTTTCCTCTACCCATCCCTGAATCGTAAAATCACCCTTATCTCCCTTTACCTGTACCTATCCCTGAACCCTAAAATCACCCTTACCTCCCTTTACCTCTATCCACACCTTAACTCAAAACTCATCCTTTCCTCCCTTTACCTCTGTCCCCCAGCACCCTTAAATGTTTTGTGGGCACTGTTGGTTGTTTTATGCCCTTCAGTAACTTTAGCGGGCACCTTCCCCTCTTTAACAGTTTGCCCCTCCCTCACCTCCACACCCTAATCTTTAGTTCTTACCTCACATGTGAGACATTACGTTTATTTATAGGAGGCTTAGAGCATGCTCGTTGCTTACTATTGGTTGACTTCATTGTCACTCTCATTTCCTTGCTTCTCTTGGGTCAGCACATACAGACTTCACTTCCTCTTTGAATGTTTGCCACTACCCTGGAGTATGGCCCTAGTACTGCTTCCCTTGACCGGTGTCCGTCCACTGCACTTGTTGCTGCTTTCAGAGGTACTATACTTGCACCTGCATCCTCGTTCCCTCCTCCCTCATTGTTGCTTGCCCTGCTCCCTGAATCACCCAGAGCGCTGCTGCGTGTCCGGTCCTACCCCGCCCTTCCAGCATTGTTGCTTACCTCGTCTGGCCCATCCTCTTCCCGCTCTCCCTTTGTTGCTTGCCCACTCCTGTCCCGCCAGAAAAAAAACACCCAAAAGTCACGCAAGTGGGTTTCAAGATGCTACAAAGATGCAGACGGCACTGCACTCTCTGTTCTGCATGGCCTATTTGGAGGTGTCTAAATGCATGACCAACACGGCAAACTTCAGCTCGGAGGTAAGATGATTAAACAAGTGACTTTTTTTTCTTTAATGCTATTTATTTAATTGTGAGCTTCGGATATCGCAGCCATGTCATGACCCTTTTTGCTTTTGACACCTTCAGACTACTTAAATGAGATTGCAACCCGTTCACCTGTTTATCAATAGCGTCATTGATTTTAGTTATTATTGTTTAATTTGTGTTTTGCCCAGCACCCTCAGCCTCTGACTCACATTTCCTGCCCTCATTAACAAAAAGATTGATGCATAAATGTGGATTTGAATTTCTTGTTGGTTTCTGATTGGTGGTAAGATGTTATTGTCATTTGTTCCTGAAAAAAATGTTGGGGTCAAAACAGAGATTAACACCGCCGAGAATCCATTTGGATGGACCTCACTCAGAAAAGGGGTGACTAAATTAGATCAATTACTTTTAGACAACAGAACAATGTCCATGGTAGAAGTCAACACCAGATACAAGCTCTCGCCAAACCTGTCTTGGAGGTTTCACCAATTGACACACTGCATTACAGCAACCATGGGACCTCTACCCATCTTATCTGCAAACATGGGGAACACACAGGTGAATGGGCTCGTGTTTTTGTAAACTCTTAGTTGACTCAACCTTCTTATTCATGACAAGAATTGGGCTCAAACATGACAGTGACATTGTTCACATAGTGTGGAAATGTCAGAAGTTGAGACTTATTGGGATGGTGTCTGGTTTAGAATGCAAACCATGGTAGGGACCACAGGGACATGAAAAGACTCTGCAGTATTGTTTGATGACACCTCCCCATACCTAGACATCCCGCCTCAAACTAGCTGATGGGCATGATGGCCTTGCCGGTCGCCAAACAGTGTAAGTTCTGTTTCTGAAAAACAGACACTATCTAAATTGTAGCCATGCTGCACAACAGGCACTTTACTGTACAACATGGCTAGAAGACCTTAACAAAGCTAATGCTTGTTTTTATGTAGCACTGCATTTCTCCCGTTTCTAGACAGTGCAAATAACAGACATTACTATTCTTCAATTTTTGGCGCTCAGTGTCCTGACCTTGGAAGGAGATAAGGCTCAGTCTGCCTTGCTAAGGATTTAAATGCAAGACCTAAGGATAATGCATTTGTCAGTGAAAAGCATTCAGCTCACTGAGTCTTCCTGCTGGCAGAACACCTTTAATGAAGGCACTGATACGCTTGTTTACTGTTTCTGCAGTCTCTGTGGGGACAGAACAAAATTGTGTTCTAGGCATAGTTTGATCAGGATGGCATCATTACCCACCAGTTAATAAATCCTAAACTAATTTCCCAATACATTATAGGTTACGTCGCCTCTAAAATGCCATTTATGTGTTGCATTTGAATGGAAAAAGGCAATCTCTCCCTTTGGATCTTGTCACTGACAGCAGGATCCGTACAAATGTATGCCTGTCAGGGCAACGTACGATTGTTGCTGCTTGCATGAGCACTCCGGTCAATCCCCTGCTGAGAGTGCCCAAGATGGCTGCCTAGAATTACCCTGCACTAGACCTGTTCTAGAGCCGGTCGTGATTGGTAGCCAGACATTTAGCTGCTAAGGGAGGCATCGTCAGATTCTCGCTCTCTCCAAGTCAATTTTCAAGTTGTCGAACTATCTCAACTATTTATTGGCCGTCATATCCAGACAAATTCTAGCAAGATGGCTCTTTCAGGACGCTGGTCTCTCACAAGTGCAAGACTGTTGTCTGATTATCCATGTTCCTGTCGAACTGCCTTGTTCACCCTCTAACATTCCTTAAGATGTCTGCTGCAGGCGACGTCCCATTCTTGAACTTTTGGAAACATTCACACACTCAATCAGGCGAAATATGTCATGCTCATTCACGCTCATTCACACTTTGACCTCGGCTGTCAATCACCCCTGCGACTCCAAAGGCTAGAAGCCAGCTGGGCAGTGCGCGCACAAGTAATCCGTCAGTCAGTGCTCACCCGTGACAGGAGATGGCAGACAGCACTCCTCTTGCCCGGGGCACCGAGGAGGCTACAATTGTTACCTTGCACATTCCTGTCTGGGTTCTCATGCTTGGCCCGTCAGACACCCGGAAGGAGCCACAGTGCAGACAATGGCAGCAAGCAAGTCACAGACCTAACGAGAAGACGGCATCACGACATTCAGACATGCTTGACAGTGGAAATGAGACAGAATAATAGAATGTGTCTATTTCGTAGTGCAGTGCTTCACTCTTATTAACATAAATCTGTCTCACGTCATATCTAGTGTGGTGACGCACGAATACTTACTTATTAGAACATTTAAGAGATAAATGCATCAATAAATTGATGCAGTAATACAAGATTAGTAAATAAATGTGAATGAGAAGGGTGTCCACGTTCTTCACTATGTTTTCCATTATTGTTGTTACTGCTGTTGTCAACTTGTCATGGACTTTTTTGGGTTGGGCCCGTGGTTTGGGGCCTGTTGTTGTGTCTTTCCGTGAGTAGCTAGATTACTGACACAATATTGTGGTAAACAATATCGTTGAGAGAGATATTGTGTCAACAATAAGATTTACCACAATATCGTGCTCCTGTACTTATAATGGTAAGTTAAAAAATATCGTAAAGAAATATTGTTGACACTAATATCGTTTAAAATTATACAAAAATATTTATTATTAGAGTTTAAAGTAGAAAATGTCAATGTAATGTAAATTAAATAAATTCCACGAATATGTAATACTAAATATAAATATATACTTATAGAAACACAAAAACACATATATAGGTTGGAGTTTATAATACATATATTTATTTTACATTTAAAAAAATATATTTTACTTTTATTACCATGAAAATATATATTTTTATTGTCATCTTTAAAATATGACAAAGATATTATAATGTACAATAATCCTCTTTAATAATTCTTACTATATATATATATATATATATATATATATAAACTGTATTGTATTGTAATTGCATTTATATAGCACTTACTACCCCTGACGAGGCTTCAAAGCGCTTTTTCGGCGAGTAGCACGCTACTCCGGGACCCACAGAAGATTAGTGTTGAATTAGTATAGTGAAACATGCAAGTACATTTTAAGCGGTGGATAGTTTAGCCAGTTATTTGGATTCGAATGATAGCAGAAGGATAGAGGAGGAAAAAAGGTTTGTATTTATATAGCCCTTGTTACCCCTGATGGGTGTTGAAGTGCTTTTCTGGCGAGTAGCACGCTACTCCGGAACCCATAAAGGATTAGTGTTGAAAATTAATATAATGAAACATGAAAGTAATTTTAATGCTGGATATGTTAGTCAGTTATTTGGATTGAGAAGGGTTGGGGAGGGGTAGAAAAGAGGAAAATGTTTGTAACCCTGATGGGGTGTTGAGACGCTTTATTGGCGAGTAGCACGCTACTCTGGAACCCATAAAGGATTAGTGGTGAATTAGTATAGTGGAATATGGAATTTCAGAAGTGAACATGTTAGTCTGTTATTTTGATTGAAAAGGATAGTAGAGTGATAAAAGAGTGTTGGATTTTCTTTTTTTTTCGGTCATAGCAGTAGGAGGAGGCTTTTTGGATGAGTAAAAAGGAGTTTTGGAGGGGAGGAGTCAGAGGGATCGTCATAGTAAAAGAGGTGTCGGATGATGCAAGGAGGGGTAGAGTAGAAGAGAGTCTAGAAAGGGTTGTTTTGGGGATCATAGTAGTGGTATGGGGTTTGGGACAAATGAGAGAGTGGATGTAGAGGATATATTGATAGATGTATAGGGTGAGAGATAGGGTAGTTAGTGCATTGGAAAGAGTAATAGAAAGAAGTTTGAGATGAGTCAAAAGGTTGGGCTAGAAGATATATTGAGAGAAGTATAGGCTGAGAAATAGGGTAGTGCATTGGAAATGCTAAATTAGAAGAAAGTGATAAATATATAGATCCATAAGTACATTGAAAATATATAGATACATAAAGGAGGTAAATATATGTAGATTAAAGATATTGATAGAGGCACAGGATGAGAAATAGGGTAGTGCATTGGATATGCTTTTTCAGGAGAAAAGTAACAGATACACCGATCCAAGTACATGGAAGGTACATAGGGCACAATGGAAGTAAGTACATGTAGACCAAAGATGAATTTTTTTTTCTCAGCAACATAATTATTCTACATGTTTATACAAAGCAATACACAAAGATAGGTACATATCTATAGTGAAAACAAATGCTTATATATAGGGGGTTTTGCTGTAAATTTCTGTTTGCGTATGGTGCTTATGTGGGGAAGAGCCAATTCCTGAGTAGTTTACTGAAGATAAGGTGGTTGTCGGAGGATCTTATGTTGGGGGGGGGGGTAAAGAGTTCCACACCTAAAGACAATATAAAAAGTCTTGGGGTGTGGCTGGACAAATCCCTGACCCTTAATACCCAAGCAACTAAACTATCAGCGACTTGCTTTGGACTCATCAGGATGATGAAGAAAATTCTTCCACTTCTACATTTTGAAGCCAAGCAAGTTGTTATGCAGGGCCTATTTCAATCCCGTTTTGATTTTAGCAACGCCCTATACTTAGGGGCGCCTGAATATGCTTTGCAAAAACTTCAGCGGATCCAGAATTGTGTAGTACGCACACTGCTCAGTCTCTCACGTAGAGCCTCGGTAGAGTCTGGGCTGAGAACTCTGCACTGGCTCCCTGTTAGGGAGAGAATCAAATTCAAGTCTATGTGCATTTCTCACCAAGCCTTCTGGAAAACCCGCCCAGCAATTAGCCACTCTCTGGTCACCCCTTACTGTCCCAATAAACAGCTTCGCTCCACCCACGCCTTCTTGGCGGTAGTCCCTCGCATCAGGAGATCCAGAGCTGGAGGTAGGTTATTTTCTTACAACGCGGCCAGGCTATGGAACTCACTCCCTTTCCACTTAGAATCTAATCCCAACTTGCTGGCCTTTCGCAAGCAGCTCAAAACCATCCTCTTTAAAAAACCAGACTAACCCCTAGGTTGACCACATCAGGAGGCACAAATCTTGCTTTTAGCGCCTGGACGTCCCAGGGCAGCAGCCGCGCTTAATAAAACCCCTTTTCATTTCATTTCATTTAATTTCATTTCATAGTTTGGCTGCTTGAACAGAGAAGGATGTGCCACCCATGTTTTTTTTCTTGTATATTGGGATTTTGAGGCGAGATGCCCCTTTAGAGCAGAGGTTCCTTTGTTGAATGTGTTTGGTGATTTTATTACTGATGAAGAGCAGTTCCATTCCATGTATTGCTTGGTGGGTGACACAAAGAAGCTTGAACGTGGATCTTCTGGCAACCGGTAACTATTGCAGATCTTTCAAGGCAGGGGAGATGTGATCTCACGGTTTGATATGCAAGAGTAGTCTGGCAGCCGAGTTCTGAATCCGTTGTAGTCTTTTCATGGTCGTTAAAGGTGAATTGTGGTAGAAGGTATTGGCTTAATCGAGTTTGGACAGAACAAGGGAGATGGTAGGTCGGACCTTGTGTGGAAATCCCAAATGAGGGAGAATTTGTCGCAGCGTTTTTATAGTGACAAAGCTTTATCTTGCTAGTTTGTCCACTTGGGCATTCATCGACAGCTTGGAGTCCATGGTAATTCTGAGGTTTCTTACTTCATTCTATTCTTTAGGTGGTGATCCCAGTTCATCAGGCCACGCGGCAAGAGGGTCGTAATTTTTCCAATCGCCACACATGAGTATTTCCGTTTTTGAAGCATTCAATTTGAGATGGCTCCAAGTCATCCACTGATCCACGGCTCTGAGACAGCTGAAAATTGGTGATTTTCCAATTTCTTTGGGGGACTCCAGTTGAAGGAGTATTTGTGTGTCATCTGCATAGTTATAGCACATGAGGTGAGATTGATTGATCAGTACTGGTAATGACTTCATGTAGATGTTGAAAAGCATGGGCGACCCTGCTTTTATGGAGTATGGTTTGGACGAGAAAGGTGGGCTATGGATGACATTAGTTCTGTTTCGAAGGTAGGACGAGATCCAGTCTAGAGAAGTTCCCTCTATGCCGGCTTCATAGAGTCTTTGTTTCAGAGTGTCATGGTCAACCGTGTCAAAGGCAGCTGAGAGGTCCAAGAGGAGTGGCGTAGCAACCCAGTTGTGGTCAACTGTATTCTTCACGTCATCCCAGATGGCAAGGAGGGCAGATTGTGTGCCTCTTCCCGGACGGAATCCTGTTTGGAAGTCTGAGAGTATGTCATTCTCTTTAATGAATTGTGACATCTGGGCGAAAGCTGCTCTTTCTATCAGTTCGCCCAGGAAAGGTCCATTTGTAATGGGGCTGTAGTTGTCAGGGTTCAGCGGGTCCAAGTTTGTTTTCTTCAGTAAAGGGCGTATGTGTGATTTTTTTTTTTAGTTCTTCTCGAAATATTCCGGTAGTTAAGGAATTGTTGATGATTCTTCTTACCGAAGTGGCAGCAGAGGTTGTTAAAAGAATTGTCTTGAAAGTTTGTGGTGGACACTGGTCAGAAGGGCTGCCGGCAGGCCTGCTTGCTTTGACCAGGTCCAATAATTCATTGTGTGAGATGTGTTGGAAGGAACGGAGAGGCTTAGTTGGAGTATTCTTGTTTTGTACAAGGGTTAGTGCTGGTGCTTTGTTTCTGTTTT
Source organism: Lissotriton helveticus (assembly GCF_964261635.1). Lineage (NCBI taxonomy): Eukaryota > Metazoa > Chordata > Amphibia > Caudata > Salamandridae > Lissotriton > Lissotriton helveticus. The sequence goes on along the minus strand of NC_136058.1, from coordinate 150,129,451 downwards.
AAGAACGAGTCCACCGTGTCTGCTTTGTCCGTGTAATGATTTGCCAGTTTGTCTGTGAAGTCTTGAGTAACAGGATGAGTTCCTTCTAGGCAATTTGGTTTGCGAAATTCATTGAGTATTTTATAGAATTCTTTATTTGCACATTTAGCATTTTGAATTCTGTCTGAATAGTACGTTTTCTTAGCTTTTTTGATAGCCGACTGGTATAATCTGTTAATTTTCTGTAGGCGAGTTTGTCTTGTTTGGCATTTGTTTTGAGTCAGGTATGTTGCAGCTTTCTAATTTGTTGTTTTATGTATTTTATTTCTATGTTTCTCCAAGGTGCTTTTTAGGGCTCGGACTCCTCCCCACTGTAAGTGGGGGAGGAGTTTCGAGATCCTAATGTTAATGAAGAAAAAAAGAAGTATCTCCTAGGGCCTTGGCGAGAGGAATTCCACACATTCCTTAGGGTTTTCTGTCATCTGGCCAGTGATTCGTCTTCCTTGTGTTTTCGTTTTAATAGGCTTGAAGTGATAGGGTAAATGTAGTTTTGTTCCGCCATTTTGGGCATATTTCGTTCGTGCTCGCGCAAAGAAGTACATAAATTATAATTAGGAGCTGTCAGGGTGCCTCCGTTAGTGAATCCAGATGGCCGGGCGCGTTCACAATTCTGCAGCGCTCAGCGCGCAGCTTCCTTGTTTTGTTAGGCACGGTGAGATTAAGTGATTTGTCCAGAATCACGGATGTTGAGCGTCGTTGCCGAGACACGAACCCCGTTCTCCAGCTTCGAGGGCGACCGCTCTAGCCGTAAGCCTACATCCTTGCGCTTTCATCCTTTTGGGATCGGAAAATGTATTACCAATTTATTGACACCGCTTTGGAGCAACAGAGCACGGTACAGAGCGCTAAAAAGAATGTGTTGCAATAAAGTTAAACGTACATATATATTTTTAATACAATACATTTTTTACAGGTACACAATAATGCACTGCAAGGTTCACGCCTCATAAAGATGTTTATGTGTATTTCGAATAAAGCGCCTTTTGTTTTTTTCACCATTTCTTCGGCTTCCCCCGCTCGAAGCGCACTCGGGAATGTGAAAAAGTGTTCCTGAGACTCTGGCACTCGAGCGGGCTCCAAGCCGGAATCACACAGTGTCAAATATGACATCATTAGGTCTCGCCTGTCGATGCGCATGCGCATCGAGCAAGGCGAGAGTATTGCGAGTTATCCACTCTTTATCTGCACTGCAAGGAATCGTGGCGATTCCTTGCAGTGCCCGTGACTTTTAAGGTCAATGCGCATGCGCATTAAGCTTATGCGCATGCGCATTGACCTTAAAAGTCACGGGCGCGTGCATGTCCGTCTTCCCGCCGTCTCGCATTTCCCCTGTCGCACTTCTCCTCCCCCCTCCCCTCTCTTCCCTCCAGCTTGTTTTTTGTTTATTTGACCCGCTCCGCCCCCTCCCCTTCCCGCCGTGTCGCATTTCTCCTCCCCCCTCCCCTCTCTTCCCTCCGGCTTTTTTTTTGTTTATTTTACCCGCCGTGTCGCCGTGTCTCCGATCCTTTCGCTCTCCTCCCCCCTCCCCTCTCTTCCCTCCGGCTTCTTTTTTGTTTATTTTTTCTCCTTAAAACGGGCACCAGGAATAATTTAATTAATCTGTCATATGGATGGGTTTGATTTTTGTTACAGAAGCAGGGGTTTGCCAAAAATTAGCCAGTTATTTACTTTCACCTAGCATCATAAAATTCACGCGTTTTTCAAACAGTCAACGTTTTCCTCCCACACTTACCTGTATGGTGGAATATTTTCTCGCAGCTGGCTGTGTTGTTTTGTCATCTTTTTTTTTTTTTCAATTAAACCGTATACACGTCATGCTTCCTATATTTTTTTTTTGCCACTTTGAAAATGAGGTCATTCCGATGCGCTTGAGCGACATGAGTGACAAATTAGTGTACTCGCGCACAAAAAAACGCATGTTTGCGACACCCCAAAAAAATCTCCTGCAACATTTTTAAAATGCAGGAAAGTGTTTTTGCGTTGAGAAAAATAGCTTGGGCAATATTAATAGTTTCGGTAAAGTACACGTTTTCCGGCGAACGCTTAAACGCACAGAACTTTTTATCTTTTTACCTATTTAAGACTTTTTGCCAAAACGCCACAAGCTTCCCAAAATAACGCACCCCTAGCCCGTGGCATCAGTCGAGGCGGAGAGTGAAATAGCAACTTGTGTTTTGGAAGAGGTGTAAACTGGCTTGTTTACAGTGTGCTGTGTATGTAACATGTTTGGACAACGCACTGTAGAAAACAACAATTGGCAATCCAAATTCTATATCACAATACATGTTACATATATCCAGACATAACGGCCAATCTACACAGGTCTTTAAATAGCCAAATCACAGACCACCAGACTTGCATCAGCGCTAACAAAGCACGTTGGTCTATAGAGGCCAGGACCTTTCATTCAAACAGAAATGCAGCTGCAACACTTGAAATATGCGAAATGACTCACGAGTCCCTTCAAAATACGGGTTTCATCATCATAAGTAGAACCCCTCGAATCACTACTCGGATTTACCATGGGCAGAGCCACTAGGATTATGCGGCAATGCAGGACTGAATCCAGCAGCGTGGTTATATACCTAATGTGCAAGAAGGTAAAATGTTGTGACATTTTGCAGCACATTCTCTGGCAGTATTATTTTGATCTAAGTTAGAACATGTTTTCTTTTTTTAGTTACCAATAATATGTTACGTTATGTGGCAAGTGTGGTCAATCCAAACCTACCATCTCACACGGTGCCCCAGTGTGTCACATGATTTCTGCTCCCTTCGCACAGTCACTGGGTGAGAAACAGAGAATATTCAGTTGCAGAGAAAACCCTCACTCACCCTCACCCACCCTCACCCTCACCCACCCTCACCCTCACTCACTCTCACTCACCCTCACCCACCCTCACTCACCCTCACTCACCCTCACTCACTCTCACTCACCCTCACCCTCACTCACCCTCACTCACCCTCACCCACCCTCACCCACCCTCACCCTCACTCACCCTCACTCACCCTCACCCTCACCCACCCTCACCCTCACCCTCACCCACCCTCACCCTCACTCACTCTCACCCTCACCCTCACTCACCCTCACTCACCCTCACTCACCCTCACTCTCACTCACCCTCACTCTCACTCACCCTCACTCTCACTCACCCTCACTCACTCACCCACCCTCACTCACCCTCACCCTCACTCACCTTCACCCTCACTCACCCTCAACCCCTCACCCTCAACCCCTCACCCTCCCTCACCCTCACCCACCCTCACCCACCCTCACCCTCCCTCACCCTCCCTCACTCACCCTCACTCACCCTCACTCACTCTCACTCACCCTCACTCACCCTCACCCTCCCTCACCCTCCCTCACCCTCCCTCACTCACCCTCACTCACCCTCACTCACCCTCACTCACCCTCACTCACCCTCACCCACCCTCACCCTCACTCACCCTCACTCACCCTCACTCTCACTCACCCTCACTCACCCTCACCCACCCTCACCCTCACCCACCCTCACCCTCACTCACCCTCACTCACCCTCACTCTCACTCACTCTCACTCTCACTCACCCTCACTCTCACTCACCCTCACTCTCTCTCACTCTCACTCACCCTCACTCTCACTCACCCTCACTCACTCACCCACCCTCACTCACCCTCACTCTCACTCACCCTCACTCTCACTCACCCTCACTCTCACTCACTCTCACTCACCCTCACTCACCCTCACTCACCCTCACTCACCCTCACTCACCCTCACTCACCCTCACCCACCCTCACCCACCCTCACCCTCACTCACCCTCACTCTCACTCACCCACCCTCACCCTCACCCACCCTCACCCTCACCCACCCTCACCCTCACTCACCCTCACCCACCCTCACTCTCACTCACCCTCACTCTCACTCACCCTCACTCACTCACCCACCCTCACTCACCCTCACCCTCACTCACCTTCACCCTCACTCACCCTCAACCCCTCACCCTCAACCCCTCACCCTCCCTCACCCTCACCCACCCTCACCCTCCCTCACCCTCACTCACTCTCACTCACCCTCACTCACCCTCACCCTCCCTCACTCACCCTCACTCACCCTCACTCACCCTCACTCACCCTCACTCACCCTCACTCACCCTCACTCTCCCTCACTCACCCTCACTCACCCTCACTCACCCTCACTCACCCTCACTCTCACTCACTCACTCTCACTCACCCTCACTCTCACTCACCCTCACTCTCTCACCCTCACCCTCACTCTCCCTCACTCACCCTCACTCACCCTCACTCACCCTCACTCTCACTCACTCTCACTCACCCTCACTCTCACTCACCCTCACTCTCACTCACCCTCACTCTCACCCTCACTCTCACTCACCCTCACCCTCACTCACCCTCACTCACCCTCAACGCCTCACCCTCACCCGCACTCACCCTCATTCTCACTCACCTTCACTCACCCTTAATACCTCACCAACACTCACCCTCAATGCCTCGCCCTCCCTCACCCTCAGCCTCACTCACTCTTACTCACCCTCACCCACCATCACGCTCATCCTCACTCACCCTCACTTACCCTCACTAACCCTCAGTCACACTCAGTCACCCTCAGTCACCCTCACTCAACCCCTCACCCTCACTCACACTCACTCAACCTCTCACTCAACACCTCACTCTCACTCACCCTCAACACCTCACTCACCCTCAATTTCACTCACCCTCAATTTCACTCACCCTCAATTTCACTCACCCTCACTCATCCTCAACACTTCCCCCACCCTCACTAGCCCTCAACACCTCACACACACACCCTCAACACTTCTCCTTCAACTCCTCACTCACCCTCACTCTCACTCAACACTTCAACACCTCAGCCTCAGCCTCACCCTCAACACCTCACTCACCCACAACACCTCATTCTCACTCACCCACACTCACCCTCATCCTCACTCACCCTCACTCACCCTCACCCTCACTCACCCTCACTCACCCTCACTCACCCTCACTCACCCTCACTCACCCTCACACAGTGCAATAGTTCTCAGACCATTTCAGTTAGAGCTTTTAGAAATGTTTATGGCTTTTTTTATTTGTAATACTTTCGCATTGGCTACAGGAAACAAAAATGCTAAACATTTACAAAAAAACCCATAAACAATTCTAAAAGCACTAACTCTAATGGTGCGAGACCTATTGCATTTCCAATGCTTGTTTTTTATTGCTCAGTCCTGCGGCACGTGAGCTGTGTGCGCGAGAAACCTCATTCCAGCCCACGGACACACGAAAAGTAGTTGTAAGAGCTGCGGCCATCATTAGCGGACACTTGGACCCTTTCTCTAAGAACAGAAAGTAGCCGTGAGAGGAGCGCCGGCAATTACTTCAGAGGAAGAGTTTGGAGCCGAGAACAAGACTTTCACTAACTCCTTGGATGGCGACAGAAGGGTTTCATACACTAGACACACATATGTCTGGAGGTGTCACAGTCCATACGTGGAGATGGACACTTCGCTGTTCTTCATTCGCAAAGATTAAAAGAAATACGAACTTGGCTGCGACATGAATGGCGGAAACGGTCGGGTGAACACAGTTCGTAAGAGATCCGTCCCGTGAAGTGCACCAAACGCGTTCTGGAGAAACACTGTCCTGAGCCACTCAACAGCGGCGTGGGGATTCGATTCGTTTAAAAGAATATTTGTCCGACGTTGTGATTTTTCCTTCGGCTTCTGTGCACAGCATATAATACCATCTTAATTCAATGTATTTAGTTGTGACTGTGTAGTTCATTGTTTGTGGACGATAGTGAAGTTGAAATATCTAGAAAAGAGAATTTTGTACATATATAAATATAATAGTGGTGGACTGTATGGAGTATGATCGGACGCCTGAAACTGCAGCTGGTGTGTGAGTGCCGGCTCTTGTGACACTGTGTCTGTCTCCTGTCGGCTCCTCCTCACACGGTGCTGTGGCTCTCGTGACTCTGTGTCTGGCTCCTGCCTGCTCCTCACACAGTGCTGTGGCTCTCCTGACACTGTGTCTGTTTCCTGCCGGCTCCTCACACGGTGCTGTGGCTATCGTGACACGGTGTCTGTCTCCTGCCTGCTCCTCACACGGTGCTGTAGCTCTCGTGACACTGTCTGTCTCCTACTGGCTCCTCACACGGTGCTGTGACTCTGTGTCTGCCTCCTACTGGCTCCTCACACGGTGCTGTAGCTCTCGTGACACTGTGTCTGTCTCCTGCCTGCTCCTCACACGGTGCTGTGGCTCTCCTGACTCTGTGGTCTGTCTCCTGCCGGTTCCTCACACGGTGCTGTGACTCTGTGTCTGTCTCTCACTGGCTCCTCACACGGTGCAGTGACTCTCGTGATTCTGTGTCTGTTTCCTGCCTGCTCCTCACACGGCGCTGTGGCTCTCCTGACACTGAGTCTGTCTCCTGCCGGCTCCTCACACGGTGCTGTGGCTTTCGTAATTCTGTGACCGTTTCCTACCTGCTCCTCACACGGCGCTGTGGCTCTCGTGACACTGAGTCTGTCTCCTGCCGGCTCCTCACACGGTCACACGGTGCTATGGCTCTCTGACACTGTTTCCGTCTCCTGCCGGCTCCTCACACGGTGCTATGGCCCGGAATACCAGGAGGACCCCCCCCCCCAGGCCGGAGTGGCGGTGCGGCGGTGCAGAGTGGCGGTGCAGAGTGCTGGTGCAGAGTGGCGGTGCAGAGTGGCGGTGCAGAGTGGCGGTGCAGAGTGGCGGTGCAGAGTGGCAGTGCAGAGTGGCGGTGCAGAGTGCAGAGTGGCGGTGCAGAGTGGCGGTGCAGAGTGCAGAGTGGGGGTGCAGAGTGGGGGTGCAGAGTGGCGGTGCAGAGTGGGGGTGCAGAGTGGCGGTGCAGAGTGGCGGTGCAGAGTGGCGGTGCAGAGTGGCGGTGCAGAGTGGCGGTGCGGCGGTGCAGAGTGGCGGTGCAGAGTGCAGAGTGGCGGTGCAGAGTGGCGGTGCAGAGTGGCGGTGCAGAGTGGCGGTGCAGAGTGGCAGTGCAGAGTGGCGGTGCAGAGTGGTGGTGCAGAGTGGCGGTGCAGAGTGCAGAGTGGGGGTGCAGAGTGGGGGTGCAGAGTGGCGGTGCAGAGTGGGGGTGCAGAGTGGGGGTGCAGAGTGGCGGTGCAGAGTGGCGGTGCAGAGTGGCGGTGCAGAGTGGCGGTGCAGAGTGGCGGTGCGGCGGTGCAGAGTGGCGGTGCAGAGTGCAGAGTGGCGGTGCAGAGTGGCGGTGCAGAGTGGCGGTGCAGAGTGGCGGTGCAGAGTGCAGAGTGGCGGTGCAGAGTGCAGAGTGGCGGTGCAGAGTGACAGCAGAGTGACAGTGAGTGCAGAGTGACAGCAGAGTGACAGTGACAGCAGAGTGACAGCAGAGTGACAGTGACAGCAGAGTGACAGTGACAGCAGAGTGACAGTGACAGCAGAGTGACAGCAGAGTGACAGTGAGTGCAGAGTGACAGCAGAGTGACAGTGAGTGCAGAGTGACTGTAGAGTGCAGAGTGACTGTAGAGTGCAGAGTGACTGCAGAGTGCAGAGTGACTGTAGAGTGCAGAGTGACTGCAGAGTGCAGAGTGACTGCAGAGTGCAGAGTGACTGCAGAGTGCAGAGTGACAGCAGAGTGCAGAGTGACAGCAGAGTGCAGAGTGACAGTGAGTGCAGAGTGACAGTGAGTGCAGAGTGACAGTGAGTGCAGAGTGACAGTGAGTGCAGAGTGACAGTGAGTGCAGAGTGACAGTGAGTGCAGAGTGACAGTGAGTGCAGAGTGACAGTGAGTGCAGAGTGACTGCGGAGACAGTGTGTCAGGGTGCACATTGTGTGAGTGTGCAGAATGAGTGTGCAGGGTAAACAGTGTGTGACTATGCAGGGTGACATTGGGAGTGTGCGGGTGAGCAGTGTGTGAATGTTACGGGGCAGTGTGTGAGTGTGCAGAAAACACCACACACACATACACCACACACACATAACGCACACACAAACCACACACCTCAGTCTCTCAACACCACACACTTGTCACCACTCAACACAACACACTCACCACCACACTCACTCCCCAGGCTCACCCCCACAGACTCACCACCACACACTCACCAGCACACAGAAAACAACACACACAACAACACACCCCCAGCCGTCAATTAATGCTTTCACCATGCACAAACACCAACAACCATCATCCATCTGTGCACGCTTTTACCAAGCACACACCCACCAGCCGTCAGTGCACCCTTCCACCAGGCACACACACCTCCAGCCGGCAGTGCACTTTTCCACCAAGCAATCGCAGTATGGTACACTTTACTTTTAAACATATTCATATAAAGCACAGCATGCCACCATTGGTAAAATTACAATTCAACAAACATACTTCCACTACACACCACATGCAGACACTCCATAACACATGGCAAAAAGACATTGGCATTTACAATGCCATTAGCTCAAACTCAAATAAATCCGAGCCCGATTGCATTTCTAATGCTTGTTTTCTTTTGTTCTGTTGTGTGGTTTTGAGTGGTATCAGGATGTCAAAAGCTTCCTGTAGACACTCATATAGATTTTGAACAGAACTTATTGTTTCCAGATTTGTACATGATGTTAGTTGTGTTTCTAAGTGTTCCAAATTGAGTTTGTTCCACGGTCGATAGGTGGATGGATATTAGGTAGTTTTAGGTGAGTTGCTTTGTGTTGTTTTATGTTGAAAAGCAAGCAAGTGGTGGTCTGACCGTGTGAATAGAGTTATAGTTTGAAAGGTAACTAGTTACATTATTTGCAAAAATTACATCTAGGATATGTCCAGCAGTGTGTGTGGGTTTGTGGACAATCTGATGCAGGTTCAGTGCGTCTAGGCCAGTGATTATTGTTTTTGAATGGGTCATATTGGCTTTGTCAAACCAAATATTGAGGTCACCCAGAACGCATAGGTTGGAGTGTATTTTTATCAGGTTCGAAACTGTGTCTAGAAGTGCGTCTGGGAATGTCACCTTGCTAGATGGAGGTCTGTAAAGGAGCACACTTCTTTATGGAGATGTTGTCAACTTTAGTGATATGTAATGTTTGCCTGAACACAACAGCTAGACCACCTCCTTTTTTGGCTACACAATTTTGGGTGATCATTTGATAGTCTAGAGGAACAGCTTCATGCAGGACTGGAGCCATATCCTCTCCCAACCATGATTCAGTTATGAATAGTATGTCTGGTTTTACATCAGTGAGAAGGTCGTTGATGTGATGTTTGTTTTTAGAGAATGATCGAGCATTTATTAGTAGGCAGTTTAGAGAATGGGCTTTGGTGATAGTGAGACTTTGTTTTGTAAAAGAGTGATCAGTATTGTGTGGGTTTGTAGCAGGTGTATTTTAGTTCTGGTATTAGGAGAGCAATCGTGTAGCTGTTCTGTGTCATGTTCCTCATCCATCATGCTAAGAAGGCATTTTGATGAGTCTGCGTCTGTATGTGGTGGAGATGGTGTTTGAGAGTGAGTTGGTGTGCTGTGTTGTTTTCTTGGTGTAACATTGCTGTGCAGTAGACATGGGGAAGTGAAGTTCTGAGGTGTGGTACATTGCTTATATTGTTTGCGTGTATTTAGGGCGGAAGGTGTATGAGTCAGAGGTGGTGGTGCAGCATGTGGGACATGTAGTAAGGTTCTAAATTGTCCAATGGATCAGAGGCATTTGGAAGAGAGTTGCTGTGTGGCGGTATCTGTGTTAGGTGTGGTTGAAGAAAGAAAGCTTGGCATTGGAGTTTGTTCCTTTGTGTGGTTTGAAAGGCGGGTGTATGTTTGTATTTTGTGATGGTACTTACTATGTTAGTGGATTGTGGATGTGGATGGTGTGGGCTGGGTATTACTGAATGGAAAATTGGGTAGCCTTTGCGGTCCTATTCCTGACCAGTCTTGAACAGGCTCAAACAGGCAACTGCCCTTGTCCTCTCCACCCTTAGCCGCGACGCCCGGGCTGAGAAGCCCTAAGCCTTGGCCTTTTATAGCCCCAGTAACCATGTGACCCCTTCAGCGAATGGGAACCCTAGCCCTAACACTATCCAATCACAACGCCAACCCTAATATCCAGAACCAATAGGAGACCAGGACCTTACAGCCAGTCTGAACCATAATCCAAGCACTCAATCAGGTTCAAATACCCTAATATTAATGTTTAATAGAGGCCCTAGCCCTAGCAGTTGTCCCAAACTTAATCCCAACAACCAATGACACAGGAAGCCTTAGTCCCTACTTCCAATAAAAAGCCCAACCCAAGCCTTAGTCCCACATCTAATCAAGCAACAAATCACATAAGAAGCCTTAATCGCTACTTCCAATAGAAAGCGTAACCCTAGCCCTAGTCCAACCCTAGTCCCAGCAATCAATCACACAGGAAGCCCTAGTTCCTACTTCCAATAGAAATCCTAACCCTAGCTTAAACAGCTCACAGCAGATTACTGCTGTCTCAGAGCACCCTCTGATGCAGAATATCCCTGTTGCGGGGAGGGGGGGGGGGCAAAGGGAGGATGGTTTCACTCACTTGTTAACACAAAATGGTGGCTGGGGGTGAATTGCTTATCATACAGGTCTTAGCACAGAGCAAAGGAGAAATATGGAGGGAAAAACTGATAGTCACGAGGAATGAGAGGGAAAAACTACAGAGTTTGGACTGCAAATCCCACAATTCAACAGGTTTTTTTTTAGTTTCAAAGACCTTTATTTCACATCACACAGAATACACAGCTGTGAATCCACAACCCGGAGGCCGGCAGCGCTTCATAGCAACGTTTCAGATGGAATAACACAGCCTGATAGCCGACATTCCATAGGGCCCGGCGGCGTTTTGTCACTAGCACGATATTAATCCATACCTGTGTGAATCATGTCCAATCACATTATAAAACTCTTCCTATATGTTCTTTGAAATCATTTCAACAGTACACTAACCCAACTCACTGCCACGGCCCCAGACTGTATAATAACTGTAGATGACGTCCCACAATGCCCAATCCATCCAACACTTGTCACGTGCAGACCGCCTAGTCCCAGTAGAGTCGCTGTTTATATCCCTTCTGCAACAGCACCCTACCAACACCCTCTCTTTTCCCACTCCCGTCTAGAGAACCCAAATGCCCTCTACCCCCTGCACAACACTAGCGGGCACATAAATCAGAGCCAGTCCGGCTCAGCCATAATGTAAATGGTTCCCAGATGTCAACTGGCCTAGACTTACTCGGCAAAAGATCCCAGTAGTTAGTCAGTTGGTCTTTACAATACACAGCCGATCTTATCCATTCCGCTAACGTGGGTGGGGCCACTTTCTTCCAGTGCAGCGCTATCTGGCGTAGGCCAATAATAGCAACATCGCAATCAACTTGCGTGACATATTGGGCACCTCCATGACAAAACCCAGAAGCGCTAGTAACGGATCAGCTCTCAAATCCACTTCAATCATGTGTCTTATGTGACCTAGCACTTCACCCCAATATTTCGCCACCTGTCCACATTCCCAGGTCAGATGAAAAAAGGTCGCTTCCTGCACACCACACCTCCAACATTTAGCATCCGATTGAAGCCCCATTCGAAACAACTGTTTAGGTGTGCGATAAGTCCTGTGTCGATAGTTAAAGTGTATTACCCTCAATCTATAATTAGGTGACAGATTCTCAAGTTGTGTACAACAAAATTCCCATTGCTTGTCAGTTATAGTTATGCCTGCTTTCCATTCCCATTCAATTTTGGACCTACACGTTACTACCGGTGACGTGCTCTGCGCTATGTTATATATCCGTGTAATCAATTTACGGGGGGAGTTATTAGAGAGCATGGCCTCTAAGGCTGGCAGCGTGGGCGGAGCCGCAGGAAATTGCGGGTATCGTGCCTTACATGCTGCTCTAAGTTGATAAAATAACAGCATATCAGATGCAGAAGGCTCGTTAGGCTCGCTCAACTTTTGTAACGTCAAAAAAAGTCATCTGGGTAAAGATCACTGGCTATCTTCAATCCTCTTGTACTCGCTCTTGCTGACACTGCTCTGTCTATTAACGGTTCTAACAATGGATTCCCGCCCAACGGCATCGATGGTGCATTTAACTCCTCGATTCGGCCCTCTTTTCCAATCTCGCCCAGGCCCACCTAGTAGTTTCAACTGTGCTAATGTCCTCTGGTGACCGCTTGTATGGAGGATAGACCGTCACATTCAGCGGGGTGGGTGCGGCTACGTCTATTTCGATAGCCACGTGTGGCTGGAATGGAATCGGATGCTGCCAATAATGCAAATATTGCGCTTGCGCGCTATACGCATAAAGCTCAAAATCCGGCGCTACCAAACCACCCCGAGTGAAAGGGAGCGTCAATAATTTCCATGATACCCTAGGCTGGCATCCCGCCCATACCAGATCCAGGATCCCAGTGCGGAGTCTTTTAAAGAAATGACTATTTAGAGGAAGTGGGATATTAACGAATAGATAAAGTAATTTTGGCAAAATTACCATTTTAGTGAGGGCTATACGCCCCGTCAGGGAGAGTGGCAGTGTTTTCCATCTCCGCATCTTACCTTCAACCCAATCCATCACTCTGCCGTAGTTTGCGAGCCATATCTCTTGTATGGATTTGCTAAACCAAATAGCCAAATACTTAACCTCACCATCCGTCCACTCAAGAGGAAACTCCGTGTCACATTTTTTAGTCCCGTCTGTTTGCGGAAATATCACTGATTTCGCCCAGTTTATCTGTATACCTGTGAGACCTCCGTATCGTATAAACTCTCTCATAACCTGGTCTAGGTTTTCCTCAGGCTGCACTACGTAAATAGTCATGTCGTCCGCATACATGGAGACAAGCAGTCCCCGCGTCGTGAACCCGATGCTGCGCATTGTGTGATGCTGTCTGAGATGGGCCGCCAGTGGCTCAGTCGCTATGGCAAATAATAGAGGCGATAGTGGGCAGCCTTGTCGAGTACCCCTCGTGATAGTTATAGGTTCCGATAGTTGGCCATTCACCTTCACTCTCGCTGTGGGGGCAGTATACAAAATCCTGATTTGCTGTATAAGGGAGGGGCTAAACCCCATTCTATTAAATAATGCAAAAAGGAATTTCCACTCAAGGAAGTCAAATGCTTTCGTTGCATCCAACAGGGCAGCAGCTGCCTGTACATCCGGGTCTGAGTAATGAAGTAGTCCAAACAGAGTTCTAAGGTTATGGGAGGTAGCACGTCCTGGGACAAAGCCAGACTGGTCCGATAATGCTATCTGCGTTAGCATTAGTCTATCCACCAGTAACTTCGCATAGATTTTTGCATCTACGTTGATCAACGAGAGGGGTCGATAAGACTCCGGACTAGCCGGATCCTTATCCGGTTTCAATAAAGTTATAACTGTGGCCTCCCTGAGTGTAGGCGGAAGCATTCCCGTGTCCATAGCTTTCAAATATACCTTATGCAGTCGAGGTGCTACTATATCCACATACTCTTTATAGAAGGCTGCCGTTAAGCCGTCTGATCCCGGAGCCTTATCAGCCGGCATACCGGCTATGACCAATTTCACATCCTCCACAGTGATGGGAAGATCCATATATTGTCGTGCCCCATCATTGAACCACGCTAATGCTACAGTGTTCAGATAGTCTGTTAGGTCCCCCTCCTCTGGATCCGTGCGCGAAGTGTAGAGTGACTGATAGAAGTCTGTCATTGTGCGAAGTATGTCTTTTGGTGTTCTCGCTATTTCTCCGTTCTCCCCTTTTAGTTTAGTAATATACTCCGTGCCCCTTGGAGCACGTAATAAGGATGCAAGTGTTTTCCCCGCTCTATCGCCCTCTCCATATCTCCTGGCCTGTGTGTATTTATTTAGGTATGCTGTTTCCCTCACTGCCTTCTCCTGAAATGCAGTTAGTTTCGTCCTTAATGCTGCCTGAGTTAAGTTCGTAGGTCGCTCCCTGCAGTCCCTCTCCAGCCCAGCAATTCCCCCTCGAGTCTTACTAGCGTATCTCTTATAGACTTCAACACTCCCGATTTTAGTGCCATGTAGTTGCCCCTTGTTACCACCTTAAATGCCTTCCATAACGTTCCTGGTGACTCTACCGAACCCATATTTAACTCAAAATATTCATTCAGTTTCTCTCTAAGTTCCTCCTTAAACACCTGATCTAACAATGCCCTCGAGGGAAACCTCCAGCTATAAGGCCTAACATACTGCGGAGGGATCAATAGTTGTATCAGCACAGGTGCATAATCTGAAAAAGTCCTGGGTAAGTGAGTGCCCTTGACCACTTGGGAATGTAGGTTTCCAGATAATAGCCAATAATCAATCCTCGACCATGCGCCTCTGTGTGGTGTCGCACAGGTGCCCTCCATGTCGTCCGGATGTAACACCCTCCATGTGTCTACCAGGCAGTCGCCTGCCATGATCTCTTTTAACATCGCTGCCGCTCTAGGGTGGTGTTCACGAGTCGCACCATGTCTATCAGCGAAGGAGGATAGGGCCACATTAAAATCTTCACCCAATAGGATCGTTGCCTGCCCATATGACTGGATTCGCTGCCATATCTGTTGGAAAAATTCAGGACTATCCACATTCGGCCCGTATACATTCACAATCAACACCGGATCGCTACACAACATTCCCAGCAGTAGTATGTATCTACCCTCCGTATCCATGTATGAGGCAGTTGTCGTCCACTGCAATCCCTTCCGCAGCAATATGGCTACCCCTCTAGCATAGTTGGAATATGGGGCTTCTACTATCACTCACCATCTATATTGTTTGAGCATGTTTGTGTTAGCAGCCGCCAAATGTGTTTCCTGCAATAGGCAAATATCTACTTCATGTCTCATTAAATAGGAGTGAATCAGCCGCGCCTTCCTGCGGTCATTCAAACCATGTATGTTCCAAGTAAGACAATTAATGCCCTTCACAATTAGTACCGCTCACTCAAAACGATATCCCCCAGCAGTTCTCCACCCCAGGACAACGATCGCAGGGGCACGGTGATACAGAAGCAAAATCAAACACAGTGAGCACTTTCCTCCATGTAAAAGACCTAGTCAGCATTAATCCAGTTAGGCAAACAAAATACAACATTGCAGTCTCAAGGCACATCAGGCAAGCAAACAATCCCAACTTCCCACCTCACCCCCCTCCCACTTCAACCCCCCAATCGGGTCGTTCATTACCCACCCTGAACCCTCTCCCCCCAACGTCTCACTGCCTCCCCATGTTCCCCTCCACCCACACCAACCCCCCAAATAGGTTGTGGTATCCACTCCCCCTCTACCTCAAACAACACAAACAACCAGAACAGTGTCCCGTCTGTGGGATTCATCCCTCGGGGCGTGCAGCTTGGCCTCAATCCTCCCCCTGTACTTTTGACAGGGTGGCCGAGCTGCTTATCTCATGCATGCCAACCCAGGGCCCATCTGTATATAGGTCAGCTCGAGCAGGCCTAGTGCACCTCTCGAAACCACAGTCAGTTTAGGCACTCCAAGAGACTACCGCACAAAGCGTCTTACCATATGTGTGCATCTGACACCCGCAGGAGGGACCTCAAGGATCGTTCGTATACTAACCAGGCGATTGCAACCAGCAGGTCACTCAATGTCACTCAGTCTCTCCTCTGTTCGGCCCTCCTCCAACGTTTTCTGCTGTCGCTGGTCCTTTACCAGTTGTTTAGCATAATTGAGCACCGCTTTTGCATCCACAAAGAAGGTGGGTCTACCCGGGCCCTGGACCCTTAGCTTCGCCGGGTAGATCAGTGCATATTTCGTACCCGTCTGTTGGAAGATCTTCTTCGCGGGTATGAATTCCCTGCCGGCAGCCTGCACTTGCAGTGTGAAGTCCGGGTACAGTGCGATATCATTGCCTCGGTATTGTATCACTCCCTTTTCTCTAGCGAGGCGAAGTACCGTGTCTCTGTCCCTATAGTTGAGAACGCTGGCCAGGATAGGTCGAGCCGGCGCTCCAGGTTTGGGTCGAGGACCCAATGTTCTGTGAACTCTTTCTATGAGGAGCATGGGAGAAAGAGCCGGGCCAAACAATTCAGTCAACATAGCTTCAATGTACTGTTGCATGTTCTGAATGTCCGTCGTTTCCGCAATCCCCGTGATGCGTATATTGTTGCGCCTCGACCTCGCCTCCAAATACTCATTCTTCTGCTGAATCAATGCAGCACCCTATCCATTATCTTGATTTTCTTCTCCACGTCAGTTTGGCTTTCCTCCGTTTCAGTCACTCTTGTTTCCAGCACACTGACCCGTCCTTCCTGCTTGTCCATCCTTTGCGTGATACGGTCCATGCGATCCGCCAATGTGTCCATTTTGATATCGATCCCTTGCAGACTCGTTTTCAGCTCCCTAAACATGGTCTGTATGTCCCTGGGCTCCGTCATTAGGCCCCTCCCGTTCCGTAGCCTCTGTGCCCTGTTCTTCTTCTTATCGAATGTTATTTTGGGCTGTCTCGTTTCTGGTTGACCCATCGTGGCGGTGCTCGTCTATCCCACAGCCACCAATATCCTACGTGTTGCTCCGCGGGGCTCTTCACCAACGTCTTCCCACCTTTATCGTCAATGCTTTAGCGCTGTCTGCCACAGGGATACCAAGCACTGCAAGTCTCAGTAGTCACAGCTGCTTATGGTGCACTGTACATAAAACAAGGATTGCAGTGTTTACTCTCCAGTGCGCTCCGTATGCCGTCACATCCCTCGATGCGCCAATGCACGGGATATAGTTCAGGTTTCCAATGCCCTCTGCGGGTGGTAGCGCCAGAAGTCGCTTTGCAGCGCCCGGTTCGCACACTCACAGCTGGCCCCTCCGCGTCTTCTTATGCATAGAAATCCACCACCACCAGTTCAAAGACACTCCGTGCCTGTAAGTCCAGAGAGGTTCCCCAACAATCCGCCCAAGTGTGTATTCCCTCAGTCGCCAAGGAGGAACCAAGTAGGTAAGCACCTCGTGGCCCCTAAGAGGGCGCCCTCTGAACACCAGTTCACGCTAGCACATGGAATGTCCCAGCCAGTTCAATCGCGGGGCCCCGGTCCTCCGCTGTATGACATGCCCCCTTAAGCGCAATCGCTGCTTCATCCAACAGTTCAACAGTGCACCAGTTCAGACGTCACGCACTATTTTTCCGGCAGATTATCTCTCACCAGCGCCGTGGCCATCTCCAGCATTATCAGCACCACTCCGCTCCGCCACCGGCCAGACACTGCCGATTTACAGGATTGTCCACAGCACCGGTATCACCCCCTGCGAGGTATCCCCTTCCAACAGCTACCACAAAGCTCCTCACCGCTTCACAAAATGGCGGCCGCTGGTCTGCGTCTCGGCGCCACTGCACAGTTTCTATGCCGCTCGGTTGCCCCTGCACATTCTCTCTTGTGGGCTCGAAGCTTATGGCGCCTCAATTCTCACGCATCTGTGACGCTGTTCTACAGCCACGCATCAGGCAGTGAACGTGGAGCCACCGCAACCCATGCGACGCGCTCCCGCACTTCTCAGGCAGCTCTTCTCCGTATTTCCACCGGGGGTAATAGCTACCGTCCGGTCATCACACACTTCACCTTCAGGGCTTGCATATGTGGAGCTCGTTACCCCAGCAAGTCCCCCGCAGTTAATTTCATCTGCAGCGGGCACTCTTCCCCTCCCGCCCGGGCTCTTTGTCCCCTCCGATCTTCGGCAGTCGGCTACGCAAGGCACCGGCTTCAGCAAAAGCCGCAGGCCGCTCCTCGGTGCCCAGGCAGCCATTCCGCTCTGCGGCCAAGCCACGCGCACCACAATTCAACAGGTTAATTGGAAGCAGTCACAGGCAAAGAAAAACCACAAGTTTAAACGCAAAAGAGGTGATAAATTATGCAATCACGGGCAGGTTAAAACTACAATTTTAAACTGTAACAACCACAGGCAAAGACAGTTAAAGAAATAAAAAAAAGAAAAGATGATGCAATTACGGGTAGGGAAAATTGCTTTTTAACTTTTTAGGAAAGAGACAGCACTAGTCTGCCTCCTTACCACTTCCTGGACTCGGCTTCACTGCAATCTGGGGTATCGGTAGACTGCAACTCACAAGATGGGGGAGAATGTTTTGTGGTGCACCCAGCAAAGCCTTACTTGTCCTGGGCAGGTGTGAGAGGAGGGCTCAGGGTTGCCTGGGAGCTGGGGAGACAATCAGCAGTCCTAGGTTTGCTGGCCTGGGGTTGGGGCTGGGACTAGGGAGCTGCTCCTCTATTCAGAATCTCATAGGAGACAGACAGGCTCAATCCACACGTTGGACATTGATTGAGTCAAAGACCCAGAAACCAATCAGAACCCTCAAATACCCAACCAATGAGGACACTAACCCTAATCCATTAGAAACACCAGATACAACCACCAATCAGTGCACACATGTACCAACCAATAGCAGACTATATGAGGTCCCAGCGACCTCAGACAAGGTTTGATGGCCAGGGAGTTGGTAGCTGCTCCTCTATTCAGAATCTCCTAGAAGACAGACAGGCTCAATCCACACTTTGGACTTCTGCAGGTAAGCGCCTTACAAACTGTTGTCTAACAATACTGTTTGTTTAAAAACTTTACTCACTCTCCTCGCCAAAAACTGAATTCCACCTCAAGGCATCGAGCTATGGTCTAGTTTTAGAAAGTAGTAAGTGCAGATGACATGATATGTACAGACATTGTGTCTTTCTTCTGCAAACAGGAAGAGAGTTAATTTTCTCCATGCCACTTTATCCACGTTTTCTGTTTTTTCCAGGAGATTTATTATTTTTACTTGCGTCTTATAGTTTGCTCTTCCGCAACAAATGAAAATCTGAATTGGGATTTTTAAAAATTGTTTCTTGACATTGAAAACTGCCCAAGGTGTAATTGGACACATCCATCAATGGATTTTCAGAATAATTCTGAGTAAATAAAACTTCTGGACAATGTTTGTTCTCATAGATTGCGTCAAACTATTTAAATAGGATAAAGTCGGTAATACTGTTGACTTGTGCAAGATTAGAATGAAGTGGAGTATAATTTGGTTGTTCCAATTCCAATGACGGTGTTTTGACAAGGTATAATTCTATTTAAGAACAAGGGTCCTTAGCTTTTTAGATAAAACAAAAAATGATGAAATATAGGCCATAATCGGGAACTATATTTTTGTCACTGTCCAGCCGGACAGGACGTTTATTTTCAACAATGTAAGTCTTGTGGTTCAAAAGATAACAAGGCACAATCCTGTACCAAGAAAGAAAAGAACACAAAGAGCAAAGAAGAATTCCAGAGTGTTGGAAACAGGCAAAAGAAAGAGCAAATGTTGGCCACTTTTCAGTCAGTGTTACATTCAAGGTATGCCAAACTACTGCCAAAACACAACATGATTCAACACAATGGTTAGGTTGTGAAGGCAATCTACAAAGTCGACTGTAAGGGGAGGTGGAGGGGATGTGGTGTACCGGACATTTTCCTCCACCCACCACCACTTTGCCGATCGAGACATAGTGAGAATACCTCGCCTTAAGGGAACGATAAAAATTAAAGCAGTCCCAAGCTACCCGGCGCGGAGCACGGACCCGACTTGAACAATTACGAGCCCTTCTTGGTACAGGATTGTGCCTTGTTATCTTTTGAACCACATCTTTTGAACCACAAGACTTACATTGTTGAAAATAAACGTCCTGTCCGGCTGGACAGTGACAAAAATATAGTTCCCGATTATGGCCTATATTTCATCATTTTTTTGTTTTATCTAAAAAGCTAAGGACCCTTGTTCTTAAATAGCAGTATTTACCCACGGTCCGCAGCTAACTGGTTGGGTTACCTTGTTACAAAAAAGTTGACAAGGTATAATGTCAGGATTTTTTATTTTTTTACTTTTTTAATAGGATTTAACCAATTTAACCAGAGATATAAGTATACAGGCATATATGTTACTAACAGGGTACAGTCAAGTTACAAGCCAGCTTTAAAACATTGCATGTTGAGAACAAGAGACTATATTATGATCCAGTAATCAAATGGGGGAGTTTACCCCACAAAAAATTGATAAAACAAGAAGCGCAAAAAGGAGAAAAGAGAAAAAAAAGGAAAATAATTATTTCTTTTTAAAAGACCCCTCACTTGCCAACCTAGTTGGTGACATGCTTCATCATTGGGTTCCCACTCGAGCAGCCAAATGCCACTCAGGCGTGCTTAGACGCCTGATTACTGCGGAGCAGCTTTTTTGGTGACAGTGGTGCAAGTGAGTTAAATGTAAATAGTGGGTTAAAATTGTCTTTATTGTTCCCTAAATGTTAATATGGAGCAATAAGACAAGGTTAAAAACTAAGTGTGATACCTATGTAGGTTAGATTGGCCTAGTGCATCATGATATTAAAGGTGGTGGTCTACATGTTTCAGCCTTTTACCGACAATACTAGGCTTTCTTCAGGACCTAACTAGTGACCCGAGTGGTATGCATGCGCTAAGGTGCACCCGTCCCTGAGTCACATGTGAACCATGCCGTGTACTTATGGTATGTCTGTCTTTCAGCCTTCTGTGAAAGGTAAAGTGAGTTGAAGACTAAATTCTGCCTTGTCCCATGGAAACCGTGAGGGTTGGGGGGGGGCGTTAGTTGTAGTCAAACAGTCGTCAAACCATACTGACCGCCTTCCTACCTAGGGAAACTCCACACGGAAACCCGAGGATCCGCCCTCATTTGATTACTGATTTATCTCAAGGGGACTGGGAGTGTTCCCCATCGAAATAACCCTTTCTCTCTGCTTGACTAAATATATTATGATGCAGTCATGACAGTGTCCTACACCATAATCATCTAGGATTCAATACGCATAGCCAACAGTTATTCATATTCACATCCTTTACCAGTATCTTGTGCAACCCTGTATCTCTTCCCACAAAATAACAACAAAACTTTAAAACAAACATAAAAATCCTGCCAAGCTGTGCCTGAAGTATTGGTGTTTAACTATTGTGATGATTTTTTTCTATTAGTAGTGGGGTGAAGACTAATGTGCTTGGTGTCACGATT
The DNA here is from genome assembly GCF_964261635.1 of Lissotriton helveticus. Taxonomy (NCBI): domain Eukaryota; kingdom Metazoa; phylum Chordata; class Amphibia; order Caudata; family Salamandridae; genus Lissotriton; species Lissotriton helveticus. The sequence goes on along the minus strand of NC_136058.1, from coordinate 150,108,422 downwards.
CGCTCCCTGTGCTCTCGTGCCCACCACCAGGGGGCCGAATTGTGGGGCATTCCAGTGTTCTAATATGCCTCCAGACACTCACCTGTATGCATATCCTGACTTCCAGACATTTGGACACTTATTGGGAGTTGACATCCATTCCCAATCCATGCCGGGTTTTGTGAAAGCCAGCCTGCTTATACATGAAGCCAGCCTATTCATGCCTGAAACTCCATTACCCAGAATTCCCTGTTCACTGCTTTGTCTCCACCCCTGCAGTCCAAGGATGGGTGGAGGAATTCAGCTCACCTGTGGCTGGCTGCTGCTAGCCTGCTCACACCTGATGCATATGATTACTGTGAGCTCTTTTAAGCCCCAGCTCCCTTCAGGCAAAGGTTGGTCATTGTAGCTGTTTACCAGTGAGACCAATCCTTGTTTCCAGAGTTCCCTGAGCTTTTGCTATTCTTGTTTCCAGTGTTTCCTGAGCTTTAATTATGCCTTGTTCCTGACCGACTGCTGTTTTCCCTGTTCCTGAATTAGCACTGCCTGCAGTGCTACCCTGACCCCATAGCCTTAGTATTCCTTGTTCCTCCTGAACTACAGCAGTTTCCCTTCTCCTGAATTAGCACTGCTTGCAGTGCTACCTTGTTTCCTGATTCCTGAGCTATAGTTAATCCTTGTTCCTTGATTCCTGAGCTATAGCTAATCCTTGTGCCTCAATTAGCACTGCCTACAGTGCTTCCTTGTTTCCTGAGTTCCTGAGCTATAGCTATTCCTTGTACCTGAATTAGCACTGCCTGCAGTGATCCTTGTTTCCTGAGTTCCAAAGCTATAGTTATTCTTTGTTCTTGTTCCTGGGCTTAGCTATTTCTTGTTCCTGATTTGCATTGCTTGCAGTGCTCTCCTGACTCTTTGTTTCCTGAACTGTAGCTATGTCCTGTTTCCTTGAACCAGTACTGCCTGCAGTGCTACCTTGACTCATGAGCTCTAGTAATTTCCCTGTTCCTGAACTAGCACTGCCTGCAGTGCTACCTTGACTCCTTGAAGCTTTAGTAATTCTCTGTTCCTGAACCAGCACTGCCTGCAGTGCTGCCTTGACTCCTGAGCCTTACCTCACTTCTTGTTCCTGCCCCAATACTGCCTTCTATGCTTCTTTGTTTTCTTGATTCCTTAACCTGCACTATTCTCGTATACCCTTGTAGCCTCCCCTTCTGTATATCCGTTTCCAGTCCCTGCCTTACTTCCCATTTCCTTGGTTCCAGTTCTAGTTTGCTGTCTTTCTATTCTGCTGTCTTACTTCTGTTACCTTGTATGTTTGTTACCTGCTTTCTGCCAAGTGTGCCCGGTCATTTCCTTCCTTTCCTGTTAAGCACTCCTCCTTGCTAGCTCCTTGTCTATTGTGCTTGTGTTTAGTTCTACCCCTTTGCTGTTACTGCCTTGCGCCTTCCTGTTTGATCGCCAGGATCTGTGGGCACAGATGACTACCTAGGTGGTGTTTCTTGTTCACTGTGAGTATTGTCTTTGAGTTACATGTATAACATCGCCATAGGTATAAGCTCCAGACCCTGCCTTTGTATCCATATCCTACATGTGGGTATTTGCAGTCGGTATCTGTAACAGCAATTGTGGGTAAGAAACTTACTGAGCTTCAGTCTTCCCGTGTGGAGCTCCTGAGTGCTTTACCCCACACACCCCGTTATTGTCAATGTTGTTTCATATATATGTCTTGCACATTCATCCTGGGTGTAGTTATTCTGAATGCTAAATTGCTTTGTGAGTGCCCTTCCTTTCCAAGTCTTACCCATCTTGTTCACTTGTACAGGCTTCCCTTTTGGGTGAGCGCTCAGCCCTCCACAGGGCTTGGTCGCCCCACTCACTGCTGCCGCTCCTGCCTGCCTTGCCGCCTCCTGCCTCCTGCCTGCAGAATCCTCGCTCGCTGCCCGCTGCTCCTTTCCCGCTGACTTCCGCTGGATTTCCCGCCGCTGCCTCCTTGCGGCCCCGCCCCCCCGTGATCCCATTTGCCGCCCCGCTCCCGCCACCCAGCTGCTCCTCCCTCCCGGCTCCTTACTTAAGGGGACCACAGAGTGTGACCGCTCAGCCCTCCACAGGGCTTGGTCGCCCCACTCACTGCTGCCGCTCCTGCCTGCCTTGCCGCCTCCTGCCTCCTGCCTGCAGAATCCTCGCTCGCTGCCCGCTGCTCCTTTCCCGCTGACCTCCGCTGAATTTCCCGCCGCTGCCTCCCTGCGGCCCCGCCCCCCCGTGATCTCATTTGCCACCCCGCTCCCGCCACCCAGCTGCTCCTCCCTCCCGGCTCCTTACTTATGATGCCCCCTAAGCGACCGCGGAGAGGACGCGCGCAGCGGGAGCACCGACGGAGCGCGGAAGGTGCGCCAAAGGTAAGCCAGTCTGCGCCCGTCCGTGCCTGGACCGCACCCTGTGCCAGGACCCCTGGCCCCCACCGACGCAAAACAACCCGACAGACCTACGACGCCGATGCCCTCAACGCACTCAATGCCGGCTGAAACCCCGCCTGCTGCCGGGCCGCCCCGCCCCGAAACGCATTCACGGACCCTTCACCTGCAGAACCTGCAAGTTCACCTGCCTCCGAACCTGCACCGCGCCCGCCAAGCCAAGCTCCAGCAACAACCTCAAGTGCATCCTGCTCAACACCCGCTCCGTCCACAGACACGCCGTGGAACTCTGGAACCTCCTCGACACAACATCACCTGACGTCGCCTTCCTCACGGAAACCTGGATGAACGCCACATCAGCCCCCGACATCGCCATCGCCATCCCGGACGGGTACAAGATCATCAGGAGAGACCGCGTCAACCAGACCAGAGGAGGCATCGCCATCATCCACAAGAACACCATCCGCATCACGACCGACTCCAACGACACCCTCGCCACCGCCGAGCACCTCCACTTCCAGATCCACACCGACCCAACGACGACCCTCAGAGGCACCCTCATCTACAGACCCCCGGGACCACGCACACATTTCAGCAAAGACATCACGGACTTCATCAGCCCGCACGCCCTCCGCTCCTCTGACTACATCCTCCTAGGGGACCTCAACTTCCACCTGGAGAACAACAAGGACCGCAACACCGTCGCCCTGCTGGACAACCTCGCCAACCTCGGACTCAAGCAACTGGTGAACACCCCCACCCACTACGCCGGCCACACGCTTGATCCCGTCTTCTCATCCAGCAAGCACATCACCTTCAACCACTCCACCGGACTCCACTGGACCGACCACAGCTGCGTCCACTTCAGCTTCAGAAAAACCACAACCCACCACCACCCGCAACAGGCTCCTCACAGGAGCTGGAGCAAGATCCCCACCGACCAGCTCACCACCTCCCTCAGCCAGAACCCACCTGCCAGCACAACGGACCCCAACGAAGCAGCCCGCAACCTCACACAGTGGTTGACCACCTGCGCCGACGACCTCGCACCACTAAAGAAACCTCCCAGCAGACCCAGAAGCAAGAAGGTTCCCTGGTTCACCGACGAACTCAAGGACTCCAAGAAGACCTGCCGCACCCTCGAGAAAGCCTGGCGCCTGGACCAGACCACGGACAACATGACCGTCCTCAAACACGCCACCCGCAAGCACAACCAGCTCATCCGCACCACCAAGAAGAAATCACTGAAGGAGCGACTGGACAACAACGCCCACAACAGCAAGGAACTCTTCAGCATCGTCAAGGAGTTCTCCAACCCCAGCACCGGCAACAACATCACTCCTTCACAAGATCTCTGCGACTCCCTCGCCTCGCTCTTCCACCGCAAGATTACCGACATCCACAACAGTTTCGGCACACCATCCACGCACCCTACCGTCGAACCAACGCATTCCACCGCCACCCTCCGCACCTGGACCACGGTGACCACCGAAGACACAGCCAGCACGATGAACACCATCCACTCCGGATCTCCAACTGACCCTTGCCCCCACTACGTCTTCAACAAGGCCGACTCCACCATCGCACCCCAACTCCGGAACATCATCAACACCTCCTTCAACACCGCCACCTTCCCGGAGAGCTGGAAGCATGCCGAGCTCAGCGCCCTACTGAAGAAACCAACAGCGGACCCCACGACCTCAAGAACTTCTGCCCCATCTCGCTCCTCCCTTTTCCTGCCAAAGTCATCGAGAAGATCGTCAACAGACAGCTTGCCGCCTTCCTCGAGACGAACGGATCCCTCGACCCCTCGCAGTCCGGGTTCAGAGCCAACCACAGCACGAGACCGCCCTCATCGCAGCCACCGACGACATCCGAGCCCTGCTCGACAACGGGGAAACAGCGGCACTCATCCTCCTGGACCTCTCTGCAGCGTTCGACACTGTCTGCCACCGCACCCTAGTCCAACGCATCAGCAACACTGGCATCCAAGACAAGGCACTGGAATGGATCATCTCGTTCCTCGCCGGAAGAACACAGAGAGTCCGCCTCCCCCCATTTCGCTCCGAGGCCACCGAAGTCATCTGCGGCGTCCCGCAAGGATCATCTCTCAGCCCCACCCTCTTCAACGTCTACATAAGACCCCTTGCAGCCATCGCACGCCAACACAACCTCAACATCATCTCCTACGCCGATGACACCCAGCTGATCCTCTCCCTCACCAGAGACCCCGACACCGCCAGAACCAGCCTACACGAAGGGATGAAAGACGTCGCCGAATGGATGAAAAACAGCCGCCTGAAACTGAACTCAGACAAGACGGAAGTACTCATCCTGGGACCATCACCCTCTGCCTGGGACGACTCCTGGTCCCCTCCAGCCCTGGGCACCGCTCCCAAACCAACAGACCACGCACGCAACCTGGGCTTCATCCTGGACTCCTCCCTCTCGATGACCAGACAAGTTAACGCCGTCTCCTCATCATGCTTTTACACCCTCCGCATGCTTCGCAAGATCTTCCGATGGATCCCGACCGAAACCAGGAAGACGGTCACCCAGGCCCTCGTCACCAGCCGACGGGACTACGGAAAATCCCTCTACGCCGGAACCACAGCCAAGCTACAGAAAAGACTCCAACGCATCCAGAACGCCTCCACCCGACTCATCCTGGACATCCCCCGACGCAGCCACATCTCCAGCCACCTGAGGGACCTGCACTGGCTCCCCGTCAACAAGAGGATCACGTTCAGGCTCCTCACCCACGCACACAAGTCTCTCCATGACCTGGGCCCCAAGTACCTCAACAACCGCCTGACCTTCTACATGCCCACCCGCCAGCTACGGTCTACCAGCCTCGCCCTCGCCGCCGCACCACGCATCCGAAGAGCCACCGCCGGAGGCATATCCTTCTCCTACCTGGCGGCCAAGACATGGAACTCCCTCCCAATACACCTTCGGCTGACCCAGGACCACCTCGCCTTCAGGAGACAACTCAAGACCTGGCTGTTCGAGCAGTAGCGGACCCCCTCCCCCAAGCGCCTTGAGACCCTCCGGGTGAGTAGCGCGCTATACAATATTATGATTGATTGATTGATTGATTGATCCCTTTTTCTCCTCTGACTCCTGTATGATCCTGGGCAGCGCTGTACTCCTCTTCCTGTGTAAGTTTTCTATCCAGTTCCCAGTCCTTGCCCAAGTCCCTGACTGTGTTCCCCACATAGTCCCGGACAGTCCCCGACACTTGGGCAATCTAAAAACGATAAATGCAACGGATATTCACGACTTCCACTTGTGCCTGCGACATCTAGAGGTCGCAGTCCAAGAAGCCAGTGACCACCTCTATTTACAGATCTACAATAGGCTTTCGACAAACCCTTCTCAATTCCTTAGTGCACAGCACCACGCCCTCAGCCGTGACCCACTTCTCCAGCTCATTCTGCCACCGACTGAAGGGGGAGGGGCCATGCAGAGATTTTCAGTGATGGGCAATGTCTCTATGGGCTATCCACAATGCTAGGTCCAACCTTGTGAAGCTGACATTGGCCCATCGTATGTTCCGGATTCGATGAGACATGAAGCCAAAAGCGGTTTATTATTGGGCAACTCCATACAATGTGAAGAAAGTCTGCATTGGTCCGGGCATATCGGAGGCAACTCAAGTCAGTAGTCTGTAAAATGACATTAAGTCTATGGGTATGAAGTAAGTACAGTCTAGGTAGTTGAAGTGTGTGTACTTGAATTGTGTGTTATGTGTAAGAGTGTGAGAAAGTGCCATCTTTCTTGCCTTGGCATGCCCCACTTTTTTCTGAACTGCTGATGTGCTTTGACTGAGTGTGCCCTGGGTTCCTGCCAACCAGGTACCCAGGGCCAGTGTTCCTTCCCTAAAGCTGTGTTGAAACTAAAAACCCAATTGGCATCTCTGGCCACCTATCATCCCCTAGTAAATGGTACCCTAGGCACCCAGGGCATGGTGACCAGAGAAGACCCCTGAGGACTGCAGCACTTATTGTGCCACCCTCAGGGGCCCTGTACCCTGACACCCACACACTGCCTTTGCAGGTTGAGTGTCTAAGTACAGAACTAAACCAAGAGTCGAAATGGCACACATCCCTGTGTGCCATGCCCACAGAACCCACTGCCCTGGCATATTTCAGTCACCCCTCTAGCTGGGTGCCCTATGCCAGAGGTGTGGGCACAGGTGCATGAGCCCTGTGCCCCTACAGTACCCAGGGCCATTCCTGGGCACTGTAAGTGCAGTGATGCCATTAAGAGTATATGGTGCTCGGAGGTTGTCATTAAGAACTCCACAGCACCATAATGGCTACTTTGAAGACTGACAAGTTTGGTACCAAACTTCTCAGCACATTAAACCGGCACTGATGCCAGTGTGGGATTTAATGTAAAATGCACCAGAGAGCATCTTAGAGATGCCCTCTGAAAACCTAACCTACAACCCACGTCTGGGCTGAGTGGCTGCAGAGGCTGCCACACAGCAGACATGTTGCTGGACCCCTGGGTGGAGAGCCCCCCGGCTCTCCTGGGCCTGCAACAATGCACATCCTGGGCGAGGTGCTAGGTCTCCTCCCCCAGGATGGGCAGGGGGAAGGTTCAAAGGCATCCCGCCTCTGTGAGCTTCTCCAGCCCATTTGCTGTACCCAGCAACTGGCCCCCACCAGTTCTGACCCCCACTCTGGCGGGAAGACTGGTGGGAAAAACTACGTCAGGAAGGGGGGGTGCCAGCCTATGCCAACCCCACCCCTCAGGTGGGGTAGACGAGGTGAAGCACGACCCCGGGCTCCGGCCATCTTGAAGATGGGGAGCCCTGCCCAATCACAGCTAGGCTCCTGCCCCCCTCCCACAGGAGAGGAGCAGGCTAGGGGGTGTACCCACCCCAGGACAGGGACCTATTGGTCCCTGCCCTTACCCTACCTGTAACGCCCCTAAATTCAGTATTTAGGGGCTCCCTGAACCTTCCTTCCTCAGATCTCGATAAGAAAAGAAGAAAGAAGATCAAGAGGAAGAGGACCCGCGGCAGAGCTGCTAACAACAGGACGACAACAACTGACTTGGCTCCAGCCCTACCGGCCTGTCGATCCTGGAACCTGCACCTGCCTATCCCCGGCGACTCCTGCAGACAGCGACCTTGGGACACCCAGAGGACCTGCCTGCCTTGACCCTCCTCAAGATTGGGACTCCCATCAGCAGAGGCTCTGCTGCAACAAACCCCCTGGTGCCAGCCAAGAAGCTCCAAACCAGCCCACTCTGCACCCGCCGTGCCCGAGTGAACCTAGACCATGAGGACGTCCCTCCGGCGACTGGGACCCGAAGTCCAGTGCCCAAAGACCCTCCTCGACGAACCAGATGACGCCTGCAGACTCAGAACCAGGGGCCACCCCAACCGCGACCAGCTGAGGGTAAGCTTTTCCGACACCCAAAGACACCCTTGCACCCGGCGCCCTACAGCTCCCTGTGCCTCCCTTTGGGGTACCTACCTGTGCTCCAAGATCCCAACTTACCTCTCGAAGTGCTGGTCGCCCCTGGAGAGTCTCCAACCCCGAGCCTGCAGCCTTTTTTTGCCTTTTGACCTTTTCCATTGGATAACATTGAGCGCCCGACGGCTCAAAAGAACCCTGCACCCAGCCGCCCGAGTACCGTTGGCTGTGCCACCTTTGTCCTATCCTGCTTCCCCGTTTGCCCTGAGCAAGTGACCAGGAGCCCAGCTCCCACAGCCCCGTGGCCTGCTAGCCAGCAGCCACCAACCGGAGGCCCCCGTCCCCCTTTGGATAACATTGAGCCTACCTACCTCTGCATCCGGCCGTCCCTGCGCCGCTGAGGGTGAACCAACTGTACCTCCCTGACCCTGGGGGACCCCTGAGTCTATTCCCTGAACCACAACTTCACCAGTCGAGTACTCACCAGGAATCCGGTTACTCACTTACCTGGTTTGACTCGAAAAATCTTCTAAGTGCCTACTTTTACATTTACATTTACATTTACATTTACATTTACATTTACATTTACATTTACATTTACATTCCCTAGCGGGTTTACTAGTAACTTGTATTTTCTCCATAGGAATCCATTGTCTGCTTTTCTATGAAATTTCTACTACTTTTGAAAACTAGAAATATTCTTTAAAAATAATACGAAATACTGAAACGTAAATACATACCTGTTTTGAGTTGAGATCCCAATGCTGGCCCCAGGAGACTAGTACTGGATTACAAAAGTAACAAGATCGTACTTTACCTGCAACCTGAATTTTCTCCTATTGGATAACATTGCCAGATTTTCATTGAAAAGTTTCTAAGTGTTAACTTTTAAAACAGCTTTATATTTCTGAAAAATCACTGCTATAACTAAAACGGTTTTACTAAATTGGTTTCAGCTTAGACCCCAGGACTGAATCTAGAACACAGTCCTGGAACTACCAAAGTAATCGACAAAGTAATCAACTGTATTTATATGTTGAAAACCCATTGAATTCAATGCTTTTGTGTGTCTAGGATTGTGTTGCCTACTACAACCCCTGTATCTATTGTGTTCACAAAGTTTATTGCCTCTAAGCAAAGTAATTACATGAGAGTACTCATATTGAGAAAAGTCTATTTTTATGCCTGTTGGTTCTAAAAATAAAACAACTATATCTTTTTGATATAAAAACAATTGGCCTGGAGTTCAGTCCTTGAGTGTGTGAAATCCTTTGCTGACTGAGTGTGTATAACAAATGCTTTACACTGTTCTCTGGTACTGCCTTACTGCTCGACCAAGCTACCACTTTTGAGAGTAAGGCCAGTTCTGACTTTCATCATGTGTAACTCATACGCGACATGCATCGGACGACCGCACTGACACTGCAATATTAGGTACGACTACTAATCGCCCATATTTTTACGCTGCACCTACATCTCCACACACTGGATTGCACGACTACGCTACAGCCATGTCTGAAAATTGCACATCCGCCACGCGTCCGGTGAAGGGGAAGTGACCAAGGCATTTTCTTTGTTTATTATTTGTTTCTTTTTCCTTTGTCTCCTGGCCTCACTGTTATTGAGATGTACTGACAAATAGTCCAATACGCGGCCGGCCCGGAGTGGTTGTAGGCGGCTTGCTGTGTTAATGTGTTCCTCATTGCCAATCACGTACCGTCACTATCTCATTGCAGTAGCATGCTGCCGGCCATGATATGGTTGTAGGCACCAAAGCTGTGTATATGTGCACGAATGTTAATAAAGGTTTTTAAAAATAAAAAAAATTAAAAAATAAATTAAAAAAAGGTCAGTCCTGACTTTAACCCAAATTATACCTCTGGGGTTTGTGGACTCTATACACACTGTACCTCCTTCTGGTCCAGTATATGTAGAGCCACTTTCTCACAAAGAGCACTACAAGGTTTGATCTCATTCCTTCCCATTGAAGGATCTACCAACAGAATCCTCCCACTTGACCAGTAAAGCTGGCAGATTACCTACCTTTATGGCTGTGCAGATTTATATACCCTGGAAACCAAGGGCCACATGCACGACCATTTATAGCGGTCACAAAAGGAGATTTGGGCCATTTGCACCTGCTAAAAAGGGTTGTATCATGTATCAACTCTATTTTGCCGACTCGCAAAATAGCGTTTGTGGGTCACTATTAGGAAGGGGTTTGCCAAGGTCATCCCTTCCTAATAGCGAGTCGCAAGGCCATTTTCGATTGGTTTTTGAACAGAATAAGGTCGCAAAACATTTGCAGTTTACCGCTCACTTCAAGTATCTGGAAAGCCAGTCAAAAATGGGAATGGGTCCACAGGGAACCCCTTCCCCTATGTGATTGCCAGCAAAAACTTTTTTTACTCTTAAAATATTAAACAGAAACATTTAATTTTTGCGTTTGAAACGCATCTTGTTTTCTTTTAAGGAAAATGGGATTCATAAAAAAAGAGTTGCTTTATTTGTTGTTTTTGCAATTATTTAAAAAGCAAACACAGACATGGAGGTCTGCAGTCCCCAGTAGGCCACCATCCCTGTGTTACTGCCCATTCCCAATGGGTCACAAATTGCGACCTGCTTCATGAATATTGATGAGGCAGGTCATTTGCGACCCCATTGGGGAATCGCTAAATGAGACACATTAGCACACTTCCTTTGCGACTCGCAAATCGTGAGTTGCAAACATCTGTATTGTGACCCCAAATGCCTTTGCCTGCTAAAAGTAAGTAAGGTCTGCAGGAGACTGTGCACTGGAGGCTCCGGCTCTAAAGCACCCAGGAGATGTCGAATGGCTCCAACCAATGCCCCATAAGTCAAGAACTGAGAGGCAAGCAAGTTATCTTTGGCCATCAGCTCCTCCAGCGTATGGAAGAATCCTCTGAGCAACAGACTCCTGATGTCACCACTTCCACCTACATCCAAGGCACCAGCCAGCAGGCACTGGAGCAGCCCCCTCCAATAGGTGGCAGGCCCACCAATGGCACTGCGGGGTATACAGAGTGGCAATTCCCATGTGGCGGCGCGCCAACCTCCAAAACCAAAGCACAATATGGAGCAACACCAGTCTATGCAGTGGATTGAACTTAACTCCTAGTAACATAGCCAATAACACTCTTTCCCTACTCCCCCACCTCTGCCAAATGTATCCCTGCCATCCAGCGGGCGATCCACTGCAGCTGCGCAGCAAGATAGTACAGTTTATAGTCTGTGACACCGAGGTCGCCTGGTATAGTGGGTCTCTAAAGTGTACGTAGTGATACCCTAGTTTGCTGCCAATCCCAGATCAGCTCTCAAAGCAAGCCATTTAGACAGCAAAACCACACTCCAAGTACCCAAATTGGGAGGTTCATTAAATAGTAAAGAACTCCGGGCAACATCACCATTTTAGTCAGCGATATTCGGCAATGACTGGAAGCTGCAGCGACTGCCAAAACGCAAAGCATCACATTAAGGCATCCCATTACTCCCCCGAAATTGCCTTCTCACTGTCAGTGTGGTATACTCTTATGCCCTAGAACTTGAGGACCCTAGACTTTTGTAAACCAAGAGTTATCATTGACCGGAAAGGCGCAGGATTTTCACCATTTCGTATTGAGTCCAGAAACCTATACAAAAGTTATGTAGCAGCGCTACACTCCACGGGATACCTGTTTGGGGATTCCTTGGGAAGATCAACATGTCATCTGCATACAATGTGCAATGTTTCTCTGGTGTGCAAAGGGATATGCCTATCTTATCCTCCCAGTCGCTAGAGGCAAACAAAAGGTTCAACTCTTAGTGCGAAGAGCATGGGGAAACTGGGCATCCCTGCCACATACCTGTGCACATCTGCACCAACGCACCAGCAAAGAGCAGTGCAACCCATTTGCTTCAAAACCCACCTGGACATCCTTTTCATGACCAACTGCAAATAATCACACCTAAGGGTATCAAAGGCCTTCTGGATGTCAATGGAGAGGACTAGGGCTTCAGGGAATCTAGCCCGATCCGTCTTGTCCAGCATGCGATAAAGGTGTTGGATGTTGTGGAACATGTTACACATGGGGATTAAACCATTTTAATGCTAATGCAACAGTGCAGAAAGGTGGGGTTGTAACCGGTTTGGCAGGATTTTACTCCGAATTTTATAGTTTAAGTTCAACATGGAGAGTGGGCAGATACGTCGTCTTGTCAGTTTCGCTGCTCAATGGCTTAGGGATGGCAATTATCACCCACTCTCTGTTCATATCCATCAGATGTGTACACTCCCACACATTGGCACAAAATGCAACCAGTCTTGAAACCAGGTGTGTGACATAGGTCTGATAGAATTCGACTGGTAGGCCATCCATCCCAGCTGTCTTACCTCGCACCAGGCCATTGATGGACTCACTGATTTCCAGCTCCACAATGAGGCACCTAGACCAGCTCACTCCCCTTCCGGCAGATAGTGCAGCTGCCCCTGTCCAGAAAGGCACCCAGCGTCTCGTCTGCCACAGGGTCACTGGCTCCTACAAGTCCTGATATTGCCTCATGAAAACATCATGTATACCAGTTTGGGTGTAGATCCTTTCCCCCATTGGCCCAGGAACTTGGGTAATGGGTTTCCCCTGTCTTCTGGGTGGGTCAATAATGAAATACAATCTCCCCTTGGGAAATGGTCAACTAACTGCACATGTAAATCTCACATTCATCCCACACTCAATTTGAAGGCAGAATTTCCCCCCCTCTATAGTCAATCGCACAACAGTATTAAAATACACAAAACTTTTATGACCTCATCAAAATTCTGAATGATAAACTCTTACAATGTATACATTACCAATATCATAATCACTTCTCATGGCCCTAATACCAAATATATACTTAAAAACCTTTGATAATTTTTGTTTAAAAAAAAAAGATATTTTTTCACAAAGACTCTTGCAGTTCAAAGTACACAAAAGAACAATACAATACATGAAAATGAAATAAAATTTGCCATCACATAACAGGGAGAGATAGACTTCAACTTGTGTCCTTGTGTAACGCAAGTGGTGCTCGTGTAAAGCGATCTGATACCTGATATTTTTGGTTCAAGTTTGTGCCATATAAAACTACGATCATTCCAATACTAAATATGGATTCAGTATCACACTTCTCGTCAACGCATTTAGCTGGGTCATAGACAGTTTTGTCGCCACCTTCTTCAGGATAAACATATAGATTCTCCCAAAAGAAGACTACAATCACTGCAAATAAACAATACATGAATTGTAACTTTTGTGAAAATTCCAATATCTTGGCACTGTTATGTGTACTCCAATTCCAAATGGATGTATCTACTTAAAGTGCTCTCCTTAAACCCCAAATATAATTCCAGTCAATGTGTCACATACTACTGTGGTACCGATAAACATCCAAATATTCTCTTTCCAACATTTCTCACCACCACATCATGTGCAGTCTCCTCATGCATACCTATCGTCCACTTGTCTCCCGTCACATGCATCATGCAGCTGTTCCACGCATATTTGAGGTCGCACATGCAACTCATCTCTATCTGAAACAATTATAAAGATCCTAAAGAGGACCCTTATATATAAATAGGGTCCTTCCCAGTAGTAGAAATTCTTAGGTTTGCTCAGTCGATAAACCTTCTTGAGGTATAACAACCTATAAAAAAAGATAAGTGTGATAATCATTTGAATTTCTCTTCACAATCTCATAATCTGCTCTATTATCTTATATATGAATGGATACAGCTTCTGGGTGGGTCAGCCACGCCACACCAACAATTTGCCCACATGCCCTACATGCGAAGCTTCTATATGTTCTGCCCGGTGCAAGTTTCCCCAATGCCATAGCATGCTTCTCCCGCAGCTCGTGTAGGGACGGCATGATCTCAGGGCGGTTTAGGACTTCAGTTTCCAAGTGGTGAATTTCGCCCTCCAAAGCGGTCAATTCAGTGCAGAGCGATCGCTTAACACCCATCGATTGCTGAGGCAGTGCCCCCTTATCACGGCAATACATCCCAGTCAATGTCTGTATGGGAGACAGTCTGAGTATTTGTAGAGAAGTAGTCAGCAATCCAGTCTCCAAAGGGGCCCCTAAAGGTAGGATCACATAGGTACCTGTGGATGAGCCTACAGGTGGGGATGGGTAATGTGCACCCTCACCAACAGAGCACAGCTAAAAAGTAGGTATGGTCCCATAGAGTTCAACCTGATGTATTCAGTGCACATAACCCAGGCGACAAGCCCAGCTGAGCTTAGTATTTTGTCTGCGAGGATGTGTAAGTCTTGTACTGGGGAAAAGAAGGAGAATTCCCCAAGTCCCGGATTCAGTTCATACCATGTGCCCGGGAGGATCCAATGCCCCACCCAGTCTCTATAGCCCTGTGCCACTCTCGTCATGCGTGAGTTCGCCAGTAGAGGACCAGAGCAGTCACGGTCAACATCTCCCATGCATTTGTGATCTCCTTCTAGTAACAATGGGGTATTGGGATCTATTGCGAGGATCTAGGAGAGTGCAGATAAGAATTGCTGCTGGCCCAGATTCAGGGAATAGATACAGCCAATTTGAATTCGAAGGCCAATGAGAGTAATCACTAAAAAACATACAGGCCCTCATCGTCAATATGTGTATTTGTCATTTTATGGTGACTCCTGGACTAACTGAGATTGACACCCCTCTAGAAAAAGTAGAGTAGTCCATTGCATAGATGTAGTCTGTTGCATAGATATGTCCATTCCAGCATCATTGCAGCTCGGGTACCTAAGGACCAGTCAGATGTGTCTCCTGGAGGAGGGCTATGTTCACCCCCAGGTACTTTAGGAAAGATGGGGTTTTGTATCTCTTGTCTATAGACCCCATTCCGCAAACATTCCAAGTGATGGAGGAAAATTGTATCATCCTCTACATCGCAGAGTGAATTTCAGGACTACCCCTCCCTGTCACGCCCCCCTTATCCCCCCTCCCACACTCTGCCCATCTCATGGAGCACATAGTGGAGAAGTGTGGCTCACTGGTTAGAGCAGGCAGACCCTGAAGCAGAGGTCAGACCCGGGACCAGGGTTCAATTCCCGACGCGGCAGGGTCTTGAGCTCAAATGTCCATGGACTCGATAATTCTCGCTTCGGTGCCTGACCTAATCATGGGTTCACACTCTGCAACTCTGGGCATTAAGCTTGCTTAATCTCCACAACGGCCCCCCTGCGGCGGGATGCCTGGCTTTCACCTTGGGGATGCCCTGTAGAGGCTATCTCACAGGGAAAAGCCAGGACGGGTTCCCAAGGCAAGCGCGGAGATACCCCTTCGGGGGTCGATTCAGGCGCTATATAAGAAACATAATAATAATAATAGCCAGGCAGAAAAGCTCAAGAACTGTGTAGACTACAATAGCCCCATCCCAAGCCAGAGTAGCAAACCCCCAATACCATAGTGTCGTATGAGGGGTTTCTTGTGAGGGGTTGCTGCTGCAACAACCACTGTAAAGGCCTCTCCGCTTCCAACTTCCCTGTAACTATGATAGAGGATCAATATTGTTGGAGCCGGGCCACCGCAGTAAAAGAAGGTTAGATGCAAGGGTAGGCCCAAAGCAAAACAGATTTCGTCAACTTTCAGGCAGAGTGTCCTATAACAAGAACCTCAACCTCATCTGACGGGAGATAAGCGAATGGAGTAAAGGGGGAGTTTAGAATGGTCAAAGTTAGAAGTCATTGGCCAACCTGGGAGTTACAGAAGGTTCAGACACTAGGTCCTCAGGGAAAGCATCCGATTCCAGGCTGTCAGAGGGGGAGGTGGATCAATGTGGCTTAGGGAGCTCTTCTTAGGATAAATTTTCCAACTGGTGCAGAATGCCGCTGCCAGGTTGGTAATGGACTTACCAAAATACCACTCAATATCGGCTTCTCTTTCTACATTGCACTGGCTTCCATTGGATCGCAGAATCCTTTTCAAAACTCTCTGTTTGCTCACAATGCCTACTATGGTTTGGGCCCCAATGGTATCAAATCCATGTTCAAGCGCTATGTTCCCACTAGTGAGCTTAGGTCAGCAAGAAAAAACCTCCTCATAGTACCAAGGTTCAAAAAGATTAAATGGGGAGGTAGAGCCTTCTCATCAGCCACAGCTAAGTTGTGGAATTCTCTCCCGGAAGAAATCTCCAGGCAGGTGTCACATTCCCTTTTTCGGAAAGCTCTAAAAATCTGGTTGTTTACAACCATCCCTGTCTAAGTGTGTTTCAGTCTTGTCCTGACATCGTTCTGTATTAGCGTCTTGACGCCCTTGGGCTAAGTTAGCGCTCTATAAATTTTATATTCATTCATTCATTCATAGAATGATATGTGGAGAGAATTTTGATATGATGCAACGTGGTGACACACATGATTTTGAAGGCAAGCTACAGAATGTCCTTGGAGGTTAGTAAGGGTGCAAAATTAGCAAACATCTAAGGTTTGAAGCAGTTTCATTTTTTAAGTAGTGATGACCTTTTATATGTCATTACAAATGTCTTTAACTTCAGAATCAATATATCTCTAATTTCGCATATAGAAGTGCAATTCTATTCATAGGCGGGTTTTTCTTTCCCCCTGCAAATCATCAGTAGATAATTATTTTTCTTTCACAATTTTTATTTCTTTCCCCTATACATTGCCGTGTAAAACTTCATAACACCGTCCTTCATGTGCGACTGAGAGGACGCAATTATGCTGTTAACTCTCTTCATCAGAGTATGGTTCGGGGCTTGAGCTATGTCTCCAAGTTCCCTAGAAAATGTTACAGAAGGTTATGTTTGCTAGTTCTTTCCTCCACAGTTTATGTATTGTATTAGTTTAAAATAAATCGTCCAGTTTTTTGATGAGATTCATAATAAAAATAAAAATAAATATTTTGACATGAAATGCTTTTGCAACAACATATTCAATATATTGTTTATATATGAGTTTGTCTATCTTTTTCCTTATGAAAGGAAGTGTTTGAAGCTGATTTTTCAGCACACAAGTTTTTATAATTCTTTGAAGTTGTATTCCCAATCTTGTCTCTGCTTCCAAAAGTGTTTAATTTTGTAGAATCAGCATAAAATTATTTGTTTGAGTTGCTCCCTCTTAATAGTACTGGCGTTGTCAATTGTTTTCTGTCAACCATTTTACTACAACGGTTAGGGTATGTAGAAACATTAGAAACATTTTAATGAGTCTTACTAGTAGTATTGATTTTCTGTAGGCATCCTCCTTCTATCTGTGTCATAATTTTGTTTCCCCCTCTCCCTGTAGCAATTTTCTTTTTCTTCTCGAGGTACTGTATTGTCGGCATTGTATTGAATGTGATGATATTTGTTGTAGAAAACACATAAACAAGCACTGGTTACAGTAGCGGTTGTCTTAATACAAGTGTTACATTTTTTATGTATTCCCCTCCATTATTTGTCAAACAGTATTCCACAAAGAATTGTACCTGTTTATGATAGAAATATATAGATGGAGGTGATAAGCTATAATTTACAATTTCTCTGTTATGTCTTGAAGAAGAAGTACAGCTGTATTGCTTGTCAAAAGTGAGTTGAGGTTCTGTGGGTGTTGGTGTTATTTAGTAGGATTGTGTTGTGTTTATAGTTTTGTGGTATTAACCAATTGGCCAATGCTTTCCTTATTCATTTTATTTGTTATCTAGGTTTCTATTTGTTTTTATAGTCATGTAAGCATTACTGTGTTTAGTAGTATTGGGCTTTGTTTGTCTCCCTTTTTGTGTTAATAACCAAACACATAATGCTTAACTTCTTTACTGTATTTATTATATAATGTTCTATTGGTTGGCATTGTCACGTGTCCCATAATGTTTGTTTCACATTTCTTTGTAATACTTGTGAGAAATCATTGCTGCAGTCTAGTTTATTTGAAACATTATTGTTATATTTTTTGGTACTATTTTGCTACAGTAGTAACCCAATTTGTATTTAAGACAACAACTGAGCTCCTTTCAAAATGAAGTTGTTGATGTAATGTAATTTTGTAATGGCAATCTTCTACCTATATATATATTTTTTGCCTCTGTCTTCCTCATTATTCTATGTCAGTGGATGTCAAAGGTGATTTGGGTTTGGTTAGTTAGACACAGTTTTATTTTTGTGGAATAATGTTAGTCTTTGTAAACCATTTTATACATGTCAGGGCTATGGATGTGTGCCAAATTCCTCCGGATAATTGTCTTCACCGATGCTTATGATGACTTTGAAATGCCTGTCATTTTTCTTTATAACAAAAGGCTAAATAAAGTTGTTAAAAAAACTCCCTGGACTGCACTATCATGCCAATTTGCACCAATATTGGGTTCATTCCTGGTCAAGTGGTCTAAATCTTTCATGTTTGTTCTTATCAATTTCTATAATGATAACTTCTCTACAAAGATTAATGTAAATTTTGTTCTTCTTTTTGATTTTATTTGTAACCTGGAACTCAGTTATTTTCATCATGATTATGGCCTTAACTTTGTACTTGCTGGAGATTTTAATGCCAAATTGAGTTCAGAGGAGGGTGGTTCTGTAGGCCTTAAATGCTGTATTTGCAATCCTTCTTTCATGCCTGCCCCTGTTCGTTCTGGATATTATAGAGACCTGATGTTATATCCTGTCTCTTTAGACATGATCTATGCACCGTGTTCGAATGGGTCACCCCTCATTGTCTCTTAACACCTATTTTTGTTGGAGGAGAAGGCGTGTCGACCACTGACTACATATTTGTTAATAGGAACATGCTTGGATTTTTGGAAGATGGTGCAGTTATTCCCTGCATTTTTAGCGACCATCATCCCCTTTATGTTACCTTGTCATGCCTGAGGCCACGGATCTCTGTGATGGAAGGAACAAATCTTCTTACAAGTAGTGATGGACTCAGGTAAGCATGGAAGTCAGTCAACCTGTACAGCGTAGGTTTTGTATAGAACATTTCAATCTGCTCTTTGATTGCCTGAGTCTGACCCTTGATTCTTCAAGCAGTATGCATGTACTAGATACTTTAGGGCATACCATTAATAAGACCTAATGAAGCTGATTGCACCCTCTAAGTCAGTTGCCCACTCTTGGTTTGACAAGCCCTCCAGGGAGGTCAACCATTATTTGCAGTGTGCCCTTAGGGCAATCCCACGGATCCGACGGAGGTCGCCTCCTGTAGAAGAACATATAAGCTATCTATTAGCAGAAGGTAGGTGGAAGTCAGGGAGGAGGCTTGGTGCACACTCGTCATCTCCTGCAGGACCAGAAAAACTGGCCTGTTCTGGCATACAGTCAACAATAATCATTTGGTAAATTCCAATCAAAATTGTGATAATATCAGTGCCAATTCTTGGGTGGGCCTCTTTAAGCAAGTCAATCACACGTCTGACTGTGCCAGTGGAGGAACTGATCTTTGTATGCCCACTTACCCACTGGACATTGAATTCTCAGAGGAGGAAGTTGCCGAAATCATTCGTTATAGCCCTATGCGTAAACCTCTGGGTCCTGATGGGGTACCCATGGACTTATATGAATTGGAGGTGGGTCTGTGGGCACACATTTTTGTTTAACATCTGTTTATTGAAAACAAGCATATAAGAGGCGCATGTCGCAGTAAGGACACCAATGAATAGGCAACATAGGCGAGACTGATAAAACATGACACCAAAGTAGAAGCGACCCATCAGAGCAACCCCACACACAAAGTATTGTGGAACAAGTGCAATGTAAAACACAGGACCCTCCCAAATCACAAACAACGGGGTCATAGCCTGGGAAAGGCATAGGGGAGAAACAAAAATACAAAAGCCAGTCCATAGTCTGGGCTTCCAGTGGAAGAGTGGGGTAGCATCTCAGATACAGATACAGTAGTGTCGGAATGGGCTGTGCCCAAGCATCTATGAAACCCTAACCTCACGGAGAGGAGAGACCAAGCACTGCAACACCATTAAACAGCCTCTGCCTTTGGGCACCAATGTTAACTAACTTACCCTGCAAGATCAGTCTGCCTATGTTGTGGCACTAAACTATTGTTGTTCCTGGCATGTCCCTGTTCTTTTATACTCAGTGTTAGAACTGGGGGTCTCTAGTTGGCTGAGGTAGGTACCTTAGTCCAAATAGGGACTCTTGCTTCTAGTCAGGGAAAGGAGGGACACACTCTTAGATAACCTCTGCTCACCACCCGGTAGCTTGGCATGAGCAGCGAGGCTTATCTCCAAGGCAATGTGTAAAGTATTTGTAACCACACTCCCAGTAACACAGTGATAACACCACAAATGGACACCACACTGATTTAGGAAAATAGCGATATCTTTATCAAGAAGAAATACGATGAGACCAAACGATAAAAAATATCCAGCATATGCGTATTCTGAATATTTCACTGGGCCGGTTATTAGGCCAACAATCACTTGTAGGTTTTTGCTGTATTAATGAGCAGTTCACGATGATCTGATGCAGTCCTAATGCAATGATATGCAGTTCGTAATGCAGTTCGTAATGTAGAAATAAGACAGTCCTTAATGCAAGTACTAATGCGATTCGTAAAGCCGGAATAATGCAGTTCGTATTGCAAGAATAATGCAGTTCTTAATGCAAGAATAATGCAGTTCTTAATGCAGGGATAATGCAGTTCTTAGTGCAAGAATAATGCAGTTCTTAATACAAGAATAAGGCAGTTCTTTATGCAAGCATAAGGCAGTTTGTATTACAAGGAATAATGCTATAAGCCAATCTGCACGGTCAGCTCGGGCACCACTAGGCCCCAACAACAGAGACAACGGTTGTAAACTTAAAGGGGCAGCCCGGTACTGCTGGGTAGACACGGGCCACTCGGGGACTCAGTGCGTCTAACGTGGTGCAGTGGGAGAGAGATCGGAGCACTCCTGTACTCCTCCTGCACGTCTTCCCAGGCCACACACACTTGCGCCTCCCGACCGGAGTCCAAGCCTTACCTGCGGGGGTGCGCTGCCTCGCTCTCTCTCTCTCCCCCGGCTCGTCGACGTCCTGCTGGGCGGTCCTGATGACTTTGCAGCTCCATTGTTAGGCGACCCTTTAGCCGGATGGGTTACGGCGCTGCCTTCTCCTTCGTTGATGATCTTAGGCAGATTCCTCTTGGTGAATAATGATCACGATCTCTTTCACCTTGCTGCTTCCTTAGCTTCAAGAAATCCTTTAGCACATTGCAGCTTGGTGCGGCGGCGGCGATCCTTACTCACAGCCTCAGCTACGATGACGTCTCACGCCACAAACAGCAATGCAGCAGCGTGGACTTTGTTTCACGCTGCGGGGCAATGCGGTCACGGGGTACCTCGTAAACAGCACCACAGACCACACGGCAGTCTCAGGCGTGCAAAAGCACATGCACCAAGCATTGCTGAGACACGGTTGGAAACTTTGATGTTCCTGAGTTTCCACAACAGGGGACTAGCTCTTCTCGGGCCCTTGGAGACAAGTTACTTCAGGACACAGCACACAGCAAAGTCCTTTCAAGCAAGGGGACACAGCACACAGCAAAGTCCCTTGTCCTCTCCTTAGTAAAATCAGCAAACTGAAGGCCAGCCCCAGAACACACTGCAAGGGCAGCCCTTCTCTTCAGTCTCTTCAGCTGTTCTTCTTTGGCAGAAGTTCCTCTTGATCACAAAGTAGTTTCAATCCTTTTTCAGCTCTCACATTTATACCTCTAAATGCCTTTGAAGTCTTTGAGTTCACGGGGCTCTGAGTCCGGTCCAAACCATACCTGGGTGTCTTCCTGCCAGTGCACACCTTCTTTCTTTGATAGTGAGGGTCTGGGCCCCAGACGCTCCGCAGGAGTTGGAGCCATTCTTTTGGGGCAGCAGCACAGCCCTCTTCGCATCAAAGGGGCTACTCCTCCCGCCACACCAAATGAAGGCCAGCCGGTTGCTGTCCAACCTGCTCCTCCCTCGTGTCAGGACACTTCCCAGACCCTGTCACATCCAAAACCAGACAGTCAATACACAACCAGGCAGAGGCACGCAGGATGGTTAGGACAAGAAAGCAGCCACTTCTAAAAGCGTGATTTCTAAACACACCATTCAACAAACATTGGCATAGCCAATAGGTCTTGCCTTTGGGACCTTATGAGTGTTTAGCCATGCAACAGTTAATGTTGTTGCAGTAAGGATATTGTACTGCATAACTAAATACTTATAAGGTCCCAAAGGCGAGACCTATTGTTTTCCGGTAGGAGTAAAGTACTTTCTTTTTATTAAAGTAGTGTGTTCAAAAAATATAAGGACCGATCCCTCCTTCTCATGCTTCAAGAGTAAGTTTAAGGTTCTCCTCCTCAGCTGATATCTCAACTAGTAGATCATCATGCACCCTCTGCTCTCCCTGGAACCCCTCTGCTATTTCTCCTCCACTATGTGCAACCACTGTTTGGACTTGATCTGACTTTCTTCATTTGATTAGACTCATTATCTTGATATAGACATATACAGATGCTATGATACACTCGGGTCTTGCCAGCGCTATATAAAACTCAAATAAATAAAAAAGAAGTGTGAGGCAAGTGACTGTATCATAGTGTGACTAGGGCTTTATGGATATTCCAGTCGTGCTGTTAGTTCAGAGCACTAGTTCTTATACCCTCCGAGACCTCCATAGAAGCTGGAAGCTAGTGTGGGCTGTACATCAGGATATTGACTGGTACTGGGTCTCTTTGTAGGAAACTGGTCTTAGAGAAAGGTGGTAGGGGGTCTAAGCCTCTATAGGTTCTTAATTTTATACATTTCCCCCGTCCAACACACGGTTTGGATTTAGGCATCAAAGTCAATCTATATTCATTTAAATATTCTTGGAGCTGGTTTTGGAAGGTTTCCGTGAAGCCACCGTGATGTGCACACTTCAAGGTATGGAAACCACGCCAGCGTGATCACAGTTGAGGGACTGCATGGCTCCTGCTGCAGTGTTTTACTTCTATGCTTTGCCAGCCGGTTTCATGTTTCTTTAGCTTCTAAAGTCACTTTGAGGTACATTATATGAACTTGTTTGTAGTGTAACTGAGGCACTTCAATCACAGAATGTGTCACATGTGGCTCAGTATGTTCACGCGAAACATGCAGGTGTCCGGATTGGGAAAGCAGAATAACTTTCTCGAGAGTTTACCTAAGTGTTAGTCCATGCCATCGCACGCATTCTGTAAAAGGCATGGGTTTGGGAGGCGATGGGTCCTCACCAAAACAACGAACGCCCCCTTGTTCCCGCTTAGCGGGGGCCTCGTTGAGCCCCTGGCTCTTGCAAGACTTTGTTAGGCGATTTAATGTTGTGCACTCCGTTGCTAAAAGGTCAGTTCCAAGGGAGTCCATTTTATTCAAAGCACGTCACAGACAGACTTCCCTTTCCCAGAGAATGCTGCACAACACTGGGGCTGGGGCGCGTGCTGAAGCAGCCCAGAGCTCCAGCCCAGACTGTCACTGCGCCAAACACTTGAAAAAAATCTGCGTATTTAACTCCAGGGTCAACGCGCCTGCTGCTGTGACATTCCATGCCGATTACAGCAGAATCCCTGTTTTTAAATTCCATGGGCTGTAACTGGTACATTTCACTCCTCGAGGGAACTCAATTTGTTTCTACATAGACCATGCGTAATAACGACAGAGTTCGGCCTTGGGGCGAGGCGTAAGTGATAGCGAACACATGGAACTTTTCCTCCGTCTGGGCGCCTTCTGAGCTAAAACCCACGAGTCACGCTTTATGCTGATAAACAAGCTGCGTTTATCTTTTTTATGACACTGCGTATTGTTCTGGAGCTGCCATACTTAAGTCGTCAGACTCCTCCTCTGCCAGGCTGCACAGCAGACCCGTTTCCCACATCACTGTAAACAGTGAAAAGTGGCATCTGCCTTGCGTTACTACAGGCGTCACAGACAAAAAACATACAATGTGGGGTCTACTCCCACCAGAGGAACAGGGGGGCGGCGGGTGATGGACTTGGACTAAACAAGCAGAATTATGCCAAACTGCAGATACGCAGGACAACCATTCTGCAGAAAAAAATGCATATGGCTTTGAGGATGGGGGCGGCTTCATCTCTAAACACAACAAGCATTGGTCTACTGATGCGCGCGCCGCAACAGCACGAAAAAGTGAAAGTGAAGTGCGGGCGCAAATGGGAGTTGTGAGTGCACACGCGCGTGCGAAAGTGAAAGAGATCGTGCGTGCTTGTGCGCGTAACAGTAAGCTGGTGGCTGCCCTTGGAAGCACTTTTAAAAGTCAGTTACTTAATGTCTCGCAGACCAGCGCATGCACGCTGGCTCTAGCAAGACCTAAAAAACATCTTCACAAAAAGTTGTGTTATTAAATTCTGAGTTCAGGCACATTAAACTCCATCTCTCCATCTTACACCTATGGGAAGATATGCTGGAAACATGTGACACAGCATTCCCCATTCTGTCCTGTGGGCAAGATGGCCTTGCAACAGTGAAAAACGAATTTGGCAGTATTTCACTGTCAGGACATGGTACACACCTCAATACATGTCCTACCTTTCACATACACTGCACCCTGCCCAGGGGGTACATTATGCCTACTATAGGGATGTCTGATGTGCATAAAAAGGGAAGGGTAAGGCCTGGCAAGTGGGTGTACTTGTCAGGACAACAAGGCAGTTAACAAACCGTGCACAGGCACTGCAGTGGCAGGCCTGCGATCTCTTTTTAGGGTTACTTGTGTGAGTGGCACAATTAGTGCTGCAGGCCCACTAGTACCATTTGCATTACCAGCCCTGGCACACATAGTGCACTTTACTAGGGAATTTACGAGCAAGACAAAAATACCAATTATGGACAACCAATTACCATAACATTTTATACAGGGAGCACTTGCACTTCGACACTGATCAGCAGTGGCAAAGTGCCCAAAGCATCTACGTCGGCAACATAATGTCAGAAAAAGTTCTAGGAGGAAGACAAAAAGTTTGAGGAACTTTAGCCAAAAAGGGCCAAGTCCAACACATAGATGATGCTATCTTAATGTCCCAAACACTGAATGCTCTTCAGCTGCTGTTGGATTCCTTTGTTGGCTTTATGGATGGTCTGGGTTTAAAATCGAATCTTACTAAAATGTTTGTATTGTCCTGTGGTCCAGGGAACCCCAAATTTTCCTGTTTTCCACTGCAGGGAATACCCACTGAAAGAGCCTATGAATTCCCAAATTTGTGCTCCATACCTTCAACAGAGATGTCTCAAGTTCTGTAACTCAGTAACTCAGTAGGCTTTCTGTTTAGTCTGGCTTAAAAAATAGGCAATAAGCCCATAGCGTCTCTTGTTGAGATATATTAAAGGAAGTGTGGGTCCATTCTCACTTATGGTTCCGGTTCATGAGGGTTCAAGGCTGTTAAACAATTGCAGGATGAGCAGAACAGAGTATGTAGGCGTATCCTTGCGGTGTCATCAGGGTCACCAGCATACTCTGTTCATGAGGAAATTGGTCTACCATATGTTGTTGATGCTATCAATATGGCCCCTTTGATTTTATGATGTTCCCTCTGGCGCAACCTGAAAGCTTCACAGAATAGTAAAATTATCATTGACTGTTATGTTATGTTATGTTATCCTGATTTATTGAGCGCACAGCTGCCCCAGCAAAGGGGCGTCCTGGCGCTAGTGCAGAACTAAAACCGGACAGGAGGTGGAAAACACAACACAACGACAAAGGACTAGGGGGCTATGGGGAAGAGAAAAGTTTTAACCGCCTTCCTAAAAGCAAGAAGCTCATCGATGGCACGGATGTGGACGGGCAAGGAATTCCACAGTTTGGCGGCAAGGACTCGAAAGGAGCGGCCGCCAATCCTGGATCTTTTAAAACGGGGAACAGTGGCAAGGTGGAGAACAGAAGACCGCAAAGGACGAGCTGGAGCATAAGGAAGAATAAGTTGCTGCAGGATCTGAGGAGAAGAAAGCTTAAGGATTTTGAATGTCAAAATCAGAGATTTAAACTTTATTCTCTGTGCCACCGGGAGCCAATGGAGGTTAAAAATGGTTCTCCTAGCTGAGCAGAATTTAGGCAAACCAACCAGAGCCCTGGCGGCAGCGTTCTGGACGCGTTGGAAACGGGAGAGCTCAGCCTGATTGACTCCAAGAAAAAGAGAGCTGGCATAGTCTAATTTAGACAGAATCAAAGCTTGCACAATGAGTTGGCGTGTAGGAGCGTCAAAGAATTTGAGAGTGGACCGAAGTTGACGCAAGATTCCAAAGCAAGATGCCGCTGTCTTTTTTGTGTGAATGGAAAAGCTTAGTTGGGAGTCAAACCACACCCCGAGGTTTTTAACTTCAGTGACAGGGGTAGGGGTAGGACCGAGCTCACGTGGCCACCAGCTGTCACCCCACAGATGAATTTGTTTCCCTACAATGAGCACCTCGGTTTTTTTAGCATTCAATTGTAGGAAGTTATCATTCATCCAGTGGGCCACAGATATAAGTCCCTCACGGAACTTAGCCGCCTCGAGATCGGAGGCCCCACTAATCGCTACCGCAAGCTGCGTGTCGTCAGCGTAGGACACGATGGAAAGGTTCCCACGCTTGGCGACATCAGCCAGCGGCTGGACATAAAGGTTAAAAAGAGTGGGGCTTAAGGCCGATCCCTGGGGGACGCCCTGGGCCACCGCATGAGGTTTGGATTCAAAGGGGGGAGTAATGACCCTGAAGGAGCGATCAGATAGAAAGGATCTGAACCATTCAAGGGCCAGCTTATCCACCCCTGCCTCAACCAGACGTTGGAGTAAAATGTCATGGGAGACGGTGTCAAAGGCGGCACTTAGATCGAGGAGCACAAGTGCCGCCGTGTGACCTGAATCCTCTAACATGCGGAGATGTTCGGCCATATACAGGAGCGCCGTCTCGGTGCTATGGCCGGGCCTAAACCCATTCTGTGAAGGATCCAAGATATTCGCAGAATGGAGATGTTTTGCAAGAATAGTATTAGCATGGGCCTCAGTCAGCTTAGCAGCCCACGGGAGGAGAGAGATGGGGCGATAATGTTCAGCTTTTTTGGGGTCCAACGCAGGTTTTTTCAGAATAGGAATTACCTGCGCCTGTTTCCAGGCAGCTGGTACAGAGCCCGATGACAGTGATAAATTGATGAGTTTACAGAGCGGAGGAAGGCAGGCGGAGGATTCTCTAAATTGCGAGGGCCGCAAGGGATCTTTCGGGGAACCCGATTTCACCCTGATCACGAGTTTGTTAAACTCCTCTATAGAAAGCTCTGGAAGATAAGATAGCGAGAGAGTAGTTTTAGAAGTGGCTGTGGTGAGCTGCCGGAGGCCCGTAGAGCTGGGAAATGTTCGGTAAATTCCCTCCACTTTATTGATAAAAAAAGCGGCCAAATCCTCACAGTGGGAGGCAGAGCAGATCTCAGTGTTAGAGGCTCTACAAGCAGTAAGATCTTTCAGTGCTTTAAAGATAAGTTTGCTAGGGTTGGAGCTAGCACTGAATTCACGTGAGAAGTAGGCGGCCCTGGCCCTGCAGATGGCTCGATGATAGGTCTTGATAGTGGCGAGGTACAAAGCTTTCCTAGCCGGGTCATAAGACTTGCGCCAGGCTCGTTCGGCGTGTTTGCAAGATTTTTTTAAAAGTCGAAGAGCATCATCATACCAAGGACTGGGATGGCTTCGCTGTTGTTTAGTCAAGGCATAAGGAATAAGCTTGTCCAACGCATTAGTGAGCCAACGGCAGTATAAATTATAGCCGGACTCCACATCAGTGAAAGGAGCCAGGGGGGCTTCAGCTAAAAGCAGATGGAAATCACTGAGCTTCAACTTTTTCCACGGGCGCCTGGAAATAGTAGGAATAGGGGCAGCTATGGGAGGGTCTTCAAATAAGAGATGGCATTCAATTAGGTGGTGGTCAGTCCAAGCCATAGGTCTAGGAGGCAGGACTTTGACCGATGTAAGAGAGGTAAAAAAAGGGTCAAGAGTATGACCACCAATATGTGTGTCATGAAGAACTAATTGTGAGAGTTGGAGGGCCTCCAGATCAGCACAAGTGCTACTGGCCGCCGAAGGACAGGGAGAATCAAAGTGGAGATTAAGATCCCCAAGTATGTTAAAATTGGCCGTCGTTAGGGCCAGAGAACTAACAGCCTCAGGGAGAGCAGTCCTGAAAGCAGCATCAGGACCCGGGGGTCGGTAGATAAGTAAGCCAGAAAAAGAAAAATGCGAGTTAACAGAGACAGAAAAGTAGGCGCTTTCGCAACCCACAATATCCATAGGTTTCCATATACAGGGATACCTAGTTTTAATAGCGGCAGCAATGCCGCCCCCTCTAGAGTCGCGGTTAAGAGTATAGATGGTATACTCAGGCGGAAGAGCCAAGTTGATAGCAGCAGAGGCATCATTATGAAGCCAGGTTTCCGACATAAAAAGAATGTCAGGGGCTTCATCAAGAAGATCGTGAACCTCAAGATGGTGTTTTACCAAAGAGCGAACATTGAGATGGTATATCTTGAATATTGTAGGTTTAGGTGACAAACGAGGGGCGGGGCAGTGGGTAGCGACCGGGGTAGGGATAGGAAACGCATAGGCGCAGTCAGGGCATCTAAAGGGGCCACACAAAGGATGGAGAGAGTGAGCAGGGCAAGGCCCTGACGGAGGGCGAAGACGAAGTAAGTCGGACTTTGAATACATAGGAATGAAAGGACAGTGAACTTACCGGCCAAGAGACAGAGCCCTGCCCTGGCGCTTCCTCAGCGCTGACGGGCGCAGACGGGCAGGACTCTGGCTCGACCCGCTGCGCGCCAGGGCAGGGCTTAAGTAGGGTGGGCGTAGGAGGGCCGCAGGTCTAGAGCGCTCGGTCCTGCGCCTCTAGGACGGCGCGTCCTCACCCAAGATGGCGCCAAAGAAATGAAGAGGAGCCCACAGAACCCAGACCCGCTAAGTAGCGGTGCGGGAGACTATTATAGTGCAAGTAAGGGCCAGGAGTCCCCAATTAAAAACAAGGTAAAATGAAAAAATAAAAATAACACAAATAGAAAAAGCGGGAGTTTTAAAAGCGCGAAGCGCTATGCAGCAGAGCGTTGCAGCGTCAGGGTCTCAACCACGCTGTTTGTCCAATACAAGTTCTGGTAGGCCAGGAAATGACCAGCCTTAAGTAGGGTGGGCGTAGGAGGGCCGCAGGTCTAGAGCGCTCGGTCCTGCGCCTCTAGGACGGCGCGTCCTCACCCAAGATGGCGCCAAAGAAATGAAGAGGAGCCCACAGAACCCAGACCCGCTAAGTAGCGGTGCGGGAGACTATTATAGTGCAAGTAAGGTCCAGGAGTCCCCAATTAAAAACAAGGTAAAATGAAAAAATAAAAATAACACAAATAGAAAAAGCGGGAGTTTTAAAAGCGCGAAGCGCTATGCAGCAGAGCGTTGCAGCGTCAGGGTCTCAACCACGCTGTTTGTCCAATACAAGTTCTTCCATGTGATAAGGGCCTTCGTATTTCTTGGTTCAGGTACATTAAGGATATAAGCAATAAAATAGGTCGACCCAACTTTGTTTCATTGACTGGTGACATTACCGTAAGGGATAAGAGTTGGCTAAAATCTGTGTTTAGTGACCTCATGAGATGTGAAAGAGAGTCTTACGAGCTGAGAAAGCCTGTTAACAGAGAGGACATGCTGCTTTTAACAACCTCTGGACTGGCGATGGTCCCGAAAGGCAGCAACAGGGCCCTTTTAACCAGATTTTGGTTGGGCCTGATTAGATACCACCTTTCTTTTCCTCTAGGCCAGTTTGAGCCGAAAGGAATTCTGATTTGCCCCTGTGACGTGCGCTCACTGCAAAACCTGGAGCACTTTGTGTGTTTGTGAGTTTGAAACCAGAAAGTTTTCAAACCCATTCTTAAGGGGTGCTTTAATTTTTGCTACATCCCCGCAATTTTCTACTTGCAGTCGCTTCCCAACCTCGATGTTTGTGAAGTTGTGGCCACCTTTCTTTTTATTTGTGTTTGAAAAGCTTTTTTAAAGAGAACTTATAAACAGGCAAAGACATCAGCAGAAAAAGCAGTAAGATTGCTTAAACATGCCAAAATAAGAAAAAAAGTACTAATGTCAATGCATGAAAGACCAAAAAAGCATTTTATAGGGGTTTAAGAGAGGAGGTAGGGAGGGAAAGAAGGGGGGGAAGAAAAAACGATAACAACGCAGAGTATATAATAATATAAGGCTAAATTATGGCAAATAAATGAATGGAGCAATTTTCAATAACAAAATAAAACAGCGTAAAGGGTAACAAATCATGTAAAGTAGCTGTAAAATATAAATTGACAAGAAGGAGAGTGAACGGACCCTTCAAGGAGGTTTAAAATTCTCTGAATTAACAGGGATAGGGTGATTCAAAGACAATTGATCTTGGTGTAAGGTGAGAGGTAACCAGTAAAGATCAGTGTTGCGTATTGGTTTACAGGAGGAGGCGAAAGCAACATTAAGCATGTGAAAATGACATTAAGTGTTCCACCAACCCTGAATGGAAATTTTGGTGAGAGATTTCCAATTAGAAGAAATATGTTGGAAGGCAAGAGCAAACATAAGATCAATAAGACCATGAGAGTGTGGAGGGAGCTTCAAGGAGTCTGAAAGACTACCCAGAAAGAGAGTAATGGAGGTGTGCGGAGTAGAAAGTGAAAAAATGCGGGAAAGATATAACCAAACCGTGTCCCAGAAACTGGAAACAACAGGGCAGAGAAAGAACACATGGAGAAGGTCTTCCTGTAAAGCATTTAGAGTCAGAAGAAGGCAGAAAGTGAGACAATGCTAGAGGAGAAAGAAAGAGTCTGTGATAGAAATAGAATAAGGATTGAGTAAGGGAAGCTGAGCGGGAAATTGTGTGTATTGGGTATTTCTTAAATAAACGCTGCCTATTATGAATATTGCTCTATTCGTGTTCTTTCAAGAGGTCCGGATGGTCACAGTGGGAACATCAGAAGTTTGGGAAATGGCATTGACACTCCGCGCATGGACTCAGATAAACAGTTGAAAAATAGAGGACTAAAAAATGTTGGAAGACAAGGAACAATTGGATTATTATGTTTGACTACATTATCGCCAAGGTGGCATAACTTCAGCAGTGCGACTGGGTGGGGCGGGATAACGCCCCGTCATGAATATGAGCTCTTACCAATGTCCAGACCACAATGGGGTCAATATCGACAGATGTCTCACTATTAAGGGCAGACAGAGGTCGAGCACGTCACCAGAACTTTAGTAACAGACACGGTAGCTCTGCAGAAAACGGTAACCCGAATCGAAACTGAGACTAAACTGCTGGCGGCGAAGCTGGGCGATCAGGAAGGTCGCTCCTGTAGAAATAACGTACACATTCTTGGAATTCCTGAAAGTGAAGGGAACCTGGCGATGGACCTCTATGTGGAGGACCTTATAAAGACGAGGTTACAACCAAAGGGACTATCAACCTTTTTTTCAGTCGAAAGGGCCCACAGAGTCCCGGGGGCAGTCCCAGGCCTGGGGCCCTCCCTAGACCTGTACTTGCCCGTCTGTTCAATTTCTGTGATAGGGACGCAGTGTTACAAACCGCCAGAGTGGCCCCACCGATCCGAATTCAGAACTCAGCAGTGTTCTTCTTTCCAGATTACACAACGGCGGTCTCTAAGCGCCGCCGTAGCTTCATGGAGGTCAAAAAAGAACTAAGAGCCAAGGGTTTGCCTTACTCAATGCTGTTCCCTGCAAAACTTAGAGTTCTGGCAGATGGTAAGACGTGGTTCTTTGATACACCAGAGGAGGCGCATGACTGGCTCAAGGTCTGGCGGCGAGTAGGTGGGTCCAGATGTGGGAATGTAAATCAACGCCGTCGAGACGAGACTGAAGACACAGATGGCCAAGATCAACGTCTGGCTGAATCAGAGCACCCACAACAAGATGAAGCAGAAGACCTCAGTCACGGATGAAACCTGAAAGCCGGGAGATGACCGCAATGTTGGAATGCACACCCGGATAGTAATGCAGTCGCGCCCACTTTGGACACTAAGCTGAAGCGGTCCATGGGGAGAGGGGAAGGTCTACGCTCCTCCTTGGACTTACTACCCCCTTCACGCAAGTACATTTTCAGGGTTGGGATTGAGCACTCTGCTAAGTTGGGGAGGCGGGCAGTTTTGAGTCCGTCGGGCAGGGAGGCAGGGAGGGGGATGGGTCACAGGGTGGGGACACATAGTTTTTAAGATTTATGGTTCTAGTTTGTAATAACTCTGTTATGGACAGGTATGGATATGGTTGTACAGTGTCACTACTCACAGAAACTCACATTAGCCCCAATATAGGACAAGTAACTACCAGTTGTAGATCCTTTCAGTTTGCCAATGGGAGACGACTCACTAGTTATCTCACGTAGGGGCTCCTATGCCATGACCCCGTCCTTATCCATTCTCACGTGGAATGTGCGCGGACTGGGCGATAAAATCAAACGGGACTTGGTTCTACAATGCATAAAAAGAGGAGGCGCAGCAGTGGTACTACTCCAAGAGACGCACCTCACAGGCATATCTAGTAAGGCCATGGACAGATGGGGTTATAGAATGGTGGCTCACTCCGAATTTACCTCAGGCTCTAGAGGGGTTGGTATATTGATGAGAAAGCAGATCCCTCTAATCATAAAAGACGTTAAATCTGATGGTGTAGGTAGATTTGCTGCAATACATGCACAGTGGGAGGGGAGACCCTTAAATATTGTTTCTGTTTACATACCACCAGCATTGCATACCGTGGCCTTTCCGGGCCTTAACGCATTCTTGCTGGGGCTGCCGGAGGGGGAACTGATCATTGGGGGGGACTTTAATTCGGTAGCTGACAACTCAATGGATAGATTCCCTCTGAGAGCAAGTACATCAGGGACGTCCCATTTGGGTAGCTGCATGGAAGCGATAGGACTGGTGGACATTTGAAGGAAATATCACCCCACGGAGCGTCAATTTACATATCACTCCAGTGTTCATAATAGTCTCACCAGAATTGATTATTTCATGGGATCGCTAGGTAGGCTTTGTAATATGAGCAGTGTAGAAATCAAACCACGGGGCATCTCCGATCACTCCCCACTAATGCTTAGCTACACACATCACCAGCAGAAAAGGCGTCAGACTTATCCAATACGCCCTGGGTATCTCCACAATCACAAGATTAGGAGAGAATTGCAGAAGGTGACGAAACATTACTTTCAAGATAATGTTGGGTCAGTCACCTCCTCTGTCACTTTATGGGAGGCATATAAGACAGTTCTCAGAGGGCAGGCAATAGCCTCCATTGTAATTCATAAGCGAGAAGGGCAGTTGGGATTACAAACTATAGAATCTGATGTGGCTATTGCAGAAGCCCAACACACCAGCGACCCAACCGCCGATGCGGCCCACAGCTTACAGCTAGCGCAGCGCCGCCACAAGGAATATCTGGCGGAACTGGCCAGACAACAACTGACAAGCACACGACATAAAATTGATGAAGTTGGGGACAAGGCAGGAAAACTGCTGGCATGGCTGGACAAATGGGAGAAAAGGGACAAATGGATAGCACAGCTTACAATTGAGGGAGGGCAACCCACAACGGCACCAAACGCAATAGTACACCTGTTGGCAAGACACTTCCAGAAAATATACTCCTCAGACTCGACGGTATCGGAAGAGGAAGCAATGTCGTACATAAAGGACCTCAAAATGCCCAAATTAGCCCCTGAAGAAGCGCAATTATTAGAAGGTGACCTCACGACGGGTGAGGTGGCAGTAGCTATTAAGGCGTTACAATCGGGCAAGGCGGTAGGGCCCAATGGCATACCGGTCGAGTTTTATAAAAAGATGACTGACTTCCTCGCGCCACACCTGTTACATATGTTTGCTGAAAGTTTAGAAACAGGAGAACTTCCACCGGACCAGCGCACGGCCACCATAGTAGCCATTTTAAAGCCTCGGAAACCGGCAGATCAATGTACCTCATATCGGCCTATTTCTCTCATGAATGCCGAGACCAAAATTCTCGCCAATTTGTTAGCGCTGCGACTTACGCCACACCTATCTAAGCTCGTACACCAGGACCAATCGGGCTTTATGGCCGGCAGAAACACAGCACTAAATTTAAGAAGATTACATGGGGTGATGGCACGTGCGGCCTATCTGCAGGAGCCGGCAGTGCTACTCTCACTGGACGCCCGTATGGCGTTTGACATGGTCCATTGGCCCTTTCTCTTCGCGGTGCTGCGCCATCTGGGATTCGGTCCAAAATGTTGTGCTTGGGTCCGATTACTTTACACTAAACCCATTGCACATGTCACAGCTAATGGCCATATTTCTGTAGATGTTCCCCTGGCCAGGGGCACACGCCAAGGCTGCCCGTTATCGCCACTATTGTTTGACCTGGTACTAGAGCCTCTGGCGGCATGGATACGTTGGAAACCAACTATCAATGGCCTCAAATGGGCTGATAATTGGGAGGATAAAATCTCCCTTTACGCCAACGATATCCTGCTGTATTTCACTTCTCCTAGGCGTTCCATCATCACTCTTTTGGATGTCTGCACGGCTTATGGACGGGCATCTGGATACACTATAAACTGGTCTAAATCCACCATGTACGTGCTTCACGGTCCGCCACTGCGCCTTCCGGACAGTTGTCCGTTACATACTGCGGGAAGCCCGTTTAAATACTTAGGGGTTTATATCACAGCCAATCCTGACGAATTTTACAAACTGAATTTGCAGCCCCCGCTCGAAAGTCTCATGCGTGACATACGACACTGGGAGTCACTGCCTCTGACCCTGCTGGGAAAGGCAGCGCTTTTTTAAATGATGGCTCTGCCTCGCTTTTTATATATTTTGGAAAACACACCATATCCAGTGCAAGAATCCTATTTTAAAGCAATTGCGGTGCAGGCCTCCATTCTACTGTGGGGCCATAAGCCCGCGCGCATAGTACAGACCAAGTTGGTACGTAGCTGGTATGATGGTGGTATAGCGCTTCCGGACATACACCTTTATTACTGGGCAGCGCAATTAAAAGTAATTAATCAATGGATACATCTTCCGCAATCGGAACCGGCGTTAAAGACCGACAGGCAGCAGTTAGGATTGTCTGGTATGCTGGCTCCCCTCTACGATAAAACATTATCACTAACAAAGTTTGGGCTATTACGACATACACTTACATTATGGCAAGCGGCGCAGGCAAAGTTGGGGTGGCAGGGGGTATTAACTCAGCTTACTCCACTGTGGGACACGAAGCGGCTAGGGAAACTTAGACGCAACAAAGGTTTCGATCGCTGGGATGATATAGGCATATCAACGATTGGAGACATGTGGCAGAA
The DNA here is from genome assembly GCF_964261635.1 of Lissotriton helveticus. NCBI lineage: Eukaryota > Metazoa > Chordata > Amphibia > Caudata > Salamandridae > Lissotriton > Lissotriton helveticus. The sequence goes on along the minus strand of NC_136058.1, from coordinate 150,073,309 downwards.
AGGAGACGTGCTCTCCTTTGACACACTACGGCAGCAATACGACTTAGCCCCTTCTGAACTGTTCAGATACGTACAGATACGACACGCCTTAACGACAGCACTAACACATGACTCGGAAGTCCCAGTGGCATCCCCTCTGGAGGACAGATTGTTAACTGACTACATGCCAAAGAAGCCGACCTCCCTGATTTACCGTAAGCTGGTGAATAATCTGCCTGATCCAACGGGAATCCTACGGGAGAAATGGTCTTGTGATTGTGGGGAGATTGATGAATCGGAATGGCAGGAGGCACTGGCATCCCCGAAAGAAGTAGGCATTCCCTCGCGTCTCCGTTTGGTACAATTGTGCATATTACACCGCTCCTATTACACTAGACGCACCTTACATAAGATAGGAAGGATAGATCATCCCTACTGTCTGAGGGGATGTGGTGAAGAAGGGACTTTTTATCCCACCATATGGGATTGCCCCAGAATAGCCGAATACTGGACTCAGGTGTTAAGAACTATGCCTCAATGGGGGCGTGGCTTGGACGGCAGTGGGAATGGCCGCCTAACCGGGAGCTCCGTACGACAGGAGAGCGACACCGATCCCTTTCCCACAGATTCCAGGACTCGCTGCAATCACAGCCCGCAAACTTTGCTGCCTATTGTCATGGGGCACCCTCCGGAGTCCTGATCGGGAGTGGCCGACACCTATTGTGGACGAAAACAGCCTTTTTGTTCCCCGCAACACGCCGACATCGATGTCAGACAAAATGGCGCCTCGGAGTCGGAAAGATGCTGCCTGATGGAGAGTAGCGCCGATGCGCGCTAATATAAAGATCCCAGACCGAAGCACGGGAGGGAACATGGGCCGCTCCACAGCCACTCGGATCTCCTCTAGCAAGGTGAGGATTTTCACCTATCGGCCCGCATCGTCACTCTGACCAGCACGTCCTGCCTGACCCTAAGATGGCGGCTCCTCAATAACGCGAGTGCCTGCAACGAGCACCTAGGGAGCAAGCAAGCGTGGCTAGAGGAAAGATTTGAACAACCTCCTCTCCTTGACACTGTGGGAGGCGATCTATCCAGCGCTTGGCCACATATCGACTGGGTCATTTACCTACAGCCTATCTCCAAATGTGGTGTCTCCTATACAGCCAAACACAGAGTCAGTAAGACAGTAAAGAGAGCAAAGAGAGTGAAAAGAGTCAAAAGAGAGTAAAGAGTGAGTAAAGAGAGTAAGTGGGAGTAAAGAGAGTAAAGAAAGCAAAGAGAGCAATTCATTGGCCCGGCTTCCTCTACCAAACCGGCAGAACCAAATCAGGAGGCAGAATCTTCACCCTACATAGCCCCAGTATAGCAATCTACCTCACCGAAGCCAGCATAAGAAATATGAGCGCGGGTGCTGCTATGGCTATTGTTATTATTTGCCACGAGGAGTGTGCTCATTAAGCTCTTCCTTCTTTGTTGAGGTCACAATACAACTCAAACCAGCACTAACTTGGAGCCGTGTGGCTTTCGGCTCCTGCCCACCGATCCTTACCAACGCTCTGCTCACTGACCACTGCTCTTTCGCACTCGGCATCTGGACCCTCTTGAATCAAGCTCCTGATACACAAGGTCAGCGGGGTTAATAGTGCCTAACACAATGGCGAACAGAGAAGACAGGAACAATCCTAAAAAGGTGAAACCAGAACCTCTGATCTCCGACTCACCCATCAAAAGCAAGGCAGACATGGCGGCTACGATGGAGATGATATTGAGGAAATTGTCAGACCTTACGGATATCTCCAAGTCAACCAAAGCTAACACGGACTCAATGCAACTCGAATTGACCGCGATTAGAGCCGACATGAGCGCTTTAAACTCAGGACTGGGAGCCGCAGAACAACGGATTAGCGATGTGGAAGATCTGTCGCGACAATCATCATCCAGAATCCAGCGCCTGGAAAATACCACCGACGCCCTCAGACGCCATAACGCGGAGTTGGAGGACCGCAACAGACGGGGCAACGTTAGAATTTTCGGCATACCGGAAAACGCTGAGAAAGATGCTGATTCTTGCGTGGCTTTTCTAGAATCTTGGATCCCCATGATTACCAAAACTGAGTTCCAGCATGGCCTCGAACTGGACAGGGCGCATAGGATCCCTACCTTCATGAGTAAGCATGCTAAAGGGCCCAGACCAATGATCTGCAAACCGCTCAGATTTCAACATGCTGACCTGATCTTCCAATATGCAAGGAAGAATCACTCCATTACCTGGGAAGGCCACAAGATCATCTTCACGCAGGACTTCTCCAAAGACACAGTGGATGTACGCAAGGGCTTCCTGGACCTCCGTCCCAAACTTAGATCCAAGAACATCCCCTTCTCATTCGCAGGACCAGCCAAGTTCAGAATTATAATAAATGGCCACCCAAGATTCTTCACGGACCCGAGAGACCTAGCACATCATCTCGAGGAATGCCCGACTCAAGAAATGGACCAATCATCAGGCCTTTCCAACAAAAGAAAGACCACTTCTCAGAGTCAACAAGACGCAGCCAGCTAATTAGACCCATTGCCCTTTGTTACTGCACCAGTGGGCCAGTGGCCCTGCAGCGGCTACCGCGATAGGACCTTCTTCCGTAAAAATACACTCGTCTCTTGGCACGTGTCCCTTTACACTTCATGCCAAATCCAGCGATTCCTCAGTACCGTGAGTTGTGTATAAGTGGCCTCTCTGGCCCTCGTAATGACTTCCTTAATGTACGAATGCTTACGATTCTGGTTGAGTTGTCTCACACAGCTTGTTACAATTAGTACATTGTGTACAACAATGCAAATTGCTCATTTCCAAGTAGCGCCTCCAAACAGGGTCCTATTCCCCACGAACTTAACTACTGATGGGGTGTAGCTCATCCCAACTGGTACACCATGGGCGTATTTACTAGATAGACTTATAATCTTGGAACAATTCTCTGCCTACTTAATTTAGACCAGGCCAAGCCTTCCTATGACCTGTTTATTCGTACTTCTGCTAAGATTGTATTCTGTGTCATTCTCTGTTAGTTATGCTAACCGGCTGAGTTCATTTTGGGATTGTTAATATGTACCCATTACTGCTATTGTTACTCCTGTTGTGCGTAGCGTGGTACTGTCGTCGTACTCCCTACGTACGTATTTGGGGGGAGGGAGGGAGGGGGAGAGGGAGGGGTCAGTTGGAAGAAGGGGAAAAGAGAGAATATATAGTAGCAGGCGCTTGTCAGAGTTTCAGTAGGTTCACCCTCCTTCTGTTTCACATCCTGTTCTTTATGATGATGTTTAATTTTCACAGAGATACCATGCACGACTCACCACACCAAGACCAATGTATCCTTTGTTGTTTCCACTCCCCTTGTTGTAGGCTCGCATCTCAATTATCCTACCTTTACGTCTTATTAATACAGATTGCATCGAAACTTATCCGACTTAGTCAGAGTAGGGTGCACGAATCTGTCTCCACAACTCGTTGGTCACACACCTCACCGCCAGCTTCCCACCGAGCGAAAAAATATATCACCGATGGCTAACTCCAACACGATCAAAGAAGATCTCAACGTAATATCTCTAAATGTCAAAGGACTTAACCATCCGGTGAAAAGGCGGAAAGTGTTCGATTATCTGGCAAAAACAAAAGGGGACATCGTCCTTCTGCAGGAAACCAAGCTATCAGAAGATGACTTGCGATTCCTTAACATCCATTGGTCGTCCCATGTCCTGTCCTCTCCTGCGCCACAAAAGAAGGGTGGAGTAATAACACTGCTGTCGAAAAACGGCAATCTGACACTGCTTTCACACACTCACGACACGGAAGGCAGATTACTAGTGACACATCTACGCAGAGAGGATGATCCCATCCACGTAGTGAATATATACGGTCCGATTTCCGATGATCCCACATTCTGGGACTCTGTCTCTCGATCCATCGAACATATCCCCCAAGATGAACTACTCATAGTGGGGGGCGATTTCAACCTGCCCCTAGACCCTTTACTAGACAGACAATCCAAATGCTCATTCCAACCATCACGGTCACATGAGGCCCTTCTACGCGTCTGTGAGCGCTACGGCCTCAAAGATTCTTGGCGTCTCCAGAACCCCGATGGGAGAGACTACACCTTTTACTCTGCTCCACATAACTCTTACTCACGAATTGATTTTATCTTGTTATCCACCTCATTCGCACATCTGATTGAAGAAACTGGTATTGCCCCCAAACTGGTGTCCGACCATGCTTGTATTCAAACCAAACTTGCAGGCACCCGCTTAATCCGCCCACCCAGAAGATGGCGTTTTAATGATGAAATTCTAACCAATCCGGAAGACAAACTCAAGATAGCGGACGCCATTGAGGAATACCTACTCTTAAACAATACCGCTAACACCAAAACTAACACTCTATGGGATGCTCTTAAGGCCACAATCCGTGGTGTCATTATAAATATTAGAGCTAAAACCAATAAAAAACTAAACAAAGACCTGGAACAATTGGAAATAGATATCAAAATCCTGGAAGACCAACACAAATCCAACCCCCAAGACCTCAAACCCCTCGACCTCCTCACTAAAAAGAAATATGAATATAATGCCATAACTAGTAAAAGAGCGGGCGTCTGGATTAACCGCTTCAAAGCCCTAAAGCTATGCGAAGGAAAGAAAGCAGGTAAACTGCTAGCTTCATATCTTAAACATACACAAAAGCTAACAACCATTTCATCAATAAAAGACGCCGCGAACATTACCCACACCAATCAGACTAAAATCCTAGATACATTTAAATCCTTCTACTAAGAGCTCTACAAAAATGATAAGCCGCTGGACATAGCAGCTTGTACCGAATATCTTGAATCTCTCGAGCTTCCTAAACTTTCAGAAGCTGACAAACTAAGACTAGGTTCCGCCATCAGTAGAACAGAGATCACAGAGACCATCAAATCTCTAAAAAATAACAAAGCCCCCGGCCCAGATGGCTTTACTGCATCCTTCTATAAAGCCTTTGAAAACCAACTTACCCCTACACTACACACTGCTCTCAACTCTATGGCATCCAGTGGATGTATCTCATCTTCAATGAGTGAGGCTAACATAATCGTGATTCCCAAGGAAGGGAAAGACCCTCTCCTCACCAAGAACTACCGCCCCATCTCTTTGATAAATCTTGATTGCAAGATTTATGCCAAGATCCTGGCAAATCGCCTAAACGCTCTACTTCCAACATTAATAAGCCCATCGCAAGTTGGCTTCCTGAAACACAGGATGTCGAATGACAATACCAGACTCCTGTGTCATATACTAGAGAAAGCTAACAACAGCCAATCTCCGATGGTCGCGATCACCCTGGACGCTGAAAAGGCCTTCGATAAGGTATCATGGTCTTTTCTTCAACAATGTATGCGTTCATTCAACCTCGGACAATCCTTCATTACAATGGTGATGGCCCTTTATTCCTCCCCTTCGGCTCGCATAGCAATCAATGACACCCTCTCCAACCCATTTCGCCTCTACCAAGGCACCAGACAGGGATGCCCACTTTCACCGGCGCTCTTCCTTTTGGCCCTTGAACCACTCCTAACGGACATCAAAAGGAATGAGGACATTCAGGGAGTCTCCTTTGGAGATACTCAGATAAAATTAGCAGCATATGCTGACGATATATTGATTGCGACAGAAAACCCGGCCAAATCAATCGAGGGTCTCATGTCTTCAATCAGCAGATACTCGAACTTGTCGGGATACAAACTAAACAAAGACAAGTCCGAGGTTAAGCCACTAAACATCTTCACCACCAAAGACGTTCTTGGTAACTCGGGTCTAGCTTGGCAAACAGGTGTTATAAAATATTTAGGTATAGAGTTCACCGATAAATTATTGGGCACCATTAAACACAACGAAACGCTGACACTGACAAAAATTAAAAGAATCCTTGATGGTTGGTCCCCATGATTTATCACCTGGTGGGGAAGGGTTGAATCTATAAAAATGATGATATCGCCACTAATCAACTACCTGAGTACTATGCTACCCCTCACCTTCTCCAAAGAATTCCTCTCCAAACTTGATAAAATGATTTCCTCTTTCCTCTGGCAAGGGAAAAAAGCCAGAATTAGCATGAAAAAACTAAGGCTTGATAAATCATTAGGAGGCGTCAATCTGGCTGACTTTAAACTCTATCAAACCGCTTTCTTAGCTAGACAAGGGTCTTTTTGGCTAACTCCACACTCAGACTACACCCCGGTGTGGCTGTTGGTGGAAGAATCCCTTTTACAAGGCCTTCCCCCCTCCACCCTCCTCACTACCAAACCACATCCCAATGTACCCTCAGGTACCATCCTCAGAAACACGAAGACTGCCCTCCTCCATGTAAGCAAACTTCTCCCCCACCAATTTTGTAAATCACAGTGGGAATCACTGTGGCATAATTCCAAACTCCTATACAAAGGGAAACCACTGAATAATCCTACTTGGATTGAGAAGGGTATACACTTCCCACACCAGCTATTTGATGGGGCGTCGCCACTCACTTTCAGCGAGCTACAAAATAAATTCCAACTCCAGAATATAGATTTCTATTACTTCTTACACCTCAAAGTGGCATTCTCTAAAGCAGACCTAACCGATATCACCCCCTCACTCCCTGGCTACCTTCACGCAATTAATAGACTAGGTCATCAGGTGTCCAGGATGTACAAACTGATCCACCCACAGAACACCAAACTGAGAACATCCGCACAGTCCTTCTGGGATTCATACTCTTCCACTTCAACCACGGAAGCAGAGTGGGCCAGAGTATGGGAGTCTACCACACGAAACAAAATAGGCCCTACACTATCCCAAACTAAATTCTGGCTTCTTCATAAAGCTTTCTCGACCCCTAGGAGACTCTTCTTGCACAACATCAAGGAAGATGACTCCTGTTGGAACTGTAAGGCGGAGGGTGGGGACCTTGAACATCTAATATTCAAATGCCCATGTGTCTCGGTCTACTGGGATAGAATATTCGAATTCATTACCAAAGTGCTACATGTCTCGCTCCCGAGAGAATTTGCAACCTTAGTCCTGGGCTTCACCAAAGCTGACACCCTCGATGAAAATGACAAATCCCTACTTGACTTGCTCCTGACAGTGGCGGTTAAAATCATACTGAATAACTGGAAAGACACCGGCAAAGCCTCTTTCCCCCACTGGCTCAACTGGGTCTCGAACCTCAAAGGAGCCGACAATATAGCGCTGACCGCTACACCCTGGCGTCCCCCCTATAGGAAAATATGGTCCTCGCTTGACGCTCATTTCAACTTATTCAAACCACCATGATTGTCTGTTGCATACATACACCCTGACCGATGGAACGCCTTCAACAACCACCGGTTTCATTGTGATTCTACGCTATGTCGTTGTGTGCAATGCCTATTTAACATTCTACTGACCTCACTAAATTTGTTTTATCTTGCACCCCAATGGACGTGTAACTTGTAAGGTACTGATGCAATGCCTGTTTCTTTTGCCTTATTGTTGCTTTTGTTTTTGATTTGCTTTTCTTATTTTACCCCTCCTTTGTCCCCGGTATACTTGATTATGTTGCTACTGGAACCATGTCTGATATATGCGCATTATTGTAATGCTCAACTATCTCTCTCAATAAAAAAAAATTGTGAAATAAAAAAAAGAACTATGCCTCAATCAGAGGGAGTCTCACTGCTACCAGAACCCAGGCGTTGCCTCCTAAATATATGGGAACCCAATGATCTTACACATTCAGGGCAGAGCTGGGTGACACTGGGTATGATGATGGCTGAGAGAAATAAAACGCAGAGGTGGGGAGGAATGGAGGGACCTACCTTAGCGGCATGGAGAGGGGACATGGATGCGGCCATGATAGCGGAAAGGGCGGTGCTCAGCAGCAGGGGCTGCCCTAAGACATGGAAGAAAATCTGGGGAGCGTGGAATGCTTACAGAGGTAATATCTGTGAACCGCCATCAGATCATGAGGATACTAGTTCAGATTCGGAATAGGCCCACGGACACAAGACTAGTTGTGAAAAATCTGCTCTCGGCTATTGGAAAAATGTATACTTGTGATTGTATAATACTTGAGAATGTTTCTGTTGGGGGATACTGTGCATAATTTCATATATATGTTCAAAATGGTTACACTGTAATAACCTGGAAAAACAAATAAAAATATTCCCCCCCCAAAAAAATCAAAAAATGGGAAAAAGAGAAGGAAAGGAAGAAAGATGAAACAAAAGCGGTGAAGTAATAGTAAATACAAACCAGGGAACAATGCTAAGTGTACAAATTGCAGAAAGAAAATACAAGCAAGTAATGCAAAGATATACATGCCAAACGTAGCCTAAGAGAAAAAAGATGAGGAGAGAGAGGAGAATAAAACAGAGAGGGTCAAAAGGAGAGGTAAAGGTAAAAGCAGGGAAGGAAGAGGGAAATTAACTATTAGAGTAGACAGTACATATCCAAAGGATGACTGAGAGAAACATACCTGAGGGGGACAAAGAAGAGGGGAATGGGGCAATGTCGACACTCAACAAGACGGACCGATAGGAGAGTAGGAATCCAACCGAACCAGGACAAGGAAGTCGAAGAAAAGAAGCCACACGGAATGAAAGAACAAATACCAGGAACCTGTGTGAGGATAAATGAAGAAAAAGAATGAATAACAATAAATACCTATCAAGAAGCATGTATAACAAAAGATATATAACAGAGAGAATTACATCATGACATAGTCAAAAGGAACCAGCAAAAGGTAAGTAAAAAAATAGAAACATCTTCAGAACAGTTCAAATAGTACTATAAGAGACTAATCAACAAATATGAACGGGGGGGAGGAGCTACGACACCAACCAAGATGGCAGCATAGTCTCCCGGCTCCGCTGACCTCCGTCCTACGCTCGCTTATCCTGTCGACTATCCTGATCCCCTGCCCCGGATTCGTGTGGGTGAACTAGTCGGCACCCCGATGGTGTGACCACGGAATTTTTCTGATGTTCTGGGGTGAAGTAACATCGAAAATGTTTTGAGGCCTAACCCAGACTGGAAGCCGGGGACTCGATTGCTGGTCTACCCGGGTCCAAAGTGAACAACAACGGACTGAGGAGAGTGGTTAGGTCCGGTCCTTGGAACTTTTGAAAATTTCTCTGGACTACTTTGCAACCATCTGCTGCCTGGTGCTGTACCTGAGGTGAGGTGACGGGTGGCGCGCGGTGCTGCGTCGCGGGGGGCCCCGGCCCGGAGGCCCGGCACTAGCACCGCTGGTGCCCCTGGGTGGGGGTCCCGCCGCGCGTTGCTGCGTGCTGCTGGCCCGTCCCTCACGGCTTGTTTCTGCTCCGGCGTATCCTGCCCCGGAGAAGGCGCCTCTCCGTGGGGATCGTTATGTCTGCGGACGTATGGAACTTGGCGGAACAGACCCAATGTGGCCCTTCCTTGTGGATGGTAATGGCGGAACTTGCGGCGCTTCACGCGACGGTGAGGGCCCAGGTCAATCATTTACTGTCGGCAGCAGATGGGATCATAGGACCGGGAGCAAGCCCTGACTTGATTTTTGAGACCTGGCAGCCGACCTGCCTCCTGTTGGGCGCCCTAGTGGCACGTTTGGACCCGGTGCTGGAAGCTGTGCCTGCCCCCGAAGAAATGGAACTCATCGTGTGTGCTGAGATTGGTGACTCTCTTACGTTTTCGGAAACATCGGTCCTACAGTTATCGGAACATTTCACTGCTTCCCTCATCCTGGACACTGTTGCCCCACGCTATAATCTGTATCGGAACGAGTCGCACCCCTTCCCCAATCGGTCTCCCAACATGGCGGATGTAACGATGCTTGGCTTCGGAGACGGGGAGGGACATCGTTTGTGCAAGCCGTGTGCGTTGGGATCTGCTATTCCTCTCCCGTTGGCTGGCCCAAGCTCCGGCTGCTTCTGTGTGACTTTTGACTTCCCGGGGATGGGGCTTTACTTATCCGAGGGACTCGGAAACTTTGATAGACGGGGCCAAGGCTGAGATTGTGGGTTGAATTGTTTACGATGGATCTATTGATAACGGGACTGCTTCATTAACAGACGGATTCCGGGGCGGGGGTTTCTGGTTTCCCCCGGGGCATTTTTGTATGGTGGACAACTTTATTTGTGCTGGCTTAGGGGGGCCCCCTTTGTTAGGGCGGGGGGAAGAGACCGGGAGCGCATAGACTATCGCCCTCCTCCACTTCCCTGTTGGGTGGGATTTCCTTTCTTTCTCCTTTTTCTCTGTTTCTTCTATATTTCGAGTTTGGTTCTCGGGCGACAGGCACACTGCTGGGGGGGGGGGCCGTAGTCATCTGCAGGGGTGCAGGGTGGGGGGTTGGGGGAGGGGATTTTTCGTTTTTATTTTTGTTTCTATGGCCTTTTTTCTCTTCTCTTATCTTTCTTTGTCTTTTTCTTTTTCTGGGTCAGTGCAGTGGGTTTCCTTTGGTATCAATCACTGCTTTTTCATCTGTGCCTCAATTTTCGTGGTGTTCTCTGGGTCTTAGGGCAGGTGACTGCCGTTTTTTGCTGCTGGGAAATTGTTCGGCACCTGATCCTTCCATCCTATACTATAAAATGAAAACCTTTTATATCCTGTTTTTCTAATTGTGCAGTTCAGTGACCAAGAGTACGCTAGCATGGTGATTCTGCTCCCCGAGGTGCTGCATGTGATTAAAATTGCTCTCTGTTAATCTAACTGCTTAGCGGCCAGCCCCGGGGGTTGTAGGCCCATATTTGTATTTGGTTGAAATGTCAATAAAGGTTTTTTTTTTTTTTAAAACAACAAAAAAAAACAAATATGAACGATAAATAAATCAGCCACTAGGAGAGGTAGAAGTATCCATGCCACTATTAGATTGAATGTGAATAAAGTTCTTAAGTTCTCCAGGGTCTTGAAAAGTCCATGTTCGGTTCTGATGAGTGACTTTGAAAATGCATGGATGAAACAAGCCATATCTTGCACCTAGAGAGCGTAATGGCGCACGAAGACTGAGAAATTCCTTTCGCCTGGCTGCCGTGGCATTGGAAACATCTTGAGAGAGGAACACTCTCTGGCCCAACCAGGAAACTTGACACTTGGACCTAGCTGCAGAAAGGACTAAGAGAAGATCCGTGAATTTCAGTGAAGTGGAAGTGGAAGAACGAGGACCGAGTTTATGTGCTCTTTGGATGATAAGAGAAGTGTTGGGTGGCATACCCAGTAATTTTGGAAGAAAAGAGGTAAAAAAAGTAACAGGATCGTCACCTTCCAAAGACTCAGGTAGGAGTGCCCAGAGGGATGGATCTAGTGATTCACTAGAAACACAAGTACTTAAAGACTCAGGTAAACCATTAATACAAAGATTATCCCTACTGTTTCTGTTTTTCAAATCCTCCGTGTGCTGCTGAAGAGCAAGGATCGACTTCTCCAAAGAAGAGATGCATTGCGTATGGGTTGGTATTTCCGAAACTTGTTCCACAGATGCAATTCTGCCATCCATATCTGACCATATCTCTTTCAGAAATTTTAAGTCATTGTTAGTTTCCTCAACAAATGGACATAGAGCGCGAATCTCCTCCAAAATTAGTTCCATAGAAATAGGAGAGGATGATTTGTCTGGAGACGGAGGGTCCTGCTTCAATTGCTTGGACGATGTGATAGGAGGAGAAGATTTGGAAGACGTGGACTGTGATGAGGAAGATCGATTAGGAGTAGCACCAGCCATCTGAGTTGCAGTAGTGGAGATAGGAGCAATTGGAGAAGCCAGATCTTCAATACAGCGATGAGAAGGAACAAAGACAAATTTCGGTTTGTGCAGTTTGCCAATAGAGCGTCACCAAAGAATGAGGTATAAAAAAGAGAGATGATGGTGATGTCAATAGGGTAGAGTATACCTCCAGGGAGAGAAGGCACACGAGATAAGGCAAACAAAGTCACAGAAGACACAATGCCAGAGAAAATCCCAAAAACCAATACACAGTGCTGGAATATAGTTGAAGGTGGAAGTGCGTCAGAGTGTGGTAACCCTAAACACCATAGAGAATACTGTAGGCCTTCAGTAGTAGAGTCTCAGGGTGCAGAAGGTGCCACAACACAGTAGGATAGCAAAAGGCACATTACCAAAACAGCGAAAAACAGTAGAAGAGCTCTTCCTTCATGTGACATGTAGAAGCATTAGAGAAAGGCAATCATAGGCTGGCTTCAAATCACAGTGTCACAATTTGGGGATGTGCGCAAATTCGTGAGAGGAAATGTAATCCAGGAGATGACATGTGGCACAGCTAACAAACGTGGCTGCCCCAAAAACCATCAAAGTGCAGTTCAAAAGGTGAAGTGATCAGATGCAGAGTATGCCAGTTATAAATGCTATATGAACTGTTGTAGACAGGAGCAAACAATAGAGCCTCATGATGCAGAAGGTGCCAGTATATCGTGAGGGAGCAAGAAGGCACAGAAAAAACGGTCAACAAAACGCCGAAAAAGCAACAAAATGTTTCCCATATGAGTGGCAAAACATAGGGCAAAGAGGACAAGCAGTCACAGAAATTACCACATAGCCCAGTGTGGCATAGGAGCAATGTGCGCTGGTTCGTGAGGAGAACCGCGCATCAAGGAAAGAAAATGGCGGCGGCACAGCTGAAAGACGCAGCAGCTCCGAGGCCGGCAAAATGTTGCGCGGCAGGTGAAAATGAAGAGCTCACCCTGCAGCGGTCACATTCCGATGAAGGAAAAGCGATGGTAAAGTTCAGGGCATTGCGTGAAGAAGACCGAAAATGTCACCAGAAGGTCCGGCCCAGCAGAGACGCACTCTTAAGCCGCCATCTTGCGTGGTGCAGTGACCACTCTGTGGCCACCTTTCTTAAGCATGCGTTACAGCACAGGAACTCTTTATTGTTTTAACTGGTCGAATAAATCTGCTGTTCATGAACTGTGAACGTGTTTTGCAGAAGCATATTGATTTTTAACTACTGAGAATATTGTCGGATAGGCACTGTACTGAATTCTTTTTTTCAACATATTGCACAATTGTTTTGTTGGGCTGCCGTCGTATAACTTTTTTTTATTGTTGATGTTATCTGGGGCTGATTGTCATTGATTACGATATGAATTACAAGCTGTGGTTTGGCGTTATACCCTGTACTTTGAAATTTCATAGATGGTGTATATTTCTACTGCATTGTTTTTACAATATGATCTACCTTGTTTTTTATCATCTGTTATGTGTGTTATGCTTTTATGTGTTTGTGCTTCTAAGATTTGTTTTTATGAACCGAATAAAGCTAATGAATGATGATTAAAATAAACATTTTTCCTTAGACTGTGAAGGTTTTCTGAACAATATGATAAACAAGTTGTTTCTGTATGAGGCTATCATCCATCTTCTTTTGAAGGGGAAGTTTTTGTAGTACATTGGCAAGTTCTCTAAATTTAAATTGTCTAGATACAATGTTCATAATGGACTCCCTTCTTGTACGAGTGAACAATGTAATTAAAGTGTTATTTTTGTGTTTGGATGTCTGTTCAGCAGATGTCTATTCAGCAGACATGTTAGTTGTCTTTGTGACCTTTTTCGCAGTTATATGATTCTTATGAACAGCAAATTGCTCATGAACATGCAGCGATTTTGTTATAGGCTTACCAGAATAAAAACAATTCCGCCCACTTTCACCTTTTCTAGCTCTAAGTTAGTGTTTCTCTCATCTATTTGAAGTATATTTCCATTTTATTTTATTCCTTGTAACATTTTGTAGGCATACTGTAAAATATACAGAAATCTGTATGTAAAATGGAAACCTAAGAAAACATGATTGTTAATGATAGTAAGAAACATTCAGAAATCACATATTAGTTTTTCTGGTAAATATAGATATGATGTAATAACAGCAGTTTCTAGTTGTATTTACCAGTAATATTTTTAAATGCTGTAATTTAGTAATTAAATTAGTAGAAGGTATAGCAATGTCTAGGTTTATAAATCGTCTTTTGTTGTATTACAACAGTCACCATCTCTCATATAAGGCAGCTGATACAATGAACATTCGAAAAGTAGACTCAGGAATTTAGACTTACACTCTCCTCCAAAGAAGGTTCTCAATCAGACTTTTTGCACATGTTATATTCAATAGGTCAGGCACATTTTGTCTCCAATGACCCTTATTCTAAAGTGCTGATGCATATGTGTGGTATAATGTGCTTAAAGCGACATGTGCTATTATTCAAGATGCTCAATAGGCCATACCCTATACATGTCAACTCAAGTTTAATACAATTTTGCACATGCTGTATTCAATGAGTCAGGCACATTTTATCCTCCATGATCCTGTTTTTAAACTGCTGTCACGTGTAATATAGAATGCTTAAAGTGAAATGTGCTAATCTTCAGGAAGTTTAATAGACCATTCCCTACCATACAAAGGGTACTCTGGTGTATATTAACCTGATGGTCGTGAAGTACCCTGTTCATGCATTATTCCAGACCAGCTAATGTTGCTTTGGTGATCAAAAAGTGGCTCATGACAGAAATATTGCACAATTTTTCTAACACTAAAGTGACATGTGCTTAATTTTCACAGTTGTCAATGAAAACAATAAAACATGCACAATTAACATATTTCAGATAGCCACAGTACAACACAAAAACAGGTATAATTTCTCGCCCTAGTTCTGAATAGAATGCCCAACATGGAGAAACTAATGGTCAAATATTAAAAAATTAATAAGATTTGAGGTGCCATGAATACAGAGCCATAATATTCAGATCCATTCAAAGCAATTAAGGGCATTGGCAACCGAACAACATACAGCAGCCTGGGGTAATAGATTTAAGTTCCATAGGGGCTTCAGATCTAAAATTGATAGTCATAACATCATAATACGGGATTGTAGTAGAAAAGGCGAGATCCTGCACCCATACACTGTTAATCAACGATCATTGTACACCTAGATTCTACGGATGAACGTGTAGTTCCGCATCCTTTTAAAGCCTCCATGGGGTCTCTGTAGCTAGTATCATGTTTAGTCTTGATTCTCTCTCCTCAATTCCTTTTCTCTATTTCTTCCTCACGGATGGGCCTTGACATGTTTAATTTCAAAGTAATTAAAACTTGCCAGAAATTGTTTGTGGTACTGGCCACAGGGCAGTTCCGTTCACCATTTTTAATAGCCTGCATATGCTGCAGAATTCTAACTTTTAATTTGTTGATAGTGCTACCAATATATAGTTTAATACACTCACATTTCAATACATATACCACGTATTTTGAATTACTAGTGATCCTATCATGGATTGTAATACTACAACCATCAAATGTCTGATCTGTCTTTTAGTTCAGTCCATACAGGCAAGCATTACAGGAATTGTAATTGATAAAACTCTTGGTGTTGTTTGATAGCCAATTTTTCTCTCCTCCAGGATCAAACAAGCATTTGCAATACACCGGGTCATTAGGGTGGCGGACAGATTTTGTCCGTCCGCCCTCCCCCCGTGGAATGGGACCACCCGCCATAGGTGTGGGGGCACCGTTGCAGAGATTAAGATGCGCTGGCCACACTGGCGTGCGCATCCTGCAATCCTGACATTGTGGCGGGCAGTGCACTCAGCACCGCCTGCCACAATGCCAGGAAGACATTTGTGCACTTCCATGCACAACATGGCAGGCACCGTGCGGTGCCTACCATGTTGTGCATGGAACTGAAGGAAGTTACCATAGGTACCCACCATGTGCATCCACCACCCCCCCGGAGTCCCTGGGGGCCTGCAACGGGCCCCCACAGGCAGACTCCGAATGCCGCCATGGAAAGGCATGTCCCAGCACACATTATATATTGCTGGCGGTGTCAAACAGACACCGCCACCATATTGAACCCTTTTCCGCACAGTCGACTAGTCGACCGGGCGGAAAAGCGGCGGACGGTCTTTCCGTCTGCCGCGGACCCCCCAGCCACTGTAATATGGCGGGGAGTCTTTGCTGCGAGGATGGAGGACGGATCGCCCCCGCCGGGCCGGCGGTGACTACCGCCGGCCCGGCGGGTGAAATCCGCCCGCTATCCTAATGGGGCCCTAAGTGTTGCATTTGCAAGAGTTTAATCTATTATCATTGTAAATGACATTGCCTTTTATTCATCTGTGTTGAAAACTAACACATAAATAAAAGAAAGCCATTGTAATTTACAATGCCAGAGGAGAACCGCGCATCAAGGAAAGAAAATGGCGGCGGCACAGCTGAAAGACGCGGCAGCTCTGAGGCCAGCAAAATGTTGTTCGGCAGGGGAAAATGAAGAACTCACCCTGCAGCGGTCACATTCCGATGAAGGAAAAGCGATGGTAAAGTTCAGGGCATTGCGTGAAGAAGACCGAAAATGTCACCAGAAGGTCCGGCCCGGCAGAGACGCACTCTTAAGCCGCCATCTTGCGTGGTGCCGTGACCACTCTGTGGCCACCTTTCTTAAGCATGCATTACAGCACAGGAACTCTTTATTGTTTTAACTGGTCGAATAACTCTGCTGTTTATGAACTGTGAACGTGTTTTGCAGAAGCATATTGAGTTTTTAACTACTGAGAATATTGGCGGATAGGCACTGTACTGAATTCTTTTTTTCAACATATTGCACAATTGTTTTGTTGGGCTGCCGTCGTATAACTTTTTTTTATTGTTGAAGTTATCTGGGGCTGATTGTCATTGATTACGATATGAATTACAAGCTGCGGTTTGGCGTTATACCCTGTACTTTGAAATTTCATAGATGGTGTATATTTCTACTGCATTGTTTTTACAATATGATCTACCTTGTTTTTTATCATCTGTTATGTGTGTTATGCTTTTATGTGTTTGTGCTTCTAAGATTTGTTTTTATGAACCAAATAAAGCTAATGAATGATGATTAAAATAAACACTTTTCCTCTCTGTCCTTTCTTTTTTTTGTTTTAATTTTTATTGAAATTAAAACATAACAGACAACAAGTACACTTCACAAGGCAAGAATCATTATCGGGACGCATGTAGGAGCGGGGAGCAATCACAGTCATTATGCAGAAAGGATTACAGACATCGATTCCAGGACCAGGCGGGGGCAGCAAGGAAACCAATGAATACATACATTTAAAGTGCGAGAACCAGGAATGTCACTTAGGGAGACAATGGGATATTAAGGGCAAAATCAAGAGGGGGAGTACATATATACCCACGATAGGCATTCCATTGAGACCAAATTCTGTTCCACTTCTTAGGCCTGCCCCGGGACATGTACACCGTCTTTTCTCTGAACATGCACCAGTCCATATTTTCCATCCATGCAGATACAGTGGGCAGCCTGTGGGAACCCCATAATTGTGCAATGTCCCTTTTAGCAATCATGTTACCGAGGGTTGCCCAACAGATCTGTGCAGTATTATAATCATTCGGTTCCCATACATTGAGGAGACAGCGTCTGGCTTCAGGCAAGAGTGTGACCCCCGTAACCCTCTCCATTGTGGTATGCACTTGGGACCAGAACCTTGCGACCTCAGGGCATTCCCACAGTATATGAAGGAAGGTGCCACTCATACCACATCCACTTTTACACAGACCATCCACCGAGTGCCCCATACGTACCAGACTCGGACCAGTGACATAGACTCGATGTAGGATCTTGAGCTGGACGAACCGAAGGCGTGCAGGGATAGCCACCTACTTAGGGGAGGACACGGCCATTTGCCAGTCCTCATCATCCAGCTCCAACCCATCAGCAGTCCACAATGCCCTAAGGCGCACAAGCAAGTCGATTCTGTTGTTAATGAGCTTTTTATAAATCAGCGAAATTGTGCTGTCAGGTACGTAGCCATCAAGGATACGGTCCTCCAGAGGCGAGGACTCGGGGATCTCCACCCCCCTGAGGAAGACAGACAACAAGGCATGCCGTACCTGGACATATCGAAAAAATTCCCGATCGTCAAGCTCATATTCAATTTTAAGCGCCTCAAAAGTCTTAACATTCCATTTGGACCAAAGATTATCAACCTTGCTTATACCTATCATGTCCCATTGAACAAAACCTTTCGACCTCCACAAATTGCCCAAACCATCCGAGTCATACAGCGGAGTTGCACGAGTCAATCTATCCTTCCAACCCAGAGCAGCATTCGCATCACGCCACACCCGCACAGCAATCTTAGTGGGACCAGTCAGAGTCTTATAGGGTTCTCTAGAGTACAGCGCCCTGGTGAAATTTCCACCAGGCAGAAGACACTTATCCATTGCAAAGGCTGGCGCCAAACCGGGGGAGTAGGTGGCGTGATTAATAGCACTCAGTTGAGAGGCCCAGTAATAGCGTCTAGTGTCCGGGAGGGCAATACCCCCATCGTACCATGGAAGAGTGAGTTTGGAGAGGGCAATGCGCGCACGCCCATCCCAAATCAGCCGTCTCTGAAGGCCTTCCACTTCTCGAAAATAGCCAGGGGGAATAGGATCGTAGGAATTCTGGAGGGCATATAAAAATCGAGGTAGCGACATCATCTTAAAGAGAGCCGCACGTCCCAAGGGTGACAGAGGGAGCCGGCGCCATCGAACAACATCAAGCTTAAGCCGCTGAAGGGGGGCTCGAAGGTTACGGTCGTATCGAACGGCGGGGTCCAAGGAAATGTAAATACCCAAATATTTGAAGCCGGATGTAGCTACCTGTATCGGGAATCTACTGGGTAACGGAGGAAGCTCTCCGGCCAAAACATAAACACAAGACTTGTTCCAGTTGATGACAAGGCCCGAGTTCTTCCCGAAGGAGGTAAGGACATCAAAGAGCACATTAAGGGACTTTCGAGGGGACGTGAGGTAGAGGAGGATATCATCCGCATATAGCGAAATTCGGTCCTCAAAGTCAGGAGTCCATCCGATGCCCATCAACGAGGGCTCCCAGCGAAGCCATTCAGCTAACGGTTCCATAGCAAGGGCAAAAAGCAATGGGGACAATGGGCAGCCCTGTCTGGTACCTCGGCCGAGCGTGAAAGTGCCAGAGACCCTCCCGTTAACAACCACCTGGGCCAGCGGCCTCTTGTACAAAAGCTTGACCCAGGCGATGAATGTTGGACCGAACCCAAACTTAGCGAGAGTAGCCCAAAGGTACGGCCATTCGATGGTGTCGAAAGCCATAGTGGCGTCAAGGGACGCCAAAATGGCCGGCTCAGTCAGAGTCCCAGCTCTCGCGAGGACTCCATGGAGCCTCCGGAGGTTAAGGGAGGTGTTCCGGTGCGGAATAAAACCGGATTGGTCGGGATGAATCAGATCACCAATCACCCTTATCAAACGAGTGGCCAACAATTTAGCAAGTATTTTGGGCTCGGCGTTACGCAATGAAATAGGCCTATATGAGGCACAACGAGCACGTGGTTTACCCTCCTTGTGAATCACAACTATAGTGGCCAAACGCTGATCGACGGGGAGGACACCAGACTCAAGGGCCTCAAGGAACATGTTCCTTAAGTGAGGCGCCGTGTTGTCCGGCCGCAGCTTATAGAGCTCAATGGGCAAGCCGTTGGGGCCCATGGCCTTACCCGACCGGAGGGCACGGATGGAGTCAGCGACCTCGTCCACCGTGATAGGAGCATCCATTAAGGCCCTTTCCTCATCAGAGAGGCAGGGTAAGGCAAAATCGCGCAGCAATAACTGAGAGTCACGTTCATCCCTGTCACTGACCGAGGCATACACCGTCTGGAAGTGGTCAACAAAACATCCAACAATACCCACCGGGTCGGTAACGCATTCACCAGTCAACTTCTCAATCACAGGCACGACCCGATTCATTCTCTCCTTCTTATCCAACCATGCAATCAACTTACCCGCTTTGTCACTCACATCGTAAATCCTACCCTGTTGCTCCCTATACATGACTTTCGCAGCGTCAGTCACAAGGGCTCTATAGTCCGCCTGTTTAAAGCTAAGGGAGTGCAATATAGCAGGGGTGACATCACCATCGAGATCGTTCTGAAGCACAGTAATTTCAGATTCGATGCGCACAAGTTCTTCACATTTAGCCTTTTTAACAGCAGCAATCAATGACAATGAATGCCCACGAACCACAGTCTTGAACGCCTCCCACAATGAAATAGAGGAAGAAACAGACCCCACATTTTCAGTAAAGTAACAGTCAATAGCCTTCACCAAGGCGGAGCGGGTCGCGGGATTCCGAAGATACCACGGATTAATAGGAGCAACTCTACCTGCAGTACCCACCCCAGCCTCAACACTACACCAAAGGGGGGAATGATCAGAGATGCCCCTGGGAAGATGGCGGATCTCCCTAATGGAGGACGCTTGCGATGCAGGCATAAGGAAATAATCAAGCCTGGAAAGGCTACCATGGGCCCCGGAATGGAAATTATATTGTAACTGCGTAGGGTGAAGGAGTCTCCAACCATCCGTTAATCCAAAGGTTTCAATCAGTTCAGTGAGCCACATTTGGGACCTAGGCAAGTCCCGGGGGGGTAACGATCAGAAGTGCCGGAGACCACAGAGTTAAAGTCCCCGCCAAGGATCAGAAAACCCTCAGGCAGCCCCAAAAGAAGCCGTCCTAAGTCAGCGAAGGTAGTGGCCTATAGGCCTGGAGGTACATATGCGGAGACTACAGAAAGCGTCTTACCCTCCCATTTCCCAGAAAGCGCAGCATAGCGACCCCTATCGTCAAGCATTACATCGTCGATTTCGAGGGGAAGAGAGGACCTTATCAGAACCCCCACCCCTCTAGAGCCAGAGGTAAATCCGGCATGTGCGACCAATCGATACCCATGTCTATTCAACGCTTGGCAAGCATTCCCAATTAAGTGCGTTTCCTGCAGTAGGACAATATCAGGGGAGTGTCGTCGGAGGAACTGCAGCACCACCCCTCGTTTTATCCTGTCTCCCAAACCATTGACATTCCAGGATAGTAGTCTCAACTCACTACCCCCATCCCAAGAAGGAACCAACGCCCCACCCCCACTAAGTCCCGCAGGAGAAGAAGCTAGGCAGATAACACGGTGCCTTGTGAAGGAAACAAA
Source organism: Lissotriton helveticus (assembly GCF_964261635.1). Taxonomy (NCBI): domain Eukaryota; kingdom Metazoa; phylum Chordata; class Amphibia; order Caudata; family Salamandridae; genus Lissotriton; species Lissotriton helveticus. The sequence continues at coordinate 150,052,305 of NC_136058.1, read as the reverse complement.
GAAACAAACACACCCATCCCCCACCCCCCAACAAAAGCCCGTTACAACACCCCCCACCCTGCACCCCTGCATACGAACTGGAAACCACCCCAACTTGCAGTGTGTCTGTCGCCCAATCATTAAACTAGTCTACACAAAGAACCCCAGGAGGAGGAAAAGTCCCCTACACTCCCGCCACCCCTGGGCCCATTAGAACAATAATAAGGAGCAATTAGCAAAACTCAGGCGAAAAACAATAAAGAACAGACGTCGGGAATCATAATGTCACTCCTGATCCGACGCGCCCCCCTCGGCTCCGCCAGGGTGTTCAGATCGGTCATCCCTTTTCGGCAAAGAATCAAGCCAGTCACTGACACTGTCCGGACAGTCAAAGAAGAAGGTGCGTTCCCCATGTTCGATCCGGAGTCGAGCCGGAAACAGCATAGCATACTTGAGGCCCAGGTCTCGTAAGCGCTTCTTCACCCCCTGAAACCCCTGTCGCTGTCGCTGGACCTGAGGAGTGAAGTCCGGATAAAAGTTCACGGTGTCATTGTCAAATTTCAAGGGGCCATGTTCCCGAGATGCTTGGAGAATAGCGTCTCTATCCCGAAAATGGAAAATCCTAGCAACAATCGGTCTCGAGGGGGCACCAAGCTTCACCTTCCCGCCCGGGATACGGTATGCCCGATCAACCGCAAAGAACTTGCTAAGTCCGGCGGGAGCTAGATGATTCAGGATCAGGTCCTCCACCAGGAGATCGGCCGCAGAGTTATCGGGATTTTCCAGCACGCCAATGATGCGCACGTTATTGCGCCTGGCCCTGTTGTCATGCTCCTCGAGTCGACGGGCCATCGAGTCGTGCGATGATCTCAAGTTGCCGATCTCAGTCTGTACATCTGTGACATCAGCGATTAGGCTGGAGGTCTTTAAGTCCAACTCCTTCACTCTCTCATGTCTGCTCTAATCAGCGTGACATCCACCGCCACAGTATCGATTTTAGATGCAAGAGCCTCATATTGCTGTCCCATAGAGGCTTGCATGCTGGTAATGGCAGCCATGACTTCTCGAAGAGAGACATCTGCAGGCATGGGCGGGTCAGCCCTGGGGTCGTCAAGAATACGACCGGTACCACCGGGGGTCCCCATCGGTTGGGTGTATCTATCCATGACGTTAGTCTGGGTAAGTCCTCCGCGGACCAGCGCTTTGTCTTGCGCTTCTCCAGCTCTGGTTTGGTGGCCATATTGGAAGCAGTGCCCCGAAGGGGCCCCCTAGACCTGGTGAAAATGGCCGAACCTGGTGGGGCCAGTAAAGACAAGAAATGAGCCAAAAGTTGATCAAGTGGCAGCAGAGCAGGGGGGCCCAAACCCTAAGGAGAGGTAGAGGCCGACAACAAGGTAAAGCCGAGCCAAGTCCGGAATAGGTCTGAGAGAGTGCCAGCAACTCGGAGCTCTTCATGTAAAGCGAAACTGAAAGTGGGGATGAGGCCGACCGGGGAGGATCCCTCCAACCGTTGTTATTCAACTACTCCCCGGCCAGTGAAACAACACAGCACCCCGGCTCCGTCCGGGGCAGGCCGGAAAAATGGAAATCGATATAAAAACAGCTCCCGACGTCCGAATTCAATTTTGAAAAGGATGTTGAGGTCCACGAGAGTTCGTCTTCAAAGGCCCACGGTCAAAAGAAGGATTTGATAAGGATATTTGCGGAGGGGCGGCACGGGTCCCGGGAGCCCTCTGCTCACGCGACCATCTTGGATGCCCGCGAAGCTCCTCCTGGCCACCTTTCTTAAGCATGCATTACAGCACAGGAACTCTTTATTGTTTTAACTGGTCGAATAACTCTGCTGTTTATGAACTGTGAACGTGTTTTGCAGAAGCATATTGATTTTTAACAACTGAGAATATTTTTGGATAGGCACTGTACTGAATTCTTTTTTTCAACATATTGCACAATTGTTTTGTTGGGCTGCCGTCGTATAACTTTTTTTTATTGTTGATGTTATCTGGGGCTGATTGTCATTGATTACGATATGAATTACAAGCTGTGGTTTGGCGTTATACCCTGTACTTTGAAATTTCATAGATGGTGTATATTTCTACTGCATTGTTTTTACAATATGATCTACCTTGTTTTTTATCATCTGTTATGTGTGTTATGCTTTTATGTGTTTGTGCTTCTAAGATTTGTTTTTATGAACCGAATAAAGCTAACGAATGATGATTAAAATAAACATTTTTCCTTAGACTGTGAAGGTTTTCTGAACAATATGATAAACATGTTGTTTCTGTATGAGGCTATCATCCATCTTCTTTTGAAGGGGAAGTTTTTGTAGTACATTAGCAAGTTCTCTAAATTTAAATTGTCTAGATACAATGTTCATAATGGACTCCCTTCTTGTACGAGTGAACAATGTAATTAAAGTGTTATTTTTGTGTTTGGATGTCTGTTCAGCAGATGTCTATTCAGCAGACCTGTTAGTTGTCTTTGTGACCTTTTTCGCAGTTATATGATTCTTATGAACAGCAAATTGCTCATGAACATGCAGAGATTTTGTTATAGGCTTACCAGAATAAAAAAAATTCCGCCCACTTTCACCTTTTCTAGCTCTAAGTTAGTGTTTCTCTCATCTATTTGAAGTATATTTCCATTTTATTTTATTCCTTGTAACATTTTGTAGGCATACTGTAAAATATACAGAAATCTGTATGTAAAATGGAAACCTAAGAAAACATGATTGTTAATGATAGTAAGAAACATTCAGAAATAACATATTAGTTTTTCTGGTAAATATAGATGTGATGTAATAACAGCAGTTTCTAGTTGTATTTACCAGTAATATTTTTAAATGTTGTAATTTAGTAATTAAATTAGTAGGTATAGCAATGTCTAGGTTTATAAATCTTCTTTTGTTGTATTACAACAGTCACCATCTCTCATATAAGGCAGCTGATACAATAAACATTCAAAAAGTAGACTCAGGAATTTAGACTTACACTCTCCTCCAAAGAAGGTTCTCAATCAGACTTATTGCACATGTTATATTCAATATGTCAGGCATATTTTGTCTCCAATGACCCTTATTCTAAAGTGCTGATGCATATGTGTGGTATAATGTGCTTAAAGCGACATGTGCTATTATTCAAGATGCTCAATAGGCCATACCCTATACATGTCAACTCAAGTTTAATACAATTTTGCACATGCTGTATTCAATGAGTCAGGCATATTTTATCCTCCATGATCCTGTTTTTAAACTGCTGTCACGTGTAATATAGAATGCTTAAAGTGAAATGTGCTAATCTTCAAGAAGTTTAATAGACCATTCCCTACCATACAAAGGGTACTCTGGTGTATATTAACCTGATGGTCGTGAAGTACCCTGTTCATGCACTATTCCAGACCAGCTAATGTTGCTTTGGTGATCAAAAAGTGGCTCATGACAGAAATATTGCACAATTTTTCTAACACTAAAGTGACATGTGCTTAATTTCCAGAGTTGTCAATTAAAACAATAAAACATGCACAATTAACATATTTCAGATAGCCACAGTACAACACAAAAACAGGTATAATTTCTCACCCTAGTTCTGAATAGAATGCCCAACATGGAGAAACTAGTGGTCAAATATTAAAAAATTAATAAGATTTGAGGTGCCATGAATACAGAGCCATAATATTCGATCCATTCAAAGCAATTAAGGGCGTTGGCAACCGAACAACATACAGCAGCCTGGGGTAATAGATTTAAGTTCCATAGGGGCTTCAGATCTAAAATTGATAGTCATAACATCATAATACGGGATTGTAGTAGAAAAGGCGAGATCCTTCACCCATACACTGTTAATCAACGATCATTGTACACCTAGATTCTACAGATGAACGTGTAGTTCTGCATCCTTTTATAGCCTCCATGGGGTCTCTGTAGCTAGTATCATGTTTAGTCTTGATTCTCTCTCCTCAATTCCTTTTCTCTATTTCTTCCTCGCGGATGGGCCTTGACATGTTTAATATCAAAGTAATTAAAACTTGCCAGAAATTGTTTGTGGTACTGACACAGGGTAGTTCCGTTCACCATTTTTAATAGCCTGCATATGCTGCAGAATTCTAACTTTTAATTTGTTGATAGTGCTACCAATATATAGTTTAATACACTCACATTTCAAAACATATACCACGTAGTTTGAATTACTAGTGATCCTATCATGGATTGTAATACTACAACCCTCAAATGTCTGATCTGTCTTTTAGTTCAGTCCATACAGGCAAGCATTACAGGAATTGTAATTGATAAAGCTCTTGGTGTTGTTTGATAGCCAATTTTTCTCTCCTCCAGGATCAAACAAGCATTTGCAATACACTGGGTCATTAGGATGGCGGACAGATTTTGTCCGTCCGCCCTCCCCCCGTGGAATGGGACCGCCCGCCATAGGTGTGGGGGTCCCGTTGCAGAGATTAAGATGCGCTGGCCACACTGGCGCGCGCATCCTGCAATCCTGACATTGTGGCGGGTAGTGCACTCAGCACCGCCCGCCACAATGCCAGGAAGACATTTGTGCACTTCCATGCACAACATGGCAGGCACCGCGCGGTGCCTACCATGTTGTGTATGGAACTGAAGGAGGTTACCATAGGTACCCACCATGTGCATCCACCACCCCTCCGGAGTCCCTGGGGGCCCACAACGGGCCCCCACAGGCAGATTCCGCATGCCTTTTCATGGCGGCAATGCCGCCATGGAAAGGCATGTCCCAGCACACATTATATATTGCTGGCGGTGTCAAACAGACACCGCCACCATATTGACCCCTTTTCCGCACAGTCGACTAGTCGACCGGGCGGAAAAGCGGCAGACGGTCTTTCCGTCTGCCGCGGACCCCCCAGCCATTGTAATATGGCGGGGGTCTTTGCTGCGAGGATGGAGGACGGATCGCCCCCGCCGGGCCGGCGGTGACTACCGCCGGCCCGGCGGGGGAAATCCGCCCGCTATCCTAATGGGGCCCTAAGTGTTGCATTTGGAAGAGTTTAAGCTATTATCATTGTAAATGACATTGCCTTTTATTCATCTGTGTTGAAAATTAACACATAAATAAAAGAAAGCCATTGTAATTTACAATGCCAGAGGAGAACCGCGCATCAAGGAAAGAAAATGGCGGCGGCACAGCTGAAAGACGCGGCAGCTCCGAGGCCGGCAAAATGTTGCGCGGCAGGTGAAAATGAAGAGCTCACCCTGCAGCGGTCACATTTCGATGAAGGAAAAGCGATGGTAAAGTTCAGGGCATTGCGTGAAGAAGACCGAAAATGTCACCAGAAGGTCCGGCCCAGCAGAGACGCGCTCTTAAGCCGCCATCTTGCGTGGTGCCGTGACCACTCTTTGGCCACCTTTCTTAAGCATGCATTACAGCACAGGAACTCTTTATTGTTTTAACTGGTCGAATAACTCTGCTGTTTATGAACTGTGAACGTGTTTTGCAGAACCATATTGATTTTTAACTACTGAGAATATTGTCGGATAGGCACTGTACTGAATTTTTTTTTCAACATATTGCACAATTGTTTTGTTGGGCTGCCGTCGTATAACTTTTTTTATTTTTGATGTTATCTGGGGCTGATTGTCATTGGTTTCGATATGAATTACAAGCTGTGGTTTGGCGTTATACCCTGTACTTTGAAATTTCATAGATGGTGTATATTTCTACTGCATTGTTTTTACAATATGATCTACCTTGTTTTTTATCATCTGTTATGTGTGTTATGCTTTTATGTGTTTGTGCTTCTAAGATTTGTTTTTATGAACCGAATAAAGCTAACGAATGATGATTAAAATAAACATTTTTCCTTAGACTGTGAAGGTTTTCTGAACAATATGATAATCATGTTGTTTCTGTATGAGGCTATCATCCATCTTCTTTTGAAGGGGACGTTTTTGTAGTACATTAGCAAGTTCTCTAAATTTAAATTGTCTAGATACAATGTTCATAATGGACTCCCTTCTTGTACGAGTGTACAATGTAATTAAAGGGTTATTTTTGTGTTTGGATGTCTGTTCAGCAGATGTCTATTCAGCAGACCTGTTAGTTGTCTTTGTGACCTTTTTCGCAGTTATATGATTCTTATGAACAGCAAATTGCTCATAGACATGCAGAGATTTTGTTATAGGCTTACCAGAATAAAAAAAATCAGCCCACTTTCACCTTTTCTAGCTCTAAGTTAGTTTTTCTCTCATCTATTTGAAGTATATTTCCATTTTATTTTATTCCTTTTTTTTAAAAAAATGTTTATTGTTTTTTTGTTGCAAACAAAAACACATTAGATTGACTACAATTTACATGGATGAAATACACAATAACAGATTCTAAATTAAAGAAGAAGAAAGAGGAACACAACACCAAAAAATAGAGCGAAAGGATATTTAGGTAATTTCCTCATGGATCCATTGTTGTATCGGAGCCCAGATTTTCATCCCTAATTGTTTCTTCTTTCTTCCTTTTGTTGCATATATAGCAGATTCAAAATTAAATGTTGCTAATAAACGAGCCCTCCGCATAGAAAACGATGGTGGTTCCGAATTAATCCATTCCTGAGTAATACATGCCCGGAATTCGGACAACATAATAAAGATCAAGTGTTGCTGTTCTCTTTCTATAGTCTCTATTGATAGTCCAAATAAAATCAATTCTGATGAAAAAATTATTGTTCTCCCTGTAATTTTTTCAATAAATAGTTGAATTTCTGAAATAATACCTTGTAATTTTGAACAAGAAAAGAACATATGTATTGCATCTGCTCCAATCTGTGTACATCGATTGCAAGTTATACCAACAGTAGCCCCCATTTCATGATTTTAGCTGGTGTGTGATAGAGATCAAACATAACCATATAATGTTGAGTTCGTGATCGCCCTGTAATTAGAATAGCATTAGCTGTCTTAATTGATTCTTTTATCACCAGGTAATTTACACCCAACTTCTCCTCCCATCTATGTTGGATCACTGAAAGATCGTCTGGAAGAAATGTTATAAAAAGGTTATAAAAATAACCTATTTTTCTTTTAACGTACAGATTCTCTATCGTCAGAATCGTTTTTAACCCTTGACGATCATTAGGAGAGAACGAGTTTAAGAAGCTAAAAATCTATAGGTATTTAAAGTAATCATGAAGGGGGATTTTAAATTTCTGTTGTAGTTCAGAAAGGTAGATATAGTGGTGGAGTTGACCGAATATAAATCACTCAGGTAGTATATACCACTATGATTCCACCTTTTCATCACCGCGTCTCTAAATATGGGAGTAAAGCAATGTGGAGAATTTAAGGGAGTATATCTCGTAATCTTTGGAATCCCTGCCAGTTTTTTTATAATTCTCCATACTTTATAGGCTGCCGATATAATCTTAAATTTTGTTTTTTTATAGTAGCTTGGTTCTATTATTCTTAAAAATTGGTTGTTAGCTTCCATACCTAGAACTAATTCATATATCGATGGGGAATGTGCATATGATATGGGAGTTTTATTGCCCACAATTAAAGGAGGTATAAATGGATACACTGTAGCCAGATAGTAAAATAAGAAATATGGAGCGGCCCATCCACCTCTATCCTTTGGTAAGATCATTTTTTTATAAGCTCTCCTAATGCCTTTAAACCCCCATAAGAATCTTCCTGTCATTCTTTCAAATTGCTTAAAAAATTCAAGCGGGAATTCCAATGGAACTGTTCTGAATAAATATATAAATTTTGAAAGGATGAGCATTTTTAGCACATTGTTCCTGCCATGTAATGATAGATGTAAATGATCTATTCTTTCCAGGGTTGAGTTGGCTTTCCTCAGGATCGGGGCAAAGTTAAGATTAGGGATCTTCGAAATAGGAGTGGTTAATTTAATCCCCGGATATGTTGCTTCGGAGACTATATTATTAAGAAGCAGAGGATTTTTACCCACGTAAATTATTTGTGTTTTAGATAAGTTTAATTTATATCCTGAAAAAGAGCCAACATTTGCTGCTAGTTCTTCGATTCTAGGGAAAGCCCTTTCAATATCCCTGGTGAGTACTACTAGATCATCTGCATAGGCAAGGGCTCTATAGTTGATACCGCCCACTTCCACCGGAACAATGTACTCATCTTGGTTTAATTGATTGAGGAGAATATCAATATAGATAGCAAAAAGAAGAGGGGAGGATGGACATCCTTGTCGTGTTCCACGCTGAATAGGGAATAAGGCTGATTTCATAGTCCCAATTTTTACAGCTGAGGATGGATTTTTATACAAAGCTCTAAAGGCAGTTATAATCCTTGGACCGAAGCCCTTTATAATCAACAAATCCCAGAGATAGGGCCATGCCACCCTATTGAATGCTTTTTGGCATCCAATAGGGTGATCCCTATTGATGTTTTGGTACCCTCAGCCCAGTCCATGATAGCAATAACTCTCCGTACATGATCTGCAGTATCTGCAGTATCTCTGTTTGGGATAAACCCGTGTTGCCAGCGAGATATGATTGTTGCTATTATTTTTGACAATCGTGTAGCTAATATTTTTGAGTATACCTTGCTATCAGTATTTATTAATGATATTGGTCTGTATGACGCTGGGTTTAATGGATCCTTATCTTTTTTAAGAAATGTCATTATTAGTGATTGGGCCAAGGACTCCGGTGGAAAGCCTCTCTGTGCCTCATGAAAAGGAATAAGTATATCTTGTTTTATAATATTCCTAAAGATTTTATAGAATTCCAATGGGATACCGTCAGATCCCGTTGCTTTTCCTATTGCTAGCGATGTTAGTGCGTTTTCGATTTCTTCCCAGGTAATTTCTGTTTCTAGAGCTATTTTTTGATCATTAGAGAGAGATGGTAGAGCATTAGCTCTAGCAAAGTTCATACATTGTTGTGATGAGTAAGTATCATCTTTGTATTGATATAGTTTTTGATAAAACTGCCGAAAAACTTCAAGAATTGAATCAGGATTATTATGTATCTGTCCTGTTTCGTCTTGAATTGAATCTATTGTATTGAATACTTCTTTTTGTCTAGTTCTTTTAGCCAGAATTTTCAGCCATCTCGTACAGTTGAGATCTATAGGTTGCTAATTTTCCCGCCAGATTAGAAGCAAAAGATTCATATAGAGCAGCTTTATGAATTGCTAGGTTTGTTTCAATATCTAATGTTGATTGATTTTGGCTAATAGCAATTGATAGTTTTTTTTCCCAGAGTAGGACATTTTTATAGCCTTGATCTACCTTTTCTCGTATACTTTTTTGTTTTTTAATAACATACGATAGTGATTCCCCTCTGATCCCCGCTTTAAAAGCGTCCCATGTATTCTGAACCGAGGCTGTTCCCCTATTAATGTCTAGAAATTCTTTTATCCACTTTGCCATCATGTCTAAATATTCAGAGTCAGCTAATAATTTTCGATCGAATGTCCAAGTCCTTACATGGGGGATTGATAGATTAGTTTTTATTTCAATTACTATTGGATTATGATCCGATATTATTCGTGGATATAGATCAAATTTAGTATCACATAGTAGTGTCTTCTTGATAAAGAAGTAATCAAGGCGTACAAACTTTTTATGGGGAAAAGAGAAGAATGTAAACCCGGGTATTGACAGATTTTTTTCATGAGCAACATCAAATAAACCATGATCCGTTATCAGAGAGTAAAGAGCTTTGAATTATTTTTTTTTGCCCCTTGATAATCTATGATGTTACGTAGATTCCTATTAAGGTCTATATGAAGGTTGAGATCTCCACACAATATTAATGATGGAGCCCAATTGGCTAATTCTAAATTTAAGGAGTCCAATATAGTTGGATCATCTAGATTTGGGGCATAGACAGAACAAATAGTCCAAATTTTACTATCAATTTTTAATTCCACAATTGCCCATCCCCCATTTTGATCTGCCTTATTACGAATAGGAGTCCCCAAACCTTTTTTACTTAGAATTGCCACTCCTTTTGTCGTTGTACCTTGTGACGTGCAGACTAACAATTTCATCCCCAAGTCTTCATACAATTGTCTATCATTCCACATAATATGTGATTCTTTAATACATAAAATATCCAGTTTCATAGTCTGTATAATTTGTGCAGCAACTCCCCTCTTTTTTTTATTATTTATCCCACATATGTTCCAAGAACATATTCATAATTTTTCCATTTCAGTAAATATTTTTCATTCCCCCCTGCAAGCGTAACCAATATATGATAGAAATGAAAACATATATTTCACTGTTCATCTTGTATCTCCGTATATATCTCAGACCATCATAAGCATTTAGAGAACAAAAAAGAGCAAATTGAAAGAAAAATTTCCATATAAACATCTTTCGGTAGTTTCTGATTTTGTTTGCAACCCCTTTTTCCCTCCCTAACCTCCCAGAGCTCAACCCGAGCCCACCCACCCCCTTTCCCTCCCCCAAACCATCAGGGCAAAGGGACTTACTAGTCCCTCTCATTGATGATGTGATAGGCGCTTCGTGGCTCGCGGCCCGTGGCTCCACATCATGTTTATTGTTCCAAAATGGATCAAAATCCCGCCATACCCAGTATCTGAACAGTGTACTACCAGCAAAGAGTATGCAACCGTTATACAACAACAGTCAGAATCTAAACAAAAAACAGAGTTGATACTGGTAAAAGAAACAAGCATTTGCAATGCAATAGGTCTCGCATTAGGAAAGTTTGAGCTATTGGTATTGTAAATGACATTTTTTTTATTTATGTGTTGGTTTTGAAAATAGCTAAATTAATAGCTTTGTCATTTACAATGCCAATAGTTTTAGCTTTCACAAATGTGACACCTATAGTTTTTGTAATGCAATATGTGTTGTATTTTCACGAAAATCCAAGAACAGAAGTGAAATATTAAAAAAAAATTGTGACATTTATAAGACAGACATCATTGTTGTTCGAGTACTTTACGCTGGTGTTTGGATTCCTGTAAATCCCCAGTGTTGCAGGGTGCTGGTAGAATGCATGCGCTTAATGTCCCGTGACAAAATATGTGTACGTAGTGTCTGTGCTGGTAGGGGCTAAGCGAGTTGTTAGTTATCTTCCCTAGTACCGCCTAAACTTTCCTTTTAGAGCAGCCAAAAAAGCTGCATTTCAGATATTCTAAAATAATTGTTGCAAAATAAGCATAGTGTTTGGAACTAGCTCCGTGTAGGAAGACCATTACAAGATGAGAAACGAACTCATTGGGGAATCGATCGTGGCAAACCGTAGTCCGTCACATAGCGCTTACGCAACCGGAGGGCGGCATGTTAGTAGGCGTGACCTTAAGCTGCGCACGCGCACTGCTTCGCAACGTTCTCGTCTGTCGTCCTTTGTCCCGGGCGCTATCTTGCGCAGGGTGATCGGCCTCTGATTGGGTTCTGGAGTCCGGTTGTGGAGCCAGAGCGGGAAGGAAACCGGGAGCGGTGAGAGCGAGGGGGGTGGTGGGCTTGTATGGCGGTGGCGGACGCAACCGGAGGGCGGCATGTTAGTAGGCGTGACCTTTAGCTGCGCACGCGCACGCGCACTGCTTCGCAACGTTCTCGTCTGTCGTCCTTTGTCCCGGCCGCTATCTTGCGCAGGGTGATCGGCCTCTGATTGGGTTCTGGAGTCCGGTTGTGGAGCCAATCAGAGCGGGAAGGAAACCGGGAGCGGTGAGAGCGAGCGGGGGGGGCGGGGGGCTTGTATGGCGGTGGTCTCTGTATGTGTGTGTGCGTGCGTGTGTGTAGGTACGCTCCTGTGTGTGTGTGCGGCGGGGGGGTGTTCCGGTGAGTCGGGGGAAGTAGGGGAGGGTGCGCGCGTGTGTGTGTGTGTGCCTTCCTGCCTGCGTGTGCATGTGTGTATGTCTGTGTTCAGGGAATCTGTGGCAGGGGACGTGCACGGCGCCGGGCTGGGCGTGCGCGTTAGCGCACCCAAATCCAAGCTCGTAACACTCTTTTGTCCCTCATTCCCCCGAGTCAGGTAACTAAAAGGCTCCCAGCTGGACGCATCCTTCGGAAGAAGTACCAGCGAGCCCTAAAAAAGCAACCACTCAACCTAGGATGAATGTTGTGCACCAAATGCCATTGACTTGACTAAGTCTGGCTTGTGCGCATGTGCTACCGTAGTCACAACCATAGAGAGATACATGAAATGATGTGAGTAGAGGAGAGACCTGGTCATGATTACAGAAAGAGGCTAAGAAGAGATGGGCATTAGCATTTAAGGGGCAGCGCGACCTTCACTTCAGGATGTAAAAAGGAATTGCAAGGGGGTGGTACGGACAGAGGGGAGACAGGCACACTGTCAAGGCATAGAAGTAGTGTAATGAGTCAATGCTCACATTGCCTGGTCTCTGCTTCCTACTGCGCTTTACAAATGCTGTATGATTGATTATTGATGCCTGCTTGTTGCTCCGACCACCACATAGTAGCTGGCGACGAGGATGGGATTCCATCCTCGTTGCCAAAATGTGGCATACTCTCCACAAAAGAGACGTGGGTGCAGGTAAATTTTATTGGTAAATCGGGAGTCACCGGCTTGGGCTACCACACTATGACCATCACTGGCAGGGCCGGGCACGCACTCACACATTCACACAAAATTCAGCACATGGGCGCCAAAGCTCTCTCTGCCAACTAACAACAAATTTGCTTTTCTTAGTTTTTTTTTTTTTGTTCTGGGGCGACTTACGTTGAAGACAGCACACCCTACCTTACAAATATAGAGTGATTGGTCCCTGTGCTGTTAGTCACAATGTGGTGCAGGGCCTGCAATGTCCTTATAAGTGAACCATCCTTTCATTATGTAAATAAGCCTCTACTGAATGAATTCCCTGTGGCTCAGCGGGGGGGGGGGGAGCGTACTGGCATTCAGCAGTCAGAGACTAGAGCTGACAGGCTTTGCTCTGACAGCCCCATTGTTAGAATCACTTCCCTTCAACCCTGTTCCAGCCCCTGCTCAAAATCCCTGGTTAGGGGTACCCTCCCGGAGCAAGGAGAAGTGCAGGTCCTAAGCAGGCGGAATTCAACACACACCGGTATAGAGTGATTTAATGCGTTTTTATATAGCGTGGACTTTACCCGAAAGTGTCAAAGCGCTTCACAATAGGAACAGAACTGATACATGAGGAGAACATTACAAGTGAACAAATTACAAAAGCAAACGTTAAGTTACATGAGGCAAAAATGACAATTGTGAGCAAACAAAATACAAGAGGTAGCAAACGGTGCATTACAGGAGGAAAACGTGACATGTGTGCAGGTTACAACAGCGCACAAAGTACAATACAAGTAGAGGTATAATACTGCAATAAATGGCAGACACTCAAGCACAAGAATAGTCGCGCCCTCCTGCGTGCTCGCCCCTCTTGTGGTCACACAAACCCCACAATCCTGTTTCTTTTTGTGTTGCGACCCTCCCCACCCCACCCTCCCAGGTAAATCCACTCGCGCCTTGATTGTCCCGACGACATATCTCGATAGAGCTGGGAAGTTGAAAACAAGACAATCCTGTCAGCTCAACTCCCAGACCCCTAACGTTCACAAAGGGGGTTAAACGGATTACCGATGGAACACAGACCGAGGCAAATATTCTACAGAGACAACACCGCGATAGTATAATGCAGCAAGTTACAAATTAATTCGAAAGCGCCAAATGTAACAAAAAAAAACAACCGTTTCAGAGCACTTCACATTTGACTGGCGAGAAAGTCTCTATAAACATTGCATTCTGAGAAAGGTCCAGAAAGGGACAGCACAGGCGAAGGACAGGGTGTTGTTTGGTGCTCGAATGTCCTGCAGTTGATAGCACGGCCCAGGCACAGTGTCCTTCATTACCTCTAACCTAGTCTCGAGACCTAGTTATCTCTCGCGCCAGCCTCCTCTGGAACCAGCAAATGAGCAGACGAAACGGCGGCTGGCTCGGCCGCTGAACCATCAGTGACACTAGTCCATTGAAAGCATCTCCGAAGGCGCAAGCCTGTTTGTACATGGAAAGTAATAAGCGTGTATGCACACACTTACATTGAACTTTAGAACAATAAAAACCTAAGGCATGCTCATCACAACACAATTAAACATTTACTGAGGTGGTGCCATTCCCGACACTGTTAATAATTTATTTTGCTATCACTTACATTATATGTCGTATTGCGCTAAAAACAAGTATAATAAAAACTCACCGCCGCAGCCCGGCTTGTACAGGAAGCCAGGCAACCTGTGTTGGGACGGGGGCGGGGCCGCAAAAAGACAGGAAGCCGACGGGAGCCTACCCCGCGCTCCTGTGCCGAAGCGCTCCAGTGCCCGTCTGCCGGAAGATTGCCGGAAGATTTGCGCGTCAGCTAGCGGGGCTCCCGTGCTCGTGGAGAGCCCCGCCTGCTGCTAAGGATGACCCGCTGCCTGCCGCTGCCTGCCGAAGGAGAGAGGGACACAGGAAAAGAACTCAGTGAGTGGGGTGGGAGTGGGGGGGGGGACATGTGCGCGCGCGCGCGAGTGTGTCTGTGTGTGTGTTTGTGCCTGTGTGTGCGCGTGAGTCTGTGTGTGTGTTTGTGCCTGTGTGTGCGCGTGTGTCTGTGTGTGTGTGTATGTATGCATGCATGCATGCGTGTGTAAAAAGATCCGATGACTGGTGGGGGGATGTAAAGTGAAAGTAAGCAGCGCGCGTGTGGTGGCTGGCTGTGTGCGCACGCGTGGACGGAGGCGACGTGCGCGTTCGCGCACCCGAATCCAGGATGAAAAGCTTGCGCACCCTCTGGTCCGTCATTCCCCCCAAAGTGATCGCTACTGGTCTCCAGCTGGATGCATCCTTACGGATGCATTTCCAGCGAGACCCAACCAGCTGGATGCATCCTTACGGATGCATTTCCAGCGAGACCCAAAAAGAGCATAAGCACAAATACCAAAAGAAACCAAGGATTTAACTTTTCTCCAACACATGATATGGTATTATACTTATATATATATATTGAATCTTTTTGGAAAAAATTAGAGCATTAACTTAGAAACCCGCTACAGATTGCATTAGACCCCTATGTTTTTTATTTTATTCCTTGTAACATTTTGTAGGCATACTGTAAAATATACAGAAACCTGTATGTAAAATGGAAACCTAAGAAAACATGATTGTTAATGATAGTAAGAAACATTCAGAAATCACATAATAGTTTTTCTGGTAAATATAGATGTGATGTAATAACAGAAGTTTCTAGTTGTATTTACCAGTAATATTTTTAAATGTTGTAATTTAGTAATTAAATTAGTAGAAGGTATAGCAATGTCTAGGTTTATAAATCTTCTTTTGTTGTATTACAACCGTCACCATCTCTCATATAAGGCAGCTGAAACAATGAACATTCAAAAAGTAGACTAAGGAATTTAGACTTACACTCTCCTCCAAAGAAGGTTCTCAATCAGACTTATCGCACATGTTATATTCAATATGTCAGGCATATTTTGTCTCCAATGACCCTTATTCTAAAGTGCTGATGCATATGTGTGGTATAATGTGCTTAAAGCGACATGTGCTATTATTCAAGATGCTCAATAGGCCATACCCTATACATGTCAACTCAAGTTTAATACAATTTTGCACATGCTGTATTCAATGAGTCAGGCATATTTTATCCTCCATGATCCTGTTTTTAAACTGCTGTCACGTGTAATATAGAATGCTTAAAGTGAAATGTGCTAATCTTCAAGAAGTTTAATAGCGCCTTCCCTACCATACAAAGGGTACTCTGGTCTATATTAACCTGATGGTCGTGAAGTATCCTGTTCATGCATTATTCCAGACCAGCTAATGTTGCTTTGGTGATCAAAAAGTGGCTCATGACAGAAATATTGCACAATTTTTCTAACACTAAAGTGACATGTGCTTAATTTCCACAGTTGTCAATTAAAACAATAAAACATGCACAATTAACATATTTCAGATAGCCACAGTACAACACAAAAACAGGTATAATTTCTCGCCCTAGTTCTGAATAGAATGCCCAACATGGAGAACCTAATGGTCGAATATTAAAAAATTAATAAGATTTGAGGTGCCATGAATACAGAGCCATAATATTCAGATCCATTCAAAGCAATTAAGGGCATTGGCAACCAAACAACATAAAGCAGCCTGGGGTAATAGTTTTAAGTTCCATAGGGGCTTCAGATCTAAAATTGATAGTCATAACATCATAATACGGGATTGTAGTAGAAAAGGCGATCCTATCATTGATTGTAATACTACAACCCTCAAATGTCTAATCTGTCTTTTAGTTCAGTCCATACAGGCAAGCATTACAGGAATTGTAATTGATAAAGCTCTTGGTGTTGTTTGATAGCCAATTTTTCTCTCCTCCAGGATCAAACAAGCATTTGCAATACACCGGGTCATTAGGATGGCGGACAGATTTTGTCCGTCCGCCCTCCCCCGTGGAATGGGACCGCCCGCCATAGGTGTGGGGGTCCCGTTGCAGAGATTAAGATGCGCAGGCCACACTGGCGCGCACATCCTGCAATCTTGACATTGTGGCGGGCCGTGCACTCAGCACCGCCCGCCACAATGCCAGGAAGATAAACATGTTGTTTCTGTATGAGGCTATCACCCATCTTCTTTTGAAGGGGAAGTTTTTGTAGTACATTAGCAAGTTCTCTACATTTAAATTTCATAATGGACTTCCTTCTTGTACGAGTGTACAATGTAATTAAAGGGTTATTTTTGTGTTTGGATGTCTGTTCAGCAGATGTCTATTCAGCAGACCTGTTAGTTGTCTTTGTGACCTTTTTCGCAGTTATATGATTCTTATGAACAGCAAATTGCTCATGAACCTGCAGAGATTTTGTTATAGGCTTACCAGAATAAAAAAAATCTGTGCACTTTCACCTTTTCTAGCTCTAAGTTAGTGTTTCTCTCATCTATTTGAAGTATATTTCCATTTTATTTTTTCCTTGCAACATTTTGTAGGCATACTGTAAAATATACAGAAACCTGTATATAAAATGGAAACCTAAGAAAACATGATTGTTAATGATAGTAAGAAACATTCAGAAATCACATAATAGTTTTTCTGGTAAATATAGATGTGATGTAATAACAGAAGTTTCTAGTTGTATTTACCAGTAATATTTTTAAATGTTGTAATTTAGTAATTAAATTAGTAGAAGGTATAGCAATGTCTAGGTTTATAAATCTTCTTTTGTTGTATTACAACAGTCACCATCTCTCATATAAGGCAGCTGATACAATGAACATTCAAAAAGTAGACTCAGGAATTTAGACTTACACTCTCCTCCAAAGAATGTTTTCAATCAGACTTATTGCACATGTTATATTCAATATGTCAGGCATATTTTGTCTCCAATGACCCTTATTCTAAAGTGCTGATGCATATGTGTGGTATAATGTGCTTAAAGCGACATGTGCTATTATTCAAGATGCTCAATAGGCCATACCCTATACATGTCAACTCAAGTTTAATACAATTTTGCACATGAGGAGCTTGAAGGTTATCCTATTGTTGACCGGGAGCCAGTGCAGGTCTCTCAGGTGAGGTGTGATGTGGCTGCGGCGGGGGTGTCGAGAATCAGACGTGCCGAGGCGTTCTGGATGCGTTGCAGTCGTCTCAGGAGCTTGGCCGATGTTCCTGCGTAGAGGGCGTTTCTGTAGTCCAGCCTGCTGGTGACGAGGCCCTGGGTGACTGTTCTCTTAGTTTCGGTGGGGATCCACTTGAAGATCCTCGGAGCATTCGGAGGGTGTTGAAGCAGGATGAGGAGACCAGCTTAGTCATGGAGAAGATGGAGTCGAGGATGAACCCTAGGTTGCGTGAGTAGTCGGTGGGTGTCTGGGCTGGTCCTAGTATTGTCGGCCACCATGAGTCGTCCCAGGCTGAGGGGGTGGAGCTGAGGATGAAGACCTCCGTCTTGTCCGAGTTCAGCTTCAGTCAGCTGTTCCTCATCCATTCGGCGACTGCCTTCATTCCTTCGTGGAGGTTGGTTTTGGCGGTGTGAGGGAGAGGATCAGCTGGGAGTCGTCGGCGCAGGAGATGATGTTGAGGTCGTGCTGTTGGGCAACTTGAGCGATGGGTGCCATGTAGATGTTGAACAGCGTCGGGCTGAGGGAAGAGCCCTGGGGTACGCCGCAGATGATCTCGGTGGCACTGGAGCAGAAGGGGGGGAGGTGTACTCTCTGAGTTCTGACAGAGAGGAAGGATGTGGTCCAGTCCAGGGCCTTCTCTTGGATTCCGGCGTCGTGTAGGCGTGTTCATAGTGTGCGGTGGCAGACCATGTCGAAGGCGGCTGACAGGTCCAGGAGGATGAGGGCTGCTGTTTCTCCGTTGTCAAGCAGGGTCCTGATGTCATCGGTGGCGGCAATGAGGGCGGTTTCGGTGCTGTGGTTGCTGCGGAACCCGGACAGGGACGGCTCCAGGATGCTGTTCTCCTCGAGGTAGTGGGTCAGTTGTTTGTTGACGATTTTGTTGGTGACTTTCACCGGGAACGGCAGCAGGGAGATGGGTTGGAAGTTCTTGAGGTCATTTGGGTCCCTCTTGGGTTTCTTGAGTAAGGCGTTGATCCCGGCGTGCTTCCAGATTTTCGGGAAGGTTGCTGTCTCAAAGGAGATGTTGATTACTTTCCGGAGTTGGGGTGCAATGGCTGTGCAGGCTTTGTTGAACATGTGGTGAGGGCATGTGTCTAAAAATGATTCTTCAATATTATATACAACAAGCCATAGTTGCTGCTTATTTGTCTTATGCAACTAACAACCATTGACAAAGCCAATAGTCCTGCCTTGTTGTAAGTATGATGTTACTTGTATCATATATCTGGATGCAATGACAGGAACAGCAAAATACAAGTCGAGAGGCACACTGTGCTAAACACAGATTTTTAGCTTAAGTGTTTTTAAGCCACTCCCTTAATTACATTGACCACGCCCCTTTGAGAGACCCCACCGTTTGTTCATCCCAATTTAAATCCAGGCTCTGGGCAAAGATAAAAAAGAGAACAACTTTGTATGTAATCTGTGCAGCCAACCACACAAAGAGCAGCCTGCGGATGGTAGCTGAAGTTCACCCGCAACCCGTGTCACTCTCTGTAAGGAAGATTAGTAATTCTTGCAGGCTTGCAGCCCGCTTGTAAATAAAATCAAATGTTCACAATGAACTGGGGCTATGGACAATTTTCTTCCCCAACAGTTTACACCTCATCTGACTCCTGACCTGAGCCCTTTGTGCTCTGTGCTGTCTTTATGGCCAGACAATGCCTTGCAGCCTACATAACTGGTTTGCTGCAGGTGCTTTCAGGAACGCAAGCAATAGAATGTTTATTCTTTGCTGTTTCACTGTGTCCAGTCTGACAAATCACAATGACGTGTATTTCCTCAGTAGTTTTCATTTGTAAACACTTGTAAAGGTATATCAATAAATAAAGAAACCTGTGAGGTACTCAGCATTGTTATCTCAGAGTCTGAATAAGCAGCTACCTAGTCATTATCATATGAAATCTCTTTCTAAAAATGTGCTTGAAAATGCACCATTTCCCACTTTTTTTTCAAAATTGTCTCGGCAGGAGATGCCCCCCCCCCCCCCCCCCCCCCCCCGGACACCCCTTAAAGCAGTCGAACTCGTACTCTCGCTCGTCACTGGGCACTCATCCAGAACTTTGACACCCCCACCACTTTCAAATGTCACCAGCTGCCACGGCGTTCCCAGTGTCCCCTGCTCAGCACTATTAGCCCCTGTCCAGGGTCTCGCCACATATTGTAAAGCACTTCCCTGCTCCAGACCGTCATCTATAAAGATTTTTTTTCTCCAAAAAGCTCTGAGTAAATGTGTAGCTGATTAGATCAACAATGCGCCTATGCCAATGTCAGCAGATCGGACATGGAGAGCACACGTTGTTCCCCAGCAGCACTAGGTGTCTAAAACACTTCTAGCAGCTGCAGTAGTTGCATAGTGATGCAGTGAGTGTAGTGTGAAAAAGAGGGGTCCGGCCTTCTTTCAGTTGCTGGCTGTTTCCTCCGATGAGAAGAAATCTACAAACGTTGTCGGTCTTTCCGAAATGGTTTCCAACAAGCAATGCACATATGACTTCCTATTCCCAAACGTCACAATCGCTTCAGCCTCCCTAATATTTTTAGCAAAGATGCAGTCTCTGCCCAAACTGCACCTCAGTAAGAAACACTCCATGTAGACTCAACACATCAACGGGTTGCAAGTGCTGACTCTGGAGAGTGCCCACTCCACGGAGTAACTACTTTTACTGTTTGTGGATACATCACGTGTGATGCTTTCTTCAGAGATACTTATAGCATTATTTTCTCTTTTGTTTCTTATTTACTTATAAAGAGCAGATATGGAAAAGAGCCCTCATCACAAATGACATTTAAATCCTTTCAGCGAGAACAGTTCTACATACAGGCCAGGCAAAAAACTCTTGAAGAACAGCACAATATTCAACAAATCACACAATACGAACACAAGGAAGCCACACACAAGAGTCTGAAAGCTGTAGGTGTCCTTCTTTTGAGCATATATAAATGTACAAACGAATGACTAGGGATAGGGGGGCTATGGGAGATCATGTTCCCAGGAACACACCTGCAGCACTCTTATGGACATCACCAAAATCAGTGGACTTACAGCCCCCCTGCTGCTACCGTTGGTTGCCTTTCTTGTCACTCTCATTTGATTGCCTCTTATTTCCCCAATTGCTTTCCTCCCTTTACAAACAAGCATTGACAAAGCAAATGGCTTTGCACCAGCATTATAAAGGTGAGACTTATTGGCTTTGCCAATGCTTGCTAAAAATTGGGACCACGATCGCTTCCTTCCAGGAAGAGACAAGTGGGTGAACTATTGACGCGTTTCGCACGTTAGTAATCAATGGTACCCAAAGATAGATGTCTTCCTTAAATAAGTCTGAGGACCCCCCATGCGGGCCTGAAGTTTCCTGAGAGACTTCTCTTGATAGCAAGCTCAACATCCTTCTGACTAAAAGAGATTGCAGCATCCTGGTCAAAAATAATCACATCAGCACATAGGTCAGAGTCACTGGGATTAAAACCTTTTGTAAAATGCTCCACCCAAGTATATATTCAGGAATAAGGGAGCTTGGGGCTTTCAGTAGCCTCTAAAGAAAGGGAGGTTGACCACCTTCTAAAAAGCAGAGCTATCCTATCCTTAGGTGCCCCAGCCCTCTCTAGGTCTTCCCAATCTTTCTTACCTTTTTCCAGTATGGCCTTAAAGGACTTCGTTACAAAAGCAATGTCCTCGTTATTATGCAGCTGAAGCAGCATTTTAAGTTCCTACGACAACCATTGGAACTTTTAGAGTTTGAGAGCTATCTTAAAGAAGGCAATGGCATAGTCCACTTGATATGCCTGCATCTGCAAAGTAAACAATGCTACTAAAGGACAGTGTGACTTGGCACAGCAACAGTAACGTTTTCAGCAGACTGGTTCTTGTTCAGAGTAAGTCGTGGATTGGCAATTATCTTCTAATAATGCATAATAATTCATCAAGAATCTTCACTAATGATATTAAACAAAAAAGTGATGGGTGGAAGGCTTGAATTAATCTCAGCCACTGGTAATTACTTGGGCTGCACCCCAGTCCATCACTATTTTGCAGACCCTGCCCCCTCCTTTTGTTCCCAGTCAAATGTAAATCAGTTTTGACTCTGCTCCAATTGGACCAGCCCAGCCCAAACTGTGGCCACGAGTCAGTACCAGCGGCTGAGATGTATTCAAACATTCCACGCATACATCATGGAGACAGCATACATGCGTGGAGCAGGTACACCCAGAGGTGGCCGTGCTCACTGTGCCACTGGAACGAACCCACACCTGGCTGAAGAACCACAATCAGGCCACAACTGAGCTTGGGTTGCTTGTGTTCTGGTTCAGGGAAGGCCCTGCCTGGCAGTTCTGGCTGGAGTGTTTGGAGCAGGGTCCAGACTGATTTACATATGACTTGGTCCAAACTGAGGCGGCATGGTGTGAGAAATAATGGATGAGGCCCTGAGTAAATACCAGTGGCTGAGATTTATTGAAGCATTGCACCTATCACTTTTTGGGAAGCTTCATTAATGATATGCGGCAGTGGAAGATCACCCCTCTTGAAGAATGAATTGAACAAATCTAATGTATACTGTGTGCTAGCTATTGTATACTGTACTAGCTAAGGAATGTTAATTGACAGGCATTGTGCTGTGAAGTCATAGTACCTCCAAATTAGCAAATCCGCTGCAGAAAAAGCTGTGAAGGTCGCATGCCGATTGGGTGGAAGGACCATTATTGCATCATAGATTCAGAGTCGGGGAAAGCATGCATTTGCTGTCGGGCCGTTCCCTCTTTCTGAGTGATCTGATTGGCCAGGAAAGTCTTCAAATACTGCTGTGCATTCTATTAACAAGTATGTGCAAGCGCCATTGTCTCCCGAGAAAAGTGCTAAGAGGTAAATCATATTATTGTATTTTGCGTTCTCCTTATAAGGCGTTGCGTGCTTCTTATACGGCGTCCAAATTCGCGGGCTTCAATGAGTGCGCGTGCCTGTCTTGACTAAGGCAGGATGTGGTTCTGCAAACTGCAGCTGCCGTTCCTTTGTCGAGTTTACATTTGAATTGATTCGTATATGTTTTCCCCGTGTTTCATTTGCATTTTATTAAAGAATGTGTGCCCACCATTCATCTGTAATACTACATGAAGTTAATTTGTGTTTAGGTTGAATACTGTTAACAGACGTAACCTGTTTGATCCCCTTCAATTATTAACCCGTTGTAGGCTGGTGTACCTACTCCTGTTTTGAGTGAAACAAGACACGTTAATGGTTACCAGAGTCTTTGTGATGTGCTCTTACACGGTAAATATCCGTGAAGGGGGGTCCCCGTGTACAGCTGAGTGTGTGAAAGGCCCGCCCCGGCTTCTTTTGAACGTGGCGAATTCCAAGGCCACAGGAGGCGGGAGAACAATGGCGTGATGAACCACGACATATGTTTCACAAGGGTCCTGAGTCCAGGAAGTCCCGCTTCAGGGCGCTTTATTTTCGGGGTGCAGAAGGGCGAGCACAGAAACTGCTAACAATACCACTTTGAAAATGACACAAAAGAAGGGACGGGGTTGACAAGCCTAAAAGTTAACCCCTGGGCTTCAACAGGAATGCGTCAGTCATCTCGGCAATAATCTAGCAACATGGGTTTAATTTGATCATAGTAAATTTGGAAAAAGTTGAAATATTATGATTATATACAAAATGTCAAACTCTATGGAACGCATAATAACATAGTGACATCTAAAAGGCGCGTTTTCCCGTAAACACGCTGCTTTTCTGTTGCAATCTTTCCAGTCATTGGCATATTTTTAAAAAAGCACTGAAATTCGGAAAGAAATCCTAGAACAAACACCTAGAAATGATCAAGGGCTGTCAAAAAAGCTGCTGACTCCCAGCTGTGAATGGTGGCAAAACTACAGAAAAAT
This sequence comes from Lissotriton helveticus, assembly GCF_964261635.1. Classification (NCBI taxonomy): domain Eukaryota; kingdom Metazoa; phylum Chordata; class Amphibia; order Caudata; family Salamandridae; genus Lissotriton; species Lissotriton helveticus. The sequence continues at coordinate 150,028,890 of NC_136058.1, read as the reverse complement.
AAACAAGAAACTTGGAAAAGGTTAGAACTGAGGAAACGCAGAAAATTCAGGGACACATGATAGAAAGTGGAGCGGCAGGAAGGATCTTTGCATTTCATGACAAATATTTATCTACCAGAGTGGGAACTTTGGCAGTAAGAAGCAGCTTCTGTTTACTTGGCTATAATTAGATAAAACCACGCGGATATATTGTGCTTTCGTCCTCTTTCACTTAACCTCTCAGTGTTCGTTGTACAGCGAGTAAGCACAGAAATCATTTTCCTACTTGGCCACGTCTCCTCATTCTTTCCACCCTGAGAAAGAAGGGATTAGAACAGATGACTAAAGATCAAATTGTTGTAGAAACCATGTTTTGCTGTCTTGTGCTGGGGTGGTATGGGTGGGGTTGAATGTTCCAGTTCTTATGCATGTTCATGGGTATGCTGACTCCACCATCCTGTGGGTATTTATCAGCCTGTGAGGCCATGACTTTTTGTTAAAACCCAATAAAATGTGTTATAAAAAAAAAAAGAAAAAAGTAAAGAAGTGCCACCGTGTGAAGGTGGTGTGACTATGTTTCCGAAAAGTAATTTAAAAATATCTCACTACTTCTTTCCTTTTTCTTCTTTCAGTTTCTCTTCTTCTCTCTCTATTGATCATTTCGGTTAGCATCTTGATACCCTTATAGGAATAACAACCTTTTGTATGCATTTGGACACGTTATATGTTTGCTTTATATATATATATATATATAAACCATAGGTTTCAGGTCATATATAGTTAGGTATTAGCATTTAAAAAACCATTGAAATTCACTCAAAAAACTATAAGTTTTAGTGGTGTTATAGTTAGCTGGACATTTTACTCATTCAAAACCATTGAAATTGCTCGTATATAGTTAGTTGGACTAACTATATTTCGCGCACCCGCAATCCACTGCTGCTGATGTCACATATTACATCATTCATGACATGGTCAGTGACATCACTGACGACATCACTGATGACATCTCAAATGACATCACTGATGACATCACTGATGACATCTCATTTGACATCACTGATCATATCACTGATGATATTATTCATGTGATAATACGATGCACCTCCTCACACTCTAATATAACCTTAATATAACCTAGGTCTACACACACATCCACTCATTCACCCATACAATCACTCATACATACAGTCACTCATCAATACAATACTATCATATGCACTTATACACCTATAGAGACACTCACACACTTTCACTCATCCATGGAGTTTCTCACACACCTAGTCAGTCATGCAAAGAATCAATCACACTCCCATTTCCTCATCTATACAGTTATACACACAACACCTTACTTATTCAAACATATACTAACACATACTTACTCTCTTAAACAATCACTGATACAAGTACACATTGATCCATACAGCCACTTGCATAATCACTGGCTCTCATGTATAGGCATTTATATATACCAACCCTCACATGCACTGTGTTTTACATATGTACTTACTTGGACATGTAGCACTGAGATATACATTCACTCACCAACACACCAATGCACACAGTAAACCGCCCATACAGCTGTTTCCACACCTCCCAGTCACCCACACACAGACACAGTCTCATATACAAATACTTGGGCAACCAATCAATGACCCATATAGCCACTCATATAGCTACTGATCAACACATACAACATCTTACACAACAGCAGACATACTGATGCACACATTCAGACAGTTTAGTCACTAACCCATGCATTCAGTAAGACACATTTAATCACTCACTCATACAGTCAGTCACGAACCTACTAAATCCTTCATCCAGACACTTATACATCTACTCATTCTTCAATATGTAAAACATATTTAAACTTTACAGAAACACACAGTCACTGGATGATGTCATCAGTGATGTCATCAGTGATGTCATTTGAGATGTCATCAGTGATGTCATCAGTGATGTCACTGACCATGTCATGAATGATGTAATATGTGACATCATCAGCAGTGGATTGCGGGTGCGCGAAATATAGTTAGTCCAACTAACTATATATGAGCAATTTCAATGGTTTTGTATGAGTAAAATGTCCAGCTAACTATAACACCACTAAAACTTATAGTTTTTTGAGTGAATTTCAATGGTTTTTTAAATGCTAATACCTAACTATATATGACCTGAAACCTACGGTTTTTTCAGTGAATTTCCAAGGTTTTTTAAATGCTAATACCTAACTATATATGGCCTGAAACCTATGGTTTTTTCAGTGAATTTCAAAGGTTTTTTAAATGCTAATTCTATTAGCGGATAACGTTTAAATATATTAATATCCTAGTGGGACCACCTGAGCAGCCCTAAAGGGTCAGGGTGTTTCTACCCTGCCCCCTTTTTGTGTTCTACACGTTTGTTCTTCTGCTTTCTTGTGCCTAATTCCTAACTATATATGGCCTGAAACCTATTTTTTTTTCAGTGAATTTGCAAGGTTTTTTAAATGCTAATTCCTAACTATATAAGGCCTGAAACCTTTGGTTTTTTCAGTGAATTTGCAAGATTTTTTAAATGCTAATTCTATTAGCGGATAACGTTTTTATATATTCAGACGTTTTTTTAATGCTAATTCCTAACTATATAAGGCCTGAAACCTATGGTTTTTTCAGTGAATTTCAAAGGTTTTTTAAATGCTAATTCCTAACTATATAAGGCCTGAAACCTATGGTTTTTTCAGTGAATTTCAAAGGTTTTTTAAATGCTAATTCCTAACTATATATGGCCTGAAACCTATGGTTTCTATATATGGCCTGAAACTTTCGGTTTTTTCAGTGAATTTCAAAGGTTTTTTAAATGCTAATTCTATTAGCGGATAACGTTTAAATATATTAATATCCTAGTGGGACCACCTGAGCACCCTAAAGGGTCAGGATGTTTCTACCCTGCCCCCTTTTTGTGTTCTACACGTTTGTTTTTCTGCTTTTTTGTGCCTCAGTCTATTAAGACCCAAGATGGATGCCAACACTTCCTGGTTAGAAGTGTTGACAGCCAATGAGCATGCAGCTTTCTCGGGAAGGCATGCTAATTGGCTGTCACTGTCTGTCAACACTAGCACAAGATAGATGCCAACACCTCCTGGTTAGAAGTGTTGACAGCCAATGACCATGCAGCTTTCTCGGGAAGGCATGCTGATCGGCTGCCACTGTCTGTCAACACTCAAAACCAGGAAGTGTTGGCAGCCATCTTGTGCCTTGTTAGAACCAAGGCACAAGAAAGCAGTGAAACAAAGGTGTGAAACTCGCAAAGGGGCCAGAGTAGAATCACCCTGACCCCCTAGGCCTGCTCAGGGGGTCCCACAAAGACCCCCAAGGCAAAATAAAATAAAAAATTTGTAAATGTCGGGGTACGCGTACCGTGCGCGTACGGTACGCGTACCCCGCGATTTAATTTTTTTTTTTTTTTTGCCTTGGGGGTCCTTGTGGGACCCCCTGAGCAGGTCTAGGGGGTCGGAGTGCTTCTACCCTGCCCCTTTTTTGAGTTCTACACGTTTGTTTTTCTGCTTTCCTGTGCCTCAGTCTACCGAGGCACAAGATGGCTGCCAACAGTTTCTGTTTTGGAGTGTTGACAGACATTGGCAGCCAATCAGAATGCAGCTCGCGCTCTAGAGGTACGCGTACCGTACGCGCACGTACGCGTACCGGTAAGCTCACCGGTAAGCTGCTATAGATATATATATTTTTTTGAACCTAAATTACTCAAAATCCACTGCAGCACATATCTTGAGACATAGCAAAGGCACATCGGGCTACCAGTCCCTACAATTTTTCCAAGTTTGGTGAAAATCCATTCAGCCGTTCGAGCTAAAAGTGCGACAGACCGCCCTATGGAAATTAACCTGGGGAAAACACGTTTTGGGACCCCCCCTTTTATCTCGGCCCCCGCTTGACGGATCCCCCCCAAACTTTCAGGGAAGGACCGGAGCGCCGCGAGGCAAAGTTGCTGAAACATTCAGGCTGATTCCTCAACCGGCGCCAAAGTTATTCCCAATAGAATGTTGCGATTTCCCTATGGAAAACAATCCTAACTATATATACCTACTGGCTATCGCCAGTAGGTAATATATATATATATATATATATATATATATATATATATATGTGCTTACTCTGAAACAGTATTACTCTATGTATCTTTCTTAAGGAAAATCAATATAGTACTTTGAAATTAAAAAAAATCTCTCTCACTGCACACATAAGAAAAATAAAATATTTAATGAAAGCAGAGATTGGCGCACCGAACCCTGGCACTAAACTGGAATACTTTACAGTCGCAGGGTCATTTGTGGACAAGCTAATGCGAATTAAGTGTCTGGTACTTTGCCTCATGCTGTATGTTGTGGTGGGAGGAAATGTGAATGACACTTGAACCGACTAATGGGTAAAGATACAAGGGGAGCATACAAACCCCTGTATGTATGTATAGATTTGTATTATCAATTATTCCGGAAAACACAAGGCTCAAAAGACACCTAATGTGACAGGGTAGTGTAGAATCGAAAATGTTCACCATGAATGGCGCAATCACCATTACCCATTACACCTAATGAGCTGCAGTACGTTTTTGATTGATGTCAGTTCTACGTGCTATGTGTTACATGATGCAGTGCCGCCAAGAGAAGAGGCCTCTAACCGCTAGACCACTGACTACTTGACATCTCGCCTGCTTTCCCACCAGCCCTCACCTCCCATGCCGAGATTGCTTCTTCCCGGCACCCCGGCTGGGGTCTGGCCTCCACGTTTTTAGGTCGAGCTAGAATGCGTCTAGCTCGACACTATTGTTGACAGTCTCCTGGGAATCTGAGACAGGGTTCGGACACGCGCGCCGATTGCACCTCGTGTGCGCGCACGCTCAGCCCGGCGCCGTGCCAATACCCTGCCTCAGATTCCCTGAGGTCCGCAAACAGAGCTACACTCACGCATGCGCACATACACAGCCACACGCACACACACTGCATACACACACACACACACACACCCTTAAACAGACACACGCACAGACAGACACACGCACAGACACACTCAAACACACACAGACACACGCGCGTACCCCCCCTTCTCCCCCACTCACCGAGTCTCTTGGGCTCCTCTCGTCTCGTCCATCACCTCTTGTACGCCATCAGCAAGCGGAGAAGCGGCGCATGTTGTTCTGCTCGACCCTGGGTGCTGCGTTGGATGATAGACGTCACGAACCACAGCCTTCTAGGGCAAGGGAGTAGCAGCAAGCGGTTATACAGTCCACTTTCTGTATCTTACACTCCAAAGTCCGGAAATGGCCAAATATCCCGGAAGCGTTTCTGAACCCTGCAGAGACTACACCTCCCATGATTCCGTTTTTTAGGGCTCGGCCTACGTCACCACTTCGTCAGAAGTGGGGCGGAGCTCCGAGCCGTTTTGTTATGGGGCTCAGAATAGTGTAGTAAAAATTCCTCAGTGCGCGAGATTTTTCGGTAGTTTTTTTTGCTATCTGCATGGTAATTGGTCCTCGCGGTGCTGTGTTTGTAGTAGCCTTCACGCAAGGCCATATGGATTTCAGTTTCGGCACTTCCTGCATATTCTGTGCGGTAATGCGCAGGGGAGTGTAATACATTTTCAATTACGAGCTGTCAGGGTGCCGCGGTAATAGAATCCAGATGGTCGGGCGCGTTCACCAGTCTGCAGTGAGTTTGGTGTGCGCGCGTTCGTCTGCATCCTTTCATGTGTAAGTATTGGCCTTTGAAGAGCTGGCTTGGTCGTGCGGCGAAAATGAGACACACAGTGTTCATTACATGGGCGATAACAGCCAAGGAAAGTCAGTTTGTGTTCAGCCAGGGAAATGAGGAAATAAAAGAGTGCGATGCTGCAGCACGTGCCTAAATCATTATTTTCACAGGCTTACGAACTGTCCCACAGTTAGCCGCATTCTCCTTATCTCATCAAAGGGGCTCATGTCACGCCTCACCACTCACCCGTCCATCCCCGCCTCCTCGCCTTCGTGTTGTGGTAGCCGCCTCATTGTACCTCGAGTGTCCAAAACTTGCTGAAAGCCTACATAATTGTTTTTTTGTATTTTGACCCTACACGCTTGATTTTCCTGATGGCCAATGAAGTATGCACTCGGCTGGAAATATTATTTTAAGGTATTGTGTACTGTCACTTTCACTAGTCTCATTCTATTATTTCTATCTCTTGTATTCCAGTAATGTTTGGTCGGTAGCACAACCTAAGTTTAGCAGAGAGAAAGAACAATTTCCATAATACCATGGGAGATAACAGCTAAGGAAAGTCAGTTTGTGTTCAGCCAGGGAAATGAGGAAATAAAAAAGTGCGATGCTGCAGCACGTGCCTAAATCATTATTTACGTTGTTGATGGCAGCAGTTGGCATTTATATACTTTCCCTCCATCGTTTTCCTGTTTACTGCATGAGTAATCTGTAATGTGCCAGTTAATAAAAATTGGTACCATATGCAACAGGATAAAAACACAATTTTATTCATGCAATACAAATGATTTTTGAAAAATGTGAATATCACACACAGGCACTTCTCACACACACAGGCACTTCTCACACACATAGGCACTTCTCACACACAGGCACTGTTCACACACAGACACTGCTCGCACACAGACACTGCTCACACACACAGACACTGTTCACACACACAGACACCGGCACTGTGCGCACACATAGGCACTGTTCACACACACAGGCAGTACATGCACACACAGGCTGCTCACACACACCGGCACTGCGTGCACACATAGGCACTGTTCACAAACACAGGCACTACATACACACACCCGCACTACGCACACACAGGCACTTTTCACACACACACGCACTTTTCACACACACACGCACTTTTCACACACACAGGCACTTCTCAGACACACAGGCACTGTTCACACACAGGCACTGTTTACGCACACAGACACTGCTCACAAACACATACACTGCTCACACACACAGGCACTTATCACACACACAGGCACTTCTCACACACACAGGCACTTTCACGCACACAGACACTGCTCACAAACACATACACTGCTCACACACACAGGCACTTTTCACATGCACAGGCACTTTTCACATACACAGGCACTTCTCACACACACAGGCACTGTTCACACACAGACACTGCTCGCACACAGACACTGCTCACACACACAGACACAGTTCACACACACAGGCACTGTTCACACACAGGCAGTGTTCACACACAGGCACTGTTCACGCACACAGACACTGCTTAGAAACACATACACTGCTCACACACACAGGCACTTCTTACACACACAGGCACTGTTCACACACAGACACTGCTCGCAAACAGACAGTGTTCACACACACAGACACTGCTCACACACACAGACACTGTTCACACACACAGGCACTGTTCACACACACAGGCACTGTTCACACACACAGGCACTACATCACATACACAGGCACTTTTCACACACACACAGGCACTTTCACACACACAGGCACTTCTCACACACACAGACACTTCTCACACACACAGGCACTTCTCACACACACAGGCATTTCTCACACACAGGCACTGTTCACACACAGACACTGCTCGCACACAGACACTGCTCACAGACACAGACACTGTTCACACACACAGACACCGGCACTGCGCGCACACATAGGTACTGTTCACACACACAGGCAGTACATACACACACAGGCTGCTCACACACACCGGCATTGTGCACACACACCGACATTGCTCACACACACAGACACTGCTCACACACACAGACACTGTTCACACACACAGACACTGTTCACACACACAGGCACTACATACACACACAGGCTGCTCACACACACCGGCAATGCACGTTCACATAGGCACTGGTCACAGTGATTGCAGTGTGTGAGTGTGCAGTGTGAACAGTGTGTAGTGAGTGCAGAGTGAGTGCGAGAGTTACTGTGAGTGCAGAGTGACAGTGAGTGCACAGTGAGTGCAGAGTGACAGTGAGTGCAGAGTGAGTGCAGAGTGACAGTGAGTGCATAGTGACAGTGAGTGCAGAGTGAGTGCAGAGTGACAGTGAGTGCAGAGTGAGTGCAGAGTGACAGTGAGTGCAGAGTGAGTTCACAGTGAGTTCAGGTGCAAAATTAGTGCCGTTGCAGAGTGAGTGCAGGGTGAGTGTTGCTTGTACAGTGAGTGGCTGCAAATTGACAGCAGGTGCAGAGTGCAGAGACAGTGAGTGCACAAAGAGTGAGTGCAGAATTATTGTCCGGTGAGAGTGAGTGAAGCGTGTGATTGACTTCAGCTTGTGAGTGAGTGGAAAGTTAGAGAAGCTGCAGAGTGCAGACACAGTAAGTGCAGAAAGAGTAAGTGCAGATTTAGTGTAGAGTATGAGTGAGAGATAATAATAAGAGTGAGTGCAGAGTGAGTGAGTGTAGAGTAATTGCAGAATAATTGCAGAAACAGAGTGAGTGCAAAATAAGAGAGAGTGCAGAGTAAGTCCAGAGTGCAGAGTGAGTGTACAATCAGTGCAGAGTGTAAGCGAGGGAGTACAGTGAGTGCAGAGTGAGTGCAAGTGACAGTGAGTGCAGAGTGAGTGCAGAGTGACAGTGAATGCAGAGTGAGTGCAGAGTGACAGTGAGTGCAGAGTGAGTGCAGAGTGACAGTGAGTGCAGACTGAGTGCAGAGTGACAGTGAGTGCAGAGTGAGTGCAGAGTGACAGTGAGTGCAGAGTGAGTACAGAGACAGTGAGTGCAGAGTGAAAGTGAGCGCAGAGTGAGTGCGAGAGTGACAGTGATTGCAAAGTGAGTGTAGAGTGACAGTGAGTGCAAAGTGAGTGCAGAGTGACAGTGAGTGCAGAGTGAGTGCACATTGACAGTGAGTGCAGAGTGAGTGCAGAGTGACAGTGAGTGCAGAGTGAGTGCGAGAGTGACAGTGAGTGCAGAGTGATTGTAGAGTGACAGTGAGTGCAGAGTGAGTGTAAAGTGACAGTGAGTGCAGAGTGACTGCAGAGACAGTGTGTAAGGGTGCAGGGTGCACATTGTGTGAGTGTGCAGAATGAGTGTGCAGGATAAACAGTGTGTGACTATGCAGGGTGACATTGGGAGTGTGCGGGTGAGCATTGTGTGAATGTGTAGGGGCAGTGTGTGAGTGTGCAGAAAACACCACACACACATACACCACACACACATACCACACACACACACAATACACACACCACACACACATACACCACACACACATAACAGACACACAAACCACACACCTCACTCTCTCAACACCACACACTCGTCACCACTCACCACAACACACTCACCACCACACACTCACCCCCCCAGGCTCACCCCCACAGACTCACCACCACACACTCACCACTACACAGAAAACAACACACACAACAACACACCCCCAGCCGTCAATGAATGCTTTCACCAGGCACAAACACCAACAACCATCAATGTACGCTTTCACCAAAAACAAACACGACCATGCATCAGTGTCGCTAAACACCCACGCACACAACAAACAATGTCAGTGCAACTTTCACCAAACACCCACACACACACCAACAGCTGACAGTGCCCCAGCCACTCTTTCAATTGGCACAATCATCAACAGCTGTCAGTGCACCCTTTCACCAACCACACGCATTACCATCCAGCTCTGTACGCTTGACAGCCACACTCAGTAACAGCTCTTACTGCACGCTACCACCAGTCATACACACCTCAAGCCACGACTACACGCTTCCACCAAACACACACCAACAGCCATCACTGCACAATTCCTACAGGCACACACATCCACCACGCATCAATGCACACACCAATTGATAACACATCCACCAATTAATATTGTACCTATCGCACTATGCTGCACTTTACCTTTTAAAGATAATGCGTTAAAGTGCAGCATGCCACCATTGATAATATTCCAATCCAACACACATATCTCCAACACACACCACATGTTGCCACTCCAAAACACATTCCTAAAACACATTGCCATTTACAATGCCATTATCTCAAACTCAAACAAACCCGAACAATGCGTGTTTTATGTGTGACGTCACCGAGGCCCGGAAAATGGAACGGGGTACAAGATGGAGGCGTTTTGATGATAAGGTGAGGGGTGGTGGAGATAGAGATCGTAGAGTTGCATCATGCACCTTTTGTTCGCGGAACTAAACACTGCGTCTGTATCTTCACACTTCGTTCACCTCACGGGAAGTGGGCATTTTGTGAATGTAGTTTGACATTCCATTTGTGTATATCCAATTCTGCTCCACATCGTGATTGTTCAAGGGGCGGTGATTAATCAGGGGGCGGGACTATCAAACTACACACCAATCGCAGCACAGTCATGGTGAGAATAGCTTCAGCCTATGACGCGTGAAATTCACTAATGAAGCTGCTTCGGCCATTTTGGTGACTGGAGAAGGGCGTCTATTTCCCTTAACTCAATAAATAAAGACGCAATCAAATGGTAGCGCAAAACGAGTTATTTGTTAAAACAAAAAGGCACATATCGATGTTGTTCGTCCTCTCTTAAAAAGGCGCAGCATTCGTAGTGCTCGGTGTGAAGATGGTGCAGTCCTGCTCAGCTTACGGTTGCAGGAACAGGTACGACAAGGAGAAGCCCATCTCTTTCAATAAGTAGGAAAACTTTCTTGCTCTCGCGCTTTGGCTTTCGTGCGTGTAAAACCGTTACATATAGGGGTAACAATGTTCGGCAGAGTCAAGATATTGCCAGACATAGTTCAGAGTTGAGCAAAGCGTTTATACTGATGCTTCTCGCGCATGCTTAGAAGGGAAAGGGGGCGGGTATAGCATAGAGACGAAGACCTTTATTTAAATATTTGCCAACCCGGCCTAAGAGGTCGGCACTGTCTTTGATTTGTTGTTAAGGGTCAAACCTGCGTGAGCAGCATTCGCTAGCAATGGGGCCGCCAATGCTTGTTTTTAAACACATTCTTTTCTACCCCGTCAGTTTGGCAGTCTTGAGCAGCTGCCCATTTGTCGCCGCCTTTTTTTCTCTGAAACCCTGCTCATGCGTATTCAGCGACCGTCTTTTTTATTTTTTAAAGTTTCCTGCTGTTGCTGGCTAATTTCCCCGTGGGATGCCAGGTCCCCACAAGCACTTCCCATTGCTCCTTGTTTCCCTTAGACAAGTCAATGCTATCTTTCCTGTGGCACACAGTTACCACCAAAGAATGCTGCAGCAGTATTCAATGTCGGACGTTCTGAGCATTGATGTTTGGCGTAGCTAAAAGCAATACTAGCCATACATCTAATTGCCAATCACCTTTACAAGCATTTTATTAACTTATTTAATACCAGTGTAGCTGCTTTTAAAAATATATATACTTGTCTCTCTATTAATTATGCTTTATTACTGTACAAAAAACATAAATTATCTTTATTATGCCCATTATTTAAAGATGGCACCCCCATTAAATAGTTTTCTTGTAGTCCCTCACCTTTGTCCATGACAGAAGCCGTTGCTCTCATATGCCAGTATGCTCCACTCTTAAAAACCTATTGCGGTGAGTGCAAGCATTGGTGGTTATTAGGGGTACCAGTTGTGATTTAACCAATTCTTTCAGCTACCTAGCTTTTGTAGGTACAGAGAGAACTTTCATCGCTATATTATATAGGCACAGGGAGAACTTTCACGGAGACTTTTTTGTTTGGTTGAAGGGGCCTACTTCCCCGGGGCTGTGTGCCAAAGTGTTTCAGCCAACGGCCATCTTTCAGATTTGCCCAACCCCCCACCATCAACCTCCTACCTCAGCTCCCTTGGTTAAAAGGAGCAAAATAGTTGTTATTGGCCGCCTGTGAATTCCTAACATTCCTGCCACTCAGCACCACCCCAGCATCACTCAGCACCACCCCAGTACCACTCAGCACCACTCAGCATCACCTCAGCATCACCTCAGCACCACCACAGCATCACTCAGCGCCACCCCAGCATCAATCTGCGCAACAATTCAATAACAACTGGTTCAAATATGTTCTCTCAATGTTTCAAGCTTTATTACAAATGTCACAAAAAGATGTTAATATTTCACTTCTGTGCATGGATTTTCGTCACAATAAAATACACTGAACATAATCTTCACAAAAGTTATTTACAAAAGTTTAAGCTATTGCCATTATAAATTACAATCACTTTTATTTAAGTTTTAATTATTTAAAAAAATTAAAAGCCATTGTAATTTGTAATATCAATACATCTAAGTCACGTAAATACAAAACATGTTGCATTACAAATGCTATAGGTGTCACATTTGGGAAAGTTATAACTATTGGCATTGCAAATGGCAAAGCTATTAATTTAGCTATTTACAAAACCAACACATAAATAAAAACATTGTCATTTACAAGACCAATAGCTCAAACTTTCCTAATGCGAGACCTATTGCATTGCAAATGCTTGTTTAGTGGAGCCGACTCAGCGGTGAGCACGAGTCCGTGCGCAGGGGGGATGGGGGATGGGGGCTGTAGGTAGAGGCTGCTAGAGTCAAGAAAGTGAGTCGTAGTGCATTAGGCGTTGCAGCGCTGGGTTCAGCCACGGTGCATGGAGACAGCGGCATAGGTGGCGGTTCATCTTGCTCACCGCGTGTCTCCTGCACCCCTCTCATATTTCTCTCCCGTGTACTTTTGTCTGTTCTCCTTCTTTTACTTTTTTGCTCCTTCATTTGGGAGTTGGGTAATCCCTCTGCTGCTTTTTGCTCAGGATCCTCCATGCCTTGGTCTGTTCTAGTGGCACGTATTTCTCTAGATGTTTTTTTTCTGAGGTTATTGTCGAGGTGTCGCTTTACTAGAGAGGATTTATTGATGCCATTGCTGACACCACAAAAAACAACAGTTGATGGACAGAATGCAGAACAGTGTCATATATTCACCCCAGCACAGAGATATGGGCCTAAATCCATCATTTCTTTGCTCACCATGCCATTCCAGTTTGGACACAGCCATATGCAAATCTGCCTTGACCCTGTGCTCCATGGGAACAGTCCAGCCCGAACTGCCAAGCCAGGTTCTCCCTGGACTGGAAACAAGCATCCTAGGACCGGTTTCAGGCTTTCAGCCCTCATCAGGCGGGATAGCTTCATTCCAGTAGCATGGAGAGCATGGGACTCACGTCTGAGCATACCCGTCCCACTCGGGGTGACAAATGCAAAAACAACAGTTGATGGACAGAATGCAGAACAATGGCTTGGCAGTTCGGGTTGAACTGTTCCCATGAGGCACAGGGTCAAGGCTGATTTGCAAATGGCCATGTCTGACCTGGGGTGGTGTGGAGTGCAAAAAAATGATGGATTTAGGCTCAGATCTCTGTACTGGGGTGAATGTATGACATTGTTATGCATTCTGTCCATCAACTCTTGTTTTTGCATTTGTCACCCCGAGGGGGACGGGTATGCTCAGACGTGAGTCCCGTGCTCTCCACTGGAGTCAAGCTATCCTGGCTGATGACGTGAGTCCCGTGCTCTTCACACCACTGGAGTCAAGCTATCCTGGCTGATGACGGCTCATAGCCAGAAACCGGTCCTAGGATGCTTGATTCCGGTCCAGGGAAAACATGGCTTGGCAGTTCGGGCTGTACTGTTCCCATGAGGCACAGGGTCAAGGCTGATTTGCATATGGCCATATCTGAACTGGGGTGGTGTGGAGTGCATAAAAACGATGGATTTAGGCGCAGATCTCTGTACTGGGGTGAACGTATAACATCGTTCTGCATTCTGTCCATCAACTGTTGTTTTTGGAATTTGTCACCCCGTGTGGGACGGGTATGCTCAGACGTAAGTCCCGTGCTCTCCACACCACTGGAGTCAAGCTATCCTGGCTGATGACGTGAGTCCCGTGCTCGCCACACAACTGGAGTCAAGCTATCCTGGCTGATGACGGCTCATAGCCAGAAACCGGTCCTAGGATGCTTGATTCCGGTCCAGGGAAGACATGGCTTGGCAGTTCGGGCTGGACTGTTCCCATGAGGCACTGGGTCAAGGCTGATTTGAATATGGCCATGTCTGAACTGGGGTGGTGTGGAGTGCAAAAAAAGATGGATTTAGGCCCAGATCTCTGTACTGGGGTGAATGTATGACATTGTTCTGTATTCTGTCCATCAACTGTTGTTTTTGCATATGTCACCCCGAGTGGGACGGGTATGCTCAGACGTGAGTCCCGTGCTCTCCAATCCACTGGAGTCAAGCTATCCTGGCTGATGACGTCTGATAGCCAGAAACCAGTTCTAGGATGCTTGATTCCGGTCCAGGGAAGACATGGCTTGGCAGTTCGGGCTGGACTGTTCCAATGAGGCACAGGGTCAAGGCTGATTTGCATGTGGCCATGTCTGAACTGGGGTGGTGTGGAGTGCAAAAAAAACGATGGATTTAGGCCCAGATCTCTGTACTGGGGTGAATGTATGACATTGTTCTGCATTCTGTCCATCAACTGTTGTTTTTGCATTTGTTACCCCGAGTGGGACGGGTATGCTCAGACGTGAGTACCGTGCTCCCCACACCACTGGAGTCAAGCTATCCTGGCTGATGATGGCTGATAGCCAGAAACCGGTTCTAGGATGCTTGATTCCGCTCCAGGGAAGACATGGCTTGGCAGTTCGGGCTGGACTGTTCCAATGAGTCACAGGGTCAAGGCTGATTTGCATATGGCCATGTCTGAACTGGGGTGGTGTGAGTGCAAAAAAAGATGGATTTAGGCCCAGATCTCTGTACTGGGGTGAATGTATGACATTGTTCTGCATTCTGTCCATCAACTGTTGTGTTTGCATGTGTCACCCCGAGTGGGACGGGTATGCTCAGACGTGAGACCTGTGCTCTTAAATCCACTGGAGTCAAGCTATTCCTGCTGATGATGACTGATAGACAGAAACCAGTCCTAGGATGCTTGATTCTGGACAAGGGAAGACATGGCTTGGCAGTTCGGGCTGGACTGTTCCCATGAGGCACAGGGTCAAGGCTGATTTGCATACAGCCATGTCTGAACTGGGGTGGTGTAGAGTGCAAAAAACGATGGATTTAGGCCCAGATCTCTGTACTGGGGCGAATGTATGACATTGTTCTGCATTCTGTCCATCAACTGTTGTTTTTGCATTTGTCACCCCGAGTGGGACGGGTATGCTCACACCACTGGAGTCAAGCTATCCTGGCTGATGACGTGAGTCCTGTGCTCTCCACACCACTGGAGTCAAGCTATCCTGGCTGATGATGGCTCATAGCCAGAAACCGGTCCTAGGATGCTTGATTTCGGTCCAGGGAAGACATGGCTTGGCAGTTCAGGCTGGACTGTTCCCATGAGCACAGGGTCAAGGCTGATTTGCATGGACATGTCTGAACTGGGGTTGTGTGGAGTGCAAAAAAAGATGGATTTAGGCCCAGATCTCTGTACTGGGGTGAATGTATGACATTGTTCTACATTCTGTCCATCAACTGTTGTTTTTGCATATGTCACCCCGAGTGGGACGGGTATGCTCAGACGTGAGGTCCCGTGCTCTCCAATCCACTGGAGTCAAGCTATCCTGGCTGATGACGGCTGATAGCCAGAAACCAGTTCTAGGATGCTTGATTCCGGTCCAGGGGAGACATGGCTTGGCAGTTCGGGCTGGACTGTTCCAATGAGGCACAGGGTCAAGGCTGATTTGCATGTGGCCATGTCTGAACTGGGGTGGTGTGGAGTGCAAAAAAACGATGGATTTAGGCCCAGATCTCTGTACTGGAGTGAATGTATGACCTTGTTCTGCATTCTGTCCATCAACTGTTGTTTTTGCATTTGTTACCCCGAGTGGGACGGGTATGCTCAGACGTGAGTACCGTGCTCCCCACACCACTGGAGTCAAGCTATCCTGGCTGATGACGGCTCATAGCCAGAAACCGGTCCTAGGATGCTTGATTCCGGTCCAGGGAAGACATGGCTTGGCAGTTCGGGCTGTACTGTTCCCATGAGGCACAGGGTCAAGGCTGATTTGCATATGGCCATATCTGAACTGGGGTGGTGTGGAGGGCAAAAAAACAATGGATTTAGGCGCAGATCTCTGTACTGGGGTGAATGTATAACATCGCTCTGCATTCTGTCCATCAACTGTTGTTTTTGGAATTTGTCACCCCGTGTGGGACGGGTATGCTCAGACGTAAGTCCCGTGCTCTCCACCCCACTGGAGTCAAGCTATCCTGGCTGATGACGTGAGTCCCGTGCTCGCCACACCACTGGAGTCAAGCTATCCTGGCTGATGACGGCTGATAGCCAGAAACCGGTTCTAGGATGCTTGATTCCGGTCCAGGGAAGACATGGCTTGGCAGTTCGGGCTGGACTGTTCCAATGAGTCACAGGGTCAAGGCTGATTTGCATATTGCCATGTCTGAACTGGGGTGGTGTGGAGTGCAAAAAAAGATGGATTTAAGCCCAGATCTCTGTACTGGGGTGAATGTATGACATTGTTCTGCATTCTGTCCATCAACTGTTGTGTTTGCATGTGTCACCCCGAGTGGGACGGGTATGCTCAGACGTGAGGCCTGTGCTCTTAAATCCACTGGAGTCAAGCTATTCTTGCTGATGATGGCAGATAGCCAGAAACCGGTCCTAGGATACTTGATTCCGGTTCAGGGAAGACATGGCTTGGCAGTTCGGGTTGGACTGTTCCCATGAGGCACAGGGGCAAGGCTGATTTGCATATGGCCATGTCTGAAGTGGGGTGGTGTGGAGTGCAAAAAAAGATGGATTTAGGCCCAGATCTTTGTACTGGGGTGAATGTATGGCATTGTTCTGCATTCTGTCCATCAACTGTTGTTTTTGCATTTGTCACCCCGAGTGGGACGGGTATGCTCAGACGAGAGTCCCGTGCTCTCCACACCACTGGAGTCAAGCTATCCTGGCTGATGACGGCTGATATCCAGAAACCGGTCCTAGGATGCTTGATTCCAGTCCAGGGAAGCCATGGCTTGGCAGTTCGGGCTGGACTGTTCCCATGAGGATTTGCATATGGCCATGTCTGAACTGGGGTGGTGTGGAATGCAAAAAAAATGGATTTAGGCCCAGGTCTCTGTACTGGGGTGAATGTATGACATTGTTCTGCATTCTGTCCATCAACTGTTGTGTTTGCATGTGTCACCCCGAGTGGGACGGGTATGCTCAGACGTGAGGCCTGTGCTCTTAAATCCACTGGAGTCAAGCTATTCTTGCTGATGATGGCAGATAGCCAGAAACCGGTCCTAGGATGCTTGATTCCGGTCCAGGGAAGACATGGCTTGGCAGTTTGGGTTGGACTGTTCCCATGAGGCATAGGGGCAAGGCTGATTTGCATATGACCATGTCTGAACTGGGGTGGTGTGGAGTGTAAAAAAAGATGGATTTAGGCCCAGATCTCTGTACAGGGATGAATGTATGACATTGTTCTGCATTCTGTCCATCAACTGTTGGTTTCGCATTTGTCACCCCGAGTTGGACGGGTATGCTCAGAGGTGAGTCCCGTGCTCTCCACACCACTGGAGTCAAGCTATCCTGGCTGATGACGGCTGATATCCAGAAACCGGTCCTAGGATTCTTGATTCCAGTCCAGAGAAGCCATGGCTTGGCAGTTCGGGCTGGACTGTTCCCATGAGGATTTGCATATGGCCATGTCTGAACTGGGGTGGTGTGGAATGCAAAAAAAGATGGATTCAGGCCCAGATCTCTGTACTGGGTGAATGTATGACATTGTTCTGCATTCTGTCCATCAACTGTTGTTTTTGCATTTGTTACCCCGAGTGGGACGGGTATGCTCAGACGTGAGTCCCGTGCTCTCCACACCACTGGAGTCAAGCTATCCTGGCTGATTATGGCTGATAGCCAGAAACCGGTCCTAGGATGCTTGATTCCTGTCCAGGTAAGACATGGATTGGTAGTTCGGGCTGGACTGTTCCCATGAGGCACAGGGTCAAGGCTGATTTGCATATGGCCATTTAGGCCCAGATCTTTGTACTGGGGTGAATGTATGACATTGTTCTGCAGTCTGTCCATCAACTGTTGTTTTTGCATTTGTCACCCCGAGTGGGATGGGTATGCTTTTTGCAATTGCTGACACCACAGCACTCACCAGCATGAAGTGAGCCATGCATCATGGAAGTACCTCTTTGAACCCCACCCTGATAAGCACCAGCTGAGAGTCTCATATATGCTACTGGCACGCCACTCTTATGTCTCTGTGGCATAATCGTTTCTCACTTAATTGAAGTATATGAAAAGCAGCGGGACAAACATTAGACAATAAGCAGTTTTCATATCACAATATGAGAATGTGTAGCTCTTTTTCGCTGCAAGCCCATCAACTTTTGAATAAGTCTAAAAAATTGGAAAGCCATAAAGCAGTAAAAACACTCTAAAGAGACTGCTATGGAGAATTATGTAAACGCTATCCCGTGCTTAGTATTAACCTTTAGAAATATCAATATAGGACTAGCTAGGTTGTGTTAGTGAGACTCAGGAGGTACATCTGCGGGCAAACCCTTAGGTTTGGTCATGAAGCCCTCACACACCAACCTAGTTGGTGTCATGCTTCATCATCGGGCCCACCACAGTGACACCGAATGTGTCCCGGGTGTGCTGCGACTCCAGATTACTGAGGAGCTGGTATGCTTGCTGAGTGTGCAGTGATAGTGAGAATGAACGTGAAAGGTTAAAAGCTATACAGGTGGTCCCAGTTCCCGAGGGTGAAAGGTAAATTATAATATCTGGGCCCCTGTTAGCAAGATAAAAAGGCTGTGGGCGATGTGGAGTGTATTAAGAGCTCCTACGTCCTTGTGGTCTACATGTTTCAGCCAGGCCTTTTGATTAAAACTGGCTTTCCTCAGGACCAATGAGTATGTGTGGGTGACAATAAACTATATTAAGTGACAATGTGTGGTAAAAAGTGTCGCACTCGCTAAGGTGCTGTACGTGTAAGAGGGGGATTCCCTCTACTTTACTGTACATAGAACATAGAGACAATACAGACATACAAGGGAGAACCAGTGAGAATGGTATTTACCAAAACACAACATTTGGCCGACTTCTAGTGTGCGTGAGCGACCTAGAGCGGCAGATAACGTGGCCATGAGCGTTTTCCATGGCTGAGGTGAAATATGGCGGTAAAGTTTAAACGCAGTGGCGGTGGTGGGCTACACAGCGAAACAAGCATAGCGTGAGGTGCAGGTAAGTATGGTACATAATTCCTCACACTTGCTACTTGCTGTTAAAGCCTCATGGGTCACTTGGCAGGGAGGGGAAGAAGACCCTAAACGTTGTAAAAGGTCAAAGTTAGGATGGTACCTGTGGAGAGAAAATGCTGCTTACCCAGAGCGTCGTGTAGAGATCACTCGTTTACTCACGGTATTTCCGATCAGCGTTCTCCTGCGACCTATCGTCCTGCTCCAGTGTCCCGAGTGAACTTTGCATGGCTCAGGCATGGGCTTAAATAGTTTGTTCAATTGGTTGCACCTGGAAAAGGGGAAGAGGGTGCGGTCGCGCTGGCTCTAAGTGCGCGTGTGCAAGGAGACAGTGGCACTCGCGTTGCGCATGCGCGGTGATCAGTTCCAGCGCATGCGTGTACTGCAGATCCCTACACATTAGCGCATGCGCATTGGAGATGTGTAGAAGAACTGTGGCTAGTGTCATGGGAGACGATAGACAACAATAGTAGCGGCATCTGCACACTAGCGCATGCGCTATGGGGAAGTAGTAACCGAAGGGTAATGGCCCATTTGGGACAAGGGATGATTAAAAAGCAACAGTTTAGCGAATTAGAGGCATAGAGGCAAATACAGAGTTGGGACAGACCACGAGTCTGAGCGCAGACAGGGATACAGACTTATTGTTGTTAACACACATGGAATGTTTATCTGGCTAAGGCATTCCACGGAATAGAATCATTGAGCCCCTCTATATGGGTAGAAAGGCGGTAAATCCAGCGTTGCTCTTTGGAGAGCAGTGTTTTCTCATCGCAGTTGGATAGTGCGAATTGTTCAATGACTGTCCAGGTGAAGTCATTTGGGGTATGATTTTGGGTGATGAAGTGTTGGGTCAGCTTGCTGATGTTTTTGCCACAGCGCATTGTACTTCTATGTTCAGTCATCCTGGTTCTGACTTTCCTGGTGGTCATACCGATGTATCTCAAACCACAACGACAGGTGATCAAGTATATTAAGTTGGATGAGTTACAGTTGGTAAATTGTCGTTGTGTCCAGGTTTTTCCATTTTCCAAAGATAATGTTTTGGAAGGGGTAGTCAGGTGGCAGACGCTGCAATTGTAACACGGTTGGTGGCCTGTTATTTCCGGTAGACCCCATGCATTCAAAATTGTCTGGCCTGTTTGTTGTTTCTTTCTGGGTCTCGTGGATACCAGTTGGTCCTTCAAATTCTGTGCTCTTTTGTATGCAAACCGGGGGAGATCCCAGTTCCTGGTGCCTGAATTGATGATCTTCCAATTCTTGCGGATTATGTTGGAGACCTGGTTTGAGGCGGTATTGTAGGTGGTGACACATGTCATGGTGGGTGTTTCTTGTGGTTTGACAAATGTGTCAAGAAGAGCCTCTCTGTTCTGGTTACGTGCTCTTTTGCAGGATTTTGAAATGATTCTGGATGGGTAACCCCGGTCTTCCAACTTGTGGACCAAGGCTTTTGACTGGTGTTTAAAATCGTGGAGGTTGCTGCAGTTCCGGCGTATGCGCAGAAATTGCCCAAATGGCAAATTCTCCCTCAGGGGTCTGGGGTGGAAACTGTCAAAGCGCAACAAAGAGTTCCTGGATGTCGGTTTGTAGTGAGTGGTTGTTGTTAGGCCTCCCTGATCAGGTCTTATATTGAGGTCCAGAAATGCTAGTTCTGTTGGGCTGCTGGTGCAGGTGAATTTGAGAAACGGGTCAAGATTGTTGATCCAAGTGAGGAAGTCTTTTAGTGTCTCCTCATTGCCCTCCCAGACAATGAAAATGTCGTCGATATATCGATGCCAAATCGTTATGTTACCTGAGTAGGGGTTCGTGGGGGCCTCGATGTTCGTCTGTTCAAAATGGTGGACGTATAGCCCCGCCACGCTGGGCGCAAAGACACTCCCCATAGAGGTCCCATTGGTTTGTAGGAAGAATGTGTCCTCATATTCAAAATAATTCTCTTTCAATGCTAATGAGGCGCAGTCCAGGATGAAGTGACGAGGGGTGCGGTGTTGCCAATCAATCTCCATCAGGACATCGTGGAGTACCTTGAGTGTGGCATCTTGGGGGAGGCTCGTATATAAGCTCTCAATATCCAGTCCGACCAGGAGATGTTTATCTGGGTCGAACCTGACATCTCTGATGATGTTGAGGAGATGTTTCGTGTCCTGGATGTAGGATCGAGTTTTCTGAACTAACGGGTTGAGGTAGTGATCACAGAACCGTGATAGTGGTTCAAGAAGTGATTTGATGCCTGACACTATGGGTCTGCCCGGTGGTGGGGTGACCCCTTTGTGCACTTTGGGCATGATGTAGAAATAGGGTACTTTTGCGTCACGTGTATTAAGATATTCAGCTTCTTGCTTCGAGATGTAGTCTGCGTCAGCAGCCTCTTGTACTAGTTCTGTGATCGTTTTCTGTAAATCTTTAGAGGGGTCTCTCTGTAATATTCTATAGTTGCGAGTGTCGCTTAGAAGTCTGCGGCACAACGACAATTTACCAACTGTAACTCATCCAACTTAATATACTTGATCACCTGTCGTTGTGGTTTGAGATACATCGGTATGACCACCAGGAAAGTCAGAACCAGGATGACTGAACATAGAAGTACAATGCGCTGTGGCAAAAACATCAGCAAGCTGACCCAACACTTCATCACCCAAAATCATACCCCAAATGACTTCACCTGGACAGTCATTGAACAATTCGCACTATCCAACTGCGATGAGAAAACACTGCTCTCCAAAGAGCAACGCTGGATTTACCGCCTTTCTACCCATATAGAGGGGCTCAATGATTCTATTCCGTGGAATGCCTTAGCCAGATAAACATTCCATGTGTGTTAACAACAATAAGTCTGTATCCCTGTCTGCGCTCAGACTCGTGGTCTGTCCCAACTCTGTATTTGCCTCTATGCCTCTAATTCGCTAAACTGTTGCTTTTTAATCATCCCTTGTCCCAAATGGGCCATTACCCTTCGGTTACTACTTCCCCATAGCGCATGCGCTAGTGTGCAGATGCCGCTACTATTGTTGTCTATCGTCTCCCATGACACTAGCCACAGTTCTTCTACACATCTCCAATGCGCATGCGCTAATGTGTAGGGATCTGCAGTACACGCATGCGCTGGAACTGATCACCGCGCATGCGCAACGCGAGTGCCACTGTCTCCTTGCACACGCGCACTTAGAGCCAGCGCGACCGCACCCTCTTCCCCTTTTCCAGGTGCAACCAATTGAACAAACTATTTAAGCCCATGCCTGAGCCATGCAAAGTTCACTCGGGACACTGGAGCAGGACGATAGGTCGCAGGAGAACGCTGATCGGAAATACCGTGAGTAAACGAGTGATCTCTACACGACGCTCTGGGTAAGCAGCATTTTCTCTCCACAGGTACCATCCTAACTTTGACCTTTTACAACGTTTAGGGTCTTCTTCCCCTCCCTGCCAAGTGACCCATGAGGCTTTAACAGCAAGTAACAAGTGTGAGGAATTATGTACCATACTTACCTGCACCTCACGCTATGCTTGTTTCGCTGTGTAGCCCACCACCGCCACTGCGTTTAAACTTTACCGCCATATTTCACCTCAGCCATGGAAAACGCTCATGGCCACGTTATCTGCCGCTCTAGGTCGCTCACGCACACTAGAAGTCGGCCAAATGTTGTGTTTTGGTAAATACCATTCTCACTGGTTCTCCCTTGTATGTCTGTATTGTCTCTATGTTCTATGTACAGTAAAGTAGAGGGAATCCCCCTCTTACACGTACAGCACCTTAGCGAGTGCGACACTTTTTACCACACATTGTCACTTAATATAGTTTATTGTCACCCACACATACTCATTGGTCCTGAGGAAAGCCAGTTTTAATCAAAAGGCCTGGCTGAAACATGTAGACCACAAGGACGTAGGAGCTCTTAATACACTCCACATCGTCCACAGCCTTTTTATCTTGCTAACAGGGGCCCAGATATTAAAATTTACCTTTCACCCTCGGGAACTGGGACCACCTGTATAGCTTTTAACCTTTCACGTTCATTCTCACTATCACTGCACACTCAGCAAGCATACCAGCTCCTCAGTAATCTGGAGTCGCAGCACACCCGGGACACATTCGGTGTCACTGTGGTGGAGCCCGATGATGAAGCATGACACCAACTAGGTTGGTGTGTGAGGGCTTCATGACCAAACCTAAGGGTTTGCCCGCAGATGTACCTCCTGAGTCTCACTAACACAACCTAGCTAGTCCTATATTGATATTTCTACATATAATCAGGGGACCCGGACTAGCTTACCTAGTCCTCTCTCTCCCTTTTGATTTGCTAGTATTAACCTTTAACACAGAAATTTCCTTAACTGCTCATAAATTGCACAATCAGTCGAAGGGCATAATGGACTACTTTAAGTCTCACACACTGTCCAGTAAAATAACACATACCCACACTTGTGGTCAAGGGCACACAAAGGGGAATAAAAGAGATACCAAAGAATTAACAACTCTAAATAGCAAAGATTCTAGGAACATTTACACTTCAATTATATAGGCGTTTATCAGGCTTATAAGACCTAGATTATTCAAATGAGATAAACTGGAGTACAATCAAGGAAATGCCCAATGAAGGTCCGAACTTAATACATGATGTACAGACCGAGCACATTGGGATTGCAGACTACATTATCAGTAGAAAATTCATTATGTCACCAATACTTACTCTGAGTCTTGAGCCAACGCACGTTAAAGCTAAGTCAAGAGATGTAAAAGATAAGACTGCTGGTCAAACATCTCCAATGTGTCTAACAGATTTAATAGATCCATACACGATACCTGAATCATAAATAACAGTTCCGCCTATATTCCTGGACACTATAATCATAAAAGGTCTATTACTAATATTTAACTATAAAGTCATGAAAACATGCACCAGCAAAAAGACCCATATTTCACCTCAAGAAAAAACAAGCATTGGCATAGCCAATAGATCTCGCCTTTGGAACCTTATACGTTTTTTGCCATGCAAAACAATCTGGGTGCTTAACATTTACAGGTTTTACTACGTGTTGCACTAGATGGCTATGTGGGCGGTGTTGCAAGCAAAACAAACGTACACCTTTCATAGCATTGTAGGTTTTGAACTGCTCACATATGTTAATGGCGACAGGAAACTGCTTCACCAGATTTAAAGTCTGCAGCGGTAGCTATGAAACCATGCCTCCTGTTGCTAACATATATGTCCCTGAATGTCAAAGAACGTGGTGAATAATGTTGAAATCGTTTACATGTTGGCATCTTAATATTCACGTTTTAGCAGCAAGGCATCGTGCTGCTCCACATCATTGTTCTAGGTTGTGTGGAAGGATGTTTACTAAGGAGTGAATCTGTTTGGATTGTAACTAAAGGATGGCGCTTGTCTGGTTATTTCACCCAGTTTGATATTTTGCTTGAAATGCTGCGTAATTGAACATTATAATTTAATACATTTGCACCTTTAAATTAGTATGTGTATAACAGTTTTTTTAATCAAAAAGTTTTAGTGTTTGAAGGTAGCATATTATTTTTATTGGATTGTTTCCTTTGTATCTTTGAAATGTTACATTCACACACTTCCTTTGTGACATATGCGCCTCACCAGGTGTAGGAGGCACTATATATAATGCAATTACAATTACAATATAAAAAGTAAAACTCCGCCTTTTACACCTAAAAAGAAAGCGTAATACTGATTGCAGTTCAAAACCGTAATCTAATAAAAGTGAAATATAGAGAAAACGTTGTTTCCGTGTTTTAAAATCACTGTAGGGTTCCTTTCATCCTTTCACCAACCTTTAGCAACTTTTGAAGAATGTGGCTGACTCACACTTATTTTTTTTATCAAAGGGGCACCAGAATGTGTTCACACGTGGCGTGGGAAAACAGAAAACTTGCTGCTATTATTTTGGGGTGTACTTGAAATATATGAGACACTACATTAGCATGCCAGTCACGATTGTTATCATGGTTACATGCTGAATTTGTGTTGTTTTAAGGCACAACGCCAGACCATAAATCACATGATGTTAAACCGCCAATAGCTCCAGGACCCTGGCTCTCAAGAATGGACGTCGTTCTCAGTAGCAATAAAAGGCAAGTCTGCTGTTTCTTTTTGTGATTTTTTTCCTTTGAAATAAGTCAAGTAAAAGTTCATAAAAGTGAACATTGGCAAGGTAGCATTTTGAGTAATTGAAGAGCTATTTCTTTCGGCAAACAATACCAAAACAGTTGTTTGTTTAAAATAAATATGTAAATCTTTCAGGGAGCAACCAGTAATGACCACAGTAATCTCAGGCCAGTTGGAAGGTGGGCTGATGGACAAGCATTTGACCCCAAGGTACAAACCGGGGAAGGGAGGGGGAGGAGAGAAGGGGGGACAAAGGAGTCACCTGTCAGCACCTATGAAGGGTTAGTGAAGATTAATATCTGGATGTTTAATAACTTGTCAAAAAATGAAGGACTGGGCCAGATAGAACAGTACTGAAGTGGTGCCCTTCGAGACTTATTTTTAAAGGGAAGAACGTCCATGGGAGGGGAATGGGAAACAACCCACATGGGTTGTGATTACTGGTATATATCTTAGGCCAAGGAAATGAGAGGGCCCAGAAACGGGTATAACTGCAAGCCCGCTCAATGCAGAACATGAGAGTCCGCATTGAATCTTCCTGAAAAGCAGTTCAAAAATACGCACCCAGCAGGAGAGATTACTGGTGCTGAAGTGCCGCGTCTGACCGCCAATATAGGCGGCAAGGGCCAAGAGACACTGGGGCCACGGTGCTGACGTGAAATTGAAAGAAAATGAAAGTGAATAAAAAGACCAAGCCTGAGTGTGGCGTGGGCCAGGGGACCCGGAGCTCGAATGCTGCCGGTCAAAAGGAGTCTTTAATAAGTGAGCAGGAGCAGCTAACACTGGAAATGATGGCATGAGGCGAAGGAGAGCACTGAGCAGGTAGTCGGTCCCTGAAAGTCTCAGTAACTTGAGACGAACACACTGGGACTGGAGGGTGGCATGAAGCAGAGGAGAGCCCCGAGCTGATAGCCGGAGCGTGGGTACTCACGTGAGTAGGAGACCGTTGTCTCCCGAGGCAGGTGTCCGGACTGGTAGATGCAAAGAAGCTACCGGGTGCCGGTGTTTAAATTGTTTGAATGACCAGAAGCCCGCCGACTACGCTGGGAAATGTGGTATCATCCCAAAGAGTGCCGGGAGATGTAATACCAATGCCCACAGCATGAAAAAGAGTCGTGCTGCTGGGAAATGTAGTTAAATCCCAAGGTGTGCGAGGAAAGAAAGTTCCAACAGCCACAGCATAGAAAAGAAACAAACGGAGCCGCACAAGACCAGCAAGTGGAAAGTGTGGTCTGGTCTCAAGGCGAATGGGACAAGAAGTCCCTTCACTCGTAGTTATGGAAACAGGTCATGTGTTAGACCGGCGGCGGCATAGAAGAACAAGCGCGTGCACCTTGCGCTGAAAGTAAAAAGAAAAAGTTTGCAGAGGAGAGGAGGAGGAGGCAGCAGAGGGAGGGGAGAGAGGAGGGGGCCTACCCCTGCTTCCCTTGCGGGAACAAGCAGGAACCATCTGTTAATTACAAACAGATGGTTTCAAAGCTCGCTCCCACAAGGGAATCGCCAAATGTGCACGCATTGCCATTGAAAGCAATGCAACACGTGCACATTTTTGGGCCAAAAACTGAATCCATTCCTAAAGGTCGCCTCCTATGCAGCGCATGTATGCTGCGTAGGCGAGACCTAAACATGAATGTTCCGTTTACCACTCTAGATCCATGCCTATCTCGGAGGAATCCCTCAAAACTGAGGACAGTTACATACTGCTGTTCTGCAAGGAACTCCCTCACTATAAAGTTTATGACGTGTCCAACATGCATCACAAATGACCCTCTATGAATGAAGTTGTATACGTACAGCAGCACAGAGAACTGGTTATGGCCAATTATAGGGCTGATGCACGCATAAATAGGGTCATAAATTTAGACAAAAGCAGAATCAAAGACTTTGATATAATCCCAGAAATCATCACAGATGAGCCTATCGCCATTACCAATAAAGATGACATTAATCTGATTAAAGTAAGAATGCTCACAAGACAACTAACAATACAGATGTTAATACATCACTAGCCTGGTGACCTTCATTAGATGCATTGCTGTCTCTAATTGTTCAGTCTCTCCGGACTCATTCAGGAAAGATGGACACTCAATCTTTGGAAATTTACACAGCTGCAATTGATTCTAAACAAAACAATTAAAATGTGTTGATATACAGAGTACAGAACGAGAACAAAAAATTGGAGGGAACATGGTACTATTACTCCGTTATTGATAAGTTGGTCTCACTGTCTGTCATAATGCAAACAGTAATTTGTGACCTAAAACAAGGACTTGCGGAATTGAAAAATCCCCAAATAGATGAATGAATGAAATGAATGAAAGGAGTTTTATAGAGCGCGAACAGCTGCCCTGAGGCGTCCAGGCGCTAATGAGTAGAAGAAACTTCTGCTGGGGTGGATCGCTGGTGAGGGTGAGTTATTAGAGTCCTATTGGTTGAAAAGGAAGGTATTAAGGACAGAGGAACTTAGTAATTGCTGCACACATGCTGCATGTGGGAAAAGTGGAGAAAAACACAATGAGGTGGAATCTGTGGACATCACCATTGAGGGAACCCAAAAAAGTAATAAGTGAAATGGAGCCTGTGTCAGAACCAGATACAATGTATAAAAAGAACAAGAAACAAAAGAAAAAAAAGAACGTCAGGGCCAGAACAATCATACCTTAAGGCTACCAGAGGGACAACGAGTATATAAAATATTTGAAAAGGAAAGTACAATAAAGCTACGAAATTCTCTACCTAAGAATACTGGCACAGAATGTCTTCCAAGAACCTCCCCAGACATTGCCTAAAGGCCTGACTGAAGACTCTGATTTGAAACATCACAGACTCCAGATAAAAGTGTAGGAGTTCTACCTGCGTATTTAATTTAAAACTCATCGAATAAGGCCCAGTCTAAGACACAGTACCCTGGCGGATAAAGATAAACTTCCATCTATAATGTGTTCTTCGCCTTATGAGACGAATAATAAAGTATCCAATGAGGATTTGAGTGTTAGAAACTCATTAGGAATTGATACAGGAGACTTAACGCCATAACTAACCCTAACCCAATGCTTATTGATTATCATTTCGCTGAAGCGATTGATCATAAGGAATCAGCAAGTGGATACATGTAAGCAGTATCAGTGTCGGCACCAGAAAAGGAGCTGCACCTATACTCTGAGCAAGGTCCATTTAGGTCATCAGTACCTATGGGAAATATTCCAACAGCCTCAATGGGTGCTACTAACAAAGAGCAACACATTTCAAAGCCAGAGGAAGCAAAAAAGAACAAGGGTGGGTGATTGATTGATTGAGTGATTGGCTTGAATTGGTGATTCTAGGGATGTGAGTTTGCACCCACAATGCATGTCCAGAGGGAGTGTGGATACGCTAAACAGAAGTAATATCTTAAATTCTGTGGAGCTCTCCTGGGCCTTAATGAGATCTGCTCCACAGATATTGAAAGAATCGCTTTCCAACTGCCACAAGGAGGGGGTGGCAATGAGAGCACTGTAGTAACATTTCAAAGCAGCAAAACCGTTACATCCATGATGGATAACAGCACACCGTTAAAAGAGTGGGGGGTTAAAATGTCTCTCCCATCCCTCCCGGTCTTCCTGGAGGATCAAGAAATCAATTTGCAGTGAAACCCTAATGAAGCTGGCCAGGTGGACTCATCAACTAAAAGTTGTAGCATCCTACAGTGTGTGATTGGCTGTGAAATGTCTCAAGGGCCACATATCTCAACTTTAAAGTGACCACTTTGTTAAATAAAACCAACTATTATAATAGGGTTACACCTTCTACAAACTCCCAGCGAATGGTGACTGTAGTTGGCTGCCCGGGACTCTTTTTCTAGATCCTAACCGAGCAAATGCTAAGCATTTAACAGCCCAGGAAATTGGGCTGTATTCATGGAGTATCAGGGGACTAAAATTTGCTTTGCAACATGCAGAAACAGTAACCATGCTGAAAAACTTTCTTATTGTTTGTGTTAAAAAAACATAGACAGTGGAATCATAATATTTAGAAGACTTCACAGAATATTCCGTTCCTACTATACCATCAAAGTGTGGAGGCCATCCGCCTTGCAGGGGTCACCATCTACATCCACAACTCAAATAGGGCTGAGAAAATTGAAATCCTGGTTATCTTGAGTCATATGACAATTCTTCAGATAAATTGTTTAAATGCACAATTAAACACAGATCATATGTATTATTTATCCTATGTAATTTTATTTTAACTCAATATTTGTTACCAGTAGTCTGGAATTCCAGATTGGGGTTGCTGGACCCCAGTTAGTTTTTTAATTTGCCCACAGCTTATTGGTGGAAGGTCCTTCAGAGCCCGGAACCGCGTCCATACAGTGTTCTGCTCAACCTGACACGGTGCATAATCTGGTGCACATACCTTTGGTGACAGTTCATTTCCTTGTAGACTGGCTCCTATAGGGTTTGCACACCGTTACGGGGCTATAGTACCTTTTTATTGGTTTTATGCCTTGGTACATTTCCCTACTGTTATTTTAACTTGATGTTTGTTAGCAGTTGTCTGGAAGTGTAAGGGAACCTGCACTTCCAGACTGGGGTTGCTGGACCCCAGTTAGTTGTTAGGTCTCGCCTAGTGACGCAGCGCATGCGCTGCTCGCTTGGCGAGATCTATTGTCGTTGTTTTTTCGGTGAAATGGGGACAGGAGATGTCCACGGGTACAGACAGGCGGTGTGCACGTGTACGGCTCGTGTCGGCTCGCGTCGTTTGAGCATTTTCAATTTCTGACTGATTGTGTTCCTCCTTTGCTTAAACCCTACAGACCAGTGGGCAGTACTCCTAAAAAATCATAGCATTGCTTTGTTTTAGTATAACTGTGCATAGTAATGAAAATCAATTCATAGTTCACAAAACATTTCAAAGTGTTTGCTTGTTATATTATTGTTAGTGTTACTGCTGCCACCTGGTGGCAGAATAAAAACAAGCACATCAGCCACTAAGCAGCGTGGGGATGCATTTTTCCAACATCAAATCTTCACACTAACGATTTCACAAGTTCTTCTCCTTCCATTTTAGCTCTCAGGACCAATACGGACAGCTGTGAGTTAGTGTCGCTAGGGATTATGTGCTTCACGTGGGGTATCCTCGGGTCGGTTAGATTGAGGTTTTCAGATCACCAAATCTTAAGCTCCTTGACCTTTTATATAATGAAGTATGACCCTGTCTATTCATTCTCAAGCACCCTGCCCCTCCCCCACTTCAACCAAAGTGATACTTTAGACCTGCTGTCCAGAGGTTAATCTGGTGGCTTTAATGTCTCAGCAGTAGTTCAGTGAAGATGGACTCGCTTCATTATTAGTCCTGGATTTCTCCTTTGGCCTAAACTACCACAGCTGTGCTGTAAGTTGAGATTTTAAAATGTACTCACACCCCTTTTCCTACAGACATATTGAAACTACGACATGATGCTTTAAAATTCATCCAAAATAGTAAAGCCTACCTCCTTATAAGCAAACAGGAAAGATGGCGGAACATTGCCACTTAATGTTCCCTCTTATCATTTTTCTATATATGTGGCAACAGTATGTTTGCGTGCACAATTTTCACGACTGTGCAGAATCAAGAGTAGCTTTGATCTGCCACATGGGAGGGGTGCTCTTGGCAGAGATAGGTGGATAGGTACCAGAGGTAGGTGGCTGACATGGCCTCGCCAAGATGATTATCAAAAAACTGTCAGAAAAGGAGATGCAAGTTGCACCTAACATCATTCATTGAGTGATTGATGTGCAATGCAGCAGCCTGTCGGTGTATATGTGAATTTTCTTTCCATCCCAAGCACTATATGGATACAAATGCAACAATTCATGTACAAGAGATAAATCATTTTGTCAGAGTTGTTCCTGGGCTGAAAGCTGGCATAGGAAATTACACGTGGCAAATGTATCAGAGCAGGAACTCTGCACCTCCGCTCTACATTCACTGCTTGTCACTTGATAACATATAAAGAGAAACACAGAGATGATTAGCTCAAGCTCTGTACTTGGGTAAGATATGCAGGACTTTAAATTCTGTAGAGATTTCAGGAATTTTTTTCCATGATCTAATTTCATTTATATTAAACAATCAAATAGCACAAATGATATTTTACTCCTACTGCATATCTGACAGTTTTAAATGCTGAAAATAACAAGTTTTACTATTACCCAATTTAATGGTTTTACATTTACCTACCTCGGAATGATGGACGACTGAGTCAGCTTAGCCAAGATTCCAAATGTGACTAGCTGATCACCACATAGGTCATCAGAAAACATTCAACTCCGTGAACTATTCTGCCAGCTTCTATACTGAACTGTTTTTGACACTAATTAAGTGTTTAATGCTACTTACAGAAACCAGTTTACAAACCTTAGAATGACAAGTTTGAGTTGCTGGCTGACCACATGCAGGTGTTTGCAGCGGGCTCATAATGCACTCAGCTTACTTGTCCATCATTGTAACTTTTCACCTACGGTCTACATAATGATTTCTCAAGCCCTGCATTAACTCACTGAGCTACCTTACATAGACTGTAAATATGTGGCCTTGACACCACATGCAATAATATAAAGTATATATATTCACCATCAAAGGTATACCTGTCACTGAGATTACACACACTGGTATCTCCAGAGAATTAACGCCCTGAGCTGTCTTATTAACAGTATTATACATTGGGATTTGCTGGCTACAGGTGGATGTCTGTAGCAGCTGGCTTAACCTCAGAAACTGCCAGTGTATGACAAATCAATAAAGGCAGGCTGATAGGGTAAGGTACTATGGCCACCATGCTCATTTACTCACCCATAGTATGAGGAGGTTGGGAAGGCCTATGGCCATACACGTTACCGAGTATGCCTGCAGCCCTTTGTAAAGTTGTTCTCCTATTGATGGGAAGACAATCGATAGGCTTCCCCTATACAAATGAACCATACATTTGGTGTTTAAATGGTTTCCTTTTCTGCTTTGTGAAGAGACATGTGAGAGGGTGACAAAAGATGGAATCCCCAGCACAGCGCTACCCTCTGGGATCATAATGAGGTGTGAGGAGCTGCTAGTGAAGCGAGGAGACAGAATTCCTTTAGAGGAGCTAGGAAAGGCCTGCTCAATGGAAGGTGTCACGCCTTACGTCCAAGAGAGTCATTTTTAGGTCTCGCCTAGCGACGCAGCGCATGTGCTGCTCGTTTGGCCAGATCTATTGTCGACGATTTTCCGGCAGAAGGGGGACAGGAGATGTGCATGCAGCAGACAGGCGATGTGCACGTGTACGGCTCGCGTCATTTGAGTACAATGCGCAGATGGCATGCTTTCACTTTCCTAGTTTGGATCTGCTCAGAAACGCTCAACGGCACAGAGAAGCCACCTCGGGCACAGAGGAGCCACCTCGTGGCCGCATCGTCGCTGCGTGCCCCTAAGAGCTGGCTGAGCGGAATATTGCTGCGTTGTAAAGGATTATCCAAACAGCTGTCGAGAGGGTGCTGGAACGGGCACCAAACACCATGGGATTTTCGATTGGCTCTGTACGTCAGTGGCTGGCTGCAGCTCGTGCAGTTTATAACAATCTGTGCTAGTTCCTCAGCACGCTGCTGCACTCATTTGGAAGTGTGAATGACGCAAGTTTCACTTTGCCACTTTCTCGTTGTGATACCTGTAGTATTGCGTTGGTGGCACACCACTTCCAGTCCTAGACTGCGCATGAAGTGTGCTGGGCCAAGTGCAAGTGAGCTGTCTTTTGTAATTGAACTAGGAAAACTTAGACCTGTGGCCTGAGAGAGTTCTAAATAGCAGTAGGTACCAGGCCTAAAACATGCGATTGATTTTTGTTCACGCTTTAGTTCTGCAGCTGTTGCATGTTTTTTTTTCAGCTTGTCTGAAGCAGCAGTGTAGACAGGGTGACTAGCAAAGACACCTTAGAGTGGAAGTGTGCCTCTGGTTGCACATGCACGAATATGATGTGAACAACTACATTTTGGAGGATGGGGCAAATCACTGTTCTGTGAGAAGTGAACAATTAAAGTGTTAATTAGTTTAAGGCCTCTGAAAGGCATCCATTGTGAAATTTCTAGCCTCATGGAGTCTTTTCTGTTCTCTTGTAGGGTGAGGTTTGAACTACATCCTTCCTTCCCCAGCGTAAGTGAGCATGGTACATTTTCAGGTCCATATGAACTGTTTTGTGGATTCTCAGTTGTCCGAGTGGACAAATGTTGCTTAGTAGGAGCAAAGTTAAAACCCAGCCTCATAGGGTTGTGGTTTTGTCTTTCTAAAGCCTGCATTTGATGTTATGTGGCCTGTCCCCAATAATCCTGATGGTTATAGGCCTAAAAGTCGTGCTTATGTGGTGTTGTTAAGTGGTTTATGGGGTCGCCATTGCATAAATTTCCCTAGTCTGTTGGTTGGTCACGCATTTCCTCTTGGTAGAATATTGTGTAATAATCTTGTGATTGCTCAAGTTGAAATCTACAGCCCTAACATCAAACCGTTATTTTGACCTGTTTTTGAAAGGTGCTTTTCCTTTCTATCCTATCTTATCCACTTTTTTCTGTTTATATGATGTCTTATTTTATTTTTATTTATTATTTATGTCTTGTTTTGCGATGGTTGGGCCTGGCATTTCTAAATCCTGCAGACGGGGGCGCCGGTTGAATTTCTCTGTTTTATTTGATTCCTTCATGCAATCTATATTAAAGAGTTCTATTTTTTATACAAAAAATTACCACAAATACAGGTATTTGGAAAAGTGTATTGAGTAATTCCAAAGTCCCATGTAATAAAACCTCCAGCTCAAGAATAAAGCAAACTATAACCTAACATTTTCCCTTTGTCTTTCATCAAAACTCAGACAACCACACACACTCCCTCTCTTAAATAAACCCTATGGTGGCCCTACATTTTCTGTCCCCTTCTACATCTTATTCGCCAATGGTAATCCTATTGTAAAGCTACTTCCTTCCCTATCTGCCCACAGCCGCCTCTACTGAGCTGTACTGTCTCCCATCCAACGTATTTCATAATTCCTAACTACTTCAGAACATGCTCTAACAGCAGTAAGGTTTACCCCAAATAACTCAGACCTGTTCCATCAAAAAAGTCTGCATATTTAGTCAGACGTAACTTAACCAGAAAACCCAAGCCTTAACCCCACAGTAGCAGAAAAACAATATTAGGCAGATGTTGGGGACTGTAATAAAAGACTAAAGCTGCCAGGTGTACAGGATTTCCAAAAAATATGCTGTCCTGTATGCGGGGGCCCCAGCTCTATGTACCACTAAGCCCCCCCTACGGCCCCTAACCTAGTCCCTTCCCCAGTGGCACAGTGGACCGTGCCACCAGCCCAAAAAGCTGGGTAGTGAAGATTTTACCTGACCTACACTCCACCCAGGGATGCATGTTTTCTTATATTCAGCCTAATGGTGAAATGTTAAGTCCTATATATGATGTGCTTGGAGGAATCTCGCTAGATAGCTTATCCATAGTATATATGGACGTAGAGCAGGAATGTTAATTGCTGTATATCGGGCCTTGGTGGAAGCCTGCTAGGGTACATGTTGCTTCTTTTGACATACTCTTTGATGGGCCTCTCTGTCCACTGAAAGAGGGTAGCCTTCTCCTCCTCTGGGGTCTGATCATTTGATTTTGTGCTCACTTTGCTTATTTCACCTACACAAAATAATGCACACCCAAAAAGCACTTTACACTATCGTCTATATGCTCCTATGCCATTAGATTTCTCTCCCCAAGTAAACCTTGAACCTTAGTGAATACATCCCTGCTTTTCCTGGCTCCCCAAAGAACATGACGTGCTTCTTACCTAAATACTTATCTTACTTTACTAATGTTCAGAGCATCAGTAAGCATCCATTGTCTCCTCCAATCCTCACAAGGTCCAATCAAAGTGGTAACCTGCCAGCCTCAAAGCAAAAGGGAGATTTAAGAAGGTACAAGAAGAAATTGAGGAATCTGATCATCCTACATTTTGGGCCTTGTAGTGGCTCGCTGTTTCCCGATGCACCCTCCTTTCCCAGATGGGCCTATCACTAATTTGACATGTAATTCTTCGTGTGCATATTTGACTAGTATAGGGTAAAATGCATGTAGTATACTGTGGCAAACTGTTGTTTATACTGAATATTTCTGTATAGCTACGGGATGTTATGTTATATTTTCCTATCTATTACTATGGTATTTAATATATGCAAAGAACGAAATGCAATAAAGATATTCAAACAAAAAAAAAAGAAATTGTGGAATTCTTAATTTGGGTATCAAAATTCTACTCGTACATCCTCTAACATAAACGGGCTTTGGTAGTGAGCTTTGCTGAGAAATCGCTTTAACTGGAACTGAGAGAAGAGAAACACGCATTTGCAACTCAATAGGTCTCACATTTACGCGAGTTTGAGCTAATGACATTGCAGATAATAATGCCTTTTATTTTTGTTTTTGTTTTAAAAACATAAATAAAAGTCATTGTTATTTACAATGCCAATTGCTGAATGAAACTCTCGTAAGTGCGAGACCTATTGCATTGCAAATGCTTGTTTAATTTGCCCACAGCTTACTGCTTGACGGTCCTTCAATCAGACACCTCTCCTAACACCACGGCCTACTTCAGAAGCCGGGAAGCGCGTCCACGTGCAGCGGGTGGGCCACTGGCGTGCCAAAGGTGCCCCAAAGGCAAGCCTATCGGCACCTGCCCTTGCCGGATAGCGCAGAGCGCCAGAACTCCTGACCAGAGGCGTCATTGGCACTAAACGGACAAGGTACGTGACCTACATGTCCACGCTAAAAGACATCATGTAATATTTGTCAATATCTGTTTTTAGATCCTCAGTCCATACAAACCAATACTAAAAATGCCTCGGCTAATCCCGTCTATAAAACGCACAAAGACCAAGACACCCATAAAGTCAAATGTCATATGAATAATACCTTCTCTCTTATTAAATATGCTGCCGAACTTATGGACCAGCGCAAAACAGACATCGCCTTTCTAACAGAGACTTGGGCCGATGCAGCGTCTGGCCCTGATTTTATGGCCTGCTTACCAGGTGAATATGAAGTAGTTAGACATGTCAAACTATAAAAAATGCATCACTGTGCGATAAAAATACTAGCCAAACTTCTCTCCCATTAAAATTCTGAGGCGTTGCTTTAATTCTTACACATTTAAGGGGCCTACTTATTTATCGAGCTCCAGGCCCTAAAGAAAATGTTATTCAATCCCTTTTGGGAGTTATGGAAACCTGTTCGATTACCTTACTTTCACCATTCTATGTGATTTTAACTGTTATTTGGAACAATTAGCCGACGCTAACACGAGTTCCCTCCTAGACTACCTGCAAAGTTTTGGGTTGGTTCAAACAATTAAGCTCACAACGCATATTGCTGGTCACATCCTGGACGGCGTATTTTCTAATGATCCTAATTTAAATATCGAGAAAGTACTAACTCTCACCTGGACAGACCACAAAGGTGTCTTTTTTTAATCTTATCTTACCTAGCAATAGATGTACATCCATGTAAGGACCCTCATCATACAAGTTTCGAGCATGGAACAAAAGTGATAACACTAAATTAGCTGATAACAACTACATTACCAACATCATATGTGGATATTGAGCAGACCTCACTCACGCTAAACTCATGGATAAGTAGGGCGATTTCACAAGTAGCACCATATAGAAATAAAACAACCTACCATAAAACACACTCTGCAGCCTCGTTCTCTCCAGAACTAAGGGAGCTAAAGAAAAAGTGTAGACAACAGGAACCGATATGGAGAGCAAAAATAGTGCACATGAATAAGAAAATTACAAAAGGTTATTAAAATATTATAAAGCATTCATCAAAGAGACCAAGACAAAACGTTACCACAATAAAATCAAAGAAGCCAGAAATCCCCCCTAGAAACTAATTAAAACAGTTCAAACTCTAATCACTTACAAAGCAAACTAAAATAAAACCCTAGTTAATCAAGAT
The DNA here is from genome assembly GCF_964261635.1 of Lissotriton helveticus. NCBI lineage: Eukaryota > Metazoa > Chordata > Amphibia > Caudata > Salamandridae > Lissotriton > Lissotriton helveticus. Next base: position 149,991,577 of record NC_136058.1, on the reverse strand, counting down.
TTCTGTGAAAAAATGGCCTAATTCTTTTTTAATAAGGTGAACAACATATTTAAGGAGTTTAATTATCTCACAATTCCGCCCCTCTCTAACCTTGGCAGAGACATAGCGCAGAATACCATCAGCTGTGAGTCTTCATATTTTCTAGACCCATTCACACTAGTCACAACTGAGCAAATTGCCTCTGGGCTAAAAAAGATTACATCGGGATCCCCAATTTATTGCCATCCAAAGGTACTGTACATGGTGTCGGATATGATTGCACTTTAGCTCACATCCCTCTCCTTTTCGCTGACAAACTATCCGACCTTCTCACTCTCACCTCCCTTTCAGACGCAAAAAACATCTTCTTAGGAGATTTCAACATCCACTGGAACAAAGGAACTGATCCCACGGTCATGCGCCTCATCCACCTTCTTGAGTTGAATGACCTCAAGCAATTATGCCATAAGCCTACCCACATCAAAGGAGCCACACTCAATGTGATCATCACCAACACTGATTTGGCATCCCTCACCAATATCATCCCGATCGACTGGTCTGACCATCACCTAATTCTGTTTGAGATAGCTACCAGAGCCCTTTCGCTCACTACAATAAATACCAAATCTACTAAATGGATTAGAAAACTTAAACAAATCCCACCAGGTGTTCTTGAGGATAAACTACCAGCTCAACTTCATCTCACCCCGCACTCTCAAAATGCTACAGAGCTCACTAATCATTTCACTATGACTGTAAGTGAGGTCCTAGACCAAGTTGCCCCCCTTAAATCTAAACCACAATGAAAAATCCAATCTAAATCTTGGCGCAATCCTGAACTAAATAATGAAAGACGTCACCTTCGACTGGCAGAAAGAACTTGGAGACAACATCCTTCTCCCTCTCACCTTGCCCTCCTCAGAACTGCTACATCCACCTATAGGAAACACATTTTTAACGAAAAGGCTACATTTTTCATTGCTCAACTTGATAGGGCCAAAAACAGTCTCAGAGAACTTTTTAACATTGTTAGAAAACAAACTTCTTCGGCCTCCCCTAGAGATGAAAGCATCAATCTCGAGATGTGAGGAAATTGCAAGTTTCTTCTCTGAAAAAATTGCTAAAATTGATCATTCCTTCCTTCAAACCCAGGACCCACCCAACGCCCAATTTATCAGCAACACTGCTTTCAACACTACCTCCTGGGCTGCAACACCCCTAGCACCTCATTCTTCCAACCAACATCTTCACATGCCAAAGATCCTCTCCCCTCGTCCCTATTTCACAACCTTAACCATATCATCACCCCCTATTGGACCAAGATCATTAATACCTCCCTCGCCTCAGGATGTGTCCCTGACTCCCTCCAACTCAGACAAATCACACCCATTCCTAAAAACCTCACTGCGGACCCCAATGATTTAAACCTCCCACTTCTTGCTAAAGCCCTGAAAATATGTGCCTTGTTACAAATGAACAATCACATTAGTAATTTGAACCTACTTGACTCCCTTCAATCTGGCTTCAGGAAAGGCTGCAGCACAGAAACCACAATGCTGAACATTGTTGATGACCTTCATAAATACCTTGAGAATGGTGAAGCTTGCCTTCTCATTCTCCTCGACCTCTCGGCGGCATTTGACACTGTCAATTATGCCTCCTTATTAAACTCGCTTCAATCCCGCTTTGGCCTTAACGGGGTTGTCCTCAAATGGTTCACCTCCTTCCTCCAACACAGAACACAACAAATCAAAATCAAATCCTGCCTCTCTAACCCGATGCCTGTCTCCTTGGGTGTTCCTCAAGGCTCTATCCTTACACCCTCTCCCCTCCACCTCTTTACGGAACCCCTCACCCTCATACTGAAACAAGCGGGAATCAACTATCACCTTTATGCCGACGACATCCAAATCACTGACCTGAATGCCCACAACTGCTCACTCTCCCTATATGATTCGGCGAAATCCCTGGGTTTCACGCTTGATAAAAAGCTTGACCTAACAGACCATATAAAAAACTCGGCCAAAGGAACACTCTATACTCTCCGTCACCTCAAGAAAATCAAGCCCTTCATTCCTGCTGACTACTTCAAATCAGTTGTCCAATCCTTAGTCCTATCTCGATTAGACTATGGCAACGCTATCCTCACAGGAACCCCCAAAATGCACCTGGCCCCACTTAGAGCTGTTCTCAACTTGGCGGCCAGACTCATCATGGATTGTAAAAAATGTGACCACATCTCCCCAGCCCTGAAAGCCCTTAAATGGCTCCCTATTGAAGGAAGATGCTTCTACAAAACAGCCTGCATCACGCACAAAGCCCTTCACCAACAAACCACGCTATACTTAACAAACAAGCTCATAAAAGCGGGTTGCACCAGACTGAGAAGCTCCAATTCACTCCTCCTAATTCCCCCACTGCAAGAAAAATAAATCCACCAAATCTCGCTCCTTCTCAGAGAATGCCCCCAGCTTCTGGAATTCCCTCCCTCGTGACCTGCGCTGCAACCCCACCTACCTCAGCTTTAAAAAAGACCTCAAACTCCACCTTCTCAACTAATACTGGAGTCCTTAACCTCCACACAGACTGAACTTTCTTTCCCCCTACTTCGTTTTGTCAGTTTTCCTTACATACCATCATTTCACTCAACCACTGCTCATAACATTCCTAGCTTTTCCAACACTAATTTATTGCCCATGTATATTATGTTTGTATTTCTTGTCCCCTACATTGTTTAAAATAGCACGTTTTCACCCTTACTCCTCTCCTCGCTTATGTTATAATGTGATGTATTTGCTCGCAGCATGTGATATCCGGTTTAACTGTTTTCTACGTTTTCCTATGTTATTGTGAAGCACTCTAATACCTCCGGGTCTAGCCAGCGCTATATAACACTTTTCAAATACATAAATAAATAAAAATAAATATGAATAGGATTTTAGAAATGGGAATTTTCCCATAAAGCTGAAAAAAATCATCCATATTGCCACTGATCAAAACAACTTTCTTTGAACCCAGTGGACGAAACAGATTATAGACCCATCTTTCGTCTCCCACTAAGTTGCTGGAAAAGGCAACGAACATGGAGATCGTTATTTTTCTTGATACCAAGAAATGCTTACATCCTTCACAGATTGGTTTTAGGCCAAGGTGCATCACTGAATCGGCCCTTTTAGCTGCTACAGAGGAGATTAGATTCATTGTAGACAAGGTTGACAGCGCGATACTGGTCATATCGGACCTATCGTCAGCGTTTTACACTGTAGAGCACGCCACTCTGATCAAGCGCCTGGACAGAATTGGGATAAGAGTTTCAGCCCTGAAGCCAGTTAGCTTCTTCTTAACAGCTAGAGAGCAGGTAATGCCATTAGAAAGCTTTTCCTCCACACCTATCCATGTATCCTGTTGGGTTACTCAGGGGTCATCCCTGAGTCCAACACTGTTTAATGAATACATCACTTCTCTCAATCACCCCAATAAGTTCTCATGGGTTCTCAGTATGTCCATACGCTGCTGACACCCAACTTGTAGTATCGGTTTCTGCCAAAAATAATACTACCCACCGTCACCACTACTCAGCGGCTACTTTACACCAACTGAGAGCACAGAACAAGGCCAGCACACCACTACATCTTTTGTGCACCAACCGTTATTTCCATACCCTAGAGGGCTCGGTGGCCTGTTACAATTGTAATTTCCAAAGTAACCATGATTCAGGGAATTTTATGGAGAAGGTACCCATCCCCACTCCAACCAAGTATGGCCTAAAACGTTTTGCACCGTAAGGCAGGGACTTCAAACTGTGGGGCACAACCGCCAGGGGGGCCGTGGAGCGATGCAAAGGGGGTCGCATATTCCCACTGACAATTCTGCTCAGGCCCAAGGGCTTCAGCCCCTCTCTACCCCCGGCTGCTGCAGTGTAACTCGAGCTGCTGGGGCCTCAGCTAGGCAGTGTCTGGAGTGTTATCTCCAACACACCCATCAGAGTTTTTTACAGGTCTTTAAAGGCTATTTACATATCTGCATGCCTTTGTAAACTGGTTACAGAGGCTTAGTGTTTTTTCCTGATTCCAGTACCCCCTGGGTCCTACTCTGCCTATTCCTTACATTTGTATTTCACATTTACTGCTGTTGTGTGAGAATGCATTTCATAAAAATGAATATAAAGTAGGGTTGCCAAAAGTAAAATGCCTGTGTGTGTTGTTTAAAGAGCCTGCAGAGACCTCATCTTGACACTAAATAGATTTATAAATAAAAAAGTATGTATTCATTCATTATGTGACTTTTCTGTCTTTGTTCTCTTTAATTATCAGTCATGGACCATTCAGGCTGCCCTAGAACACAATTAAAAGTGTTTTCTATTTATATTTGCTGTTCGAATTATGCACATATAAGTGCTTAAAATACAGCTTTAGGTGTCTGCTTATTTGTTTCCAACTGGGCCATCAAAATAATCTGCTGGCAACCCTAACCATAGGACTGCAAGTTTGTTGAAGCATCAGTACATTATTTATTTCTTTCACCCTTGATCCCCGATTAATGCCATAATAGCAATAGTTTAACTTAGATCTTAAACCTTATGCCACCGTCAATAACATGCTGAGTTACTTCAAGTGTCTGGGAATGCACCCTGCATTCAGACAACTCACTCCTCATTCTCGCCCTTCACTTTCACGCTCACCCTGCACTCATAGCGATCACAATGCACTCACACTGATCACCATGTACTCACACCATTCACCTGCTCACCCTGCACTCACTGTGATTACTCTGCACTGACAATGCACTTGCGCTGTTCATCCTATACGTACGGCCACCTTACTCACCCTGCAGTCACTTCTCTCACCCTACTCTCACACTGTTGCATCGCTCACCGTGCACTCACATGGGCACTCCTGTCACCCACAGTGCAGAGGGTTAATGTGTCTGCTACAAAGAATATGTACCATGCAGATCACAGAAATGAGTGTGAGTAAACTATGAGTAGCGCTATAAAAAAATGGAATGTTTGTCAGAAAGGTGCTATAGAGAGATGAGGTGCATTGTTGGTGAGTGGTAGTGAGGGAATTCATGGAGAAGAAAACGGGGTGGGGCACCAAAAAATACTTTTGCACCATGTGCAACCAGTGCTAGGGCCAGCCCTGGCTGGGAGTGTTAGCCCCCCCCCCCCACCTACCCCCCCCCTGAAGTTCTGGCCTAGTGGCTTCCCTGCTTCTGCCGATTTTTATTATTTACATTTGTAATGCGCTACTGTTACCAAAAGATGTCCTGGGGCTAATAACCATTTGCTGCCTGAAGGCAAATGAGAAACACTCAGAAGGAGAACCAGCCAAATGGGTTAACCTACAGAGCATAGAGAAAGGTTTTTATATCTTCCTAAAGGACAATAGATTCTTGGTGGAGTGAAGCAAAGGAGGGTGAAAGTCCTATAACTGCCCGGCCTGCACCAAAACACAGAAACAGACAACTCATGCCTTCTTGAATTAGGGAACAATACGCAGAGTGGCACAGACTGAGAGGAGCATACAGGTCCGACCCGTATGCTTGGTGATGAGATGATGAGAAAGGACAGCAAGGGAGTGAGAGAATTTGATTGAAGAGGTCAGGGATGAGGAGAAATGTAAATTGCAGAAGAGAAGCGTGGACACGCAAGAAGTGAGTGTGAGCCAAAGGTGAGGGCTACTGTTAGAACAAAGGGGAGATGTGAAAGATGAATGGGTGGACTGGATAGGTGTAAGATACAAATAGACAAAAAGTTGAATGGAGAGATGAGGTGAATGAGAAGTGCTGAATGGCACGGGAAGTGGCGGGCCAGAGAGGCCATGAGATAAATGCGAGAGACTGTTAGAGATAAGGGCAGTGAAAAGAAAGAATGGCAAGAAGTGATTAAAGGTGAAGTGAGAGGTTGAATGGGGAGAGTTCACATGTTGTAACAAGCATTTACAATGCAACGGTCTCGGCATTGCAAAAGTTAGAGCTATTAGCATTGTAAATGAACGCGAGTTTAAGGTCTTGACATTGTAAATGACAAGGTCTTTTATTTATGTTTTAAAAACCAAAACATCAATAAAAGTCATTGTCATTTACAATGCCAATAGCTCAAAGTCGTGTAATGTGTATGCCAAACTACAGTAGCCTCCTGACGAGTGCCCTTTCACTTAATTTTTTACAAATGAAAGCCCTGGCATTTCTTTTTTTACAAATTAAGCACGGGTGGTGTCCGTGTCTGCATGGCAGTGGTGGTGTCCGTGTGTGCATGGGAGTGGTGGTGTCCGTGTGTGCATGGGAGTGGTGGTGTGCGTGTGTGCACGGCAGTGGTGGTGTGCGTGTGTGCACGGCAGTGGTGGTGTCCGTGTGTGCACGGCAGTGGTGGTATCCGTGTGTGTATGCCAGTGGTGGTGTCCGTGTGTGCATGGCAGTGGTGGTGTGCGTGTGTGCACGGCAGTGGTGGTGTGCGTGTGTGCACGGCAGTGGTGGTGTCCGTCTGTGCACGGCAGTGGTGGTATCCGTGTGTGTATGCCAGTGGTGGTATCTGTGTGTGTATGGCAGTGGTGGTGTCCGTGTGTGCATAGCAGTGGTGGTGTCCGTGTGTGCATGGCAGTGGTGGTGTCTGTGCGTGCATGGAAGTGGTGGTGTCCGTGTGTGCATGGCAGTGGTGGTGTCCGTGTGTGCATGGCAGTCGTGGTGTCCGTGTGTGCATGGCAGTGGTGGTGTCCGTGTGTGCACGGCAGTGGTGGTGTGCGTGTGTGCACGGCAGTGGTGGTGTCCGTGTGCACGGCAGTGATGGTGTGCGTGTGTGCACGGCAGTGGTGGTGTCTGCAGATCAAGCCTATCATTCAGGTTCAGGGACTTTAATTACTGTTATGGCCCTCAGCAGCAGATTGGCATGCTAGTAGATAGCCTGGAATTGTGGGCTTTCCAAAACAATAGGTATTGAAGGGAATACAGAGGGGTTCACTTGTATGTCTTATTTTTCCAGTAAAGTCTTGAAATGTACTGCATATTAGCATATGTGTTAATGACCGATGCTGCAAACCGCACTAGAACATGGCTACTGCATACCCACAATCCATTGCCCGCGTCATAGTTTGCACACGGTAGACAATTCATGCACGTGTTTAACGTGACGCAGGAGCAGAGTCCCGGGATGGCCTGTTTTGCAACACATCGCAGTTTTTCAGACTCATTGCTGAGGCATTATATACACGATGCGGGGAGTGACGCCGAGTAGGATGTTTGTGTACCGTGAGAGTGGGAGAACCGGCTATAGATTCAGATCCGTTCTGAAGTTATGTGAAAGGACCTGCATCACCGCTATGAGGCTGCCGCGCGCCTCGTGAAGAGCGCCGCGCGCCCCTCTGCAGACTCCTCTGCATTCCAGAGAGGCGCGCGACGCGATCCGGTCTGGAATGCAATTCTGTGGAGACAAGACCTGGCCGCGCGCACAACGTTATCCTATGGGAAAGCGCTGCGCGCGGCCAGGTCTTGTCTCCCTTCGGCGTCTCAGACTGCTGAGACGCCGACAATAGTTCTCGGCGAGAACGCGCTTTCAGGGCGTTATAGCCGAGCCCTAAAAAGGGGTGAAAGAAAATGGCCTGCAAATTGAGAGAGTGAAACGGGGTTGGGAGAGGAGAGAGGGATGGAAGGGAGGGGGTGAAAGGAAAGCTGCATGGGTAAATTGCTTAACTCTGCACAATACCTCCAGGGTTTTAAGGGACCCCTGCTGCTCCCGGCCAGGGCCAGGTGAGCTTCTAATGTGGCAGCATGTATTCCTGCAGAGTGAAAGGCCCTTCACCAAGGTTGACTAGAAATCTTTCTGACGTTAATTGTTGTATTTTGGATATAAACAAGTACTGATGGAGTGAAATCTTTCCTCAGCGTTAATGTGTGTAATAAATTAATTTCAAAATAATGAAGCAATGCTAATCCAAAATACGCTGCATCACATAACATCATTTACATTTTCTTCCCACACAATTTAGTCAAGCCTGTCGCTTAATTTGGTCCTCAACTGCCTCATAATTCCAGTAGCCCTGCCTACAGGTTTAGAAATATTTGTCAGGAGGGGGTCCTTACACCTCAACATGTTGACAGGGGCGTATCGGCATTCAAAAGTTTGAAGACCTCTGCCGTAAGGTCATTAGCCAAGCATGCAACTGAGATATGGGATGTAATCACCTCTCAGTCTCCTGATATTTGTTTTTGACAGAAACATCGCTAAACCCCTCTTACCTTCCAGCTAGCGCGCTAGCTACTCCAGATAACTACAAACTGATCAATCTCGATAGAGGTTTAAAAATGGGTAGAGGTATTGCCATAGTTTTTAAAAACACAATCAATGTGACATGGATTACAACTACCATCACTGACGTAATGGGGTTAGGTATCTTTAAGGTAAGAGTTTCCGCACCTGATGGCTGGAATGGAGCGCTGATCTATCGCCCCCCTGGGACCAAGGCCAATTACAGTCAACAGCTGGTGGAGCAGATAGCCACGCAAATCTTAGCCTCAATACATTTCTTCTCCTAGGCAACTTTAATTTCCGCAGGGAAGAACACTCTAATTTGAAAGTTATGAAGCTATTAACAGACCTAGAAACATTATGACTCCCCAAAGAGTTATAGGCCCTACGTATATAGCCGGCCATTTACTTGATCTAATTTTCTCTAACATTGAATGATTAGACTGTAAGGCACTGTTATGTAATAATCCACAACATATATTGTATTTAAGTTGGGTTTATTCTCAAAAGAAGAAGCACTCCATAGCATACATCCGGAGGCTCCAGTCGTTGGCAGTAACTGACCTCGGTAACAGTTTATACATGCATAATATCTAACACAAACAGTAATCTCTAGCGAGGCATGCATATTTAATTCATAACACGACACGTGAAGTATTCAAAAGGAAATACACGCGCGGGTCGCGCACAATAGGCATGTATTAGAATGGTGAGATGTGTGCGCGAGACATTGGAATGTAAATACAGATGTGAGCGCGTGTATAGTTGTATATAACACACCTTCCTCTCTTATAAATTGATGAAGAAAAATAATTTTTTACAATAAAACATATAAAAACAATTTAACTTTTGCCAGATATGTAAGCAACAAAATCTGACAACCATTTGGGTTTTTTAGTTGTTCTTTTTGATACAGAGATATCATTTTGGGTATCGTCTTTTTGATTGTTGATGTCATTCATTTGATTATTAGGTTTTGCAGTGGTATTTTGTTTATTGTGATCACTGTTTGATAGAATGGAAAGCTTATTTTTTAAATTACATTGAGACATTAGATACCAATGGAAAAATAAAAGCCCCAGAAAAGAAAGGCATTTTCTTACACTGTTTGGGACCAGAAGGACTAAAAGCCTTCAATCAATTACCTACTTCACAAGCAAGCGGTGATATGAATATCTTTGATAAAGCTATATATGACTTTGACAAGTACTGTTCCCCTAAAGTATGCATAGGGATTTCAAGGTATAAGTTCTTTCAGAGAAAACAATCAAAAGAAGAATCTGTTGATAATTTTGTTTCTTCTCTTAAAACATTAGCATTAGATTGTAAATTTGGTAACTTACAAGAAGATCTCATCAGAGATCAAGTGGTTATGCATTCCAGTAATGACACAATACAAGAAAGACTATGGATAAACGGTGATGAAAATTTAGATTTTATAATATCCATTGTTAGAAAAGCTGAACTTTCTTGTAGGAGTGCACAACAGGTTAAACATAAAGATGTTTCCATTAGTAGAGAAATTGTTTCCAAAATCAATCATAAATATGATAACAAAAATAAGGATTTCTCTAAAAAGAAACAAACAATTCCCTCAAAAGGAAATTCTGAAGATTTTAAAAATAACCTAAAATGTTATAGATGCAACAGCAAATCACATTTAGCAAATAGCAAAAATTGTCCAGGTTTAAAACAAAAATGTACAAACTGTGGTTTAATAGGGCATTTTACCTCTGCATGCAGAAGGAACAAAACCAACCAAAAAGTGAAATGTATTGAATTGAGTGATAATAGTGATGATGGAAATTTCACAAATGATTCCATCAACTGTTCTTATATACTAAACATAAAGGAATCTACAATCCTAAATGTAAGTGACACAACCATTAAGAAAAAACCATTGTGTGATATGATTATTGGAGGAGTAAATATTAACATGTATGCTGATTCTGGTTCACCCTATTCTATCGTATGTGAATCAGTTTGGAAAAAACTGTTTGTACCAAGACTAAGTAATCACTTAGAGAAAAGTGACATCAATCCTGAAGGATATTCTGGAGGGAGGATAGACATTTTAGGTTTCAGAACCTTAGTTTTCAGATTTAAGAATAGAAAATGCATTGCAAAATTATATGTTTCTAAAAAGGGTCCTTCAGTTCTTAGCTGGTTTGATTGTGGTAAACTTGACATTGTACTTGATCCCAATAGCCCCAACCCCGTCATGTTGATTGATGAACAAAATGGAATATCTTCTTTAATGTTAAATAAGTTTCCAGAAGTTTTTTCAAAAGACATTGGAAAGTTAAATAACTTTAAACACGAAATCCGCTTAAAAGGAAATGCTTGTCCAAAAATACACAAAGCCAGGAATATTCCGTTTGCCGTTAGAGATGAAGTCAAAAGTGAATTAGACATGCTAGTCAAAGCAGGCATAATAGAGAAGATAGAATCATCTGAATGGGTTTCACCCATAGTTGTTGCCAGACGTACCAATGGCAAGGTAAGACTCTGCATTGACCTTCGCCACCTCAACAATAATATTATTGTAGATCAATTTCCACTTCCCCGCATTTCAGAAATGTTATCTGTAGTGGGAGGATCAAAGTTTTTCTCTAAAATTGATTTATCAGCAGCGTATCATCAAGTTGAATTAAATGATAAAAGTAAAGACCTAACTGCATTTATTACACCTTTTGGATGCTTCAGATTCAACAGAATGCCATTTGGTTTAGCATCTGCAGCAGCAATATTTCAAAGAGTTATGCAGGACATTTTGAAAGATTGCAAGAATACCATATGTTTTCAAGATGATATCTTGGTGTTCAATGATGACAAAGACAAACACATAGCTGCTTTAGAAGAAGTGTTAAGTGCACTCAATACGCATGGTCTTACCATCAAACATGAAAAATGCAAGTTTGGTGTTCATTCTGTAAATTACTTAGGCCACGAACTATGTGAAGATGGTATCAAACCAAAACCTTCACTTTTAGAAGCTATTAAATCCGCTCCTCATCCTCAGTCTAAAGATGATGTAAGATCTTTTTTAGGTTTAGTCGAATTCTACGCCAGGTATGTACCTGAATTTTCATGTAGAACATATAATATTAGACAATTGATCAAAAACAGAGTTACTTTTGACTGGACAAATGAATGCGAAAAAGAGTTTTGTGATGTAAAAAATGCTATTTGTTCCGCTAATGCACTTTCCTGCTTTGATCCTTCTCTACAAAATATCATTACTACTGATGCTAGCTCAAAAGGTTTAGGTGCTGTGTTTACTCAGAAAACTGAAAAAGGAAAAGAAGTTGTCATTGCACATGCTTCCAGAGCACTTACACCAGCGGAGGAAAAATATTCCACAATAGAAAGAGAAACATTAGCATGTATCTGGGCCTTAGAACATTTCAGAGTTTTTGTTTGGGGTAAAGAATGTGTTCTAAGGAGTGATCACAAACCGTTAGTAAAACTACTCACTACAGAAGGTATGTTAAGAGCCTCAGCTCGCATTGCACGCATGTCCATGCGTTTACAAGACTTCATTTATGATATACAATATGTACCTGGTAAAGAAAATGTTTCAGCAGATTTCTTATCAAGAATGCCCCTACCTATACAAGAAGATTTACATAATGAATGGGATGATTTCCAGATTGCTTTAATTCATGATGAAGGTCCCATTTCAATTGATCAATCTCTGTGGAAAAAGAAATATGAAGAAGATAGAATTTTGAAGGAAGTGGCTACATACATCAACACTGATTGGCCTGATAAGAAGTGCTTAGAGTCTGACTTAAAAAGGTTCTGGGAAGTAAGAACAGAACTTTCATGTTGTAAAGACATCATTAAAAGAGGGGAGCGCATTATTCCACCCATAGGTATAAGAAAAGACATAGTATTACAAAGCCACGAAGGACATAGTGGTATGGTCAGAACCAAGCAACAAGTTAAAAATTTATTTTGGTGGCCAGGTATAGACATGTTCATTGAACGATTGATCAGAAATTGTATTGTATGCGCAAATTCTGATAAATCATTAGTGACTCTTAAACCTAATATGAGTACACACAACATTCCAAACAATCCATGGGAAACTATTGCTATAGACATCATGGGTCCCATTGGTCAAGAATCCAAATACGTCATTGCAGCAATTGACATTTTTTCAAAATGGCCCATCATCAAAATTGTTCAGAAAATAGACACTGACTCTGTATTAAATTTCCTAGATAGAGTTTTCATTGAAGAAGGATTACCAATCAGAATTATTTCTGATAATGGTGTACAATTTTGCTCTAAAAAAGCCAATGATTATTTTACCAGACTAGGAATTACTCATTCCACCACTTCCTTATATAATCCAAGTGGAAATGGTACAATAGAGAGATTCAATAGAGTCCTCAAAAGTGCCATACAATTTACCAATAGTGATGAAAAAAGATGGGAAATAGAAATATTTAAAAAAGTATGGATGTACAGAACAAACGTAAATACAATGACTGGATATTCTCCTTTTGAAATAATGAGAGGGAGGATTCCCAGAACTATTGTAAATCCATCATGGTTGATTAATACTACTTCTTCAAAAGTTGATCTGAGTGAAGTTAAAGAAAATCTCATTCGCACTCATTGTACAAATAAGGACCACTCCCCCTTACATGGACTGACCATTTTTTAATCACTTTTGATGTGCAGTCCTTTTATTCCCCAATTACAACTAGATATAGCAGACCGCTACGTAAAGCCCATAGTCTTTGGCATAAATTCACTCCTGAAGCTTTCCACCTAGCTTTCTAGCCTAACTTACCACTAAGTAACCCCAAGTTAACTGAATTATTGGAATCCTTCAACTCTGCCCTAATGGCAGCGCTGGACGCAACCGTTCCTCACAAAAATCACGGTTCCACCTATCATTGACCTTTAGCTCCGTGGTTTTCGCCAGAGTTAAAATTAGAAAAATCAAAGTGCAAGAATTTAGAGATGCACTGGCGCAGAAGTAAAGAGCCTCAAGATAAGAATCTGTATAAACAAGCTCTGTCCTACTACCACCATACTATCAAATCCGCCAGGCGGAGCTTTATTATTATCCAAATTGAAGAGGCTGGCAATTCCCCCAAAGTTCTTTTTAATATAGTACATGAATTTATCACCCCGCAAGCGTGCATTCAGTCTCCCTCTGAATCCCAGAACACCAGCGACTCTCTAGCCAATTTCTTCCACGAGAAAATTTCCCACATTTATGCAAAATTTCATACCGCCCCATCTCAGGACACAGAGATCATTATCTCCAAGGAAAATCAGTCTAAAGCTACCCTCCAAACACTAGATAGTTTTCAGCCTATTACTTTAGAGGAAATACATAATTCTTTGTTGTTTTTTTTATTTTTTTTAAAGTTTCAAAAACCTTTATTTCATTGTCAAACAAGTTACAGGGCGCACTTCTCGCAGCACAGCAAGGCCGGACGCCGGAATTGAAACAGCACTGCAATCACAATCACGGATATGAACACAGCCTGATTGCCGACATCCCGGAGGCCCGGCGGCGTTCAAGGAGAGCATGGTGCAACAATATGCAATAATTATGTGGCCAGCAACTCAGCACTTTCATACCCGCAGCCACTCAGTGCCCTTTGCAGTGTGTTACTAGCTGTCGTTCAGCCCAACCCCTAGTGCTGCAAACCCATACCCCCCGAGCGTAAAAGAGAACAACTACTACCTACCCCAACTAACCCCCCACCCATTAATGTGAATTGTGTGTCAGCCCGCACCACCTCTCTAGTTGGATTAACCGAGTGTCACCCCAGGGAGCAGCCGGGGGGGGGGGGAGGGACGAGGAAGGAACGGGAGACACGCCAAGCGACCCTAGCCAGCCGCCCAGCCCCCCCCACCCCCCAACCCGACCCCCCAGCAGGCCCAAATACCCACATCAAGTGTGCCCACAGTCCCAACCCACTCACACTATCCATGCTAGAGACCTTGTCCGTGTATCTAACCCAGATCATCTTCCCGCCTCCGGCCCGTTCCCAATCCCTGAGTCCCTGTATCCTCTGGCTCAGACGAACCAACATCCTGCTCACTGCCCTCCCCACCTCCGCCGACCTCTGCATGTGCCTTGTACAGACTCCAGAAGTTCTTGGGGCGACTCTTAGGGGGGAGCAGTTCACTATATACTTCCGATTGAGTGCAGCAGTACAACATATCTCTGTTCCATTTCTCCTTAGTAGGTAACGGGCCCCTCATCCAGCAGGTGGCGACAACTCGTCTGGCCATAAGGAAAGCCATATCCACCAGACGCCGCAACGCCACCGGAAGCGGCTTCGAGTATCCAAGCAGGGCCAGCGCCGGGGAGACCTCAATCTCCGTATTCAGTAACAGGCTTACTTCCGAGAACACTTCTCCCCAAAATTTTTGGATCCCAGGGCAGTTCCACGCCATGTGCAGGAAGTCGGCTACTTGTGCATGGCAGCGTTTGCACTCCGGGGACTGTCTCAGACCATATCTGTGCAGTCTCTCCGGCGTGTAGTAAACCCGGTTCAAATACTTGAAATGCACCAGTCTGTGCCGTCCGTTCAATGAATTTTTTTTCGTGCTGACACAGCAATAGGTCCACATTGCATCATCTATCTGCGTCTGCAGGTTGTGCTGCCACTCTGCTCTGGCTTTGGAGGGTAGGAGTTGTTTATGACGAACTCCCAGTTTATTTAGGTTCGTTACCAACTTGCGAGAGGACACTGTCTTAATGACGTAAGTGAGTTCCGGCAATTCAGATGGCTCTGCCAGCTCCGGGCCCAAGATTTCCTGCATCGCGCTACGGAGTCTGTGATATTGAAAGCGTGTTAATAACGACGCTTCAGCCCGCACTGGGGCAGCTGTTCCCATGTCTTCACCGTCCCGTCTAAGAACAAGTCTTCCAATTTCGTGATCCCAAGACCTGCTAGCGATCTCGTGACTCCTCTCTCCATCAGCAAAGGGAGCCATATTGCCCATTCGATTGGCATGATGGGGGAGTACAGTAAATCACATCCCTGCGCCTTCGCCAGCTCATGCCAGGCATGGTTCGTGGCTTTTATGGAGTCAAGCTGGCCAACCCTACGGTCCACCGGAAGGCAGACCGTGGCCTGCAATGGCGTGGGCTCCGCGAACAAGCGTTCTAGAGTTACATGCGGAGTGCGAGGGTGCCCGTGTATCCACGAGTGCAAGTGAGCTGCCTGTGCCACCCTGTAATATCTTTCCATATCCGGAGCACCTAGGCCCCCCATTTCATATGGCAGTGTCAGTACTCTCCATTGAATTCTAGGCTGGCCACCCCCCCAGGCAAGTCTCGTTAGAGCTTGTGTCAATTGTTTGAAGAAGGCCTTCGAGAGGACAATAGGTAAATTATTGAACAGAAACAGAAACCTAGGTAGAACTACCATAGCTATCCTACCCATGAGCGACAGGGGGAGCCTGCACCATATGTCTACGTCGTCAACTAACCTGGAAAACGCAGTCCCATAGTTCTCCCGGAGCAGCGTTTCGGGGTCCGTGTGTAGTCGTATTCCCAGGTATCGTACCGGGTCCGTGGACCACTGCAGCGGATATTCCATCTCGAATGGTTCCGTTACTGGTGTTAGGGGGAACACAACTGACTTGGCCCAGTTGACCTTTAGGCCCGAGAGGACCCCGAACCGCACAACCTCTCTGATCACTGATTTAAGGTTGGATTCCGGATCCCGAACATACAGCAGGGTATCGTCAGCATACGTGGAGATACCAATTTTGTACGTTGGGAAGTTGATACCTTCAGCCGCGTGATATTCCCTAATAGCGCATGCCAAGGGTTCCGCAATCAAGGCGTATAAGAGTGGGGAGAGGGGGCACCCCTGCCTAGTACCTCTACTTATTCCAAAGGCGTCTGTGACATAGTCTCCCACTCGCAGTCTGGCAGTGGGTGTATGATATAAAGCCCCTAACATTTGCAGGAAGGGTTCTCCCAACCCCAATTTCCTCAGCACTCTGACCATGAATGGCCACTCGACGGAGTCGAAGGCCTTTTCCATATCCAGGAAAACCGTGATCGCTTTTTTGTCCTGTCGGACATGCTGCATCGTTCCCAACACAGTACGAATATTATAAGTCAAGTTACGATCTGGGACGAACCCAGCCTGCTCTGGGGCCACTAGGTCTGGGACTAGGAAGGCCAAACGCGTGGCCAGAATCTTTGCATACAGCTTGACGTCTACGTTCAATAAGGAGAGTGGACGATAGGAACCGCACAAGTCAGGGGGTTTCCCAGGTTTCAAAATTGTGACTAAAAGCGCTTCGCTCATGGTTAGGGATACACTCCCCTCCTCGCATATGTCGTCAAAGAGGGCCAACAGGTGTGGGATCAGTTTGTCTAAGTATACCTTATAAAAGCCCACTGTGAGGCCATCCGCCCCAGGAGCGCTTCCGTCACGCATCCCTCCCAAAGCGTCCCTAATTTCGTCCTCTTGTATCGGTGTCGACAAGAATTCCCTCTGTGCGTTCGTCAGGAAAGGCATTTTTATATAGCTTAGGTAGTCCTCAATCTCTTCTTCCATATAGGAAGCCTTAGACTTATAGAGGTCAGCATAGTAGTCTTTCAATTCTCCTATAATCTCAGACTCATCTGTCAGAACCTCTCCTGTGGCAGTTCGGAGTTCCTCTATTACCAACGGTTTCCTTTCCTGTCTCAGTATTCTGGCTAGGATAGAGCCAGGTCTGTCACCCTCCCCATAAATCCGTGCCGTGGCGTATTTGCCCATGTGGTGTACCTCCCTGTCTGCCTCTTCATTATATTCAGCTAGTAGTGTTTTGAGCTGTTCTGCAACGGCAGCGTCCGGGTCAGTGCGCTGTCTATTCTCGGCATTCTGCAATAGCGATTCAAGGTGTTTCAACCGCTGTCGAATGGCCTTAAGCACACTGGAGTGTTTAGCCATAGCCATCCCTCGAATGTAAGCCTTGAATGAGTCCCACAGCGTTTGGAAACTATCAACAGACCCCAGGTTAGTCTCAAAAAAAGTGTCTATGTAATTCGCCAGCTCCCCTCTAAATACTTCATCCAGCAACGAGTAGGGAGGGAATCGCCACGTGAATGGGGGAATCCGCTTTGTAGGGGTCTCTAGGGTCAAAAGCAGCGGGGAATGGTCCGACAGGGTCCTTGGGAGCACCGTGCATCCCCGGGTCCAAGGGAGAAGTGTTTGGGATGCCAGGAAGTAATCAATTCTCGTGTGGATGTCGTGGAAGGCTGAGTAGTGTGTAAATCCCCCCTGCATGGGATGTTTGTAGCGCCACACATCCACGATGTCAAGTTTGAGAAGTTCTTCCTGCATCAGTAGTGCCGCGGCGGAAGGTGGACGGGATGGTCCCCTGGATCTATCCCTGGTAGGGTCAAATACAAAATTGAAATCCCCACCCCAAAGCATATTAGAGGAAGCATAAGATCTGCAGAGCCTGGCCAGTGCCGCATAGAACTCTGGATTATCAAAGTTCGGCCCATACACATTTACCACTATAAAGTCATGACCTTTTCCCACACACCTGGTTATCAAATAGCGACCTTCAGTGTCAGCCGCCAGTAGTGTCTGCTTCAAGTGTGAACGAGGATTCACCCATGTTACCACCCCTCTGGAGTGCGGACCCGCTGCCAGGCTATTACCCCCCATACCTCTAGTGGTGTGCATCTTACTCTGAGGGGGGAGATGGGATTCCTGTATGAGGGCCAGGTCAATATGGTGCCTGTGTAGGTAGTGCAGCACTTTCCTGAGTTTACGGTGGTCATTCAGCCCCCTGACATTCCAGGTCAACACTTTCAGTGTGGTATGATCACCATCTTCAGATACACCGTTCAGGTCAGCCATGATAGATTAAAAGTACAGTGTTTGTGCACAATAGACTCACCCGGCTGGTAAATTGTCTCTGCAGGTACACACCCTGTGTGAACATTCCATGCCCAACATAAGCATTCGAGATTATGCGGAATTCAAGACACACAACCATAACCGTGCTGCAATAACATCCCCCCACCCAACCACCCCCCCACCCACTGCAGGCCACCCCCAACCTGGCCAGACAGAACCCCTCCCCATTCCCCACATGCAAACCTGAAACCATTCCCTGAGTACTCCCTAATGAAGGCAGCTCGGGGAAATGCTGGGCCAAAGGCTCTAGGGCGGAGGTCACCAAGTGAGTCACACACTCGTGTGTCGGTGAACTATCGCTGCAGACTAGCCCTCAGCGCCATTACCCCAAACAAGTTTCCCACAACGGACACCCAATCCAGGGTGCTACTTGACACACCGCAGGCATCCCTCCGAGCAGTGTCCCACACCCAACCGCTATGTAGGACCATGTGCAGTTGGGAGTAGCAGTGAGCACTAGACACATCACTACACAAGAACAAGCCAAAGCGGCTCCCAACATTGTTATAGTTCACAGGGTGTGATGCCGGTGTAAATGAAATGAAACTATCTCACCCAGCCGCCACCAGGCAGCAAGTCACAGAGTGCAGGCCTCTCCGCTTCCCAGCCATAGGTCTCTACTGCCGATCGCTCTAAACGATTGATGTCCAATCCCTCAATGCCAAAAAATTATATACATCCGACAGTAGTTCAAGCCTTAGATAAGGCAGATGGTCATTCCTGTTCGTCAAGGCGGCTATTGTCGGTGAGGTCCTCAGCTTGCCCGCGCGGGCTTCTCCGTTGTTCCTTGGCCCACTTCTTCAATGACTTCTGAAGAGACTTAGAGTCCGTGAAAAAATGAGAATGTCCCTGCCGATTGACCCGTAGCTTCGCCGGATACAGCATCGCGTAGTCCAGGCCTAGGTCTCGCAATTGCTTCTTGTAGGGGGCAAAGTGTCGTCTCTCCTCCTGCACTTTGGCCGTGACGTCCATGCCCTCGAATTGCAGCTTCCCCTTGTCCCTGGCCACCCTCAACGCCGCGTCTCGATCCCTGTAATTCAGTAGTTTAGCTATTATCGGACGCGGCGCTGCTCCCGTGCGCGGGCGCGGGCCTAGCGTGCGGTGCGCCCTCTCCACTATGAACATCGGGGAGAAAACATCGTCGCCCAGCAGGGTGACCAGGAGCTTCTCCACGAATAGTTCCATCTTCCCAGTCTGGGTCGTCTCCGAAATCCCAATGATGCGGATATTCGATCTTCTGGAGCGTGCCTCCAAATCCTCGGACTTGTCTTGAATGACCTGCAGTAGCTTGGAGAACTGCTTGCGATCCTTGTCCCATTCAGTCTGGGCCTCCTCTACCTCAGTCAGCCGTCGCTCCGACATGTCCAGCCTCTCCGATTGTTTGTCTACACGCTCCGACATGCGGTCCATGCGGTAGGTGAGTGCGTCGATTTTCGTGCCTATGGAGGCCATGCTGTCCTGTAACCCTTTTTCCATGGAGACTAGCATGTCTTTAATGTCAGTGTACATAGTGTTCTCTAGATCACGGACATCGGAAGGACCGAACGAGCAGAACGCCCGACCCAGAGCACTACATCCTGGAAACGAAGGAAGCCTGAACTACATGAACTCCTATCCGGCATATGTACCCACATTATCACGTTAAGAGCATATATACAACAAAGAACTCCTATCCGGCATATGTACCCACATTATTACGTCAAGAGCATATATACAACAAAGAAATAGATTACGGCACTCAACAGTTCCGCTGGAATTCGAATAGAAAAATATGATTTTGCCCTGAATGTTATAAATAATAATCGTCGGATATTTGAGAGTCAGGCAACTTCAACAAAGACTCCATGGAAACGTTTTTATCGCAACCTGACCTAATTCATTGAATTCAACACGAGATTGAGTGCGCTGAAAGTCATTTGCATAAATAAATCAGCATAGTAGAATCGATGCCATTGAAATATTAGCTGCCTGCGTAGGAACCAAATTTTCTGTGTTGATTCCACAACGTGACATTTATGATGTCATATCACATTTTTTGTTTATATGTAATGTACGAATGACGGTCACCTGACGAAGGCCTTCGGGCCGAAACGCGCGTAGTTCTATTCAACCGCATTGCCTTCATCAATTGTTCCAACGACTGAATATCTCGTATATCACTTGTGTATTTTGTTTTCGATATTGTGGTTATGTAATTTTTCTGTTTACACTGATTGTCCTTGCACTTTTCTAGTTGTAAAAAATTTTTCTTCACAAAATTTGAATGTCATTTATCATATATACAAATGTTTTTAGTGTAAAAAATGAAATGAACAAGTAAAAGAATTATAAACAAAAGAAAAAAATAATATGAAAATATACTATAACCAAAATAAAAAGATTTAAGAATTTTTTGATAAATCATTGTTTCAGCACATACTTATTTGAATGTTGTAGAGGGTACATTATTAGATGTTGATTTAGGGTCTATATATGCCCTTAGAGTTTGCTACACCTCTTCTCTACATACATAGTGTTCTCTGAGCCAGCGCCCTGCTGCGGTGGGTCAGGCGGCGATTCCTCAGGGGTCCTGGTCTTACGCTGTTCGAACGCCAATTTCGTTTGAGTCCTGTCGTTCTTGCCCATAGTGCGACACCGGGCGTGGGCAACGCTCTGCTTTCAATCGCTCGGTCCAACCGGAGAGGGGTTCCCCACCAGCAGAGTCGCACCCCCAATATCCGCAGTGTTCTTTTGTATCCGGGGAGCAGGAGCAACTGGGAGCCACTGTAGTTAACAAACTTCCAAGTTCAGTTCAGCTGTACACCCCAGTCTCTGCCCGCGTAGCAATGGCACAGTCAAGTTTCCCCCAGTGGTTAGACACACGTGCACACAGGTCTGTAGGCCCCCCGATGTCCTAAGGTCGAATGCTCCGGCGGCGCGCAGCTCCCAGTGTCCAGTAGCTGCCCCTCTCTACCTCCCTCAGCGCAATACAATTGTTGTCCAGTATTCAATCCCCCAAGTTTGTTTGCTCTGGTGCGCTGGCCGCTCGTGTCACATGCGGTGGGGACCCCGCGGCATACCTCAGGTCCTGGGGGGGTGAGAGCGGGCTCCAGTGGCCAGGGCCGCTATGCCCGTGTGCAGCCGCCGACCGATCGTCTGGTACCAGGCACCCCGAGTAAAACGACCTCCGGGGCTCAGCAACAGTCCCCCTCGTGGTCCCACACCTGCACTCTGTCCGCCGGGGCTGTCTGAGACCGCCGGCACTCCAGTGGTCTCCCAGCAGTCAGGGGGAAAGCAGGTCCGTCGGGCCTTACGCCGCCGTCAGCCGCACGTCGGAGCACGCACACCGGCCAGTTCTCCAGGCGAGGCCGCTGCTTTTGGGCCTAGTGGCGCGAACGTCTACGGGGCTCGTATCTTCCCCGTACCACCGCCGATCTGCTCCGGAAGGCCCACCGGGGGTGTCAGCAGGGGTCAGCACACCGCCCCTCACTCAATTAGCTGCGGGGGTCCGTTTAGGAAGGATAATGAAGTATATTGTTCGGGTAATGGCGCGGAGCTCCGCTCTTACACGTCTGGCATCGACGCCGGCAAGCTCCGCCCTCCACATAATTCTTTGTTGTCAGTGAAGTCTGGCTCTCCCCTGGACCTCTGCCCACCTAAAATAATGTCCTTGCTAGCTACTTGCTGTGCCCCAGTGAACCTAGAGATTTTTAATTGCTCAATTAAAACAGGCACTATACCGCCAGAGTGGAAGGCAGCATGTGTACGGCCAATTTTAAAAAAAACTACTCTGAACCAAAAATCTCTTGGTAAATACCTCCTAATATCCCTGTTACCTCTCTTGGTCAAACAGCTCGAAGGTCTAAACAAACAATTGGGCTCCTACCTCGAACTCAATCATATCCTTGATCCTTCACAATCTGGCTTTCGCCCAGGGCATAGCACAGAGACGGCGCTCCTGGCTGTGACCGATTCTCTGCGCCTGTGGGTGGATGCAGACAGACATCAAACTGTAATTCTGGGCCCTTTCTTCACGTAAATTGACCTTAGACAAGGGTGTTCTACAGGGCTCATACCTGAGCCCTATTTTATTTAATATCTACATGGCTCTGCTAGGTGAGATTGCAGAGCGTTTTGGCATTCGCGTTTTGGCATTTGCGGATGACACCCAGCTGATATTTACACTTGGCCAGGACCTGATAGCGACAAAAAAACGTTTGGCATCAGGCATGTTAGCTATCTCCGACAGGATGACCGAGACCTGTCTCCAGCTAAATGCAGATAAGACGGAGATCAAGCTGTTTGGCAAAGCCCCCTCTATCTGGTTGGATGACTGGTAGCCTCACCAACTGGGTGCTACTCCCATGCCTAAACAAACAGTAAAGAACTAGGGGATAAAACTGGACCAAGCTTTAACGATGAAAGAGCATATTGCAGCTACTACAATCTACGCCTTTTGTGCAGAATTTTTCCCTTCCTCCCTACCATGGCCCATAGAACATTGGTCCAGGCCATAGTAATAAGCAGATTAGACTGTGGCAATGCCCTTTTGGCAGAGGTTAGCGAATAATTTGTCTACAAACTCCAGGTTGTTCAAAACACTGCAGCCAGGCGTGTTCTAAATCGCCCTTCTGGCACTTCCTCTGCTCCTTTGCTGAAGGAACTACACTGGCTGCCGGTGAAGAAGCGCTCTTACTTTAAGATTTATTGCCTTACGTACAATGCCTTAAAAGGCAAAGGCCTGTTGTATCTCCGGAAAAAATAAAAATATACTCTCCTTGTCACAATTTAAGATCCTTGGATAAGGCCTTACTGTGTGTTCCCTGCATCCGTCAACCGGACAGCGGTGGTTAGGCCTTCTCCTATCTTGCCCCCATGTACTAGAACAGGCTTCCTCTTCACGTGCGCTTCTCCCCAAACTACTGTACATTTTGGAAACAACTCAAAGCTTATCTATTTTGAACCATCCTTTCCGTTTCCTTGATCATGTGACAGCACAAAAATGCCCCCGGGTGATTTGTGCGCTATATCAAGTTTAACTAACATAACATAACTGCTGTTGAGATCATGAGTAAAAACCCTAATACAATGTGGATTATTACTTGTGACTTTAATGCTTTCTTATTTAAAGATGACACCGTAATCGAATTACATGACAAAGATGATAGTTATTGGAATATTCCTACGGCAGTAGTTATCGAATTCAAGTCAGATGACAGAGCGAAGATTTACAGAATTTAGGTGTGCAATCATTGAATGGGCGATTTAAATTGAATAGACCAGCAGGATATACATATTTTTCTCTGCAGAGACTAGCTATTTTGGATTACACATGGGTGGTGATTAACGATTTCAAGTATGTTAAGCATTATGTCATTTTTCCCACTCTAGCTAGTGATCAATTCATCTAAAAGATCACATTAACCTAGGACCAAGAGTGCTATTTACCGCAAACGGAATGGATAAATACATTTAAATGGCAACTTGGATTTACTGACCATTCAGAGGAAATATCAAAAGGATTATGCAAAAGTATACCAAAATTATTAATGGCGAAAGAGGACAATCCTACATTCATTGCTAGATGGCCTCACTGTGTTACAAAGTAATAGTCACAGCCTTAAACATTCTAGAAAGAACAATTACATTAAACAAAAATCATTTCTGACCTCTACAGGGGCACTCTGAGGAGGATTTAGAATGAAGAGAGATAAAGACACTGTTAAACAGAACCACTAGGCAATAGAAGGTAAGACATGATAATAGAGCCCGAGGACAGAAAGTTAAATATCTTCACTGTGCCTCTAGGAAAAAGCTTGGTGTTAAAAAAAAAGAAAAACAGTTTATTTGGATGCATGATGCAGCTAAACGTAAGGATTCTAGGAAATTCTGGACAATTTTTAATTTATACATAGATACAAGGGAAAAGTCACCTGCTTCAAATATCCCTCCAGCTGCTTGCATCAACTACATTTTTAAGTGATTTTATGACATCAGTGTTCTTGGTAATGTGTCACCATGAATACATGGTGTCATCCCTGGGTAATGGGCACTCCTTAGGTTCTTATATACAAGACTCCTTGTTTGCAGTTCAATTTTATCGTTTATTTCACATTATCATTATATTTCATGATAACAATCCGTGGTATCAAACGTCATTTCAGGCATTCATTTTTCATAAACAAATTTATGTCCAGTTGCTCCAACGCATTTCGGGCAAAGCATGCCCTTCATCTGGGAGCCTTCGGTATGTGTCTGAGTTCGATCTCGGTCGTCGGTATAGAAACCGATACCGACGACCGAGGTCGAACTCAGACACATACCGAAGGCTCCCAGATGAAGGGCATGCTTTGCCCGAAATGCATTGGAGCAACTGGACATAAATTTGTTTATGAAAAATGAATGCCTGAAATGACGTTTGATACCACGGATTGTTATCATGAAATATAATGATAATGTGAAATAAACGATAAAATTGAACTGCAAACAAGGAGTCTTGTATATAAGAACCTAAGGAGTGCCCATTACCCAGGGATGACACCATGTATTCATGGTGACACATTACCAAGAATTATCGAGAGACGTGCCTAGGACGGACACGTCAGCTGGTGGAGCACCCGACCCGCTTACTCTTCAAAGTAGAACTTTATCTAAAAATACGAATCCAAAGCTGTGCACCAACCATTACCCTATCTAGTCATGACATCAGTGTTCCCATAGATAAGATCACCCAAGGTCACATTGTTAATAATTGTGAAGTGAATGCACATGTCTTCTTGCTGTGGGACATAGAGGCAGCCTTTAAATCTATTCGCAACAATGGGTGTCCAGGCCCTAATGGGATTCCGGCATTCTTTTTCTAATCAATGGTGCATCAATGGATGATAATTTTATGACCTCTTTATAACTCACGCTTCACTAACGATATCACCCCTGATACCTGGAGAGGCTCGCTATTGGTCCCTGTACATAAAAAAGGCTTAATTAGATTGTCTCAGAACTGTTGTCTCTTTGCATTGTTGGACGACGATGGCAAAGTATATACAAGAGCTGGACAAGTGGCCAACGGAGAAAAGGCGAATCACTTTTTTTTCATCTGGTTATATCTGTAGCGTTGAGGAAAATGTACTATCAGGCCTCACGGAGAATACCCTGGCCAGCAAAGAGAGATTTTACTACAGAGTTTGACAGTCAACAGGTGGAAGTGCTTGGCAAAAATACATGAATGGGGCATTCCACAACCCCTATTAAATGCTATCCTTGGCCAACCCAAATACGTGGATAAAGATAAGACTAATATCCAAAAGGATCCCTTTGAAGAAAGATTTTATAAACAAAGGGCTAAAGCAAGTTTGCTTATTTGCACCCTTCTTTTTCATTTATATCTTGCAGATTTGTGCAAAGCCCTTCTCCCAAAAAGAGCTTGCCTGCCTAAATTGGCAGAAGTGAACGTCAACATTCTATAGCATGCTGATGATACTATTTTATTGTATTTAACCGGAGTGGGCCTCCCAAAGGCAAAAAAATAAACTTACAATATATTGCACAAGCAATGACATTAAGATTTACACATCCAAAAAAACAAGGATCATAGTCTTTGGAAGAAAGAAAAAAAGAAGGGTCACTGGCTGATTAGCAATCAATCCATCAAGATGTCTTGCTCCAAATATTTAGTGATTTGATTTGAGGAGAGGGGGCATGAAATACTGCACAATATATCTATCAGGAATATGACTACCTTTCTAAATTCAACATTTTTGCATCTCCGTAAGATTGTTTCATGTTTGGACACAAGCCAACTGGGAAATGGGCTGGAGTGTAAATTAATTCCAACAATTTTGAATGGCATAATTTTGCTTAAAGATAACGAGTGACTGGCTTGAGATAATGCATCACAAGTGTTTTCACCATGTATTCAGGCTCCCTCCTGCCTCCTCTCAAGCTCAACTAAGACTAGAGTTGAACTTGACCAGATGTAAAATGCTCATTCAAGGCAGATTTCTCTCTTATTGTTACAATTAGTTCCCCTGATTAGAAGTTATGATTTAATAACCACCTCATATGCTGACGATACTCAGTTAGTTATCTCAGCAGTCAACAAGGATATTAATTAGTCCACCAAACTTCATGAATGTATGATCACCCTGAGAAACTGGATGGGCAGGCATTGCTTGAAGCTGATCTCAAGCAAAATTGAGGTGGTGTTGTTTGGTAACCTTTCACCTCAGTGGTCGCCAGTTTGGTGGGCAGACACCCTGGGTCCCCTTCCCACGCCAGTAGCCAAGGCAAAGAATCTGGGGGTCATTATAGATGATAAACTCAATCTTATGTCCTAAGTCTCTAAGGTGGTGTCCTCTTCCTTTCTTACAATTAGAATTTTACGCAAGATACTGTTTTATCCCCTTAAATACCAGAAAAACAGTACTGACCTCCCTGGTCTTATCCAAAGTGGACTATTGTAATGGGTTGTATCTTAACTTGCAATCCAATTTACTTGGAAGGTTGCAGTCTGTACAAAATGCCACGGCTAGACTGGCCCTGGATGCTCCCAAATACCAGACTATTAGAGCAGGGATTCAGGAATTGCGCAGGCTACCAGTTGGTCAGCGGGTCAAATTCAAGGCTCTTTGCATTACACACAAGGCTTTGCATAGAGAAGAACCACAATATCTTTGGGACCTTTTTAGCTGGCACTCTCCTAATAGATTGCTTCGTTCAGCCAATGCCTACCTGATGTCCACCCCCAGAATTAAAAGAACTAACTAGGGGAAGGAATTTCAGTCACAATACAATAAATGAGTGGAGCTCCCTTCCGCTCTCCCTTCGGAAGACTTCCTCCCTACTTGAGTTCAGGAAACTGCTCAAGACATGGCTTTTTAGAAATTTGTGTTGCCTGACACAGTATTATAAACCGTGAGCGCCTAGACAACTGATGGTATTAGTGTGCACTATAAATTGTTACAGCATAACATAACATAACATAACAAGTTAAAAAGAGTAGACCCGAACACTTTGAAGTTTTAGAAAAGTTTTCAGCTGGTTACTTTATTCGGAAAAAGCTATAAAACAATTAGAAGCCAGGGATCTCTGGACGAAGTAGCTTCCAGACAAACTGTTTCCCAAAAAAGTAAACAAACAGGCTAAACAGCTATCAATTAACTAAGATGTGGAAGATCTACGTAAACAATCTCTGTTACCCATGTTATACGTTAGCCAGAAGGTTCCAAACTGTCTTAAACAGTCTTGGCCACTTGAATAGAAAATAACATTAATGAGATACCACCTTGGTCTTATTCCCTTGAGAGCATTTTGGTATCTTAGGCTGGAGCAGCTTGTTCTAGAAGTCTGTTTGGAGCAAAGTCAGAATAACTGATTCATATCATCTGTATCTGCCCTAGCAATAGTACACCTCGAAAATATTGGCTTAAACTGATGTTTAGATGCCTATCCTTCCGAACCTGTCAGGTAGCAGTGGAGACCTGCCTCAAGGGTGTAACCAGCCTGTTGATGTCTCGCTTCCTTAAATTTATTAAATTTGTTCCCAAAGAAATGAACAGCTGCGAGTTGCCTTTCCTTAAAAAATTTTTATTAGAATGTCATTCTGTACGTGATTACCTATTTAAGGTTCATTATGCATGTGATTGCACAGTTGCACTTTTTGTTCCTCTGTCATACTCAGTTGATATTATGAATTCCAGAATCAAGTGCCTAAATTATTAATTTTTTTAACAATGATTTAATTTTTACCCTATGTCATGGTTTATGCTATCAACTTCATGATTATCTTAATCCTGATTAATTCTATTTGTGCCTTCTGCTGACATATGTTGTACGTATGCTTTGCGACAATTTGTTAGCAATACATTGTACTTACTTACTTACTATTACAAAAATGCCTGTGGCGACAAAAGTGACTTTGAACACCCTCTAATTATAGGCAGGATCTCCATTGCCTCCCATTACCTCATATTTGCTACTGGGGCTAGGGTAAATGGGTAAAAGTTAAAATGAGGAAACTGCAGAATGGAAAAAGACTACCAGATCTCATTTCTTTATGTTCCTAATACTATCTGTTTGAACCTTGTCTAGTGGTAACAGGCGCACTTGACTATTAAGTCAGAAAAGATCTACCTTTGGGCTTGTTAGTCAAATTAAACACACACTTCACACTCTCACCATCGTCTCACCCATCACTACGTATACACCCCAGGCAACATTAAGGTTCGGATATTACACCTGTATGTTATTAAAATAATTTATTCTTTAACACTTTATTTATGGACAAATCAACATATCTGATCTAAAAAACAATTGTCAAATCCCCTTTAGGTACCAAATAATATGGGACCAAAACTACAATTATTTAAAAAGTACATAGAACCATTTAAAAAGCCAACATGTATTCCCCCTCACAGTAATAAAAAGATTACTTCGCTGAACGGTGTTAGGGCTAAAGGAAGTGGTGGCACCTGGCTAATTATGCATGTTGAGTTTTAATCTCCTGATTAGTGTGGTGCAATAGGTGGGAGAAACACCTCAAACCCCCAAATGTGTTGGGGAAGAATCCTGCACAAAACTGAAAGCCAGAGTCCTATGCACACGTAATATTAACTCTATGAAAGTTCTTATCGGGAAATATCCCTCGACTTCTTAGGAGTACAGCCCTAAAGAAATAGAGGGATATTTCCCGATTAGACGAAACACATCTTGGCTAGATGCTCTTTGTTTATTGTTTGAATTAAAGACAAGAATAGGATTCATTTGGACTTTCATTGACAATTGTACTGAAATTACTTGATGACCTTTCATAGAGTTAAAATTACGTGTGCATAGGATTCTGGCTTTCAGAAATAAAAAGATGTTATTCTTTGTTACCCTATTTTACAATCAGAAAACAATTCATTACACAAATACATAAACACAGACAGGAAGGGTACAGTAGACAATCACATTTGTCTTTACAACCACTAATCTGTTCAGATCATTGCTCATAGCACAGAGTATCTCCAAATGGTTACTATTGACTACTGTGTCATTCAATGCCTGTCAGATTAAGTGTCATATATGCATCAGCGCTTTTCGGTGGATATCCAATATTTAAAACCACCTTCTTCAGGATAAGTAGATTTCTCCCACAATCTTAATAAAAACAGTTATGCCTATACAAAAAACAATGATAAGCCCAATACATTCCTACACATATATATAAACACATTTCTTACATTTTCCCTTTTCCATTTTAAATTATCACAGTATATTCCTACATCATTACTAACCCACAAAGGTGCCTGTATTTCATAGGTTCACATTTTTCTTTCCATAACCCTGATATCCCCCACCATGCCTTACAGGTATCTCCACATTCTTTTGCCGGGTGTTTCATGAAAAACATTCTGCACACTTCCAAACCTGCAGTCCACCATTTAGTCTGCCGTATTACCTGCAATTATTTCTTATGTTCACTTCACGTGGCGCACATCCCTTCATGAAGTAATTACTCTTAGGGACACAGTAATATTAAACATGGAGTGTCAATGCAGGCATGATCTATATCTCTATGCTTCAACTCCAAGGGGATCATAGATCCTCACATTCATCAATAAATCTATTGTAAGATGTGTAAACTCACTTTTCTGTTTTCGTGTAACACCTGTTTCTGAAAGAAAAAGGAAGATTCAAGGTAGTTCACTTTTAATTTTGGTTTTTCTATTACCAAGGTCATATGACTTATTACACAGGGATGATTAAGCATGCCAAATGTCACCTTTCTGAACTGTTATTACCTCTTCATCAACAGAAGATTATTACAATCTTTCTTACCTGTTTTCTGGTTTTTCAAATCATCCTCTATTTTGCTCATGTGTTTGAATTCACCTGTTTAATAAACGAGGGTCATCTGAAGTATAGATTGCTAAATTCTGCATGTGCATTGCCAGTTATAGCATATAGAACAAAGAGAAAGTAAAAGATGGGAGCTGCTACCACACAATACTCCTAACTGATGCTCATGAAAGGTCTGCATACTTTGTGAAGAATGCAGGTTCAAAAATGTTTGTTGCCCAAGAAAAAGTGACATTTTTCGACTGCTGCTTTGGCAACGAGGCCACACCTACATACGCTACATAATAGTGATCAGGCATGCCTCAACAATTGCACCTGCTTTCACAAACCTTCCAGACACCTCCTCTTGTCTGGCCTCCTTCTTACACAAATCCCCACCTATGGAAAACCAGATTCACAGATTCGGCAGTCAAGCCTTCTACATCGCCCCTAAAGCATGGAACCTAACATAGCATAAGATCCTCCTCCTCACTCTTGGAATTCCACCAGAAGCTGAAGAGAAGGCTTTTTGATTAGTCCCACTAGGCCCTAGGTGTGCCTAGAGTCACACTTGCTCAGTGCCAGGATATCCTCCTAGGTGATAGTGTGGTCTACAAATCTGCAGAACATAACACCTGTTCCTTGTGAGCCTACTGTTTTCCACAAAATATGAGAGAAAGGGGCTGGGAAACGAGTCTAATAGTCTCTGTGGAATCTCACTCAATGAGCAATCTTCATTGACTGAGAAAAGCAGAGCAGTCTTACTTATCTAGTGGGTTGTAGAAGTGGGTTACTGCTAAGTTGGTGCAGGGTCAGCAGGTGCTTATAGTACATGATGTAGTTGGGAATCTCTGGTCTATGATTTCCCACCACTGAGGTGGTGCAGGTCATGGAGAAATGTGCCACCTTGTAATGGAATGTGTTCCCTTTAGAAGTACTGCAAGCTGTGGGGCCTATCCAGACTTTGCATATACAACATAATTTCTCTTTATCCCTTCCCTGCATGGGCATCATAAGGAGAAGAGTTGATTGGCATTCCTTGCTTCCTTATCACTCAAATACTGAGATTCTCTACTTTTTCTACTTTCCTGCTCTCCTGCTGTCTACTAAATTCCTTTCTTCTCTGTCATTAATTTTCCACATAGATTTGCCCCTATTTACTTACAAATTGGTGTCATCCCTGACTTTAATCTACCTTTCCCCATCATATGTCACCAGTCTCCTGCGTCTCTCTCTTTGAGGTCTACAACATTAGGAAAATATGCTCTAAAAAAGGGGCGACATGTATGTACACATTCTTTGAGTTAGTTTCTGCAAGTGTACATTGTACCATCCAAAGGCTTTAATCAGGAGTATAGTCCATCCAGTGAAAACTCCTGCAGATGGCTGTGGTCAGGTACCCATGGATCAGGATCAGGGTAACAGTAGTCTAAAGTATATTGTGGTGGGTGCATCCCAAGTTCTGCTGGTCTGCTAACAAGTGTTATGCCCAATCTTTGGGAAATAGATACAGCTCAGAGATGGCACTAGAATGGCATTGCCCTGAAGGCCCCCATGAATTCCTGTTAAGGGATGAACCATATTTTGATGTAACCAAGACATGGATGTAGGGCCAACAGTGAACAATGCTGGAGAAGGATTGCTAGCATTTGAGGCATTCTTTACCCTAGGGACGCTCAGTAACTAGGAGATCAGTAATCACTGTGGAAGTTTATGGGCAGGGCCACATGGACTTGTATTTCTCACAAAAGTGCTATCACTCCAATAACCTTCTCTAGCTCAAGCAAATGTGGTAATACAATTTTCTGATTAGGCCTACTAAAATAAAATATCACATCGATAAGATTATCGAATCTAACAACATTTCAAAGGGAGCTTTTAATATGATCTCCATACTGTCTAAGGCTGAGACTACCTGCAATAATACCATCTCTTGTCAAGAACTCACAGGTACTGTAGCAGATTTATTTCAAGACAAAATCAAAAGCACACCTTTAAGTTTGACCCACTTCTTATGCTCAGCTAACCAATCTGGCTCTGGGAGATCCTAACTCTGTCACAAATTGAACTCTCAAAGCAATGAAGAGATGGAAAGGCTAATTAAGAAGAGTAAACTTTCCCATTCCCCGGATGACCTTCTACCATATCATGTGTGAAATAGTATACAGCCCCAAGTGACAAAAATTGGCAAATGATTACTGAAGATCAAGTCTTTTCTGGACTCAAAACAATAGTTGTGCATCATATTCCCCAAAAAACATGTTATCCTTGTTACCTTACTTAAACTTAGAACAATCTCAAATTTGATGCAATTGATATGTGCCTTCAAAACTTGGCTCTTCCTCCAAGTTTTCCTACACAACTCTGATGAATCCGATCACTCTTCCAGTTAACGTCAAGAAACCACTGGGGATCATGCACTTTATAAATTGGACTAACTTAGCGTAACATCTCCAAGCTTCTTGAAAGAGCAGTAGTAAAAGAACTTCAACACTACTTGAGTCCCATGACACATACACAAGCTGTCTTCAGATATGCCAGAAGCACTGAATTAGTGATAGTATCAGTTGTAGATATCTTGCAGACAACGCTGATGGATTGGCCTAGGTCCTACTCTACTTCTCCATCCCATTTGAATACCATTGATCTCAATATTCTGCTCCAACATGTCACTTGGGGGGTACAGTTACAGCTTGGATTAAATTGTTTATGGATGATAGCTTTCACGTGGTCTATATACATTATTATCGTTCTTTACCTAGACAATTATTTTTGTGGGGTTCACCCACGGTACCATTTAAATGTTTTAGCCCCCTTGGCCGAACTATTAAACAGTTCCATGTAATGGCATATTTGAATGCCAATGATATTTAGTTAATTTTTTTACCTGAAAAGTCCTACTAATTATTACATTATTTCTGTTTCACAAGCCATACTTGATAATTGATAACTTTCTCAACCTAAACTCCTCCAGAAATTCTTCCTATTGATAAGATATGCCCCTGCAACCATTATTTGTGGCCCAGTTTATGAGAACAGAAATTTAGGGATCATTCTAAATTTCCACCTCTCTCATGATACTTTTGTATGATACTTCCATTTTTATATGAAGTCTTACTTCCTTTTCTTTCCTTTTTTTTAAAACATATTTTATTGTTTTTTGAAATTGTTAACATCTCATACCATCACATTACATATTTGTAGTATCAGTAGTCCTTTCTTTATATCAAATTCACATATTTATGACATAGTCCTGCTGTAGTCCATCTGCGCAGATACAGTCTACATCATAATTGCAGCATATCATAATTCTCGTGGTATAGTACTTCCAAGTGATGATAATGCATTAGCATATTAATACAACAAACAACCCCCAACTCCCCCTTCCGCTCCACCCCAGTAGCACGCTTATGTCAGAGTCTCTATCATTTTGCATCTTTCAGTACATGCTCACGTCAAATACATGTGCTTTTATAATACATCTCTCTGTCCATGTGCTGTTAACTAGACTTAGTTACCCCTCTGCGCAGTCACTTGTACACTCTACTCAGGGTCCTAAACTTCATCTACTGTTTTTATGGCTTCCAGCATCACATCCCATTCTAGTGCTATTGGTGTTTTTCGCAGTCCCTTGAGTTCTTCCCTACGCAGTGCTGCACTCTCAGTAGTGCCCCACCGCAGTAATTCCACGTGCCAGGTCGATACATCTGGGGGTTTCTGCGATTTCAATCTCATAGTTATATTACATATAGCTAGGATGAGCGCTAGATCTATAAAGCGGTATTGCACTTTGTGTTTGGATAGTTGTTTGTGGAGTCCTAAGATACATTCCTCTATTGTGTTCTGTATTTCCCGGTTTGTCGCGTGTCCCGTTCTTTGCCTGACAGTGTCTCAGTATCCCCGGACTTTTGGACAGGACCATAACATGTGATGTAGATGTGCTCCCCCTCTAGGAGGCATCTCGGGCAATAATGTTGGGTTTGGGGGAACATTCTATCCAGTTTATGTGAGTAAGATAAGCTCGGTGCAATACCGTTGTCTGTATGAATTTGAATTTCGTGTTCCTCGACGTCTTCCTTGGGTGTTCCAGTATCTTTACCCATTCTTTATCTGTTATGTCCCTAGTTATGTCTCCGGCCCATGCATTCCTCAGTGTGTCTAGAGCTGTTTTCGTATGCGAGCAGATGCCTGTATAGAGCCATCTTATAAGGTATCTACCTCTCCCCATATAATATTTCATCTTAACCTCCAGGTCATTGGTAGGGGGTTGCTGCCGTCGCGGGGCCCAGTGCGCTTTTATGTATCTCAGCAATGCAGTGTGCAGTATGTATAAGTGCGCCGGGACCCCGGATTCATTTAGAAAGGTATCACGGTCTAGCAATATTCCTTCCCCAAACAGATCTGACACCGTGCTAACCCCTGCTTCCAACCAGGTCTGTAACTTGCGTTTGGTGATTTTGCCTCCCATTATTGGGATCACCAACAGAGGAATGTTACCTACATATGCCGGGGGTGCATGCGTGTATTGAAGTGCCGCCTTCCAACATCGGAGCGCCGTGGTCAATAGCGGAGAAAGGACTCTCTGGGGTCTGCTAGCAGGTAATAACTGCATATGCAATGCACCGTTGTCAACGTTTGCCTCTGTGAGCCCTATTTCCTGTAAGTTGCGGCCCGCCATCCAATTTGAAAGCCACTGTAATTGACTTGCATAGTAGTACGCTCGTAAATCCGGGACACCCAGGCCTCCCATTCGTGTGCTTACTTGCAGCTTCTTCAAGCTTATACGTCTTCTTCCGTTCCCCCAAATCAGGTCAATAAGTATTGTGTTCAGCAGTTTGAACGTGGCCTGCGGCACGGTTAGTGGTAAATTAGTGAAATAGTACAAGAGCCTTGGTAGCACCACCATTTCTGCTAGGGCCACCCTCCCCATTACTGATAGTGACAATGCCGTCCAGAACACCATACTGGACCGCAGTGCCTGGACTGCTATGTGCAAGTTACCTTATAGCATATCTTCATGCGCCCTATACATTTGTATGCCTAGGTACTTAAAAGTAGTCGGGCCACCATTAGGTGAGTGTCTCCAAAGTCTGTGCTTTCAGTTTCTGCGTGTTCTGTGAAGAAGAAAGCATGCAACTTCCCCACATTGATAGCCAATCCAGACACAGTTTCAAATCGACGGAACGTGTCATATATTGAGGCTAGTGGCATATTGAGGTCCTGCAAGTACAAAATGATGTTGTCTGCATATGCTGAGAACAGGTGTAATGTATTTCCCAACAATATGCCCCTATCTGTGAACTCTTTTCGCAGTGTTATGGCTAATGGTTCCAACGCCAATATGAAAATAAGAGGCGATAGGGGACAACCCTGCATAGTTCCTTTATATATGGAGTATTCCTCCGAAATGTGGTTACCAGTGCGGGCTTGCGCCATAGGGGCCTTATATAGCAGGCGCAACCAGGCGATATACCCCTCTGGGATCCCAAATTTCGCCAGGGCCTGAAACATATACTCCCAATTGATGGAATCAAAGGCTTGTCTTAAATCCATTGAAAGACAGCCCGCGTGTGGGTATCTGTTCGGGGCTTCCGTCATTAAGTGGTGTAATTTCCTAATATTTAACAACGTGCTCCGCGACGGCAAGAATCCGGTTTGGTCAATGTGAATTAGACTGGGCAGAGAGGGCAATAACCTATTGGCCAGTACTTTGCTTAGGATTTTATATTCCGTGCTTAGGAGGGACAGCGGGAGGTAGTTGGGCATATCTGTGGGGTCTCTCCCAGCCTTTGGAAGGGATATTACTAACGTTTGCGCCATTGTACATGGTAAAGATCCCTTCTCCCATGCTGTTTTGTATAACACCTCCAATTGAGGTACTAGGGGTTCTGCGTACGTACTATAGAATTCTATGGGGAGCCCATCTATACCAGGGGTTCTATTTCTCAGAAGTCCCTTCAGGGCTACTCTAATCTTGGATTGGGTAATGGGTCCTGTGAGATCATTCTGGGCTGCAGCTGTGAGCCTCGGGTATGTCAGGTTAGAAAGGAAGACTTCGGTTTGGGATTCCTTGTTGTGGTCTGTTGCACTGTATAATGCGGTGTAGTAGTGTCTAAAGGCCCTGTTGATTTCTGCCTGTGTAGTGACCTTTGTCCCGTCCACTGTTGCGATTTCACGCATAACCACAGTGGGGGGTGCGTCTTGGATTAATTTGGCAAGTAGAGCCCCAGACCTATCTGCTTCAGCGTGTCTTATCCTGATATATGCTTGACAGTCTATTACCCGCTGAGGCTCTAGAAGTTCTGCGTGTTTTATTCTCGCTTCTTGCAGTGGGCCCTTTTGGTCATCATTTGTTGCAGCCTCCTGTTCCAATTTACCTTCTCTCTTCCACCTCTATCAAAGCCTTATGGAGTTCCTGTCGTACACCCACTGTCGTGCTTATTGCTTTCCCCCGAATCACAGCTTTAAAAGCGTCCCACTCTAGGA
This sequence comes from Lissotriton helveticus, assembly GCF_964261635.1. NCBI lineage: Eukaryota > Metazoa > Chordata > Amphibia > Caudata > Salamandridae > Lissotriton > Lissotriton helveticus. The sequence goes on along the minus strand of NC_136058.1, from coordinate 149,955,151 downwards.
GTCTAATCGTCGCCGTGTTGCAATTCTCTGCAAAATAATGGTCAATGGTCACTGAAAGCTCGTTGCGGAATACTTAGTCTTCCAGCAGCTGCGGCCATAACCACCATGTGGGAACCGGTGTGGGCACCCTCCCCCCGGCCATAGTTATCTCCATTGGGTTATGATCAGAAAAGGTTTTTGGTAAGTACGTGGCATGAAATGTTTGCACGGCTATCCTTGTGGCGCAGTATATCCTGTATATTCTGGTATGTAGATCATGCACTGCAGAATAATAGGAGTTTTCCCTGTGAGTTGGGTACCTCATTCTCCAGACGTCACATAACTCCCATCCTTGTGCCCATCTATCCAATGCCTCAGCTTGCTTAAACACACCTGCTCCATGTAGTGGCGGATGGGACCTAACCAGGGCCATGTCCATTACCGCATTGCAGTCTCCTCCCAGTATACATGGCTGCGACTCCCATCCCGCCAGTGCCCCGCTCACTATTTCCCAGTACTTATCTTGCTCGAAGTTCGGAGCATATAACGTGCCCAGTCTTAGAGGTTGCCCATCTAACGTACCTTTTACAAATATGTATCTTCCTAGTTTGTCCACCTTCTGTTCCAGAGCTGTAAATGGTACTACATGCCGTACTCAAATAGTTGTTCCCCTGGCATAACTGGAGTAAGAGGTGGGACAAATATGTCCCCCTCCATTTCTTGTGCAGTTTCGCTACCTTGCTGTCTATCATATGAGACTCTTGTAAATATACCATTTGTGCTTTACGACGCTGTAGCTGCGCATGTATCCTGTGCTGTCTCTGCACTGTTCCCACACCCCGTATATTCCATGTTATTAGAGTGTATTTACCCTGTACAGTCATTTCAACTAGTTAGTGGTTTTTGAAAGATGCGTGTGATGAGTACGTAAAATAGCCTATTTTTCCATTGACATACCGTGAGACTTTCCCTCTCCCTGAACATCCCAATACTCGGTCTGGCCTTCCAACTATACCGGACCATACAACTTAACTGAAACATTAAAAACGTAATGGTCATGCATAGCGTCTTTGCCATGTGGAGGACTGCGATAACGCCCTTCATGTGGTGTATTTATTTAACAGTTCAGTTGAGCTTCTACAGAACCTAGGCCTAATCATTAATAAACAGTGTCCATGAACAGTCATTCCTGTATACATTTTACAAAAGCCCATTGTGCAGTTACATAACATATACTTGTGAGTTCAGTCAGCCATATAAGTCTTTTATGACTTGCGGGGTCGCTGACAGGAACAGAGCCACACTGCCCTCAGAGTCCGATTCGGGCCTCAATTCTTCTTACGAGGAGGTCTTAGCTTCCACTCCCGAAGTATGCGTAAACCTGGCTGTGGCTATAAGTGCCTTTGATTTGTTCTGTTGTATCTGTTGCGTGGTGAGGTATTGCCGTGCAGGAGTCCGATGCGTTTTTCTATTACCTCGCCCTGTGGACTTCCCAGAACTTGTTTTGTTCTGTGCAGGAGTTGAGAGTTAGTCTGTGCGGCATTTGTTAGCTCCATCACCTCTAGCCAATCTTCCACATCTCCGGGGCTTTCAAAGAAATAGGATTTTTGTTCGTGCAGGAGTTTAAAACGCGCCGGCAAAAGCAGCGCATATTTCAGGTTTATGTCTGAAAGTCTCTTCTTGACTGCTATAAAGTAAGAGTGCTGTCTTTGGACCAACATCATATAGTCTGGGTATAAGGAAATGTTCGTATTCTCAAAATGTATCGGAGAGGACTCACACACTTTTTTGCAGGAGAATGTCTCTGTTGCGAAAGTTCAGTAGTTTCACAATTAGAGGCCGAGGTGGAGCTCCTGGTTTCGGACGACCGGTAGGTATCCTGTGTGCTCTTTCTATGCAATATTGCGTGGAGAGTCCTTCATTGGTGACGTGGTCCCACCACTGCTCCATATATCTAGTCGCATCGTTTCCTTTGCTTTTCTCCGGCAGCCTGATGATGCAGATGTTATTACGTCGGGCCCTTCCTTCTGCGTCTTCCACCCTGTCTAGCAGAGTAGTCACTTGATCCTGCAGCTGTGTAATCTTGGTGTCAGCTTGCTATTGACGCGGGACCACCTCCTCCAACGTCGCAGCATTATCTTTCCTTTTATCCGCGAGTTTAGCGTGGTCAGCGTGGTCCGCTCTGAGCAAGTTAAGGCCAGTAGTTAGAGTTCCAATTTGCAGTTCTGTCACCTTCCTTGACTCACGTACTTTCTTTAGTATGAGATCCAGCTTGTCCACAGTCGTAGGTACTCCTGTCTGTGAGGTACACTCAGTCCCAGGGTTGGGGGTCGCAGTGGCCGCTGTATCCGGTACAGAGTCCTGCTCCCCCTGGTCTTGTTGTTTCACTCCCTTGCATTACATTCTGCAAATCACTCCAACAGCAAGCAGCTCGGGCGGAATGGGCGCAGATGTACCACGTGTCTCTCTCAGAGGTCCCCAGTGCACCGCTACAGCACTCTTCTCCACTCCAGCTCGGCAGCGTCACATTCCACTCGCCAATCCCACACCAATCAGTGCCACTCAGTCTTTCGCCTTGTCCACTGCCACTCACTGTGCGCTTTGTCCAGCGATGTATCCACTGCATCACATACCGGGGCAGGAGGCTTTAATCTAACCACAGTGCCCATGCAGCACCTGCAATCCCTGCATTGGCAGCTCAACACCACTTTCGGCAACTTCATGCACAGCCAGTGCCGTCTGTAACAGCCAACAAGCACTAGGTGTGCCACAACGGCCTTGGGATCTCGTGCTCCACTGCCTTACCAGTGTCCACTGTAGGACTCCCTCTGTCTTTCCCACCACAGCAGTGCACGTAAGACTCTTGCCCCTGCCTCCAGTCTTACTGGAAGTGTCTTCAATAAAGTCTTTACTTTTATGGTGCTGTGTACTCTCCGCTATTGCCACAGGGGTTGTTCTGCTTACCGCCCTACTTCAGGCAATCCGGGCTCGGTTATATCTGCATGTAGGTGCTCGTCGCCGCCATTTGCCCCGCAGCACCCAACACTTCACTATCAGGGTTTTTTATTGACCTGCACGCCTCGGTCGGGGGCCTCTATTCGGTTACGTGCTCCAGCTCCAGCTCCGCCTGCCGTCCGTGCCTGCAGCGTATGTCTTCCTCTTCAGCTCCGGGACCGCATGGGAGGCGCCTCCTGCAGTGCTCCATCTGTGTGGTCTTCCACGCTACCGAGGAGTAGGCCGCTCCACATTCCCGGCCTCACGTGGTCGCTGGGTCCGCCATGCCGTCACTCCTCCCACGTTATGTCTCCAGTGCGGTCCACTGAACTCCGCCCGGCAGCAAGGCAATTCTGGTCCTGCGGCCGTGTCCCTGCGCCCCAGCTGCAGCTATATCGCTGTACAAGTGCAGGGATTGCTCGCCTTAGTTCCTTCCCAGCTCTTCGCGTTCGGGAAGCTGCTGCGTCAGTAGTCCTCTGTAGCCCAGTCGCTCTCAGAACCTATACTCCTGAGGCACAGCCGGGAGCTCTGCTGAAAAATTGTATGAAAAATTTTATGTTTTTTTTAAAGTGTGTGTAAATTGATTTTAGAATTTGTACACCTCCCACTAACCTGTTAGGGGCACTCACCTAGACTCTGAAAACACCCGTGCAGCCGACCTAAACGCTGCCACGGGGAAGAAAAGTCTCCTTCACCGCCATTAGCGAGTGAGCCTGATTACAGGCCACGCCCACTACTTTTGGCCACGCCCCCATGACTACTTAAAGCGCCGACGCCCAGTCTCTCTCAGAACCTATACTCCTGAGGCACAGCCGGGAGCTCTGCTGAAAAATTGTATGAAAAATTTTATGTTTTTTTTAAAGTGTGTGTAAATTGATTTTAGAATTTGTACACCTCCCACTAACCTGTTAGGGGCACTCACCTAGACTCTGAAAACACCCGTGCAGCCGACCTAAACGCTGCCACGGGGAAGAAAAGTCTCCTTCACCGCCATTAGCGAGTGAGCCTGATTACAGGCCACGCCCACTACTTTCGGCCACGCCCCCTTGACTACTTAAAGCGCCGACGCCCAGTCTCTCTCAGAACCTATACTCCTGAGGCACAGCCGGGAGCTCTGCTGAAAAATTGTATGAAAAATTTTATGTTTTTTTAAAGTGTGTGTAAATTGATTTTAGAATTTGTACACCTCCCACTAACCTGTTAGGGGCACTCACCTAGACTCTGAAAACACCCGTGCAGCCGACCTAAACGCTGCCACGGGGAAGAAAAGTCTCCTTCACCGCCATTAGCGAGTGAGCCTGATTACAGGCCACGCCCACTACTTTTGGCCACGCCCCCTTGACTACTTAAAGCGCCGACGCCCAGTCTCTCTCAGAACCTATACTCCTGAGGCACAGCCGGGAGCTCTGCTGAAAAATTGTATGAAAAATGTTATGTTTTTTTTAAAGTGTGTGTAAATTGATTTTAGAATTTGTACACCTCCCACTAACCTGTTAGGGGCACTCACCTAGACTCTGAAAACACCCGTGCAGCCGACCTAAACGCTGCCACGGGGAAGAAAAGTCTCCTTCACCGCCATTAGCGAGTGAGCCTGATTACAGGCCACGCCCACTACTTTTGGCCACGCCCCCTTGACTACTTAAAGCGCCGACGCCCAGTCTCTCTCAGAACCTATACTCCTGAGGCACAGCCGGGAGCTCTGCTTAAAAATTGTATGAAAAATTTTATGTTTTTTTTAAAGTGTGTGTAAATTGATTTTAGAATTTGTACATCTCCCACTAACCTGTTAGGGGCACTCACCTAGACTCTGAAAACACCCGTGCAGCCGACCTAAACGCTGCCACGGGGAAGAAAAGTCTCCTTCACCGCCATTAGCGAGTGAGCCTGATTACAGGCCACGCCCACTACTTTTGGCCACGCCCCCTTGACTACTTAAAGCGCCGACGCCCAGTCTCTCTCAGAACCTATACTCCTGAGGCACAGCCGGGAGCTCTGCTGAAAAATTGTATGAAAAATTTTATGTTTTTTTTAAAGTGTGTGTAAATTGATTTTAGAATTTGTACACCTCCCACTAACCTGTTAGGGGCATTCACCTAGACTCTGAAAACACCCGTGCAGCCGACCTAAACGCTGCCACGGGGAAGAAAAGTCTCCTTCACCGCCATTAGCGAGTGAGCCTGATTACAGGCCACGCCCACTACTTTTGGCCACGCCCCCTTGACTACTTAAAGCGCCGACGCCCAGTCGCTCTCAGAACCTATACTCCTGAGGCACAGCCGGGAGCTCTGCTGAAAAATTGTATGAAAAATTTTATGTTTTTTTTAAAGTGTGTGTAAATTGATTTTAGAATTTGTACACCTCCCACTAACCTGTTAGGGGCACTCACCTAGACTCTGAAAACACCCGTGCAGCCGACCTAAACGCTGCCACGGGGAAGAAAAGTCTCCTTCACCGCCATTAGCGAGTGAGCCTGATTACAGGCCACGCCCACTACTTTTGGCCACGCCCCCTTGACTACTTAAAGCGCCGACGCCCAGTCTCTCTCAGAACCTATACTCCTGAGGCACAGCCGGGAGCTCTGCTGAAAAATTGTATGAAAAATGTTATGTTTTTTTTAAAGTGTGTGTAAATTGATTTTAGAATTTGTACACCTCCCACTAACCTGTTAGGGGCACTCACCTAGACTCTGAAAACACCCGTGCAGCCGACCTAAACGCTGCCACTGGGAAGAAAAGTCTCCTTCACCGCCATTAGCGAGTGAGCCTGATTACAGGCCACGCCCACTACTTTTGGCCACGCCCCCCCTGTCGGTATAAAATCATGTGCCGCATTCGGACGCGCAGCGGACGGGCGCAGCGGGCGCGCCGTCAGCGCGCCAAAGGCAAGCCCGTCTGGGCCCGTCCGGGCCCAGCCGGACCCGGGCCCAGTTACTCTGCCCATTTCTGTCACGAAATGCCCGAACTACACCCGGGACAGGCTCCTGGCCCTGAACACACAAAAACACCCCCTCTGCAATTACACCTATTCGGGCGACAATCCTTTTACCGGCTGCAGTTTCTGCAACCCTCCTGGCACAGACTCGGCACCAGGCGGACTACAACTAGGCCTCCTCAACTGCAGATCGCTCGCTAAACATGCGCATGAAATTAACCTCTTGATTGTAAACCACGCTATGGACATTCTGTTTCTCACTGAAACATGGCTTACTCACAACAATGGCCCTGATATAGTCCTAGCACTCCCTCCGGGCTATCAAATCTGCTCATTGAATAGACCAGTTGGTAGAGGAGGCGGCCTAGCCATAATATCTAAGGACGTGTTCTCCTGTAGAATCTCGGATGGTAACATCAAAGGTTGTGAAAGCTGCCACTTCTCCATCCAAATCTCCCCAGTAACATCCCTGTCGGGAATGCTTGTATATCGCCCCCCTGGCCAACTCACCGATTTTCCTAGCAAACTCACTGACCACATCACCATGGATTGCACGACTTCCTCCAACTATCTCCTACTGGGGGACCTCAATATCCACTTCCTGGACCCGGTCGACAAACAGGCTGTAGAACTCCTACAAGATCTTTCCTCTATGGGCCTCGGCCTAAAAAACGCACAGGCGACTCACGACAAAGGACAGCTACTCGATCCCATATTCACTAACATCCAAGATCTGAGCACTCGCCCCCACGTCCCCCTCCCTTGGACCGACCACTTCCTGGTCCCCTTCGAATGGCACATTAACATCCCTCCACCTCAACCTCCTAAATTCAGAACCCTTATTAGACGCTGGCATAAACTGGTCCCAGAGGAATGGGCAGCTAAACTAAGTGAAGATACCCCTCCCCCCTCTCAAGACACTATCACTGCTGACACCAAATTTAACACATGGATCTCCCAATCTCTGGACGACATCCTCCCGAAATCCAGCACCCTCAAACGTACCAAGAGAGTCACCCCTTCCCCCTGGTACACCCCCGAATTAAACTTACTACGGAAGGAATGTAAGAGGAACGAACGCTTATGGAGGAAAGATAAAAAGGCAGACAAAAAAGATATATTTCGGGCCTCTTTAAAATCCTATAAAACGGAACTCCTCAATACTAAAAGCGCCTTCTACGAAGATAGAATTAAAAACGCCTCCTGCTCGGCACATGAAACCTTTGCCGTCCTTAAGGAACTCCTCCAGGCCCCAGACCCCCCAGTAAAACCTCTGGACCCCAAAGCAGCGGAAAGCAAATGCATTAAACTTTCCACCTTCTTCGACGAGAAAATCCAAAAAATTCTCGCGGACCTACCCCCAATCACGGCTGACAACCTGGGCGGGGATCCTTCTAAATCTCCCATTTACTGCCCTCACTCCCCTGATGGCAACCTACCCTTTCTGGACACCTTTGGCCCAGTGTCTACGGAAGAGGTAGCCGCGACATTGGCTACAATTAAAAGTGGCTCTCCTCGCGATCCCGCCCCCCTCCGTTTTCTGAAAAAAGTGTTTAGCACCATCCTCCCCCCCCTCACGTCCCCCATTAATTCCTCCCTCTCGCAGGGTCTAGTCCCTCCTAGCTGGAAGGCGGCAGTGGTCAAAGGCCTTTTAAAGAAACCCTCTCTAGACCCCCTGGACCTAGCCAACTACAGACCTATCTCCCTCCTCCCAGGAAATAGCAAGATCACGGAGAAGCTAGTGAATAAAAAACTATCACTATTCCTTGAGAGCAACAACCTACTCTGGACCTCCCAGACAGGGTTTCGTCCAGGACAGGGCACTGACACAGCCCTCCTGGCAGCAGTGGAGAAGGCCAGAAGCATTCTGGACACGGGAGGATCAGTGGCAGTGATCCTCCTGGACCTCAGTGCGGCCTTCGACACTGTGAGCCACCACACCCTAATCCAACGACTGGGAGACATCGGAGTAAGGGGCACGGCCTTGAAGTGGCTAAAATCTTTCCTAGACGGACGCTCCTTCCAAGTCTGGGAGAATGACAGCCACTCCCCCGCAATCCCCCTCCGTTGTGGAGTACCGCAGGGCTCATCTCTCAGCCCTACGTTATTTAACGTGTATATGTCCCCGCTGGAGAAACTGGTCAACCCGTTCGGCGTCTCGATTATCAACTACGCCGACGACACCCAGCTGGTGGTAACCCTCTCACACCCGCACCAATCCCCACCCGACCTTCACAGCTGTCTCTCGGAAATTCATAACTGGATGAACTCCTCGGCACTGAAACTGAACGGGTCCAAGACCGAGATCCTGCTGCTCGGACATAAAGAGCCCTCCCTGCCGCCTGACATCTGGCCCGTCTGTCTAGGTGACCCCCCTACACCGAAGGAGGAGGTCAAGAGCCTGGGCGTATGGCTCGAAAAGGACCTGAGCTTCAGATCACAGGCCAAAAAAACGGCAGGAATCTGCTTTGGACTCCTTAGGGCCTGCAGAAAGGTCTTCCCCCTGCTCCCCGCTACCTCCAAGAAACTCCTGATTCAGGGCCTCATTATGGCGAGGCTGGACTACTGCAACGCAATCTACCTGGGTGCCCCCGAAGCCACCCTCAATACCCTGCAGAAAGTCCAAAACGCCGCGGCCCGCCTACTTACCGACACCCCCGCCAGATCCTCGGCAAAGCCAGCCTTGAAGCTCCTGCATTGGCTCCCAGTCAGAGAAAGGGTGGCTTTCAAGGCCCTCTGTCTGGCCCATAAGACCCTCCATGACAAAGGCCCACCCATCCTCAAGGATTTCATCATCCCTTACAATGCGAGTAGGGTCCTCTGCTCAGGCGGAGAGAACTTCATCACTGTTCCCAGAGTCAAAAAGGCCCGGTCCGGAGGACGCCGCTTCTCGGTCCACACGGCCAAACACTGGAACAACCTTCCTCGGAGACTGAGAACTGAACCTAATCTTCTCCAATTCAGGAAGGCCTTGAAAACCTTTCTCTTTCCTTAAATCCCCCCCCTTCGATTCTGACCTCTCCTGAGTTCTGGTTCTAGCGCTGGGATGCTCTAGGGTTACTACGCGCTCTATAAAACCTTAAAATAAATAAATAAATAAATAAATAGACACAACTTCGGCTATGGTCATTCCTTTGGCTTCTCGGCGGCACCGAGTCTTCTCTGCCTTCCCCGCTGCGTACCCGCACAGTTTTTGTGGTGTTTTTGCAATGATTAGGCCATGTATATCAGGATTATGTCAGCCTGGGTTCGGAGCTCCTCTAAAGCACGGCTGACATGCTTGGCTGCTAGCCACGCCCCCCCTTCCTTTTCTTTCCTTTACAGAACCGTAATTGCTACTCTCTCTATTTCCCAAAATTTTTGCTGAAACTTCAAAGATCAAAGAAGTTCCTTATTTACATCCTATTTAATCTCACGAAAGTCAGTCAAGTCTCTCAATATCTCTATATCACAAGCAATTGCAGCTTTAAAATAATTTGTTTTTAAAATTTCCTGTATTCTCCATAAAACAACACTCCCTCATTTCTCTCCAAATGTAAGAAATAACTACCTTTTTGCTTGTTGTGATCCAGTAACACTGAGATTTGTGTGTCCCAGGACCAGTGTACCTAGCTTGAGCGATCACGTCTTTCAATAGAATGGTGCTCTGAAATCAGAACCACATTTTATTAAATGTAGACAGTCACTCAAAACTTGACATTCTGAGTTCAGTAAATGTCTTCACCTCCGCTGTGTTTGACTTGTATGTACACTCTGTTTTCATTTTACTGACGACTGCCATTCACCTGGACACTCCACGTGACTTTTACATACTAAATGTTCACCCTTGCTCGATAATATTCTTGCAAACTGCCCTCAACTTTGTCCAAGCGACCCATCAGTTATGCTTAAACTTATCTATATCTGTTTCTGAACTGCTCACTTGGTGATCTCAAACTTGCCCTTTCATTTATTTATTTATTTAGATTTCTCTATAGAAATCCATAGCTGCCATGAGTCATTCACAGTTGTTGACCTGACGTCAGCCATCTGAGAAGTGAGGACTCAAGCGAATGAGAGCAGCACCTCATTCTAGTTTGGTTCTGTATGTTCTATGCCCAACAGAACATATTCCTTCTTATTTGTTTGTTAATTTGTTTTTACAGTGAGCACCTTGTTACCGTTCAACAACTTCAGGTGAGAATTGGGTAGTGGACTGTTTTTTAGGGTGCTTCTGTGAAGAGAGTGCAGTAATTTAATCATCGGGCCAGCACTTGGTGAATTCTTATGGGCAATGGAAAATAAATCTTCTAGCCTTTACTTCTTGAAGATAGCAGCCTTGAGGCAAGGAGTGAGTGATGGGAGTTTAAAAAAGGCATGAAATGAATTTTCCTCAAAGTGTTTGAATCCTGAAGGGCACTTTATGAGTCTGTTTTGAAAGTAAATCCTATTACTCTTGGTCATGTGTAGCAGCACTTTTGCCAACTTATCTGGGGTCCAGCAGTGCTGTGGGTACCAGGAAGGTTTTTGAAGTTGACCCTCTGTTTGACCGGTGGCCAGTGAGGTTACATCAGTACAGGTCCAATTCCATCTGCCCCAGTAGCTCTTACTAGTGCAGGAAGAGTCAAGCCTCTTAGTTTTGTTCTCTGAGAACAACCAAAGTTTTGACCCAAGATCTCTGTTAATGCCAGATGACAATACTAGAAAACAACAAAGCCTTAAGCACCCACATGTCATATACACAATTGTGAAATTATTCTTCAATTGTCAGATTTTGTTATTGATAAACTTTTAATCTTTATTGGTCCTCCGCAGGATGATCCTGCAGTGAATGCCGCCAGGATATGGGCCTGAATATCCAAGCCCTGATGAAGTCGTGGGGCAAGATGCCCGATCGACGAAACAAGTGTTGGCAGTGGACGAAGGACCAATAAAGACTGAATATTCAGCAACAACGAAATCTGACATTTGAAGAATAATTTCAGAATTATGTGTATCATTTGTGTGTGTGTAAGGTTTAATTGTTGTTTATATAACCCTAGGGTTCCTTTGGGGATGTTGGGTGACGATCCGCCCTTTTAAGCAACACAATAATGTGGTCACCTCAATATATATTGTGTGCACTGTCCAAGTGAGTGCCAGAACGCTTAAATCCCCCTTTCTTGCAGTGACAATACAAGATGTAGAACAATCCCATGGGGATCACTAGCAGAAGGGGAATATTTATTTAGTCACACTGGTTGCATGCATTGTGCTTGGTGTTAAAGATCAAATTAAGATTAAGTACTCCAATGACAATAGTGGGATTCTATTCCAGTTCCAGTTTCAATCTTTATTTCGATCAATTAGACCATCAAAGATATACAAATAATCACAATCATTATAAAACATTAGTTATAAAATACGGCTGGCAATATATAAATAGTCCATCAGCAAAAGGCTAGAAAATATGAATAAAATAAAGTAAAATAAAATTGTTATGGGCCCAGCTCCGCCTTCAAGATGCGGGTATGAATAAACCACATAGCTGTGAGGTATTTCGCCAGTGCAAAGACAGTTAGGGGTGAGACATCAGTTTTTAAAATTCTGTACGCGGGGGAGAACTGTCTGCAACCAAAGTTATTAAGAAGGGGGACGAGCCAGTGTTTTCTGATGCTTTGGTAGGCCTTACAGAATAAGACCACGTGTAGGTCAGAGAGAGCACATGCCGGGCATTGCTTGATAGTTGGTGGCGATGTCCAGGAACTAGTGAAAGACCTAAGGGGCAGTGTGCCGTATCTCCACTGGAGAAATAGCTTCCTGGTTTGCACAGGGGTCATCCCATCCAATACACTTTCCTGGCAATAGGAGTCTTTACTTTGAATGAATAGATTCGTCAGAGAACCCTCACGCTTGCTGTCTAGAGCAATAGTAAGCTTTAGATCATAGTAAGCTTTTGACAGAACTTTGCGTGGTATCCTGGCAGATGCGTTTGCTGGGTCAGTCCATAATTCTGAGAACCCTAGACTCTCGCATTATGATGTTTTTATGTATTTTAACCAAGGAATCTGGGTGGCTTTTGGTTGGGTTAAAAACTCCTTGAGCTCAGACGTGTAGTTGAAAAGTTCCTGACTGCTCCATAGCTTTCTTCAGAATGTTAAAGGTTTGAGACCCAGTTCCTCTGTAATTAGTCTAAGTCCCAAGTCTAGTCTCAAGGGGAGTAGCGGCGTGCTTAATTGAAGTGCAACCAATTGTCTGATGAATTTATTTTCAGTTGTCATCATATTTTGGGCCAAAGTGTGACCCCAAAGTTCAGCCCCAAAAGTGGCAGCTCCCCGAGCCTGGCTTTATAGATCTGGATCACTGGGCCCAGTGGACGATATGTTGATTTGGTCATCATCCTTGTGATACCTCTCACGATCTGCACCAATTTCAAGTTTGCCTTGGTCTGGTGTGTCCCCCATGTCATGTTCTCATTTAAGGTTACACCTAAATATTCAAATGTGGAAACCCTCTCTAAGCGTGATGAACCAAGCAGTGGATTGGGACGTGTCTTCGGGGTGGGATTTAGGATCATATATTTTGTTTTTAGAGCGTTGATCTCTAAGCCCCTCTCCGTACAGAATACCAAGAAAGAGTCAAGAATTCGCTGAATCCCCATGGGAGTTTTGGACAGCAGCAGGGTGTCGTCCGCAAACATGATGGCGGGTACCCTGCAGCCATCCAATTTGGGGGCATCGATGTCTTCCATCCCGTTCAGGTGGGCAATTACCCCATTGACAAAGAGGCAGAACAGGGTCGGTGCAAGCACACAGCCCTGTCTCATCCCTCTGTCAACGGGGAATCTATCTGTTAATTTACCATTTCTTCCACACCTGACACGTGCAAAGTTGTTCCGATGCAATCTCTGTAGAATATCAAGGATTTCAGGTGGAACCCCCATCTCAGCGAGCACACTCCACAGTCTCGATCTGGGCACCAAATCGAAGGCGGCTCGCAAGTCCACGAAAACCGTGTACAAGCTGCCCCCTTCGATTAGTGCCGTCCTCCAATAGATAAGGTTTAGGCGGAACATCTGGTCTATTGTGGACACCCCCTTTCTAAATGCCGCCTGGTATGGACTCAGGGTGTCAGTTTCTTCTAGCCAGATCTGAAGGCGATCTATTACAAGCCTACCAAAAAGCTTCTGGGACACATCTATTAAGCTAATGGGCCTGTAGTTGGCTGGGAGCAGAGGCGAGCCCTTCTTGAATATAGGAACCACCTCTGCCCCCAGCCAAGTGCTAGGGATCTCCATGCCCAAAAGGACAGCATTAAATATTGTCAGGAGATAGGGGGCCCATACGTCAGGCTCTTGTTTAAACAGGTCACCTGGGAGACCGTCCAACCCAGGGGCCTTACCTGATGTCAGTCCCGCAATAGCGGCTCGCACCTCCTTTAATGTGAATAAGTCGCCCTTACAGTGGATAGGAGTACTTGGGGGTGGATTACAAGTGGCCCCAGCATCCGAGGTATAGAGCGACTGGAAGTGCGCCTGCCATGCCCCGGCTACAATATTTGGTTCAATTGCTGAAAGTAAGTGCCCAGAACCCGCATTCACAGTTTGCCAGAACTTACGGTAATCCCTGGTGGCTAAGGAACTGGAGAGTTCCTCCCACTTGTCCTGCTCCCATTCAGCCTTGGCCTGGGCAACTAGTTTCTTATATGCCCGTCTACTGGCCTGTATCTCCGCTCTGCTTTTGCCCTCCTTAATGCATGAGAGGAGTTCTCCCTTTGCCTTGCGGCATGCAGCATTGTACCATGAAGACTTGCAATGTGCTCCGCCCCTTCTGCATTGACCTTCAGTGAATAGATCATCCGCCATGGTCCTAATGAGATCCTCGTGAGCCAGATATAGTAGTTAGTGGGTTTCCTCATTGGGGATTTTATCAGTTAAGTTACCCACTTTTTCCAAGATCGGGATTATTCCAGCATAAAGCTTTGGAAGCTTCTCTCGGCTAGCAGCTAGTTTTTCCCACCTAATTCTCCTTCTGTTGTTTTCAAGGAGGTGCCCAGGCTTAGTCGTGGTGTGATCACTGACCTCCATGCCAGGGAGGGCATAGTCTAGTTCTAGAGCATTATGGTCGCTATCAGCTCTTCCTGTTACCCTAAAGTCGATGATATGCGACCATGAAGAAAGTTGTACAAGGACGTAATCCAAGCGCGACTCCCTGCCCACTCTGTTGTAGGTATGTCTGCTCGGTATATCAGATTTAATACGCCCTTTACAGGCTCTAACTCCGTGCTTGAGAGTTAGGGCAGTAATCTGTAAGGCTAGAGGTGTCCAGGCTCTGGGAGGGGGTGCCACTGCAGAGGGAACCGCCCACCTAGCATCCTCTTCCATGGAAAAACCATCCAAGAGGCCTACTACGGGCTCAAAATGTGAATTCAGGTCCCCACCAACCAGGAATGGGGTGCCCCTAGGAATTTCACTGAGGTAAGCTGATAGTTCCTCAATAGTAGGTGATTCGCGTGTTATGTTGACCGGCCTTGAATATACATTTATCACGGCAAGTCTGACTGAGTTCGGCCATTCTAGCAAAACCACTAATATGTCCTCAGAGGCCAGGGGAAGACGTACTGCCTGGCAGCCAAAATATGTCGCCACCCAGGTGGTGAGTCCGCCAGAGGGACGGCCCCTTCCCACCCACTTTGCGGGAATGGTAAATGCCAGGTAACCCCGTCGGGAATATTCATCCCTCGCCCAGGTTTCCTGGAACATACATATATCCCCGGTATCCACAAAAGCAGTCCATTCCTGTAGGTCTAGCTTGTTACCCAAGCCAGCCACATTCCACGAAATTATCTTCAGGGATGGTGGCTTTGAGGTCAGGACCACTTTTGGGGACGTAGCAGTGTTGCTTAAATTGTCCAGGGATGTTACCGCGGGAGTCCGATCACCCCTAGGAGACCGAACACCCCTAGGTTCCCCTACCTCCGAATTTGTGGGGGGGGTGTCTGCGTTAATTTGATTTTCCTCGACAGCCTGACCCAGATCTAGCATTGGATCAAATGTGGGTCCAGGGGGAATGAAATCTGCCTCCACACCCTCCCTGGGGTGCAAGTTATGCCTGGACTGTCAATCTACCATGTCCAAGTGACTGTACCTATTGGACAGGGGGAAATATGTGTGATGTTGGAATCTGGGGTGGCGATAATCAGCTCTCTCTCTTCTCCTCCAACCGCTTCCCCTCTGTGACAGATTTCCCATCCTTCTTCTTCGGTGTCTGGGGCATAATACAGTGGTTGGTGGCGACTTGGATAGTAGAAGTCTCCTCTCCCACCTGCCTCAGGGAAACTCCCCCATCCCTCCTCCTCGTAAGCATGTGTCAGCCGGGGATAGAAAAAGGAGAGAGGCAGGGACTGAATATTGGTCCCCTGGTCCTCGTGATGCCAACCGCAGATATGAGAGACGGTCATGGGGTCTCTGAAGCTGATCAGGACGCAGTCTCCTTTAATAGTTTTTCTAGTACTGCCCACCCACGGGACCCTTCTTACCATAAGGACATCACTTGTTATTCCTTGCGGTAGAGGTCTGTACATAGATAACCAGTCCATCACCTTGTTCTTGAGAGAGGCGGTGGATTCGATCAGAGTGATTTTTAACTCTGCGACCCCCGCTAAGATTACTGTGTATTGGCTGGCCTCCGGCGGCAAGTTCACTACTCTTGGCTTTTTGATGTTTCCTAGAGTCTCATCTGTCAGTGGTACTACCTTTTGAGGTAAGCTAGGGGTAGGAGTGTTAGCCTTAGGCTGGTTGGAAATAGTTTTGGGAGGGGATACCTGTGGGTGGTTAGGAGTAGCTGTGTTAGTGCTAGGTTGCATGATCTTAATTGAGGGGGCAGTTGGTTTGTCCTGATGCACTAGGGAACCTGCGCTTTACCCCGCCTTGCTGTTAGCTGGGGCACCCCTCTTGTTCTTAGTCTCTGTCCCTGGTCTGCCACCCTTGTCATCTATTTTACTGTCTGTTTTGGGATTTTCGGCTAGTAGGGCCGTAAATTTCTCTATATTCACTAGCCTGGCTTCCATTTTAATTAGCCGTGGGGTTTTTGTCTTCCTCACACCTCTCTTCTGTGCCCTATTTTTCACTTTGGGGACCGCTCCTTCTCTTAACCCATGCAATGTCACTCTATCATAGGTAGTTACCACGTCTAAAACGTGGTCAGGATTGGAGATTTGAGCTGGGTGGGGTTGGACTGGTGGGAGATTTAGCAAACTCATGTCATCAAGGTCACTTACTTCCTTTGCACTGGTATGCGAGCTAGAGATGGACAAATCTAAATTCACAGCGTGCTCGCTGTCACTAGTTACCATGTTGCTAGTGGCAATTAGCTCAGTGCAATTGGGTCTATTGGTTGGGCTCTTGGTGTGTGCGAGGGGGCCCATGGAGGACCTTCTCACCCAGTCAATTTCTTGGGAAATGCGCCTTTCGAGAATAGTAATTTCATCGATCAGTAATGACCCAGCTTTTACGAAATAATTGTCCAGAGTACCTTTTGTGGCTCCTGTTACCGCCTGCATGCTTTTGCTCCTTGTTTCCATCATTGTCATCATTGGTCACGGTAAGAATCAATAAATTCCAGGTAGATGGTTAAAAGGGCGGTGGCCCGGTCTGGTCTCTTCCGTCCTCGAACGGCCTCAAACGCCCCGCCCTTTGCCCGGGCTTCGCCCCGGGCTACGACCCGCGCGCGTCCCGCGTGCGCGGTGATAGGTACGCCTATATGCAAATGGGGAGGGGGGCGGGAAGAGTCGCAGGTGCGCCTGATGGATTCGGCGCTCCGCCTGCTGGGACTCGCAGTCCCGCTCCCGCTAGGCTGTAGATGTCAGCAACAGTCACTCCTCAAGAAGGTATGCCCAGTGGAATTCCGTCGTGGCTCTAACAAAGAGTTCTCCTCTGCTTCTCCCAAAACTGTGTGAGCACAAGGAAGGCTGCGAGCGGCAATGGGATTCTATTGATGGGTGCCAGAAAAACAAGGGAGCCAGGTGGGATCACAATAGCAGAGTACACAGAGCTAAATTTTAGATCCATTGAGTTGGAACAAGTTTATACCCATCTGTTACTGGACAGGAGTGAGGACTTCATAACAATTTGAGGTTTCTCCAAATTGCAATGATTCTCTATGGAGAGTTGAGAAGTGCATTGGGATTGGCCTGACTGTGTATGACTGAGAAGCTGGATGGGGTTAGCCCAACTGTGAATGCTTAGGATGTGCAGTGGGCTTGACACAACTGTGCATACTTAGGAGTTATATTTTGCTGTGCTAGTTATATAGGTCTGGGATTTAGAACAACGAAAAACAAACTGCAAAGGCTTGGCCTGTAGAATGTGTTAGCCAAGCTGTTTAGGCCGGGGTGGGATGTACATTGTATGCAGACTTAGGGTACAGATGTTTGGTGCACAGTTGAGTTCCTCTATAATGTTAAATAGGTTTTACTGAGAGGGAATGCCAGAGATGTAAACAAATGTACACCAAAACCAGTAAAAAAAGTTCTTGGCACTTCAAAGGTGACTCTGTTAGGCCACCAAAGCAGAGCTGACCTGTGGCCTCACTTGGGGGTAGATCTTGTTGGATGAGCTCTCAGTACTAACAAAAAGGTTAGTAACTCTGCTGGGCACTCACAGGGGAAGCAGGTACCTCTACTGGGGTATTTTTCACAAATGTTTGAGCAAACTTGCAGGCAGGGTAGAATAGTAACAAAAGCCCTACATTTTTCTTAGTGCAGCTTGACCTGCAGTCTGGATTAGGTAATGTCATTGTGTTGGTTTAGTTCTGGAACATCAGTGCATATGCTGAGAAGCGTACCTCGGTGGGCTTTGGGTTAATTTCAAGTCTAGGTTTCAGGCCAATAATGTTTATATGCATAGAAGGTATTAATTCCCTTCTACTCTCTAGTGAGACTCAGTTGTACCCTCATTTCATGTTCTTTTTTTATCCTCCTAAATTGCACTTATAGATTGAATTATATTAATAATATATCAATTGCAGGATCAAGTCAAGCAAATCTGCATCACCAAATCAAAGTCTAACTTTCTTGTCTTGCTGATCCTTGATATGAGGCCTTGATCAAAAAATGGTTTTGGGAGGGGAAGCTTTGATTTCTGTTGTGTGTGAAGTCTTTGATTTGGACTAGTGAGCAAATGTTGCATTGCAGGATAGGCATTGATCATGGCACATGATCCAGAGTTATGGCTGCTGTTGGCTTTACAAAATTTCTTTGTGGCGGCTTGTGTTATCCCAGTAAATGGGGACCATGGTGAAGGATAACTAGCCTAGCCCCTTTGGGATTTGGGGCTCTGTATTGCCTGGATCCTCCCAAACTGAATGCCCTGTGCTCCAATGAAACAAGGGGATCATGTTTATGGATCTTTTTAGTATTTGACTCTTACAGTAGAAAACTATAATCATAGGGTTGCTACCAAACAAAGATATAAGATCCCAACGTTATAGTCTCCTCACTAATAATAATAATAATAATCCACATTTGTAAAGCGCACAATCACCCGTAAGGGTCTCTAGGCGCTGGGGGCCGTCGGGAAGATTAAGCGAGCTATTGCCTAGAGTCACATGGTGCTGGGCTAACCTGCCGCCGGAGCCGGGGATCGAACCCTGATCCCCAGATTCCAGCGTCAGTCGCCCTGGCCGCGGCGCCACACCTCTCCTCTACTGTATTCTGGGTAATGTCTCATCTCATGTCTAAGAGACGTGACCTGCTAAAGTTTTTGCAATGATCATTTCACATTCAAATAATTGGTTTCTGTTAGATTAGATCTGGCATCCTTGGCATGGTTTTCCCCTGAACCTTTTGCCTTTACAACGTCTGTTTTTTAGCTGACTTCGTTTTTGCAGGCCTTAGGACTCTGTACACTTTACCACTGATAACCTGTGCTAAGGTGTGTGTGCCCTCTCCTTAAAACATGTTAGATTAGCTTATGCCTAATTGGTATATTTAATTTACTTTTAAATCCCCAGTATAGTGGCACTACTTGTGCCCAGGACCTGTAAATGAAATACTACTAATGAGCCTGCAGCAAGGATTGTGCCACCCACTTAAGTAGCACATTAAACATGTCACAGGCCTGCCATTGCAGCCTGTGTGTGTATAGTTTTAAACTTCCATTTCGACCTGGCAAAGTTGAAGGCCCTGAACCTTCCATTTTAATACAAATAAGTCACCCCTAGGATATGCCCTGGACAGCCAGATGGCAGGGTGCAATGCTTTTAAAAGTAGGAAATGTACTTTTAAGTTTTACATGTCCTGGTAGTAAAACCTCTTGAACTAGTTTTTTACGACTGCAAGGCCTACCCTTCTCATAAGATAACATTGGAGTTAACTTATTACATTTTATAAGTGTAATTTCCAAATGGGAACAGGTAACCAGTTCATATTTAGTGTCTCTAAAATTGGAATTTAAAATCCTAACTTATGGTGAAGTTTGATTTTAAATTACAATTTTTAAAATGACATTTTTAGGAAGTTGGCATTTTCTTGACTTAGCAGTTTAGTGGTCGCACCCTGTCTATGGGTCCCATGACTAGGAGTAGTTTGCATTGTATTGTATGGTAATTGCATTTATCTAGCACTTACTGCCCCTGAAGAGGCGTCAAATCGCTTTTTCGCCGAGTAGCACGCTACTCCGGAACCCATAAAGGATTAGTGTTGAATTACTATAGTGAAATATGAAAGTCGTTTGAGTGGTGGATATGTTAGTTAGTTATTTGGATTCAGAAAGGATAGCGGAGGGATAGAAGAGGGAAAAAGGTTTGCATTTATATAGTGCTTGGGTGCTGAAGCGCTTTTTTGGCGAGTAGCATGGTACTCCGGAACCCATAAAGGATTAGTGGTGAATTAGTATAGTCAAATATGAAAGTCATTTGAGTGGGGGATATTAGTCAGATATTTGGATTGAGAAGAATAGCGGAGGGAAAAAGGTTTTCATTTATACAGTGCTTGTTACCCCTGATGGGGTGTTGTAGTGCTTTTTGGGGGAGTAGAATGCTATTCCAGAACGCACAAAGGATTAGTGTTGAATTAGTATAGTTAGTGAAATATGAATGTAATTTGAGTGGTGGATATGTTAGTGAGTTATTTGGATTGAGAAGGGTAGCGGTGGGATAGAAGAGGAAAAAAAAGGTTTGCAATTATATAGCTTTTGCTACCCCTGATGAGGTGTTAAAGCGCTTTTTCAGGGAGTAGCACGCTACTCTGGAAACCATAAAAGATTAGTGGTGAATTATGAAATACATTTGAGAAGTGGCCATGTTAGTCTGTTATTTGGATTGAAAAGGATAGTAGAGGGATAGAAGAAGAAAGGATTTAGACTTTTTTTGTTGAGGTCATAGCAGTAGGAGGAGGCTTGGGATGAGTAAAAGGGATGTGGAGAGAAAGAGTCAGAGGGAAGGGTTTAGAAAGGGTTGTTTTGGGGATCGGTATAGTAAAAGAGGTATGAGATGATGCAAGGAGAGGTAAACTAGGGAAGAGTCTACAAAGGGTTATTTTGGGAATCATAGTAGTGATATGGGGTTTGGGATGAGTGAAAGAGTGGAGATAGAGGATATATTGATAGAGGTATATGGTAAGAAATAAGGTAGTGCATTGGAAAGAGTAATAGAAAGAGTTTTGAGATGAGTCAGAGAGTTGAGGTAGAAGATATATTGAGAGGTATAGGGTGAGAAATAGGGTAGTGCACTGGATACGTTGAATTTGAAGAATATTATTAAATATATAGATTCATAAGGACATGGTTGGCAGCTGGTCTTTGTGTATTTCCCCAAGACAGTCACACACAATAGAGGGGCTTAGGTGTAACTGTATAGACCATCACTGGCAGGATGGGAGCAAGGTGCTGGGCCCAACCTCACTTACACTTCAATAGGCAGTGTCCTGTCTCCATACAAAGGGCTGCCTAATCCCTGTAGTTGGTCTGGAGCGAGGGCCAGGAAGGCAGGGCACATGTGCACTTCAAAGGTATGCTTCTAGAAGCTTCTCCCCTCTTCAGAGGCACGAATGGGTATAAATACTGGACCTCAGACACAAGCTCTTCAAGATGCTTCTGGACCTGTAGATACTCTGCCAGGGCTGTCACTTTGCTGGAAATCTACTCTGAAGAAAAATATGCCTTGCTGTCCTGATGTGCTGCCCTCTTGCGAGAGTGGGAAAAGAACTGGATCTGCAATGTCACCCTTAAACCCAGGACACTGAAGTGACTTCAAGGGCTAGTTTGTTGGCCACCTGATCTGAGCCTCAGGGACATGAAAGGCTTCCCAACATCCTGCACCAGCCCTTGGACCAGTGAGTTCACAACCCCCAATTGGTGCCCACTAGGTCTTATACTCTTGTTGTAGTTCATGGAGCTTTATTCAAACTTTTGGGCTTTTTGCAACGCTTAACGGTACCATTCTCACTTAGACCTTGCGGCTCGCACCATGATTCTATGGAAAGCCCTGGAAGCTGCCACTTTGTGCTACAGCATCGACTGCTAACAGGGTACTGCCAGCAAGATGCTCCAGCACGACCACTCCCGACACCTGGCCTGCTCTTCAAACTACTCCAACAGCCTCCCGCTATGCTCTACCTGCTCTTCGTAGTCCCCTCATAGCAAACTGGACACTTAGCACAGATTTGAGAAGGTAAACTTCAGCGGGCCCAACCTGGTGACGGTAGCCAATCTGAGCTCCCTTGCAGTCGGCCTAAAAGAATGATTTTGAACCAGTGCAGCTTGGCCAGGTAGCAGTGGTTGGCGCTTTGTGTTTTTACAGTTAAATCTTTAAAAACTCATAATTCTGATTCAACTGATTGGATTATTGCCACTATGGTCTGCTCAATTGTTCTAAATTGATGTGGGATCTTTTTTTTGTGTGGTGTTTTCACTTTGTTACTGTTAGAAGTGTTGGACACATACTTTACACATTACCTCTAAGATAAGCCTGCCTGCTCTGTGCAAAGCTACCTGAGGGTTGAGTGCAGGTCAATTTAGGGTTGATTTGTGCCTCACCCTGATTAGGATTGTAGTTGCTGTTTTACCAGGGCTCACATCTCAGTCAACCTACAACCTACAACCCAATTCCTTACAGCTTCCTTCTAGGGCTTTACTACCTCAGATTGCATGCTATCCCAAAAATCATCCTTCCACTGTGTTCCAAAACCTTTCAAGAGAAATTGATCTTTGCTTATAACTAGAGTGCTCTCACTCCTCTTTTCTTTCTATTGAATGGTCCTCTCCTTACCTCCCATCCTCAGCATGCCTCTTCACTGTATTGGCTCCTCTAAGTCGCATGGCTGTCTCTTTTACTTTCTGTTATTGTTTTTCTACAAATTGCCCACACCTCATTTCACAGATCACAGCCTCTCCTTCTTTAAAACCAAGCCCATGCAACCTCACAATAGCTAATATCCTCAAGAGGATCTATTCACCCCACCAACAATCTGCATGAAGTCACATAGCACCACTCATGATCACACCTAACTCCTATTAATTTAATCTACCACAAGGAAACTGGAGTAAATGCTTGGAATGATTTCCTTGAGAGCCGAAGATCAGCTTCAATAACCGAGAAGAACCAATAACACTAAGCACTAACCTTGGGTTCTGGAGTAGTGCGCTACCTGCCCTAGCGTGCTTCCGAGCCTCGTCAAGGTTGGTAAACACTACATAAATGTAGCCACAATACTTGTCAGTGGCTCTGCTCTATTGCAATAGAAGCCTTTACCCATGAGTCATTAAAATTTGGTGGAACTTAGATAGACTCCGAGAATGTATAAAATATATTATTCAGGGAAAGGTAAAGGTAGAGTGTGAAAGAGACAGAGAGAGAGAAAAAGAGAGAGAAGGGTAGAGAAAAAGAAGGAAATAGTGAGAGAGAAGGCCTCACTGCCCCGCTTCCAAGATAATTGCACTTTTAAAATAAAAATGTGCATATAACATTTACAATTAGCAATGCAGTTTGCAGCAGCATCTAAAAGGTACATCTGCCTGGTCGTTGCACATTCAGTGAAATCGCGAGTGAAAGCACCTCCATTAAATTCTGATACTCTATAATGAGCCCTGGTAAACACCTGCTCGAATTAAGCACAGCGGGGGAGGTTTGTGTAAATGAGAAGAATTAACATGAAAATTACAAGACAATAGATTTCAAGGCTGAGGGAAACAGAAATGTTTAGGAATACGATGCCAAGTACAAATCATGCGAGGTGGTTACAATAATGTGTTTAGAAAGACGTGTTTAACAATGTAAAAACGTGCATATATGCATTGCTTATTGGAGAGTTCCTTTGAGGGTTCCTAATAAAAGTCATCGCATTCACTCATTATTGGGAATGTATCCGTTTGTGTGCTAGATGGGGAAATCTTATGTCAACTGGTAGTTTTTCATAATTTATTCTGTACGAAATTAATGAAGTTGGATGTGGAAAGTTCACTTATGCAGCGTTTCTTATGTACTTTGCAGGGGGGGGTCCATCATTTGTGACGCCACTGCATCTATGTTGGACACTAAGAGGGTAATTTACAAGCCACTTTTGCGTCATTTTTAACATGGGAAAAGTGACGTGTGGGTGGCGCAAGGGCTTGTAAATAAGCCCCCAAATAATTAGTTGAACCTAAAACAAAAGAAGGGTCATAAACGTAAAAAAAAGTGATAACAATAATTCTTCAACCTATTCTGAAGATAAAAGACTACAATTATCAATATACAGAATTACATCAAGAGAACTTGTAACACATTATACATCAACAAAAACATTTATAGAGCTTTAGAAAAGAAAATAAAACAGTATTAAAAGAGAGGAAGGAATAAAGAGAAGGAAAAGGGAAATACACCTGTGTTGGTAAATATTAAACCATTAGCAACTGTATGAAATTAATACAAATCCAACATGCGTATTCTGTAGCATTTACATATTGGTGATGGAGTGTGTTTAGGAATTTAAAAATACCAAACTAATCAAATGATAGAAAAAATAAGGAGGATAAAAAAACTGCTTGTAAACTTCAACAAGTATTAGAGACCTCTTTAAAAGGCTCATTAGACAAAAAGGATTATAATAAAGACCATAATAATGTATGCTTCCTTTTTATCTATACTGAAATACTATCATTAGTGACCAACCCACAATTATACCCAACCCTTACCCGCTATGCAAAGTGTGAATAGTGCTTTAGCATTTTTCCAATCTCAGCCGCAAACATGAGGCCAATGAAAAACACATTGGAACAATGAACCATTTGCCTTAGAACATGACCAATTATCTCGATCTTTCACCCATTTAGCCCATCTTAGACCACTCAGGAACAGGTCTAGGGGCCTCATACAGAGTTTGAATTAAGGAATCCCTGTCTGCCATTATGTGGCGGATTTCCCAGCCTCGTCAAAGTGGCAAAAGAAATGCCACTAAGTTTAGAAGTTTTTCCCAGGGCCTGTGAACGATTCTTCACCAAAGTTTCTGTGTTCCCCATAAGCATCCTCCTAGGTTACACTCGGGGGCCTTGCCACCTATGCGTCAGAGGAGTGGTAATGAAACTCTCATAAGTATGGTGAGCTCAGTGCTCTGTGTAGCTCAGAAACACACAAAAATACATGTCTTCCACACACTTATTTGAACCGGTCAGGAACGTCTGAAAAGTCCAGAAGAATGTCTTGCAGAAGGTGTTGGGGAGAGTATCGGTTGCCACAGTGTTTATGGGAAGAGGAAGGTCATATAAGAAAGAACAGCTTCGCTAAACATATTTGTAGGTGAGACAAAAACGATTTGAAAAGGAAATGTGTCTAAATTAATAAACCTAAATTGGCATTTCTTCTACAATCTGTAAAATATCCCGACGTGTGGTCAGTACAACACCTGTTGGGAAAGACAGTTTAGTCAATACCGCAAACAGTAGTAAACATAACGTCAGAATTCGCAAATTACGATTAACCTCAAAAGTCCTGTCCATTATAGTTACTTTTATGTGAAGGCCTGCTACACCCTTTGTGAAGCAGGCCTTCTCTGGGATAACTCTGCCAGACTTGGTGGCTGGTGAGGCACTATAAATTGGGCAACTAATCTACAACCAATTTCTGAAATTTTCCTGTTACCCACCCCCTTCCAAATAACATTTATACTGGCAGATGCATCAAAGTAAATACAGGGAACAAATGGGCAGAATCTCAGAATCTGCACTTTTGCTCACGGTATTTTTGCATTTGGTATGCATCCTCCCAAATGCAAAAATCGCAATTTAAGGAATCTCTAAATTGAGATTCCTTAAATTGCGATTGCATTTAAGGAATCCCAAATTGAGATTCCTTAAATGCAATGCATGAAAGTAAAAAAAATAGCGAATTCGCTAATAGCGGGAGCAAATTACCATGAAGTTGGACTTCATGGTAATTTGCTAAAACTTTGAAAAAAACACTTTTTTGCATTTTTCAAAGCTTCATGCTGCGCACACACATGCCCTTAGGGCATGTGTGTGTGCAACATATGTGGATATATCATTTTCAGGGGTGCAACAGGGTGTCATTTTGACACCCTTGCACCCTTGAAATTGCATGCGCAATTTGCGAGTAACTACTGGTACTCGCTAATTGCTCATGCAATCTCCAATACATTCCTATGGGCCTGTAGGCCCATAGGAATGAATGGGACAGCATTCCTTAATTGCGACTAGCAATTTGCGAGTAGCAATTAATGAATGTTAAGGAATCGCTATTTTAATAGCGATTCCTACATGCATAGGCTTTTGCTATTCCTAAATAGAGATTCCTTAAAAATCGCTATTTAGGAATAGCAAAAGGCTACGTTGATGCATCTGCCAGTAAGTCTTTTAAGGAAGGTATAAATAACCTCACTATTGTAAAACTATGCGAGGGGACTCATTTACACCTTCACTATCCAGGTCCATGTGGGATCTCGCCAGAAAAATGGGGGACGGTCACTAAAAACAGTATGGGAGGGATGTACACCAGGCACTCATTGATCGTGGGATCCAAACCTAGTCATAGGCACTTGTGGATTTCAGTTTAACAATCAAGAAAGGGGAAAGATAGGTACTTTTTGAAAATAGGAAGCCCTGATTTGCTCTCCCTTTATTAATGCCAATGACTAAAGTATCAGGGTGCCTGGTGGATTGGTACTGGTGTGCGAAATCCTACTTTGTGGAGAAGAAACGCAAGCAATACTATTCTCCTTTTATTAATATCCTTGAAAAGTAGTTCTTTAACAGGACCTTAACCTTCACCCACTTTCAGTTGCATGCTTCATCATCGGGTATCTCCAAGCTACCATCTTTTATTTAGGTACGTAACAGGGTCCCTTGGGAGCCCTGTGGTGGGATGGAGGCATTTTTAGGTGAACAACGAGAAAGCTACATACTTTCAAAGTGGATCCACTCACTCAGGTTTGTGTGTTGCAAGACGAAACCCATGATTTTTCTCGTAAGGCGACATCAGGGTTAAAAATGCAAGGAAGGAGGGCTCCAAAAAAGGTTTTTATTATAGGCCTTATCCTTGAATATGTAAAAACAACTGTCCTCAAATGTTTTTGCAATACAAGCCTTTAGTGAAATTGACGTGTATTTGTCCACAGTCAAGCATTGAGGGGCCCGTTTCAGAACAGGTCACTGTTCATCCTTCTCTCTGTCATGGGATATGAACTATTAGAATAAAAGAGTGAGGCAGGAAAAAATGTCACCTGGAAATTCCCGGTCCAAGAACAGGTCACATTGACCTCTTAAAACACATTATTGTGCAAGTTGTTTTGCTGTGTTTTCACATTTATCTCCTCACATATAAATCATCACATATAATCTATCAACATTTACGTGTTATACCTGTCGGCCTTAGGGTCGTTGTCCCCCAAACCTTTTGCCTTATTCCTCCATTTTTGCCTATCGTGTTTTTGTTGGCCTTGGGACTCTGTGCACTTTAGCACTGCTAACCAGTGCTAAAGTGCATGCACTATCTCCTTTTGAAATTGGCTTGCACTCAATTGGCACATTTAATTGACCTGTAAATCGCTAGTAAAGTGGTAGTACATGTACCTAGGGTTTGTAAATTAAATGCAACTATTGAATTTGCAGCACTGAATATGCTACCCACTTCAGCAGCCATTGCAGCCTGTGTGTGCAGTTCTGAACTGCCACTTCAGCCTGGCAAGATAAACCTTTTGCCAGGCCTAAACATTCCCTTTTTAGTGTGTAAAAGTAACTTTTACATATCCTGGCGTGAAAAACTCTTAAATTCCTTTTTCACTACTGTAAAGCCTGCCTCTCCCAAATGATAACACTGGGGTGCCTTATCACGTTTAACTGCTAACATTCAATTACGAGCAAGTAGGCATGTCAATCTAGGTGTCTAAAGAATTGTAATTTAGAACCTTTTTTAATGGTAAAGTCCAATTTTAAGTCATAATTCTGAAAATGCAATTTTTAGGAAGGTGGCATTTTCTTGTTTTAAACATTTGGTGCCTGCAGCCTGGTTCCCAGGTTTAGCTGGTAGTTGGTCTTTGTGTATTGCTCGGAGACGGTGAAACAAAGGAAAATAGGTGTCGGCAGGATGGGCCATCTCTGAGTTGATGGTGGAGGAACTGTCACTTATCACACTTGAACCTCACAAAGACTGCCCAGCACACCCACAAAGGACTTTGACACTACTCTTTTGTGACACCAGACAAGCTGGGGCAGGAAATTCCAAACACCTCTGAAGTGCCAACTGCTAGAACCTTCTAATATTTCAAAGTGAGCACCAGCTATAAAATGTGGACCTTAAGACCCAACTCTTCAGTACACCCCTGGACCTGTGGATGACTCAGAAGGACTGCTGTGCTGCCCTGCAAGAAGCTACTGCTACACCTTTACCCTGCTACATGAGTGAAAAGGATGGGACGTGCATCTTGAACCTAGGACCATCAGAGTTAGTTGGCCGTTCTTATTAGAGCCTCAGGGACAGAAAAGGCTTTAACCACCTTGAACCCAGCACCTGAACTCTGTCTGCTGTGATGCCTGCCCCCCATGTGGTACCACCCCAGTCCTGGACCCTTGGGAATGGGCCTGAAGGTGCTCTGCCAGCCCAGCTGTAGTCATATGAGCAGGACCAATGCAGTAAGACACATCTGCTTGCAGCTCTGCTTCAGAACCATTGCAGCATGACACATCCCTGATGCCGGACTGTGCATCGCAGCCTCCTCAGAGATACGGCTGTACAACGCATCCTGGGCACAAGCCTTCGCATCACAGGCCCCTCGTCTATGGCATCCTCAAAAACGGCATAGGACTGCACATTGCCGCCCTTCAGCTTTTTTAGGAATTGCCAGTGTGCGACGCATCTTCAATGAAGGACTTTGCACCAGAAGCCCCTCGTCAACACCATTCTTGCAGATGATGCAAGACTCACCATTGAAGCCTTGCAGCACCTCGGAAGGACTACTGTGCAACGCATCCTTGATGCAATATTCTCACAATGCTCTGCAAGCAGGATTTAAGCTACTTTGTTCCGCAGACCTAACTTAATCCCTGTATTCAGCCTGTGCTTCATTGTGGTTGATCTCAAATAATTTTGCTCTATTTTTCTAGATTTTTGTGAGATTGTTCTTGTGTTGTGTGTACACTTTAATACTGTTTGAAGTGTTGGTTAAATACTTTAACTATTGCCTCTAAGTTAAGCCTGACTGCTTTGTGCCAAGCTAATAGAGGAGCACAGATTCATTTGGAGTTTGCTTGTGACTTCATCCTGACAGAAATTGTGGTTGCTCCTTGAATAGGATTACTCAACCAGTAATCCAATTTCCAACATTTCTGATTCAACAACAATCAGTACTCTGGCCTTAATTCAGTGCTAAATGTAATTATAGTGCTTGCTCTTACCACAATGGTGTCCTGTCACTGCACACCCCACACCATGTGCCACTGCAATTTGTCTGTTAGAAGAACTGATGGCGTCTTTCCCGATGTAAGGTAGTAATTTACCTGCCTAACACGAATGTAACCCTTGGTGCACTGTAGTGGAGTGTTAGGGTCAAGAAGTCACCTTCGTTCTCTGTTCAGGCACACCTTGTTACATTTCAAGCATGAAAGGTATTTCTTACTGTCTCATCGAGTGTAACAAGCCCTATTACCAGGGTCAGTCTGTTGAAAGTGACTGAAGGGAAAGGGGGCCCACCTTTTCAAGGCAGCACTTTTGTTGTGTTCAAGCATGCAAATTGTCACATAATGACGCCACGGCATAGTGTTACAAAGTAATGTAATTGCGCCATCCCGTTATCCGCAATGAGTGGTCTATATTCAGAGTCCATTTCTTGACAGTGATTAGTCATTTTGTACCAGTTTCTGAAAGCAAACATTGGCAAAGCCAAAAGACCTTGACTTTTCCATATTTCCCAGGTTTTTGGCAAAAAGGTATATCGTGGATGGTTTTCTGGATAAGTTCCCTACTCAAGTAAATGTTGACACTCTGGTAGCTGGCATGTCTTCTGGAGATACGATCGTCTCTGAAGAGGGTTGTTCCTCTAATGCTTCTTATAAGAAAGTGGACAGAGCAATCAGATGGACCTACACCACCTCCAACTTTGCCATTAGGACTGGCACCTAAGTAATGTAAGAAGTCCAATCTCTGCTTCGTGACTTCCAGGCTTTACCCGAGAAGCTCCGGCAAGGAGGATATTACACATCACGGCTATCCATGATGGAACAAGAAGTAAGATTCTTGTTGTACATATCTTTTAATGAGGTGTGTTAATTGGCCTCTGCCTCTGCAGCTTCAGTTTCCGCTAGAAGACACTTATGGCTCAGAAATTAAAAGTTGACAACTCCCAGAAGAATCTGGTACCTACATTCCTTTCTCTGGGAGTAAGCTGTTTGATCCACAGTTGGAGGACGTGTTGAACAAAACAACTGAGAATAGGAAATTGAGGACTTAGTTTAGGCCCTCCTACAGGGGTGTGTTGGCTGTCATCCTACGTTTGGTACCACAAGAGGAGGAAAACAGTGCTTTCAGGGTAGGAGTTGTGGCCTGGTCTTCTCCTCTTCTGACAAATCCCAGATCCAGCCTAAAGCCAGTTATTCCACTCTCTCCTCCCAAAAGCCCTGAATGCAGCAGAAGGGTGGGAGAAAGTCTACTTCAATTTTCCCATCTATGGAAAAAATTGATAACAGATTAGTTGGTTCTTCAAATTGTATCGGAAGGGTACCGACTACACTTTTCTTCCATTCCGGAAGATTTTGTCTGTCCAACTCCTGTTCCAAGATGTCCCTGGCGACATCAAGCTCTAGCTCAGGGAATATCAGACCATCTGAAAAAAGAGGCAATAAGACCAGTTCTAGACAAAGAGAGAGGACAGGGTTGTTATTCCCTGATGTTTCTTGTCCAGAAGCCCTTTGGAGTCCATTTGAACCTCTTGAGACAGTAGATCTAGTCTTTCACACCTACAAGGTGTTTTTCCTTGAAGCTATCACTTCTGGTACAAAACCCGGTGAGACTGGGGCACTGCTATCTCATGATCCTTTCACTTTGTTGATTATGTAGTCCTTAGACTGCATCCTGCATTTTTACCGAAGGTAAATCCAATCTTTCACTGTTCCCAGAATTTGGCGCTCCTTGTGTTTTCCCTACTCCATCCTCAGACCAGGAAACCTTGTGGCACTCGTTGGATCCACACAGGGCTTTGTCTATTTATCTGGACTGAACATCTTCTTTAGGCAGATAGATGCTCTTTTTGTTACTTTTAGTTTGACAAGAAGTGGTCATAAACCTTTAATATTTTCCTTTAATACAGGGCTTTAAGTGGGCCGGTTTTCGCCGTGGCTGTGCACCGGCAGTTTTTTAAAGGGGGCCTTGATATGGGTCTCTATCAGGCTCCGTTTTGTACGCTGGCACAGGTGGTCAGTTTTTTTCCAGACTGCAGTGAGAACGGGCGCCTCGATGTGCGTGTGCTCACACCCCTCACTTATCACTAGTGGAGAAGTTACGACATGATGTCATAGTCGGATTGGTAACGCTGGCACTCGGGCAATGCCCAAGGGACCGGTATACTTGTTCCAGCTGTGGGCAGCTTTTTTGAGCAGCCTGCTGGGTCGATTTGGGCGGTTTCTGCGTTGTTCAATGTCACCAGCAACTCAGTGGGTGCCTGAATGGCCTTTCTGGAGGCAGATGGGCGTCCATTACCACCCTCTTATCAACACCAGAGGTGTCACTCCCTTTCTCTCGCTGGGACGGCCCATTAATACATGCATATTGAGCAGAGGCAGGGGGCCAGAGCATGAGTGGC
Organism: Lissotriton helveticus; assembly: GCF_964261635.1. Classification (NCBI taxonomy): domain Eukaryota; kingdom Metazoa; phylum Chordata; class Amphibia; order Caudata; family Salamandridae; genus Lissotriton; species Lissotriton helveticus. The sequence goes on along the minus strand of NC_136058.1, from coordinate 149,924,011 downwards.
CTCACTTGTTTTCAGGTGTGTTTCCCCAGTGTAAACTAATCCGTGCAATTATTTCAAACCCCCCCTCCACTTTCTTATAAAATATCACTGAAGCTGTGTTTTGCCAGCGGTGATGGTACGCAGGCTCAATTCGGCCACTTTATATTTTTAGCTATGGCAGTTTTACGAATATGCATTGCCTCGGCATGGCATGATCGACTTCCACCTACTTTTCATCAATGGCTGGCCAGACTCCTGTCTGTTTACAATCTCGAGAAGGGGATATATGCAAGGAAGGGTAAAAGGGGAATAATATTAGGGTCGTAAATATGGGAGCCTATAAATAGTTGGAAGGAAAGTCAAGTCAAGTCAAGTCGAAATTTATATAGCGCACTACATACCCAGAGGGTCTCAAGGCGCTTGAGGAAGGGGGGGAGGTTTACTTATCGAATATCCAGGTTTTGAGCTGTTTTCTGAAGGCTAGGTGGTTTTGAGTGAGGCGGAGGTGGGTGGGAAGGGAATTCCAGGTTTTGGCCGCTAAGTAAGAGAAGGATCTTCCCCCCATGGTGGCTTTGTGGATGCGCGGCACAGCGGCGAGGGCTTGGTTGGACGAACGCAACTGGCGGGTGGGGGTGTAAAAGGAAAGGCGCGTGTTGAGACAATCAGGTCCAAGTTCGTATAGGGCTTTGTGTGCGTGGGTGAGGAGACGGAACGTTATCCTCTTGTTGACGGGGAGCCAGTGAAGGTCTTTCAGGTGAATGGAAATGTGGTCTGTGCGGGGGATGTCAAGTATGAGTCTGGCTGAAGCATTTTGGATGCGTTGGAGTTTTTTCTGCAGTTTTGCGGTGGTACCGGCGTAGAGGGTGTTTCCGTAGTCCAGACAGCTGGTAACCAGTGCGTGGGTGACCGTTTTTCTTGTTTCGGTGGGGATCCAGCGAAATGTTTTTTTGAGCATGCGTAGGATGTTGAAGCATGAAGAAGAGACGGCGTTGACTTGTCTGGTCATCGAGAGTGAGGAGTCCAGGATGATACCCAGGTTCCGTGCGTGGCCCGTCGGTATGGGGGCTTTTCCTAGTGCCGTTGGCCACCAAGAGTCGTCCCAGGCGGAGGGGGGTGAGCCTAAGATAAGGACTTCCGTTTTGTCCGAGTTCAGTTTTAGACGGCTTTGCTTCATCCATTCGGCTACTTCTTTCATCCCATCATGTAGGTTGGTTTTGGCGGAGATTGGGTCTTTGGTGAGTGAGAGGATCAGCTGAGTGTCATCAGCGTATGAGATGATGTTGAGGTTGTGTTGGCGTGCAATGGCTGCGAGGGGGCTCATGTAGACGTTGAAGAGGGTGGGGCTGAGTGATGATCCTTGCGGGACGCCGCAGATGACTTCAGTGGCCTCTGACTTAAAAGGGGGAAGGCGGACTCTCTGAGTTCTTCCAGCGAGGAACGAGGTGATCCAGTCTAATGCATTTCCTTGAATTCCGATGTTTCTGAGGCGTTGTATCAGGGTGCTATGGCAGACTGTGTCGAAGGCTGCGGAGAGGTCAAGGAGGATGAGGGAGACTGTGTCTCCGTTGTCCAGTAGTGTTCGAATGTCGTCTGTTGCTGCGATGAGGGCGGTCTCGGTGCTGTGTTTGGCGCGGAATCCAGACTGTGAGGAGTCGAGTGATTTGTTGGTTTCGAGGAAGGCGGCGAGCTGATTGTTGACGGCTTTCTCAATGACTTTGGCAGGGAATGGGAGGAGCGAGATGGGGCGGTAATTTTTGAGTTCGGTGGGGTCAGCTGTGGGTTTCTTCAGAAGGGCGCTGAGTTCGGCGTGTTTCCAGCTTTCTGGGAATGTGGCGGAGTTGAGGGAGCAGTTGATGACGTCTCGGAGATGGGGTGCGATAATGGAGTTTGCTTTGTTGAAGATGTGATGGGGGCATGGGTCTGTGGGGGATCCTGAGTGGATGGAGTTCATTAGGCGGATGGTGTCTTCTGTGGTGATTGGGTTCCAGTCGAAAAGGTTATTCGGAGGAGTTACAGGTTCGGAGGTGGGTGAGGTTGACTGGTTTACGGGTTGGTTGTCGAAGCTGTTATGAATGTCGGCGATTTTGTCATGGAAGAATGAGGCGAGAGAGTCGCAGAGGACTTGAGAGGGGGTGATGTCGTTGGAGCTGGCGGTGGGGTTGGTGAATTCTTTGACGATGTTGAAAAGTTCCTTGCTGTTGTGGGCGTTATTGTCTAGTCGGTCTTTGAGTGCTGATTTCTTGGCTGATCGGATTAGTTGGTGGTGTTTGCGGGTGGCGTTTTTGAAGGCGGCTTGGGTGGTAGCATTTGGGTCTTGTTTCCACGTTTTCTCAAGGGAACGACAGAGCTTCTTGGATTTTTTGAGGTCATCGTTGAACCAGGGGGCGTTCTTGCTGCCTTGTTTGATTTGATGTTTTTTCAAGGGAGCTAGTTTGTCGGCGGTTTGGGTTAACCATTGTGTGAGGTTGATGGCGGCTTGGTTAGGGTTCGTTGAGTAGGCCGGGGTTTTTTGAAGCAGTGATGTGGAGATCTGGTCGACAGTGATTTTGTTCCAATTTCTTCGCAGAGTTGGTTGAGGGTGGTTGTGGATCGTGGTCTTATTGTAAATGAAGTGGATGCAACTGTGGTCCGTCCAGTGGAGGGGTGTGGTGTGAGTGAAGGAGATATGCTTGCTGGAAGTGAAGATAGGGTCGAGTGTGTGTCCTGCATAGTGTGTGGGGGTGTTAACAAGTTGTTTGAGTCCGAGATTGGCGAGGTTGTCCAGAAGGGTGGTAGTGTTACTGTCGTTGCTCTTTTCCAGGTGGAAATTGAGGTCTCCCAGTAGAATGTATTCTTGCGAGGGGAGGGCGTGTGGGGAGATGAAGTCAGTGATGTCTTCGCTGAATCTAGTGCGGGGTCCTGGTGGCCTGTAGAGGAGGGTGCCTCTAAGTGTGGTCTTGGGGTCGGTGTGGATCTGGAAGTGGAGGTGTTCGGCGATAGCGAGGTTGTCTTCTGAGCTGGTTGAGACGCGGATGGTGTTCTTGTGGACGATGGCGATGCCTCCTCCTAATTGGATGGTGCGGTCCTTACGGATGATCTTGTAGCCGTCCGGGATGGCTATGGTGATGTCTGGAGCTGAAGAGGCATTCATCCAAGTTTCTGTTAGGAAGGCGATGTCCGGAGAAATGGTGTCGAGTAGATTCCAAAGGTCGATGGCGTGTTTGTAAGGAAAGGCATGGCCCGATTGTTTAGTTATGATTTTTTATGCCCTTCCTTTATTTTCGTTATTTTGTCCATGAATGTAAACAATTTTGTTGATCTACGCTTGACCTTCTGCTATGAATTCAATTTTTTTCTGCGTATATAGATGCAGTTAAGATCCAAATCAAAACATGTGCTTCAGCCTATGTTTATGTATATGTTTGCTTTTACATATACTGATTTTGTGTCTCATGATTTAATGTGCCCTGTATATAAAAAAGAGGGGGAAAATACTTTAATAAAGATATTTAAAAAAAAAAGAAGCTGTGTTTTGCCAAAAGGAAATATTCAAGTTTAGGACACTTTTGTTTTGCGTGCCCGGGCCAATTTTTAATCCCAATCCAACCCTGACTGACTGAAGGTACTTATAAAGCGCTCTCATGCCGAGGCGTCTTGGAGCTGGGTACAAGATCGAGGCACACCACTAACTTTAGCCTTGCAAGAAAAGCCTGGTCTTAATAGCTTTCCTAAAAATGGTCCGCGAAGGCTGGAGTCAAAGTGAGACGGGGAGAACGGTCCACAACTTAGCTGCTAAGAAGGAGAAACGTTTCCCGCCCCATGTGACTCGCTTTGTCAGACGCTTTGTCATGACGTCATGCCAGGTGAGTCTTGTAGGGGAAGGGAAATCCTTTAAAGAGAGTAATTTTCTATCTGGATTTCCCTTCTCTTTTTGAAACTTAGGAGCAGCAACATTGTAGTGGTGTCACCAGGCCTTTAAGTGGAGGCTTTTTCAATATTATATACAAGACACAGTTGCTGCTTATTTATCCTATGCCACTAACAACCATTAACAAAGCCAATAGTCCTGACTTGTTGTACGTTAGATATTACTTGTTGATCACATATCTGGATGCAATGACCATCTTCTTCCACCGCAAGATCGCTGACATCCACGACAGCTTCAACACCATGACCGCCGACTACGCCAGACTCCACCCCCCCTGTGAACACCACCAGCATCTACCGCCTGACCTCCTGGTCCAACGTCAACGGCGACGAGACACGCAAGGTCATGAACTCCATCCACTCGGGATCTCCGTCTGACCCGTGCCCTCACCACGTATTCAAGAAAGCAGATGAAGCCATCGCACCCCAACTACGAAAGGTCATCAACATCTCCTTCAAAACAGCGACATTCCCGGAAAGCTGGAAGCATGCCAAAATCAACGCCCTCCTCAAGAAGCCCAAAGCAGACCCCAAGGACCTCAAGAACATCCGGGCCATCTCTCTGCTCCCCTTCCCGGCAAAGGTCATCGAGAAAATCCTCAACATGCAACTGGCCCACCACCTGGAAGACAACAACATCTTGGACACGTCCCAGTCCGGATTCAGTCGAAACCACAGCACCGAGACAGCCCTCATCGCCGCCACAGACGACATCAGGCGCCAACTAGACAACAGCGAAATATCAGCCCTCATCCTCCTGTACCAGTCAGCCGCCTTCGACACAGTCTGCCATTGCACTCTAAAGACACGCCTCCTAGAATCCAAGAGAAGGTTCTCGACTGGACCACGTCCTTTCTCGCCGGTAGAACCCAGAGCGTCCGCCTCCTACCCTTCTGATACGAAGCCACCGACATCATCTGTGGTGCCCCCCAGGGCTCATCCTCAGCCCGACGCTGTTCAACGTCTACATGGCCCCCCTCGCACAAGTGGCCCGCCATCACGACCTCAACATCATCTCATACACCGATGACACACAGCTCATCCTCTCCCTCACCAAGGACCCACACACCGCCAAAACCAACCTCCACGAGGGAATAAAGGCTGTCGCCGACTGGATGAGGAGCAGCCGTCTGAAGCTGAACCCGGACAAGAGAGGGGTCCTCATCCTCGGACCCACCCCCTCAGCCTGGGACTACTCCTGGTCGCCGACCACATTGGGAACTGCACCAACAGCCCCCGTCCACACACGCAACCTAGGTTTCATCCTCGACTCCTCCCTCTCCATGTCTAAGCAGGTCAACGCCGTTACCTCCTCCTGCTACAACACCCTCCGCATGCTCCACAGGATCTACAAGTGGATCCAGACCGAAACAAGAAGAACGGTGACACAGGCCCTCGTCAGCAGTAGACTGGACTACGGCAACGCACTCTACGCAGGAATCCCAGCCAAATCCTACGACAACTACAACGCATCCAAAACGCCTCCGCCCGACTAATCGTCAACGTCCCCCGCCGCAACCACATCTCCCCCCACCTGAGAGACCTACACTGGCACCCCGTCAACAAGAGGATCACCTTCAAGCTCCTCACCCATGCACACAAAGCACTCCACAACGCCGGACCAGCCTACCTGAACAGCAGACTCAGCTTCCACACCCCCACCAGCCAGCTCCGCTCCGCCAGCCTCGCCCCTGTCCCCCGCATCCAACGGACGACCTACAGTGGCAGATCCTTCTCCTACCCCACCGCCAGGACCTGGAACACCCTCCCTACCAACATACGGCAGACACAAGACCTACTCACCTTCAGAAGGCTCCTCAAGACCTGGCTCTTCGAGCAGTAGCACCCCCCTCCCCTAATCACCTTGGGACCCTCACGGGTTAGTAGAGTGCTTTACAAGTACTCTGATTGATTGATTGAATGACAGAAACAGCAAAATACAAGTCGGGCGGCTCACTATGCTAAGCACAGATTTTTCGCCTATGTGTTTTTAAGCCACGCCCTTAATTGCATTGGCCACACCCCTTTGAGAAATCCCCCCGTTTTTTCATCCCACTTTAAGCCCTGCTTTAGTAGATGGGGGAAAGCAGCAAACCTGCACCCCCATCACTTCGTATCTCAGTGCAATACATGCTGAGCGTTTGTGCATCATTACTATGAGCTACATCCAGTCCTCTCAATGTCATACTGTCAGGGCTTCAAAGCCGCCTATTGACAGTTTAGGCGCTATATATATTCAAACAGCAAAATACACTGAACTTTTGGTTTTGTATAATCCATTGCGGATAGAAATATGTTTTTCGGCTCGACATCAAACACTAGCTCTCAAACTGAAATCCAGGGTCCCGCCTGGGGTGCGCCCCGAAAAGCAGCATCAGGAAGGCCGGTGCAGACTTCTTGGTGTTCACCAAGAGTCTGGGCCACTGGGAGCAGTGACAGCTAGAGATAGGTTGACCAACCGTCTGTAAATTTCACGGACCGTCCATAATTTGGACCTCACGTCCGTTGCCTGTGAGGATCCCTTTTGCGGATGCCTTTTGTCCGTAATTTTGGCCATCACTGCTCCCGTGTGAGCGGCCGCACACCCCCTGATGGGGCCACCTCGCACTCCTCCTGGAGCACAAGAGCAGCCCTACCTGCCCATTGTCATTCTGTCAGTGTACAACAGGGCATTCTGTTAGATGAAGGGTGAAATGCCCATGCTGCAGCGTTAGAAAACAGTTTATATAAAGAAGCCTGTGAAACAAGTTGAAAAGAACGGGTTATCGTTCTTTCCCTGTCTCATCATTTTAGAACTGAAGTATTTTCAATATTATATTCAACAAAGCCATGGTTGCTGTTTTTTTTATTTTAAGCAACTAACAACCATTGACAAAGCTAATAGTCCTGGCATGTTGTTGGTGTAATGATACTTGCTGTATTATATATCTGGATGCAATGACAGAAACAACATGATACTAGTCGGGCGGAACACTATGCTAAGCACAGATTTTTAGCCTAGGTGTTTTACACCACACCCTTAATTACAGCCCCTTTGAAGAGATCACCCATTTTTTTTACAACACTTAAAGCCCTGGAAACAACACCATATCACAGTCACCTCACATCCTGGCACTGTGAATCATGCATGACTCATGACTACTACGTTTTTAGATTGCCTATGTGCAAGGGCATAGTGAACCCTCCCTCCCCCCCCCCCCCCCACCCCACCCTTTGCTTTAGGAACTAGTGAGGTGAAGTTCTTGATGGGCCTCTTCTATCTGCAACTCTGCAAACAAAGGTTCAGCTCATAATGTGAAAAGGTGGGTGAGTAAATAAGTGAAGGAATGTGTGAATGGCTGGATGGATTACTGAAAGAAAGAATGAAAGGGTGAATGAAAGGGTGAATGGATAATGAAAGGATCTGAGTGGAAGTGTGGATGAGAGAAAAGATATGGAGATGGATGTATGGGTGGCAAGGTAGATGGATGGGTAAAAGTGTGGATGTGTGTGTGAAAGGATGGATGGTTGAGTGAAAGGGTAGATGATGGGCGAGTGAATGGGTGGGTGGATGAGTGAAAGGATGAATCAATTGAGGAATTGATAAGTAAAAGGGTGTTTGGATGGATGGATGAGTGAAAGGGTGGATGTAAGGATTGATGAGTGAGTGAAAGGGACAAAAGGATGGATAGATGAGTAAAGAAGTGAAAGGGTGGATGGATGAGAGCACGGATGGATGAGTGAACGGATGGATGACTAATAGGATCAATGGCTGGATTCATAAATGGATGAGTAGATGGATGGGTGGGTGGGTGGGTGGAAGGATGGATGAATGGATGGATAAGTGAAAGGGGGATGGAGAGAGAAAGGGAGGATGAATGACTGAAAGGGTGAATGGGTGGAAGGATAAGTGACTGGGTGGATGGATAAGTAAGTGAAAGGATGGCTGGATGGGTGAAATGGCAAGTGGCTGGATGGATGAGTGAATAGATGGATGGGTGGAAGAGTGGATGGATTACTGTATGGATGGACGGTGTGAATGGGTGGGTAGATGAATAATGGATGGATGAGTGAAAGGGTGGATGGAGGGATGGGTGAGTAAAATGATGGATGGAAGGATATATGGTGGAAAGGTTTCCAAATGGTTGAATATGTTTGGATACAGATGGGCGCACAGATGGAAGCACAGAATGAATGGTGAAAGACTGAATGATAGATAAAAGAATGATTACACCTTGTAGCACCCATTATCTTAAGTAACATTTCCTATACATGGACTTTCACGTTAATATGAGTCTTTGTCTCTATATAATGTGTGTGTGATGTAACGCACTCTGATACCCTGCCCTACATACTCGGGATGAGTAACACTATAAAAGAAATTAAATACACATGAGAGACGGTCTAATTGAAGATGAGGGGCATCTTTGGAGGGTGGTAGCAAGGCCGGACTGGCCGGACCGGGCATTGGGTGTTTTCCTGGGAGGCTGGAAAGTAGGGGGGAGGGGGGCAGTTTTGTTACTGGGGGCTGGCACTGCAAAGTTCCTTGTATATCCAGTAGTTTTCAATCAACAATAAAAGTGGCCCCACTTGTATTCAGGTGTGGTTCATTGTCTGGTGACTAATACCTGCTGGAGCGAGATGCAAATTTTGAATCGTCTAAGGTAGCAAGCTGCGGGCATACTGAAAAACCGTGAAGTGCACAATTGTCTCAACCTAATATAAACTTATTTTGACTTGTACTTAGGTGGTTGTTTATTTACTTACTTATATACTATTATACTATTGCGTGACAACCTCTGACGTGTCTGTAAAACTTACCTTTTCTCAGTAAGTTTTGTCCTGAATTTTGACCTTTTGTCCTGAATTTTTGTCCTTAATTTTGTCCCTTTGTCCAGAATTGTCCCTTTGTCCAGAATTTTTACACTCACCATCCTGAATTTGCACCTACGCCAGTTGGTCACCCTAGCTAGAGAGCCGAGCACAGAGCGTCTAGATATGTTCCCCAGGCACAACTTTATCCCATAAATGCACTAAAACTGCCATAGGACCAGCGTCCCTGCTCCACCCCACTAGTCTCATACCAGTATCAACTGGAGGGTGTGCCTGTGTGTGTGTGGATCTGTGCATGGGTGTGTGTGTCGGTATCGAGCGTGTGCGTGTAGTGAGTCATTTAGTGTGCATGCAGGTAAGAATGCAGTGTGTGTGGGGGTGAGATGCAGTGTGTGGGTGGGTGAGGCATGCAGTCTGACTGAGTGGGTGTGTGTATGTAATAGGTTGATATGTAGTGTGCGCGGGTACATGAGCGTGGTGTATGTGTGCGTGATGACGGGTCTTGTCTGTCTTCACAGATGATGCGGGTGACAGACTTACAACTCATTTGTGAGCTGCTCATGTGAAATCTTTGAAACAGGCAGTGTTCTCAGAAGAGCAGGTTACACCTGTGAGGTACTGGGTTTTTAAGAACCGGCACAGAACCGCCAACCCAGCGGTGTCAGGGTACACCCAGAGACCTCGAATCCTTCCTGATTCAGACCACAGAAACTCAGAGTCTTCTAGGTGAAGTCAAGGATCGATTTTATTGGCTGCAACCAAGGTAACAAGTGTCCTAGAAGTACAACACACGGGAAGTATATTCTCAGGAGACTGCTCGCATTTACAAAGACAGGCTTCTCTTCTTATACAGAATTTTGAGCTTCAGGCAAACATTCTTGGTTTTACAGTAGATCATTGACATATTTTAATACAAAGAAAAAGCAGAGTCATGATGACATGTCCATATTTCACTTCGTGCTGCCTACAACAAATCACCCGGCAAGGCCCAACATTTCATCAGATATCGGTGGACCCCCAATAAAAACGGGCACCTCCCCACCATAAAGCAAGCGAAGCAAAAAGAGCAGAGACAGATGTGAGCAAGATACGGCAGGTGTGTGCGCTGAAAATGGTTTTATGGCTTGTTGAGCCGTGATGCTATCTTGTTCGGCCACTGGGAGGGGAACTGACCTTACGAGTTCGGCCTGGGGCAATGGTTCCAACTTGCATAGGTCATAGAAAAGTCGATTAAGGTGTATGTGCCCTTGTGGAATCGAATTCAGCTGGATTATGAGCCTATGTAAAGGGCAACTCAGAAAATGGCTTCCATACCCAAAATGGAAGTTGAGGGTTCTGAACGAAAATGACGATTTCGAGGTGAAATCGTCACTCGAATTTGCTGAAAATGCTTGTACACAGTGTACTCGTCATTCTCGGTCTTTTGATACTAAATTCGTCGTGTTATGATGAAGTTTTTATTCTCGAGTCCAGAATAATTACACGAGTCCGGAATTTTCAGAACCACAAACCCTCCTTTTGCCCTTACATAGGCAATTAATCTATCCTCATGCTAATCTGAGTACAGATCTATATTCCTAAAGTCATTGAGATGTTGCTGTAACATCATTCTGTACTTAGTTCATCTCTTGATACAGGCTTCCTTACACATGATGTGACACAGAGGCCACATATTGCAGGAGCACACTGTACGCATAGACAGAACAGGAAAAGAATGGCTAAGACCATCCCAATGACCATCAGAATTTTCCATCCCCAGGCGGATATCAGTTCCCAGAACCATCCCATTAACGACCAATCTCCTTTATCCACATGAATAGATTCAGAAATCTTATGTAGTTTGGAGATGGCCTGGTACACTGTTGGAGCGTTATCTGGGATGAAAACACAGCAACTCGATTGGATCAATCTGCATACCCCACCTCGGTCTGCAAGGATGACATCTAACGCGACCCTGTTCTGAAGGGTCATAAGTCGATCCGACTGGAGCTCAGCAGTCAAGTTACTAAGGGCACCAGTAGTTTCAATCACGGTGGACTCAACTACCCTTGTCAATTGCCTTATGTTCCTGCTGTTAGCCATGGATCCCCAGAACGGCAGAAAACCCTTTGCAAAGTCCCCAAATTCTTGACCTGCAGTGTCTTCTTCACTCAAGACACCTCTAACTATCCTTGTCCTGTGGTAATCTGCCACTGCTGTGTAGGTGGGGGGCAACAGGAATGAAACAAAACATGAGCCCGAAAAGTCAGGGGGCAACCATGTATAGGCTCTATCATGGCAGATGAAATAAGTACCCTTAGCTGCTAAAAACGCGGGGGAAGTCTGGGCTGCAAAAACATACGTTTTAGTGCAGATACTCCTCCCTAACTGAGCCCTGGGATTTGTGCCATTACCTTGCAGACACAGATGACCCTGATGGGGTACAATCCAAATCGGGGAGGATCTCTTAGCTTGCTGTTTCTCACTCAGAGTAGCTCCATATCCAGTCATGTTCCATCCTATGTATACTAGTGTCTCATCTCTCGGGATAGTCTCATAAGAAATACCTTCCTTAATCATATCTACTATACCCTTGACTAGAGCGCTTTTTCTAGGATTGTCTGTTACAGAACGTAGGGGGTAGATTTCGTGTGCATATATGAACATTGTCCTATATGCCCATACCGAACCATTGTGACTGAATGGCAGGACCAGATAAGGGATACCTTTATCCGTAGTGTGAGGCATAAGACCGCACACCCAACAGTTACTTGTGTTCATTACAAGTTGGTGTTGGTGCAAGAGCTGAACAAAGGAGTTATTAATGAACTCCAGTCTCCTATTGGATTCATGGTCAGGAATGGGGTGAAAAGAATGAGAGGAAACAGTAGGGGGAGGTATGGGTGATGCAGTGGGTGCAAATGTTACACGAAAGGAGAATAAAACGTAACTTATAAAAAATATCATCATACTGAATAACATACAAATGCACAATATTAAAAAGCTTTTCTTTGTCATCACCGTACATAATTTGAGTTTAAAGTTCGTTGGTTTGGCAGGTCTCTCCATCTCGGAAAACTCCATCCTCTCTAAAGTGCTGCCCGCGACGGCAGGTTGATTCTGCTAAAGAATGCTTCTGTCAGTCTAGGGCAACTCCCTTGGACCAACCAGAACCGTCGACCTAACGTCGTCAGCTGCACTCAAAAGACTTTAAGCAATCGCGGCCCTAGCAGCGGAACCCGGATGGCGGTTCGAAAAACAAAAATAAGCAAGTTTTCTTCAGATGGGAGAGCTGTACTTAAAAAAATGCTTGGAAGGAAAAAAGAATTAGTTTATTTGTCCATAGGTCTCGGCCTCAAATTGTACCGTTGTTTTCCTGGTATGGTGTGATCTGAAACAAGAGTTCAGGCTCTGTAGTGTTCAACCGCTTGGATGGTGGCACAGTCGTGTGCAAAATGTTCTCGCTTTCACGTTCAGAGTTAGTTCCTTTTACACGTGTGTCACTGAAAGGTATGACACGTGGCACGGTCTTAGGTTCTGGGTCAGCGACACCCTTCTGGACCCACTGGTCATATGGCAGCGGTGCAGGGATTCTTTTGCAGTGGACCCCGTGGATCCAGTTGGCCTTCCCCTCCACTCGAACAGCCGATCTTGTGGAAAGAAGGACGAGGTGTGGTCCGGTCCACCTGGGCTGGTCGTTCTTAGTTCTCCGGAAGTTTTTAACAAGAATCCAGGAGCCAGGTTCGATGGAGTGACCTGGAGTCTCAGAGACCGGAGGCAGGGTGTCGTGAACCTGTTGATGCAAAACACACAATTTAGCCGTCAATTCATAAAGATAATCAAGCAAAACAGGATGTTCAAGCTCGCTGAATTTTGTGGGTCTAGGCACTCCCCATATGTTGGCTGGCCGGCCAAAAACGATCTCATAAGGGCTCAGTTTCACTTGTGAATGCACAGTCATTCTAGTGGACAGGAGTGCTAGGGGTAAAGCATCAGGCCATTTAAGACCTGTGCTCGCTTGGATTTTGGCCAGTTTAAGTTTTAAAGTGCCGTTGTAGCATTCTACTAATCCAGCTGATTGGGGGTGATTTGCAGCATGGAACTTCTGCCGAATACCTAGCCCTTCACACACTCTCTTCATCACACGACCCACAAATTCACTTCCATTATCAGACCAGATCATTCTAGGCATTCCAAACCTGGGGAAGTAATCTTTCACAAGGGCTTTTGCTGTGGACAAGGCAGTGTTGTCTTTTAGGGGATAGGCTTCTACCCATCTTGAGAAGGCACAAACAACAACGAGTACGTATTTTAAATTGTTGCACCTCTCCATGTGAATGAAATCTAGCTGCAAAACCTCGAACGGATACGTAGGAGGTGCAAAATGACCAGCTGGAGTTGGGGTTCCCCCACCAGGATTGTGTTTCAGACACACCATGCAGTTCTTGACGACATTCTCTGCACACTTGGGAATCCCTGGATTCTGCCATACTGGAGCCAACAACTTGCAAATTCCTTTCACGCTGATGTGAGCCATTCCATGAGCCATTGTAACCACTGCAAGCACATATGCATCGGGTAACAACCATCTCTGATGCTCTGATAATTCAATCCAGCAACCATTTGCATCCATTCTACCCGTACTTTCTCTCCACGTGCTCAACTCTTTCTCTGTGGCCTCAGCTTGGATGGACTTCACACTCTCTATCGTGTCTTCACACATTCCAACATCACCAGTCCATCTCGCAGGGCCTGCAACATACATTCGGTTCATTACATTCCTTGCCGTTTCTTTCGCGATCTCATCAGCAAATGCATTTCCACGACTAACATCATCAGTCACCTTCTTGTGAGCACTACATTTCACAATCGCCATTTGCAGAGGCAAGGTCAGTGATTCAAGAAGCTCATTCACCAACTGACCATGCTGAATCTTAGCTCCATGCGAAGTCAGGAACCCACGTTCTCTCCACAATCGTCCAAAACTGTGAGCCACTCCAAATGCATACTGACTATCAGTGTAGATAGTCACTTTCATCCCTTTAGACAACACACATGCTCTCGTGAGTGCAATTAATTCTGCTGCTTGAGCTGAATTATGTGGGACACGTGCAGCCTCAACAATTGTATGCAAAGTCGTGACAGCATATGCTGCAGTCGTGTCACCATTCGGGAGCTTGAAGCATGAACCATCCACCCACAATGTACCATCACATTCAGCAAGAGGGGTATCGGATAGATCTACTCTCCCTTTCGTCTCTTCCTCTGTTCTAAGAAAACAATCGTGCTGTTCTGAAACGCCTGATTCCTCTACAATTGGCAACAATGTGGCTAGGTTTAGAGTATTGCACCTTTTTATGTGCACATGACTCGCTAACAATGTTAATTCGTAACCTGACAATCGAGCACTAGTTAAGTGCTGTGTCTTGGTTCTATTTAACAATGTGTCTACTGCATGTGGGACCATCACGACTAGTGTATTATTCATTACTAAACCAGCAGACTGTCGAATAGAAACAGCTGCTGCTGCTGTGGCTCTTAAACAACTTGGCAATGCTCTAGCTACCAGATCCAAAGTCGACGAAAAATAGGCACATGGACGCTGCCTACCTCCAAACAACTGAGTCAACACTGACAATGCACAGCCCTCCTTCTCGTGGACATACAATGTGAAAGGCTTACTGTAGTTGGGGGTACCTAACACAGGAGCCGAACATAATGCTGTGCGCAATTCGAAAAAACTTTTCTGACACTCTTCAGACTAAGGAATGGGATTGGGTGTATTTTTACATGTTAATGCCACCAAGGGTTTGGCTAATAACGAGAAATTTGGAATCCACTGTCTACAGTACGATGTAATGCCCAAAAAAGCATGCACTTCTCTCTGTGTTTTTGGCACACTTAATTTCGCTATTGCCTGAATTCTTTCTGGGGTCAGTTTCCTTCCCTCCTTCGATAAGAGGTGACCTAAGTAGGTCACTTCTTGTCGACAATATTGCAGTTTAGAAAGTGACACCTTGTGATGAAAATCACACAGATGACGCAATAATGACAGCGTGGCCTTTTTACAAATTTCCTCGGTGTTTGCAGCAATGAGTAAATCATCCACATACTGAATAAGGACAGCACCTTTAGGTAAAACAATTGTATCAAGCTGTGTTTTTAGAGCTTGACTATATATTGACGGACTTTCACAGTAGCCCTGAGGAGCGCGTTTAAAGCGGAAGCTGCGACCTCCCAAACTGAAGGAAAAAATATCCCTGCTTTCTTCAGCAATCGGAATGCTGAAGAAAGCATTCTTCAGATCAATCACAGAAAACCAAGTGGCAGAAGCTGGAATCATAGTCAATAATGTGGTAATGTCGGGGACAACTGGGAATTGTGGCACAACTATTTTATTCACCTCTCTAAGATCAATCACGAATCTGTACACAGGTGGCTGAGAGGGATCAGTTCGTTTTAAAACAGGCAGAACAGGACTATTGCAAACGTTGCCTCGTGTTTCTTCAATCACATCCTTTTCAATCAATTCGTAAACGATCGCTAGCAAAGCTTTTTCACCTTCACTAGATATCCTATATTGGGGAATTCGTGGCATTTGAACATTGGCTTTCAATGTTACAACATATGGTGGTATTTCAAAAAGACCCACATCATTTGGACCAGCGGGCCAAAGAATATCTGGAAGAAACGACAATTCTGCTGGAAGTTTATCCCTTGACAGATACATGGGAGAAACCACTTTATTACCTAAAGTAAGTTGTAATCCTGAAAGAGAACAGTACAAAGTCGCATACAATCTTTTTAACAAATCCAATCCTAGCAAGTTTTCACCACAACCTGTTGTCAGAATGAGGGGTGCTTCGAATTCGCAAGGACCAACAGAAAGAGACAAAAGGGTCAGAAATCGGATTTCTAACTGGGGCGCCAGAAAAACCTACAGAAACGTTCATTTCGCCAGACAAAGGTGCGCCAGGGAGTTTGGAGTGCATAATAGAACTCTTTGTAGCACCAGTATCCAACAGAAAAGGCTCTGACACACCTGATGTAATCACCTCAACGTAAGGTCCACTCTGATCTACTGGAACTGAAACAACTCCCTCTCTTTGTCTATGGCTGTCCTAGCAATCATTACCCTCCAAATACCCATCTTCTGTATAGTAATCATCAACATAGTATTGAGCTGTCCTGTCAGATGCGTTGTTCTGCTGATCGAACCTATTCATAGAATTTTGGGGTGGAAGGGGACGTGCATTCTGGGGGACGTTTCCACGTCCTCTACCTCTAGGCGCTTGCTGAACACCACGACCTCTTACACCAGAACCACCATTTGCACGCTGTAACAGAATAGGACAACTATACTTAAAATGACCCTCTTCTTTACAATACGAACACTGATTGGGGCCTACAGGGGCACGTGGCTGAGTGTACTCGACTCTTGGCGAGTTCCTCTGATACTGTTGAGGCTGCTTAAAATTATTCTGATAGTTATTCTGACCACTATTGTTTTGACAACCACCAACACGTGGCGGATATGCTTGCTGTAACAAAACCTTCGTTTTCAACTCCTTGGTTTTCTTTTCTACTCTATCTTTCTCGTCCTTGTCTCTATTTTCGTAATATTGTGCAGTAGCCAATATCTGGGCTGAAGATGACACAGCCCAAGATCTTTCTGAATCCTTTAACTTTTTACACAATTCTGGAAGCAGATTGTGCACAAATTTATCGACGAACAATCTCTGACCACCTTCTGTGGTCATATCTTGACCGCTGTGGTCGACAAATGTTTCTTCAAACCTGGTGAAGAAATCTGAGACTGTCTCTTCTTTCTTCTGCTTGCATGCAGACAACTTATCCCAATTTACACGTATTGCAGGCATTATCGTTTTCATATAATCAACTATTTTACCAGGGAGTTCTGCTATTAAAGGCTCAGGCTTAGCACCACCAACTTGTCGGGCATCTGCAGCAGCAATATTAGTCCATGAGTCACCTAACTCCTGATCATGATCTGTATGACGAATTTTACCCCATAAAGGCTGTGGAACAACATTCCCAAATAGCATATCGATATCGGCTAAATTCATTATACATGATCCAGCAGTTTGTAACAACTCTTTGTAATACCCTGCAGGATTTTTACGGGGATCAGGTAATGTCTGTTTGAGTGCTAAAACTTCAGCTCGCTTCCATGGGACATGTACCCATACACGCTGAAAGTGTGGCAGAATAGGGCAGTTGTGTCGCCCTCTCTCCATTGTGGGGGAACTTCTCTCATAGGGTATTGTCGCGCCTTTTTCCTACTAGATGCACTAGGCTCAGATTGTGACCCAGAACTGCTCCCCTTACTCCAATATGATAACAATATTTCAACCGCTCTCTCGACATCGGGACCTACAATTATGCCCTCTCCAAACTTGAACCATGCACGACACAATTCTTGCGGGTTGCATTCTAGATCATTGTCTTCTAAATCCTCACAAAGGAAAACACACATCTGTTCAAAAACATATCTCTGCGTCAGTGCTTCCCATTGATGGAAGACTTCCATGACAGACTCTACATCATACTTTACAGTATCCATAACCCATTTACGGGCTAAACGATTCAGTGAATCCCTCTCTTGATAGTCAGGCAGTCGACTTCGCAACTGTCTTCGTCCCATGTTAGGGGTCGTAGTAGGCGACCCGAAAAGAGGTGAGAAAAGGTTAGTAACAGTGCTGGCCATTTTCTGCCGAATGAAAGGTGAAACTGAAGGAAGAACCGGTGGAAAAACGGGGTGAGATAGGGCAGGGGCAGAGACAATAGCAGAGGAGGCATCAGGAGAAATAGAAGGAGCACTAGGCAAAATCGTAGAGGGAGCATTAGGAGAAGTAGAAAGTACACTGGGCAAAATCGTAGAAAGCACAGG
Organism: Lissotriton helveticus; assembly: GCF_964261635.1. Taxonomy (NCBI): domain Eukaryota; kingdom Metazoa; phylum Chordata; class Amphibia; order Caudata; family Salamandridae; genus Lissotriton; species Lissotriton helveticus. The sequence continues at coordinate 149,906,424 of NC_136058.1, read as the reverse complement.
TGAAACAGGTGTGATCGGTGGGCCTTGAGGAGGCTGCACCATAGGGACAGGAGCCAGCTGGAGAACAGCTGGTGGGTGCTGCGAAGGAACAGGAGGCACAGGTTGCACAACTAAAGATTGCGGGGGTGCCGTGGCATTTTGCGCATAGGGGGGTGGCGAACTTAATAAATGTGACATTAATGGATCTTTTTCACGCTCTTTTGCTGCCTCTTGCTGAAGAGACGGCAAAACTGGATAGCATTTGTCCATTGCCATTTTACGTTGCCTGTGCAACTGCTCACTCATCTGCTCTTCTTCATTGTCTTTAAACTGCATAGCAGCTTGCATTACTGAAAGTCCCCCTTCTCTCTTATTTTTCTTAGCTAATTTGATTTCCTTCTGTTTGGCCTCCTTACGCCATAGGCGGAAAGAGTCGAACATCGCCGGCCGGGCTTTCTTTTTGAAAAGTTTAACTTCGAGGTTATCTAAGATTTCGGTATCAAAGCTACCATATTGGGGCCATTTTAAAACACCATCTTTTCTTGTGTATTTGATCCACACTTCATTGTATGTGATGGGGCCTACCCCATGTTTCACATATAACTCGTAAGTTGGAGTTCCAACCGGAGGAACCGGACATGAGTCCTCCAATCGGGAGTCCCTATTATTACAACCAAGACAAAACAAATTTCCAAGTCTAAGACCAGGCATCTTCGCTCTCTAGTCTAGCTCCAAACTTCAAAGGATTATCGATTACGATATTTCTCGTGAATACACGAGTCCTTCGGCTTTGGCGCTTGCAAGCTCCAAATCAAAGCCAACTAAGGACTGGGAGACGCTCCACTTATACTTAACTGAAATATCGATGACGTCACCAGAAGACTCGTCTTAGTGTTTCGCTCTACCAAACTTCAAGGGTCCAAATCAGGGCGATAGCCAGGGCAGCAGTCCTTTCGTAGCCGTTGGGAAGCGGGGAACCTCGCAGCAAAGACCTTCGGACCACGTCGACATGCAGGGGTCGGTGAAGTGGTTGGCCGTCCTCCAGAATTTCCACACAAAGCTCCTCACGAACCTCTGGCTGGGCTGGTACCACTGGAATCGCCCCACGTTGGGCGCCAGCTGAGGTACTGGGTTTTTAAGAACCGGCACAGAACCGGCAACCCAGCGGTGTCAGGGTACACCCAGAGACCTCGAGTCCTTCCTGATTCAGACCACAGAAACTCAGAGTCTTCTAGGTGAAGTCAAGGATCAATTTTATTGGCTGCAACCAAGGTAACAAGTGTCCTAGAAGTACAACACACGGGAAGTATATTCTCAGGAGACTGCTCGCATTTACAAAGAGAGGCTTCTCTTCTTATACAGAATTTTGAGCTTCAGGCAAACATTCTTGGTTTTACAGTAGATCATTGACATATTTTAATACAAAGAATCAGCAGAGTCATGATGACATGTCCATATTTCACTTCGTGCTGCCTACAACAAATCACCCGGCAAGGCCCAACATTTCATCAGATATCGGTGGACCCCCAATAAAAACGGGCCCCTCCCCACCATAAAGCAAGTGAAGCAAAAAGAGCAGAGACAGATGTGAGCAAGATACGGCAGGTGTGTGCGCTGAAAATGGTTTTATGGCTTGTTGAGCCTTGATGCTATCTTGTTCGGCCACTGGGAGGGGAACTGACCTAACGAGTTCGGCCTGGGGCAATGGTTCCAACTTGCACAGGTCATAGAAAAGTCGATTAAGGTGTACGTGTCCTTGTGGAATCGAATTCAGCTGGATTATAAGCCTATGTAAAGGGCAACTCAGAAAATGGCTTCCATACCCAAAATGGAAGTTGAGGGTTCTGAACGAAAATGACGATTTCGAGGTGAAATCGTCACTCGAATTTGCTGAAAATGCTTGTACACAGTGTACTCGTCATTCTCGGTCTTTTGATACTAAATTCGTCGTGTTATGATGAAGTTTTTATTCTCGAGTCCAGAATAATTGCACGAGTCCGGAATTTTCAGAACCACACCTGTAACCACTACTAAAGCAGTTAAGTGAAGGCTCTCTGGCTTGCATGACTATGATTTACAGCATGAGGTTGACATATCACGCAAACCCGCAATGCCATGAGCTTCATCTTATTTTGTTTACTGATCCAAGATAGATCGGTAAATAAAAAACAGGAGAAATTTCAGCAGCCCTAAAGCACGTGCTTAAGACAGAGGGAAAGAGGCAGCAATTTTCTGCCTGGCTATCCAAAAACACAAATATTAAAGAAAAGGTGAGTGGGTAAGAGGCAGCAGAGGAGCGGTGGGGGAAGCAACAGGGAGTGGGTGGGGGAGGGAAAGGCAGCAAACATGGTAGAATGGGGGAAGACGCACAGGAGGGAGACAGCACCAGGAGGGATGCAAGGAGAGAAGTACACAGGAGAGGGTGCACACCCTCAAGAGAAAGAGAGTAGAGGGTTTGAGTATTTTGGGGAGGGAAACATGAAAGGGAGAGAGAAGGAAATCACATGCATTCTTATGGATTGCTGAAGAAAAAATTCCTTAAAAGTAAGCAGTGGAAGGACCAAAGCCAGTGAGTGAGTCAGAGAGATGGTGAAGAGGTTATGGTCTGGGGGAGGGACAAACACAAGATGAAGAAGCTAGAACAAGGAAACCCATTGAGCAAACAAAGGAGATATAAAGCCAACCAATTGTAAGCAATTGGCAGGCTATAAACCCATGGAAATGTGTGGTAAGCCCACAATGGTTTGGTAGGATCAACCTAGTCAGTGATTTGTAATATTGTAATATTTCTTACGGTCAATGGAAATTATGAAATCAGTAATATGTATTGGCTAAATCTGGGAATTTTAAATCACTAACAGATGGAAATGTTCCCTGACTTTTGATATGAATAAAAGGCCACTACACCGACTTGAGAGCAAGGAAATAAACACCTTACGCTCAGCTTCGGTTCCTCCTACTTTTCACCCTCTTCTATCATCATTTCTCACTGAAGAAGCATGGTTCTGTGACCTTGCAGGGTGAGAGCTTCCTAAATCTGTCAAAAGTCTACTTTCGGAATTACTTGTGTCTTTATGTATGAGCCCAAAATACCAGTATGACGAGCACGAAAGTATAAGTATCTGGGTTTCTGGTGTCAAATTGTTTTGCTCACATTTGTCCATCCTTTATATCAGTGCTCAAGCCATTGATTTTAAGAAGTAGTGAGAGATACAGATTGACGCCCTTTGGTCTGCTTAATTTATCTCACCCAGTGATGGTTCACTGCTCCTTCTTAAGTGTGATTCCCTTGATTTTTGAATGATCTGTTGCTAGAAACAAAAACACTCTTACTTTCATTACTTTCTTACAAATCACAGTATCGTTTGGACTTCAGTTGATGTATTGCTCTGTCAATTATATAAATCATGTTTGTCTGTTCTTGTCTTTTTCCCGTCACTCACATTTTTTTAAATATATTAAAATAATGAGTGACTATTTGCATAGTACCTGTGTTGTTGTTAGTCATGTAATCATCTTATTAAAAATACCAGGTTGAATCACGTCATCTGGACAAGAAGCTGATAATTAAAGAAACGAAAGAATCCTTCAACAAAGTGCGTTCCCCCACAAACCTATCTCAGGAGCTGTTGTGGTGTATATTAATTTATGTAATGGATGAATTAGTATTAACAAAATACACCATCAGATTATAAAGATTGTTAACATTCCAGATATTTGGAGAGGCAAATAAGTGCATGCCCATTTCACTGCTCTGGAAAACTGAGTAAAATCTTGGTCTGGTGAGGGCCTGATTTAGAGGAGAATGTTAACACGACTTCAGAGGGAAGTCCTGTTTATCCGATTTAGTGTTCCTCCAGCTCATTTAGGAAACAAACGAAGGTGTTGTGCCTTTTGGCAGTACATATGAAATGCTGAAAGCGGAAGGGGTGGAATGAAGGCGCAAGGCGAGAGGGTCGTAGACAAAGAGACAAGCTACAATTACTAAAAAGAAGGGAACAATTCACAGGGTTTGGTAACAAGGGAATTAGCCTTAGGGCCTGATTCCAAGTTGGTCAGTGTATTCTGACCTGCATGTATATCCCTGTTAACTTACTGGTTGGATTTGCAAGTTGAGTGTTATTTAACGCATCCGATAATTACCGGATAAGTTAAATACCTCAACTTTTGTTAAATTTCAGCAGGTCAAACCTGCTGAAATTTAAGAGGAAAACCATAAGTTAATTACCGTTTCATGCAGAGCTTGGTGTGTTAAACACCAGAATCCACATTTTATTCCCCATAAACTCATAATAGTTGCTATTTATCGCATCTGATATATAATGAACCTCATGTATAGTTATTTATTAGATGCAATAAATTGATAAATTGCATCTTTACTCATAATCAGGGCCATAGTGGTCTGAAAACAACACTAGGACCGGTATGAGAACAAGATGATGGATGGGGGGGGCAGGGGGAGGGAGACTGAGACAAGGAGAGAAACCACAGGCAGCGTCATTGCTTGCGGCTTAGATTTTTACAAAAAAGAGGCTTCTATCATGTAGGCAGTAAGAGCCAAATTTGAATTCAAATATTAAGGCAGTGACCTAATTTCTACTGGAGTGGTAGAGGTGTTATCCCCAGGTCCACAGCTTCTTTGCGACTGTTCCTTGTCCAGTGCCGGGCATACACGTCCTCAAGCTTGATATTTCCTTGGGATAGTATTAAAGTAGTGTCTTGTTATTTCTAAAGTTGCCTGTTTGTCTTACATAGACTGATACATTGTTCAATTTAACCTGATTTTATGCAACTATATATAGATTTACAAGCAAGTGTAGATCAATAAGGCTCAATAATGTACTCTGTTCTCCCATGAAATAATTTATTCATAGTGTTTGCATTGTGCTTAATGTACAGGTATGTACCCACTGCGGCGGAGGCGCATGAGGACAGAGAGGGAATGCATGCAAGAGTAGGAGGTTGGAGATGGTTGGCTTTTTCCTTCTTTGTAGCCAGGGACACAGGTCAGGCATATGGCACACGCCATGGGTGTGTTCATAAGTCCCACCCACATCAGTGACATCACTGTTGGCAATGTTGTGTATTGTTTTCCATTCTCGTTTGAAGCATTTAGAAGTTGTGCCAAAGAAACTAAACAAACGTCCCTTTCAAGTACACAGGTACTGGCCTACTTGAGTGCTGTTTGATTCTCCTGCATATTAGAAAACAGCTTTCCCATTACTTACAAAAAGTACACTATTTCGAAATGATCCCGTTCTCACATTACAGGTGGCAAGTCTTAAACTGTTGCTATGCTAATAATGCTCACGAACATGGCACTGCCTGCGTTTTTTGCATTTTTTGTGCTTGTGCATGTGTTTGTAAATAACAGATTTCTGCCTTCGCCATTTTTTTTTCTCAGCATGTGGAGTCTGCTTGTCTGAGTTCATGTAGAGAGCACAGGAATGTTCCTGTTCAGACCAGCCTGGGAGACTCCAGGCACAGGATATGCTGTTGCCAGGGAGATCTCCCAAGAAAGAGGGAGTGGCTGGGGGGAGGGAGGGCGGGCTAAAGCTTTTGTTAGATAAATCTAGGAATCTATAAATGTAAACGCCAGGCTGGAAATACAAGGCACCTCTCTCTTCTCCTCTGCTAGTGGAAAGACCCTAAATCAGAGCTGTCCACATCTGAAATTTTAATTTCCATGAAATTGCAGTGTGGCAAGTGGCATAATGCAAATAATGGGGCCGTATGCAAAATATGTCAAGGTGACCCTGAGATTTCTGCCATCCATGACATAACTGCTCAACCACAAGCCTGCAACCCCTTTCACCCCAAAACAATACCCTCTGTATTTTAATGACAGTACCATAGAATTAAGGTGTAATGCATTTATAAAGCACTTCCTACCCATTATAGGGCCCTGGAGCGCTTTTGGCACCTTGCTCCCGGTGTCTGGGGCCCTCAATTTAATCACAGTGGGGTTATAGCATGCTTCCGGTCCCTGTTACTATAGGGAGGGACTGTTGAGTAAGGCCCACCCGTCCCACCAAACTACAGGGTCTGCAGAGCTGTGTATTACGCCAAACTTGGTGTAGCTACCCATCAACAGGAGTGCACCCTCACCCACTCTTGAAAAATAAATTATTTAATAACCTCTTTCAAGTCTGTGGTTCAGACAGCTTTATCTGTCTCTTGGCCAGACCTGTTGCTTCCAATGAACGTAGTAGGTTGTATGTCACAATTTATTGTGGACTAAATATCGAAAACCAAAATATTGTCAAGGTAAGTGCATATAGTTAAGCAGAGATTATTACTATTCTTAACTTCACATCTATATACCTTGCAGATATATGTATATCTTTCTGGTAGATACATGTGATGTTAAGTATAGTAGGCCTATACTCACCTATTTATACTTACCTACATTATATTTTGTTTCTTTACATTTAGGCATAGATATTTTGGCCTTATAATGTTTAGTAATCTATATTCCATTGAAATACCTCCTTGGAGTGGACTTTGGGCCTGCATCTTGCTTGTAACTAGATTACTCTGTTGTCTGTGTGAGTCGTAGCTTCTTGATTTAATTACTTTATTCACTATTCTAGTGTTTGTACCACACATGTAGATCTCACACTGTTCTGATTAGTTGACTTGTAGCCTTCCCCTACTGTTGTTTTTTGCAGTGAAGAAACTATTTTATAATTTTCTTTAAGCACTCCATGGGAGCGCATTTGTTTTTCTGTTCTCTCAACCTTCACTTTGCCCCCCAGCTAGTCATGAAAATTGAGGGAGGCATCTGGTAGGAGTTCTCCCCAGTGAGTGTTGGGTAAAATTGTGTGAACTGTATTTTAATCAACATTGAGCCAACAACTTTGCTTTCATCTGGACATTACAGACGTGTTTCTTCAAAGAGGTTTAACGTCATTCTCAAGTAAGTTTAGAATATATTATTGTTATTCGGTATTTTAAAACACATTTAATATGTACCATTGTTTTAAACTCCATCAGATTAAAATGTCAAGTAACAACGGAAGACGATTGCTCTCTATTGCTCTGCCAAACTCTAAACCGGCCTGGCTTCAATATAAAACTAGCCCAGTCCTATCCTTACATACCAATCACAGATTCAGATCAGTCACCATATAAAACAGCACAAAGCAGTCATTCCCATGGCTTGTGTTGAGGGACTATCAGATTTGTGTCACTCCTTTTGTGATAAACTGTTTTCAAGAAGAAGAAAGGTCACATGAGTGGACACTTCCAAAGAACTAGACACCAAACATAAACTTCAAAGACTCAGACTCTAAATCACATTTTGTGTCTGGAAATTGACTACAAGGAGCAGAGGTTTGAGTCCCCAAGAATTGTCATCTGCCAAGCAGCCAGACGAGCTGTTTGGGGAGGCGAAGCTCTGCAAGACTTTCTCATTTGAACAAGACTGGGGTCAAGGACTCCCAGCCTTCTTGCTGGGTGAGGAAACATCACCCAGGGAATCTAAGACCACCTGCCTTGGAGCATGGAGCAGCAGTGCATGTCTACTTGCCAAGACCAGTGTGCCCTGTGAGGAAGAGAATAGCATTGGAGGGAGCAAGGCCCAGTGGGGAGCCCTGTTGAGTGGACTCCCTTTGCGAGGCTTGAGGAAACAGCTGCAGCACCAATTGGTTGTTGCTCATGTGCAGGACAAAGTCATTAACACTCATATGCCAGCGAAGGGTAGCTGTGAACTTAGCCATGTGCATAACTGCCCCAAATGGATCGGAGTCCATGCATAGTGAGGACCGCTACCCCAAATGGCAGAAGGTACTGCTGCATGAGATTGCCGTCAGGGTCACAGCCCTTGAGCCGTGGTCAGCTGCTACCCCTTATGCCAGAAGGGGCCGCAGTTGAGGACTTTGCTGTTTCCAGAGGGCCAGAGCCCGTGGACAGGGAAGATACGGGGACTCTGTAGTCCAGATGGGGTAACCGAGAGCAACAAGACATGCATCCGGATCTACAACTTTGGGCCAAAAGTGAGGCCTTTGTGGGAATCCTGCACCGTCACCAAGGTGAGAGTCCTGCTTCGGAATCATTACATCACCACCTTCCAACCCCCTCACCGTGGGTCGGATCAGGCTCCTATCCTGCAAGGAGGAGCCACAATGTTCTTCCTGTTTCTTCTGTGGTGCGACTGCAATTGAGGATCTGTACCAGTGCAGTCTGCCTGGGCCACGTGTGGTGAACTCACCTGTGTCCGCTGCTGCCGCTCCAAGTGATCGCTGATGGATCATGCTCAGGAACTCCAGATGCTCCAAGCCTGCAGTTGCAGGTAAGAAGATTGATTTTGGCCAGACACGACAAAAAGTGAAAGCACGCATATTTAAACACTGTAGCCCAATCAGGTACAAGATTCAAGGGGCGCCTCTGGTGGAACACTTTCACACTCTTAATCACCTGGCTGAAAGTTTGAGATGGATAGTGGTAGAAAAGATCACTCAGGGTCCAAGGGTTGGTAATTTGGTTGACACTCTCAGTTTGCAGGAATGCAAATGGATTCAAATTCTGGACACGTTAACCCATGGGTTGAACGAGTACGAAGAGATTACAAGGCAGGTGTCCTTACTGAATAATGGCTGACGTGATGATCACACATTACATTACAGTAGTATCACAACTACGGCAATTGGACACAGGTTTTTATAAACTGAGATTTTCACACAAGGTGATTGTATGGCAAGTTATGGGTCGGAGCATTGACGCTTTGTTCGAACAATGTGTTCTATATTACAGTGTGACACTATACGCCATAGTAATTAATCAAGTTAAATTTGGAATTTCTGAGGGGTGGTTATACTTAGGGGACATTTATAACAACAATGATATTTTGTTCCAAACAATTGTATTTCTGTCTAATCGTAACAACAATGAACAGCTGGTATCTCAATTTAATTTCCTCCATACAAGAATGACACTGTGATCCAGGAACTGTACTTTATTTGTTGCCAGATATTACATAACATTATATGCCTTGTAATAATGCAGCATGACTTATAATAGATCAGCAATTGGTAAATACCGTTGTGTCACTGTATGGATAAGATATAGATGGGTAATGAATAATATGATAGAACAGTCCAGAATATAGTTTAAATTAATCTTTGTCAAATGTAAAGTCAATAATAAAAGGGCCTATATCATTAGACCTAGACGTAAGCACAAAAGGTAAATTGTCCCTTTTTGAAGTGCCCGGGCTTATATTCTCAAGCTATCCAGTCGGCCCGGCAGGCTCGTCCACTGACATATCCTTGGATGCAGTATGTTGTGACTGCATCCATTACGTGTCTGGACGTTTGATCTCAAGCTGTTCTTTCGGGCCGGTAGGCCCATTCACTGACCTGTGCCACGCAGTGATGCATCATTGGATGCAGCATGTAGCGACTGCATCCATTACGTGAGGCCAGCCACATGCACGCTGACCTCACTGAATTGGATTTAAGAAACCAGATATCAAACACTCGCGTAGCCGCAAGACTTTCTCGAGATACTATATATCATAAGGTATCAGACCAGGCCTTACTGTCGGTCCCTTCTTCCCCTTATTTAAATACCATTTAGTAGGTTTTAACGCAAGCACAATATTTTTTTTCTTTTAGAATCTGTACATTGATTAATCCGGATGGCTCTCTATATAGTTGCTATTATGACAAGTTTATAAGTCCATTAAGCCCTTCACAACAGGGTGAGTAATAGCACTGGTATGCAGTCCTTGTTACTGCCGCCGTTTCTTACCTTTTATTATTTAGACTTTTGTGTTATTGTTTTCAGCACAATCACATCCTGGATCTAATTAGACCAAAATACAGGGGTGCTTGAATTATCTATAGATGAGGATCAGGTTGGCCTTCACAGCTGATATAAAATCTAAGTGACTGGATTACGGTGGAATTGAGGTGAGCCTGGCCACCGTGGATTAGTGTATCTCTATATTACAAACACCTTTATTAGTTTTCTGACTGGTGTTCTCCTCCCCATCTTTTAGGTTGCTCCTGACTGTCCTGATGAAGACTATTCAGTAACGTTTAATTGGGCTTTCATCATCTCGGGTCGAAATGTCAACATTCTTTATATGTGTGGCCTACTGATATTGCTATCCATAGGGGGACAGCATTGAATTGCAGACAGTACCTATGCATTATGGATGTAAAATGATATAAACCTTAAATCAGACAGACATGAATATTATATGGTTGTAAATATTTGTACTGTATCTCTTTTGTCTTTCCTCACTTAAGCACAAGCACGATTTCTAGCATTTGCTATTCACTTTTGGAGCGACCATTGTGTATACAAAGTATAGTATGTGTGTCTGCTAAAATGTTATTACAATTTTGAAATAATTTCAATTTGACTTGATGTTTTTTAAATGTATTGTGGTGTTTGGTACATTCATCTTCTTGTTGAGTAATGTGTTATCCCCTGACTTCTCAACTAGGGGTATTTAACTACGTTATTGGAGTCTAGATTGGCTAGTAGTATTGCCATATCTGTACAACTCTCTCAATGGAGCACTCACTGTGGCAAAGTCATTAATATATCTTGAGCAATAACTGGTCATGCCTAAGAAATATCGAAGCTTAGTTACATCTTGTGGGAGGCAGGTGGATGACAGTGCTTGCATTCTGTCAGGTCCAGGAGTCATTTCCCCATCAGAGAATATGTGCCCAAATTAATTGTCTGGTCTTGTGAAACTCACACTTTGCTTAATTCAGAGTGAGGCCTGCATCAGCATGTAGCTGGCACACTTGTGTAAGAGACTTGCCATGCTTCTTTTGCGTTGTACCAAATACCAGTATGTCATCAATGTAATTAAAAGCATTTGTAACAGGTTAAGTTATTATGGAATATTTCTGCAGCTCAAGACACTTCAAAACTCAGTCTTTTATATCTGAACAAATTAACAAGAGTCAAAAAAGTAATAATGCACCTCCAGTTTTCTTCCAGTTTGAGTTGATGTTATCCCTTGTTCAGGTCAAGACCAGAGAACACTTTGGCTCTGTTCAGTTGCCTGATCATCTCTGCTATGAGTGGACCAGGATTTCCTTCTCCCTCAATTGCTTTGTTGGCGTGGCACATATCAAATATCCAACAAGGAGCAAAGAGGGTAAAGTCAAAACCACAGTCGCCCTCCACTCACATAATCATCAAAACAACAATGACTGGGTCTCCATTGGCATCTATATGTAAAAATTCTAACGTTTCACTCGTATTGTAACTTTACAATTATCTCCCCATTTCCTTACTTCCACTCGGGGTAGTGAGTATCACGTTGGGTGCCAAATTTTGAAAAACCTCCAACCCAAATGCTTGAACCCATCAAGACTGTCAATAAAAACATAGAACAAACATGCATTGTTTTTCTTGATTGCCCATGACACTGCTTTTCGTAAAGTACACCAATGCACAGAAAATGTATATTTACCCTAATGTACCCTGGTCTCTCCTACCGTACATAAGGATTTGTACAGATTTACTGCATTGGGCTACACCCCTGTATGTGGGTCGCCTCTTATTTCAGGTCGGAAACTTAACTCTGCAATATAAGAACCGAGTGTTAACAACCAGGATTAGCCAAGGTAACTCGTGCCATTTTAAATCTGTATATCACATAAAAAGGGCACTCGAGCCACCGTTTATAGAACCTCAAATCGCCATGTGTCTCCTCTCTTTTACACACACGACCCCCCTCTCTCCTTACCGACCAACAACTGGGACAGCGTGTTGTCTCCACCCGTTGAGCCTGATCGGTATTACCTCCATTTTTATGTTCTTATGCTGACGCTCGAAATCTCGTGGCCACCTGTTCCTATTCTCGTGAGACTACACCCTTCAAGTAGGTGCGAACCCACTTACAGCGCTACTCCCGCCGCCATCTTAGAGTGTGTTCTATTTTCAGCTCGGGCCATTAATATCTGTCAATTATCACCCCAACCTATACATATATGTAATGATCGTGACGAAAACCCGTTTATTTGGCGGTCCTGCGTTTCATGTGTGACATCAGCATTTATAGCCTCTAATAAAAAGTTATTTTAAAAAAAGTTTTTTAATCGTTCCATTTACTCTCTCTATATTATTTGTGAATTTGGATCATATATTCACAGACCTGCACAGTAAAGACTTGAACCCGGCATCAATTGGTAATTGCTTATATGAAGATGTTATTTAAAGCAATTACAGGGCCCATAACAGTTGTTATTGCAGATGCACCCCATTGTTTATGGCGAAAAGAACCATGCCAGTTGTTTATTCTTAAAGATGCACCTTATAGGGTAATCATTATTACCTCCTTGGTAGCACAAATATGTGCAATATCTCACAGAGCCCTCTTCACCAATACCAAGAAAAACACTGTAGCAACTTTATTCAGTTATCTCACAGTCAAGACGGATGGAACATAGTGTACCTTGTGCCACTCCAAGAGTTCGTTCAATCCTGATTTTTCACTTTGCTCTTGGAAAATCCATCTTGCTTCTTTTGATATCAACAGTCTTTCCACATTTTGTTGGTCATCGGTTACTTTTTCCAATACTGTCCATGTGAAACAGTGTTTTGTTACATAGCAATGTTGTACTAATTTCGTTGACAATTTGCCCGCTCTTATTGTGCTCAAGTGTTCCTGGATCCTCGTTTTTATTTTTCTTGAGATGAGTCCTATGTATTGCAAGCCGCATTTGCATTGCAATCTATACACAACATTGGTAGTGTTGCAATTGCTGAATCGGTTCAAGAACCATTTTTTGTCAGATCTTAAAGTAATACTCAGGGTTTTCTTTGTGAGGGGACATACCGAACAGGATCCGCACGGGAAATGACCTTTAGGTAGGGAGCTCTCTCTTGATATTTTAGCCGTGGGTGCACGTGTATGAACCAATCTGTCCTTCAGACTACTGGACCTTTTTAAATGCAAACCTAGGGGGAGGCATTTTACAGTCATTATCCGACAATAGTGACCAATGTTTTCTGATGGATTGCCTGATTTTGGTGGCAAGTGGATCATATGTCATTACTACAGGGACACACTCATCTTTTGTCTTTAGGTTTTTCTCCAAAAGCGCACTTCTGGAGGTATTGAGTGCTCTCTTTTTTGCCTACTGTCTAATGATTTTGGCAGGGTATTTCCTTTCTTGAAGTTTGTTGCTCAAATCCTTAGCTTGCTCCATGTAGGTGGCTGTGGTGGAACAATTCCTGCGATATCGCAGGAACTGACCTACCGGCAGGTTATCCCTCAATGCCCTGGGATGGTACGAATCGTATAGAAGGAGTGAATTCCTGTCGGTGGGTTTTTGATGAACTTGAGTATGGAGCTTCCCTGCTTCAGCTTCTATATCTAAATCTAGATATACGGTGGACGTATGGCTGTAGTTCCATGTGAACCGGAGACTTGGATCCTGGTTGTTCAACCAATTCAAGAAGTTTAGCAAGTCGGGTTCATCCCCAGACCATATGCAGAGCACGTAGTCAATATATCTCCTACAGAGGCGTAAGTGCCTCTGGACGGGTTTCGATGTTGCGTAGACGACGTGCTCCTCGAACTGGCCTACATAAATGCAGGCCAGGCTGGGTGCCACAGTAGCACCCATGGGTGTCCCAGTAGTTTGCAAAAACAGGTTTTCTTTATAGCTGAAGAAGTTTTTTGTTAGGGCCAGTTCTATACACTGGAGTACGAATGTCTGTGGGACATCGTAAAACCATTCTTGTTCCCCAAGAGCGCGTGCTGCTGCCACCAGAGTCGCGTCTTGGGCAATACACGAGTAAAGAGACTCGATGTCTATGGTGACAAGGAACTCCTTTTCTTGGTCAAACTCCATTTCTCCCACTAGATTTAAAATATCCATCGTGTCTTTTACGAAAGATTTTTGGGTGATCACGGATTCTCACAAAAAGAAATCCGCGAACTGGGATAGAGGTTCTAACACTGATTGTATCCCAGAAACAATGGGGCGTCCTGGGAGGGGTCGGGTGGCCTTATGAATTTTGGGGAGTATATAAAACGCGGGAGTCCTGGGGTTGTCATTTACCAGGAATTTCGCTTCCCTCATAGATATCCATTTTTTCTCTTTTGCAACACACACCATCTCACGTATTGTTTTAAGGAGATCTGGAGTAGGGTCTTTTACTAAAGGGCAGTAATTAGTATGGACATCGAGGGGCCGATGAACTTCAGCTTCATAATCTACGGTGTTAAGCACGACAACTGCTCCCCCTTTATCCGCAGTTTTAATTGTTAAGAGGGGATTAGTTTGGAGGCTTTTCAACGCAAGACCAATCGTCTTTTGACATGTTTTTAAATTTCACATTCGTGTTGTTTGCCTCCAGATTTGAAATATCTTGTAATACTAAGGATTCGAAGACAGCCACTTGAGGACCCACTGAACTTGTTGGGGGACAGAATAAAGAGGGTGTACTCAGATTGGTGTTAAACACACTAGGACTCTTGTTTGCAAAAAACTTTTTGAGTTTTATTTTCCTGACTGTGTTGTGAAACTCCACCCTGCATTTAAAAGCATCATGGGTAGGAGTGGGGACGAACACCAAACCTTTATTCAGGACTTTTATCTCATTATCTGATAAAGAGTAATCTGAGAGATGTGGTAATTGAGATGCATGCCTAGCAGCCAATTTTGCTTTTTAACTTGAGAGGTTGCACAAAGCTAAAAATAAAGAGTATCCCGTTCTATGCGGTGCAATGTACCCCGTAGCTCTGACTGGATACGTCGGGAGTATTGCTGGGTTATAGTGTCTGAAACTGCAATGTTGCCGCCTGTTGTCTCTCTGTATTTCATTTTTTTTTTTTCAAATGCAATAAAAACAACTTTTACAAAAAAAAATAAAGAGTAATCGTGTATACCTATCCTTTTTAAACACACATTTATGATTATTATTATTTTTTCACGTGTCTTGAACCGATTCAGCAATTGCAACAATACCAATGTTGAGTATAGATTGCAATGCGAATGGATACATAGGACTCACCTCAAGAAAAATAAAAACGAGGATCCAGGAACACTTGAGCACAATAAGAGCGGCAAATTATCAACGAAATTAGTACAACATTGCTATGTAACAAAATACTGTTTCACATGGACAGTATTGGAAAAAGTAACCGGTGACCAACAAAATGTGGAAAGACTGTTGATATCAAAAGAAGCAAGATGGATATTCCAAGAGCAAAGTGAAAAATCAGGATTGAACGAATTTTTGGAGTGGAACAAGGTACACTAGGTTCCATCCGTCTTGACTGTGAGATAACTGAATAAAGTTGCTACAGTGTTTTTCTTGGTATTGGTGAAGAGGGTTCCGTGAGATATTGCACATATTTGTGCTACCAAGGAGGTAATAATGATTACCCTGTAAGGTGCATCTTTAAGAATAAACAACTGGCATGGTTCTTTTCGCCATAAACAATGGGGTGCATCTGCAATAACAACTGTTATGGGCCCAGCAATTGCTTTAAATAACATCTTTATATAAGCAATTACCAATTGATGCCGGGTTCAAGTCTATACTGTGCAGTTCTGTGAATTTATGATCCAAATACACAAATAATATAGAGAGAGTAAATGGAACGATTAAAAAACTTTTTTTAAAATAACTTTTTATTAGAGGCTATAAATGCTGATGTCGCACATGAAACGCAGGACCGCCAAATAAATGGGTTTTCGTCATGATCATTACATATATGTATAGGTTGGGGCGATAATTGACAGAGATCAATGGCCCGAGCTTAAAATAGAACACACTCTAAGATGGTGGCGGGAGTAGCGCTGAAAGTGGGTTTGCACCTACATGAAGGGCGTAGTCTCACGAGAATAGGAACAGGTGGCCACGAGATTTCGAGCGTCAGCATAAGAATATAAAAATGGAGGTTATACCAATCAGGCTCAACGGGTGGAGACAACAGGCTGTCCCAGTTGTTGGTCGGTAAGGAGAGAGGGGGGTCGTGTGTGTAAAAGAGAGGAGACGCATGGCGATTTGAGGTTCTATAAACGGTGGCTCAAATGCCCATTTTATGTGATATACAGATTTAAAATGGCACGAGTTAACTTGGCTAATCCTGGTTGTTAACACTCGCTTCTTTTATTGCAGAGTTAAGTTTCCGACCTGAAATAAGAGGTGACCCACATACAGGGGTGTAGTCCAATGCAGTACATCTGTACAAATCCTTATGACCGGTAGGAGAGACCAGGGTACATTAAGGGTAAATATTAATTTTCTGTGCATTGGTGTACTTTACGAAAAGCAGTGTCATCGGCAATTAAGAAAAACAATGCATGTTTGTTCTATGTTTTTATTGACAGTCTTGATGTGTTCAACAAACATAGCAGTGGCATAAAGCTATAGCCCTGAAGAAATTGCCTAGAAAGTTGAGGAGGCAATGAAACATGTCGGCTTGTGGTAATTGGGATGCATGTCTAGCAGCCAATTTTGCTTTTTAACTTGAGAGGTTGCACGAAGCTAAAAATAAAGAGTCAATAATCGTGTATACCTATCCTTTTTAAACACACATTTATGATTATTTTTTTACGTGTTTTGCACTGCACTAACTGTTTGTTTTGAACACATTTACTTTTGGCTTGATGACCGCCGATGATGAGAACAGGGCTTATCTGGTGAGTACCTATCAGGTATCCCGATGGTGTTCCGCCCGTGAGGGGTCATCTCGCTTTTGCACATTTTTTGCACAGTAGCACGCACTGTTGTTTGGTGTTGCTTGATAGACTGTTGCATTTGGGTTGGAGGTGTTTTTCAAAATTTGGCACTCAACGTGATACTCACTACCCCGAGTGGAAGTAAGGAAATGGGTAGATAATTGTAAAGTTACAATACGAGTTAAACGTTAGAATTTGTACATATAGATGCCAATGGAGACCCAGTCATTTTTGTTTTGGTGGCATATATCAACACAGATGTGCACTGCACCTCCACTGTCCTTTTCCGGCACCACCACTATGGCAGAAATCCATGGTATAGAACTGGTGGAGCGTTTAATGATGTCATGCTTCAACAGCATTTCTTGTTCTTTGTCAACGGCTTCTTGTAAGTGAAAAGCAACTCTATGGTGCCGTTGTGCAACATGGTGAATGTCGTCATTGATATGAAATGACACTTTCATTGTCTTGAATATCCCTAAACCATGAAACAACGACAGAAACTGATTCACAACGTTACTCTAGGCATGAAGTTTGTAAGTGAGGGATATCAGTTCCATGCCAGCAGCAGTGTCAAAACTTAGCAGACAAGCACTGGATGAAGTTCCTCGAAGGACATGAATTGGCGCTTGCACTGACGTCATTTTGTGTTACATGGCTGCCATGAATGTCCCTTGACTCAGTAATGGTTTTGAAGCAGCCCCTGTGTATACCTTCAAATAGTTTTCTTTCCCACACCCATAGCAGGACATTTACTTTCATGGGGAAATGGATATCCACATCGGAAACACAACTTTTTTTCCTTCGGAGACATTGACTTATGTGCATCTGCCTTGTGTTTACGCCTGCTTTTCTTGGTCAATGTTGATTCACTGTGCGCTGTTCCAGCTTTCCTATTAGTGGCCAGTCGATCTACATTTTCTTAAGCCCAAGCGACCATTAACACTTTCCCTAAACAGAGTCTCTGTCTCAACATGTGTCCTTTGAAAGATTCTGAAAGACAACCACTGGTGACTCTAAGTCACATAGCTTCTTCATCATAGAATTCACCGAACTTGCAGTGTTTGATAAGCACGTCAAGTTTCTCAACAAACTCATCCATCGTTTTACCCGTTTGTTGTCGTGGTTGATTGCGGGGCTTTGTATTGTTGTATAGTTGACATTTGGCATTGAATTAAACTTGGCTTTTAACACTTTCTTGATTTGACGGAATGATACTGCATCAGTTTGTGATATTTTCTTTATCACTTCTTTCACTTTATCAGCAGCATGGTTCTTAAAGTACGTAATCATTGTCTTATTGTCTGTGTTTTCCCGTGCATCTATGAAAACATCGAATGTCTCGATCTGTTGCAGTCCACCTGGTGCCAATGTTCTGCTAGTTGGTAGTGTCAAATGGTGGTGGTGGTTTCAGGAACGCGGATGCCATGTATTTTGCACTCCCTTCTGCCGACATTGTGTTGGCACATGCCGTCTAAGCGATCGCGTTGGAGCATAGTCCCTAGCACCTGCAACTTCTGCAAACACAACCAGCGCTTTTATGCGTAGGTCCCCATGCCCGATTGTAGGTCGTAAAGCACTTCACTCGATTATGTCAGTAAATAAGTTTCTGCTTTTGTACCCGGATGTCACTGCCTTCAGCGTTTGCTTTGCATGGATAATGGCTCTGTGTTATGGCGCAGTGCAGTATCCCGTCTTTCAGCCTTGCCAGCAGATTCTGGCGGGCTTTTCGAATGTGCTCCTCTGTACGGCCTTCAGCTTCTACAAAGGCTGTGTCTGGGCTGGAGCAGGGCTTTGTACTGTTGCAAATTGTCAGGGAGACCAGTCTTGTTTCTTCGGGCCACATATCCTCCATTGGTCGATAGTTGTCCACTGAAGCCTGGGAGCATGCAAATGAACACGCCACACATGGAGCTCCATAAAAGACTTCTTTATTCTTTCAAGCACAATCACACACTGCACACATTACATGATCATTTTAATAGCCACACCTTAACACCTCCCAACCGATCACGTAACTTCCTTTTCGGAGTCCCCCCAGAACCACGAGAGACTTGCGCTCCTAACATCAAAGACAATAAAGGATACACAACTATTTGAGCTGGTTTTTTTCTTTAGTGGTGTACCGACTGAAGGTACATAGCCCAGATTAACGAGAGTGACCGTCACATTCCAAATGTATTCTTTTAACAAGGATTGTGCACCAACTAAGAGATATGATTTTCATTTGTAAAATTGTCTTTTTTGCACAAGTATATATTCTTTTGTTTAATTTCCCTGTTTTGATCTAAGGCAAAAGAAAAAAGCTTTTTAGCATCAATGTGTATTGTATTATATCATAATTACCGCTCCAGGTATTACAGTATTTTTTTTTTTTACATTTCCGTCTGTATTTATCCATATTTATTTTTTGTCAAGTTTATCTGTATTTATCCATATTTATTAGTGGCTTTGTGAAAAAAAATACTGAACTGGTATATTTTCACATTTATTTAACCAATAAATATGCAGTCATTCTTGAATACCTGCCAGGTTTCAGTGACATGAACACCCGCAGAAGATAAATCAATGCACTTATATAAAAATATGCACATTTCTGTATCAACCTTGGGTATGTCTACTGCTGTTTAAGCCTCTTTACTAAAACTCCTTTCTTTTTGAACCCCCTTACCTATCAATACACACTGGCAGTCATGGCAAAGTGTATTTAGAATCAGTCAAAAAGCACCCAATTTCCGTTTTTATTCGCAATTAACAATAAATACAGACAAGAAAATAAATAGTTTGTTGTCTGTATTTATCTGTAAAAATCAGTAGAAACGGAAAACAGGGAGCCTTAATCATAATATACGATATCCAGCTCTATATAAAAAGAATTTTGAAACTATTCAAGTAGGATCATACAAATCCTTACAGAAAGCAATTTCAGTTGAGTTATACTTTTGAATCTATCCTGCTAGAGCTATATGTATTCTGTATACTTTGTATGTGTAACCTAGCCTCTAGAGGGGTATATGGGCTGAACTCTATTTCGCTTTGGTTCTTGAGTTGGGTCAGGGCCTCTGCAATGTCCTCCTCCTGCAGTTCCTCATCTAGGCGCATCCAGGCACTCTTACTCAGTGGGCTGACCGGGATATCGCCTATGAAACCATCCATGTCTTGCTGTTTCCTGCCCCCAGTAGAGGATGTGTATAATTTCCCCTGCAATGTGCAAAGACCTATGTGAGTGTCCTCTTCAGTTTGTATCTCATATACCCACCTCTGGCTTTCATCTCTCTTAGCCAACTGGGTTAGCATTCTCCAAGCCTTGTTCCCCATTTCGTATATTCTACTCTGTTTTGCTATATGTAGTATTCTGGCTTCATTATATTGCAAGCCCCTGTGTTCCTCTCTGAGTTGCTCTAGTTTTGCGGCTAGTGTGGGGTCCGGTTCCAGAGCGTTGTGAAATTACCATTTAAGAAGTTTAGTCTCTCATTCTATCAATTCTCCCTTTTTCTCTTTCTTTTTCCCCGCAATATGAGTTGTTAGGTGCCCTCTAACTACAGATTTGTCACCAAAGGGGAGTGGTCCAAGATACCCCTCTGCATATATGCAGCGGTTTAAACTCTGTCTTGTTGAGTCACCGGAAGTAGTTAAGCCTGAATGAAGAGGGAGTGAGATGCGTTAGAGGCATAGGAGTATTGGTTGGCTTCCAGGTGGGTGGTCACCACATATCAACCAACCCATTGCATCCGTAAATGAGTTCAGCCAAGTGTCCTCACTAGGTCACCTCTCACCCTTAGTCACCCTGTCTAGGTCTCCGTCTAGAGTGAGCTTAAGGTCTCCTACTATCAGGGTTGCATCAGGTAATGTGGCTATGCATTCTCCCATTTTCTCCAGCCTTTTCTTCTGATTGCCAGACCGAAGATACCAGGAGGCCATCACCATTCAAGAGTATACAAATATTGGTGGCTGTGTAAATAAGGACTTATTTGTTGTCAGTATACTCATGTATAGCTGCTGTGTCCTTGGTATTTATACAGATTAGCTCCCCGAAGAAGGGCTACCTAGCCCGAAATGCATTGGAGCCTTTGGACTGTATTGATCAGGATCAATTGAATGATAATTACTCGTACAGGAATGAAAGAAATTCCCAAAACAATGCAATAAGCTTAAAAATAAACCACAATGTTCAAAGAAACAATGGCGGAGTCCTTTTTACTGTAAGGAATCAAAGGTGTGCCCTAAAGGGATGCAACCAATGTTGGAAGCACAATACTGACTTATCAATACTGGACATTATCCCAGGACGGAAAACGCCACCTAAGGAGCACATTAACAAAAATCCTTATCTAAACACGATTGAATTACTAATCCTTAATTTTGAACAGAATTATCAGAGGCTGTGCACCGACCACAGAACCTATACTCAACCCATGTCTGTATCACCTGGAGCAGTAAGGATCTCCGGATCAGAATTCCTCTCCCTCTTGAGTCCATGGAGAAACCAGCATGCACCAGCATTTTGTACCTGCCTTTCCCCTAGAACCCACAGTTGTTACCCATATGGAGGGCCTTCAGTAGCAGGATTATATCGATAGAATTTCATGCCAGGTATCTCATCACCAACCCTGCTTTAGTCTATTACCCAGGCCATTTACATTCCAGGATAGGAACTTAATAAATATGTCCTTCTCTATGTCAATGGGACTCCCCTGTGACATCTCAGGGCTACTTGCATTACATTCCCCGCCAAACCCTCCACCCGCAGTAACAATATGTGAATGCCTAAGCTGTAACCTTGTGAACTCCCTTTCCCATATCCCCTCACTCTAGCATCTCATGCTGCGATTTTACAACTACCCAAACCCACAACGTTCAAGATGCCTGTCACCCCCCCATAACTGTGGTATACATTACCGACCTCTGCACAATAGGTCACAGTGTAGTGTGGCAGTGATTATGCCCTCAGGAAAACTGTTGTGAACAGAATGCTACAGCAGCTCACCTCCTACATTCCCCTCACATGTTGGTGATGTCTATCACTGTGTGCGTCGCGGTGTCCTTCAGATAATGTTGTCTGCCATCATCTAGGTAACCACCAGTGTCCACGGTTCATCTGCATCCTCGTCTGAAGCAGTGTTTCCCTTGTCCGAGTCTCCTGAGTTTTCACCGAGGGCTGCCCTTCAGTTTTTCGAAGGTCCACAACGGTCCCTGTCGCACCTCTTCAACAATTGGACCTTCTCAAGTTCTGCCTGGTGTTTGGTGGGGTTCAAGCATTGCGTCGTCGCAGCCGGTGTATCAACTTTTGTTGGCGCCTTCTGAGGAGGTTTGACTCCCCCTGTTCAGTCGGTATAGTATGACCCACCTTCTCAAGAAAGTCCCATATGGCTGCCGGGGCGGTGAAGAAGTGGGATTCACCCTTTGTGGTGATCTAGAGGTATGAAGTGTAGAGCAGAGCATACTGCATATTGAGTTGACACAGATGTTTTTTGACTGAGAGACATGTTTCTTGTTGTCGCTGTATTGTGTTGGTATAGTTGGGATAGATGCTGACCAGGCTCCCCTCAACTTGCCATGGCCTGTGGAATCGTGCCGTTTTAAGGATTTTGTCCCTACCACAGAAATGAAATAGTCTCTCCTCAGTTAACCGAGATCGGGAACCCTATGAGCCCGCTTCACTGTGTAGAGGTGTAAGGCCTTGCCCCTCTCCACTGTAGATAGCAGCCAATGCAGTGGGAAGAAAATTCCTAGGCAATCTAAGGATTCAGACTAAATTAATTCATATTCAACATGACCAACATGATAACAAGAACTCAGTGTAGGAGAGAACAGACTATTTTAAAACATATCAAAGATCATTTTATTCATATTTATATAAAACTCAACATAAAACACGGGGTAGAACAACAACAATTTGATGCATGATGGATCAAGTATAATTATGATTACCATTTGATATCACAGATCAAGAAATTGATCAAAAGAATAAAAAAAGGACACATAATACGCATTCAGGAATATAATAAATGACAGTTATTGTAAACAGCAGATAATATGAAGTGGCTAGAAGATGAAAGTTCTCAATGCGCGTTTCGGCACTGGGGGTGACTTCATCAGGAGGGCCACAACTGTTTCACTAAATGAGAGATGTTTAGGCTTAATATCTGTAGAAGTAAGCGAACTTCAATCAATGGACTGTTTGGGTGTCCAAGGCACTGGACCTGATACTGCTATTTCAAAAGACGGAGCTGCATTCGCTTGGGCCAGCTTGTAAACAACGCTGCTGTAATAAACCAGTGGTAAGGGTGAACAGGGGTCACACCACAATATTGGCTCAGCTCTGGTATGGTAGAATGGTACTCCCGCTAAATGTGAAAGTTGGGAAATGCTATAAAAACCGCCAGACGCCAAAACAGCCAGGTGGTGGGTTGTGTACTCTTTCCAGTGAAATTACGGGGAAGTAGGAATCGACATATTTGAAAACAATGCTCCATAAAAAAGGTCACTCCACTTTTTCCGGGAGCCCGACAATCCGAATATTGTTCCTCTGAGATCGACCCTCTGCGTCATCCAGTTTGGCCATGAGGAAGCAGATCTCTTGTTGCATTTTATGGATCGAGGTGAAGGGTTCTGAAACTGTGGTACGAAGCTGGTGCAGTGGTGGACTTGGTGTCCGCCACTCTATCAGGCAGTTTCTTATGGTCAGCGAGCAGCAACCCCACATCTTGCCGTTGAGAGAAGTTGGCCTGGTATATGCTGTCCACTAATTAAAGTGGGCACCTTGCACCAGTCCAAACAACCCTTATTGATGATTAGGTTAAAGACAACCTTTATTGAAAGCTATCCTAGTGGTAGCTATGGAGAGCAGCCTGCAGGCTAAGTCTCGAAGGAATGTGAAGCAGCCTGTATTACCAGATCATAACCTCCTGAATGACCAAATGAAAGGAAAACCACAGAAGTGTTATTAAAAAAATATGTATTTATTACTAAACACTCTCTACTAATCTCTTTATGAGATTAGAGCACAAAGTACACAATATGTAATCCCTAGAACAACAGTAAATAGCACAATACACAGTGGGTTCCAGGGGGAGACCAAACCATATACTAAGAAAGTGGTATAATAACCACGACTTGACTAGACACAGTGCCTAGAGCATGTAGAATCTCTGGGACCCCAAGGAACCATCCAAGGTAGTGACACAGGGGACCCACAGAGGATGTGTGCAGTGTGAGAACACAGTTGCGAGCTCCGTACAACTCTATGGGAAAGTTGCGGTTGGAATTTTAAAGATTAAGGGCACTTAGAAGAGGACTTCTAGCAAACCTTTGGAAAATAGAAGGTTCTAAGACCAGAATCCTTGACAGTACCGAGGTACCCATGTTACCTATCCCAGGAGAGCCAGGTGCATAGGGGTCAAGTGGTGTTGGAAACACTCGTTGATTTCAATGGCATGATGCGAAGAAGTGCTGCTCACGGGAAGATGAAAAGTGTCCGGTATTATCCAAGCCTGGATTGGAGCTGAGAAGAACCTGAAAGCAGAGGGGAGAGAGTCTGGGTCACTTCACAGTGACCACGAGCACGATAGACGAATGCCCACCGATGTCGGGTGCTTCAGGTTGGAAGAGGTGAAGCTTGTCTCTGCAACCACGGGGACCAGGAGATGTCGAGGACAACCAAAGTTTGGAGGTGAGCTGTCCCACGAAGGATGTCGAGTGCTGGGGGTCAGTGTCTGGATTGCACACAAGCCTTGTCAACTGCAACCCAGAAGAAAGATGCTTCTGTGAGGACCAGCAAGGTCCTGGAGACTCTCTAAGCGATGGTGAGTCAGGGCATGTGTGGAGCAACCAGGAAAGCATACTGAAAGTTAAAGTTGCCTTCACATGGACCCACAGGCCAACGGACCAGGGATCGCAAAGGGACCTTGAGCTGAATCACAAAATACCAGCCCACGGAACACTAGTGGAGTGTAGAGTGAAAATCTTTGGTTGTATTACTGCTCGGGGCCAGGACAACAAGTAGCCCAAAGCACAGCCTCAGGGATCGCCGAAAAGCATATGCTGCTACAAATGGACATGGTGTCCAGGGGTACAGGTTGCACGGTCACCAAGAGGGCTGCGGGTCTCAGGATTGCTGAAAACACTAGTCGACCTCGGGGACACTTGGAAACCCACCTCCTATGTAGCAGAACTCTTTGGAGTCTTTAGGAGGTTGGGAGATACAAACCGGTCAGTTGCATTTAAGGTGCCAGCGTAGTGTAGATAATCGAAGTACTTGGTTTCGGTAACAGAGTTTCGACCAGGTAAATCTAAAGTACTGTAGTCAAGGGTTCCTACTTTATACCCAAGGAGGGGTGACACAAACTCTGGGGACCCACCTATGGGAGGTTCAGGACAAAGGGTGGTTACACCCATGTCCTTTGTCCAGTTTCGCGCCAGAGCAAGAGCCAATGGCTCCTGCAACCGGTTTGGACTGGACTATGCACAGGGACATCAAATGTGGCCCTAGTGCAGACATCAAAGCACTCTCAGAGTGCACATACTCAGCCCCAATACACTAAAGCCTGTTTGGGAGGTGGTTACACCTTCCTGTGACAGGAGCCTATGGTCAAGCCTTCCCCTGCTTGAGCACCGCTCTGCAGCAGGAGGGCAGACTCGTGTCTGTTGCTGGCAGCATCCGTTTTGTGATGCCAGGTTCTTTAAAGCTGGTACCGGGTGTACCGATGTTGTCATATTTCTCCCTCTAGGAGGGGGGAATCACACCTCCCACACCAGTAACTGGTGTGGTGGTATGATTCCAAGGTGTATATATGTATATATGGTTTGGTTGCATCACTAACAACCCCGGAGGATGGATTCTGAAGGCTGCAGAGGGGCTCTGCTCATGCATGGGCACCCTCTCACACAAATTCCTGCCTGCCTGATAGATTTATATATGCAGTCATATTAGGTAGATATAGTGAACCTATATCTTAGTATGGGGTGCATGCACCACCTTACACAGGTTGCAGTAGCAAACCTGTGGTGTCAGTTTGAGTGGTCTCTCAGAGAATACATGCTGCAGCCCCTGGGAGGCCTCTGGTGTACCTATGCCCTAAGTACATAGTATACCATATACTAGGAACTCATAAGGGTAGTCCAGAATCCAATCTGGAGTGTACCTAAAGTACATGCAATCAATTTAGAGGAGAAAGCAGATGAACTGGGGTCCTGATTAGCAGGATCCCAGTCAGACTAGTCGAAAACCAACAAAACACCAGGAAAATAGTGGGGGTAACTATGCAGTCAGATTCCACCTTCCTACAGTCGTCAACAATTACATTTTATGTTCTAACAATTCCTTTGTGTTTTGAATTGCTGCTAGTATTATGGTCATGTCTTGAGGTCCGGCACTGTCCCTGCTTCAGCTTGGCTACTCTTCGGTGGTCCCAAGTCCTCCGTGCCGTGCAGCAGCCTTGGGGGCGTACCATCCTCTCACTGTAGGATCAGCGTGTTGTCCCCCACCCAGCTTGTAATAACCAGGTAAGGCCTTGCACTGTCCCCCATTGTACAGCCCCAGCAGGCTTCAAGTACTTAATGGCTCACCTCTAGTTCATCCCCTGATGCTGACACTATTAACCCTGGGCGTAGTTTGCGTAGTAGCACTACACGTAGCTACGCGACGTGCACTTCACACTACGCGAGCTACGCGTAGGTACGCGAATTGCGTAGTGCACTGTGCAAAATACTGTTCGCACTGATTGCACAGTGGCGGATGCTTGTCCGCACTGTGCAATCAGTGCAAACTGCATCTTGCAAGCGGTCATCTTTGGACACTCAAGTAGATTTCTACTCGAACGTCAGCTTTTTCAACGCGGACTGGTAGTTTCTCATCGCGAGCGGTCGCGAGCATACGCGACCACTCGCAATGAGAAACCTGACCTCCCCACGTTGAGAATCTCGCCGGGAGGTTTATTTTCCACGCTCGCGATCGGCAACTTGATGTTGCTGATGCAAACAAGGAAAAAGTCTTGCCGGGATATCATTTTGCTCGCTCGCGGTCGCCAAGTTGATGTTGAGGACCACGAGCAAGCAAAAAGTGACCGCTAGGCTACGCATGTTTGCACTGTGCTATGTGAAATTCGCGTAGTGCAAAGTAACGGAAACTACACTAGCGTAGTACTTCGCCCAGGGTTAGACACTATACTTTTCCACTGGGCCCTCGTGTGTCTTTACTAGGAGTTATCCTGTATAATACTTGGGTTGGGCCTGCACTGAGCTCCACTAAGCCCCAGCAGGCCTGCCTCTCCTCAGTGATCACACTGTACCTGCCCAATGGGCCACTTCATGGCATTGCTCCCTGGTGCCTTGTTGGGTCTGTGCTCGGTGCCCAGTGGGCTGGGAAGTGTTCTCTGTCCATTCACTGCCATGTGAGAATGCCGCAGTGGGGCTCCATGACCTTTTTGCCAGGCCTGGCACCTTACGGTAGGCATGTTATTGAGGGCCTCGGGCTCCCGCCTTAGCTCAACAACTCTCCTGGGGTTTTCGCAGATCAACGATCAGTTCAGGGCTTAAGGGAGACCCCCCCAGACTGTCAGACTGTTGTTCTCTGGGGAGGGTGGTGCATGAATTTTGTTCCCTCCTACCAGGCCGAAAGCACCAGATCTGGCCAGGTTGGCACCACCACCTTTAGCTTCACTAGGACACTGTCATCTTGGTCCATGCAGCCGGACCTGATCGGCTCCTATATATGGCATTGAACAGAGCAATGGAGCGAGATGCTCCCATGATCTCTGTGTCCGCAGGGCCCATCATGCCGGACCTCGGATCTTCACGTCTGGCACCATCGCTGTTGTGCCCGTGCCCCGCTGGAAAGTGGCCATTTGTATTGCTGGGCACTATGAAACATTACAATATACATTAATGAGAATACCGGAAACTTCCAAATGCACTACTTGTAAGCTGGAATTATTTAATAGTGGGAATTAGAAAGACTGCCAATATGCAATTTTAATTTATTATGGTTGTAGATTTGTTGGTTATTGAGCTTGTCTTGTGCTCTAAGGAAACTGAAGAATTTCCTCTATTTTCAGGATGGGATGTATTAAGTTAATATGCGTTAGGTGTAATTCTTCGAGTGAGTTAATGTAAGTGGAACAAGAGTGGTGAGGAACCAGAGTGGGGTTGTTAGAATATTGAGAAAGCAAGGAGGTTATCCCCTGACATGGGTTCCATGCTCACTATGTCACTGGAACGAAGCTACACCTGACTGAAGAGCCCCAATCAGGGAGAAATCGGTCGTGGGTTGCTTGTGTTACGGTTCAGGGAGGACATGGCCTGGCAGTTCAGGCTGGACTATTTATATTGGAGTAGGACCAAGACTTATTTGCCTACGGCTGGGTTCAAACTGAAGTGGCATGATGGGCAAAAGGCTGATGGGTTGGAATGCTACCCAAGCGATTGTCAGTGCTTAGGCAAATTGCAAGCATTC
Source organism: Lissotriton helveticus (assembly GCF_964261635.1). NCBI lineage: Eukaryota > Metazoa > Chordata > Amphibia > Caudata > Salamandridae > Lissotriton > Lissotriton helveticus. Next base: position 149,878,320 of record NC_136058.1, on the reverse strand, counting down.
CTCACGTCGCCCTTTGTGTTTTTGACATCACATTTTGGTCCTGTTTGCAGCAAGTCAAACAGGTACTACTGCCTTAGTAGGTAGGTCAGTGCCAGATAGCTTTTACTCCATTGGCTGGGGGGGCAAGAGTTACGCCCACCTACTAGCTTGTGAAGGTATAAATGTGTACCCTTATAGACACCCACTTCTGAACACTTTCTGGGCCTGTGGAAGATTAGAAGAAAACTAGACCTGCTATCTGTGACCTGGGAGAAGCTCTGAAGGACTGGATCTGCTCTTTCTTGTATCGAGGACAAAGAACTGGACTCTAAGGGCCAGTTAGCTGACCTCCTGTGTGGTTACAGGGTGACAATAAGCTGCAAGAGGCCTTTTCCTGGTAGTACCCAGCTGACCAGTAGCAAATGGAACTGGACTGAACCCTGCTGTTGGCCTCTGCTTGATACTCTGTGATTCTTTATATGCCTCCCCTTGCGTCCTGTGGGCTTTAGACTTGTACAATTGTGGTGGATTGGGGCCTAAGAAACTAAGTCAGAAGGTAAAATCTTTAACTGGACCAACCTGGTTGGGGTATCTGATCTGAGCTCCATCGCTGTCAGCCTGAAATTGAGCCAAGGTCATGGTCTACCATAGACTATATTTGCTGGTTGTGTTCAATAGTGCTATTTCCCCTTAAATATTTAAAAACTCATATCTCTGGTTCTGCTTGTTGGAATTTTGTCATTTTGGTATCATTTTATTTTTTATATTGTACTGTACAGTTCTAATTTGCTTTGGCATTTCTAATGTTTTGCATTTTGGTACTGCATAAATACTTCACACACAGCCCTAAGTTAGGCCTGTGTACTCTGTGCTATATCTGCCAGGGGATGGAATTTGATTACTCCTGAGGTGGGTTGTCACCCACCACAACATGTATGGTCTAGTTTCTTATAGATCACCAATCAGATCCATTGGAAAACAAGACACAAAGAACCTACCACCATGATGTACTGCAGATGATCAGCTACCTATGACCAGCCAGCTGGACTGTGCTTTAATGGATAATGGGTCCCTGCTAAGGCTATTTCATTGTAGTTCTCCTACAAGCAAATGTCATGGAAGTCTAGATTGTATATGATTCAACAAAGGGCCTGATTTAAAGTTTGGCAGAAGCAGAGTGGCCATCAAAACTGCCTGTTTACCTGTTCCGTCCATGGGGGTCTGTCTGTCGGATTTAGAGTATGGAGGTTTGACGTTAAAAAATCTGTCAATTGTCCACCGGCTCTGCCGATTTTGACTTCCTTTGTCTTTTTTACATTCTTCCGACATGATGGGGAGAGAGACAGAAAGCTTCTACTCTGTTGTGCTTAGAGAGCAATTCCCATTGATAGAAACATGACGTTTCATCCTCCACACATCTGTTGGAAGAAATATAGCATAAATAGCCAAACCCTGCCCACACCAACCACAAAACCTTTTCAATCAAGATGTCCATGCTACTCCAAGGCTTGGGGCTCTATCTAACTGTGCAGGATGAACAGCAACACAATGCACAACAAAACAGAAGGTAGTTTGTGAATTAGGCCTAGAGTGTTTAACATCAATCACACAACTATTCAGATGAGTTCCATTTAGAGTGCTGGTTTAGCTAGTATTGTGCACATAAAGGAAAAAATAAGGCATTTTCCCATGTGGAAACTGAACTGAATTCCATGCAACCGCATGGGATGAATGATAGGATTGAACTTACATGTTTTCTTTGAAGCAGATACATTAACTTTTTGAAAATGCTTTATTGTTTCCTTTATGTGCACAATACTAGCTAAACCAGCGCTCTAAATGGAACTCATAGCTTGACTAATGTTTTTTGAGCACTGTTTGATTTTTTATTTTTATATTTTCGTCATATGCGCATTAGACGCTTTAAAGCGCTAGTTTTGAAGGTTGCAATATTTTAGACCTGCTATTCACATAATAACATTGAGCGCAGAGTAGCGTGTCACGTGAAGGGGGAGCGAGAAGAGAGGCCACTGACTAACACGTAACTAGGGTCATTCCACGAGGTAAGAGTCACGTGCAGAGTGAGTATTTAGTATTGAACCCATAGGTCTATTGTCAACTCGTGATCTAGGTGATTTCGATGAAGAGGTTTCTGCTGTTTTACACGGAGTGAAACTCAACGTGTGGTTTGATTATGAAGCTTCCCAGAACGTGTGGACAGTAAGTGCATAACTCAACAGGTGGTTTTGTGAGTGGTGTATATTTTTGGGTACAGTGTCTCACAGAGTAATACAAATGCGCTACTTGAGTTCAAATTAATACGCTTTGTCATCTAGCGTGCATATGTCGAAATGGTCTTTTTACACAGTGAGCAACACAAATGCGCTGCTTGCGTTTAAATTAATACGCTTTGACATCTAGCGTGCACATGTTGAAATGGTTTTGGAAACAGATGTAGTTTTTATTTATGTCAATATAATGATTATTTTGGAGTATTTTGAAAATTAAGGGGATTATGCTTCAGTGTTTTACATAAGACACTTGATTCATAATGAGTGAAGATGTTGTGTTTAGCATATAATTAATTTTGAGACTGGCTCATTTGGTTTTCCTGTATTTATCTTTTAGACCCCTGATGAAGGGTCGACAAATGACCCGAAATGTATTGAGTGTGTTAAAAAACTGTGTTTTGATGAAGTTATGAGAAATTGATGAACTAATGAAATTGCTTTAGAAGATTCAAATAAAAGAATGAATACATTTATGGTATTATCAAGGATGAAGTCTGCAAATGTTTTGTAAAACATATAAAATCTTGTTAAGAAACTTTTAGTTTCAAGTAACAGTGCACGCATCTAAGGGACTGACTTGTCTGACCCACGTAGTTTTCCATTATGTACTAGCACGCCACGAACTCTTGAGAACGTTTGAATAGCTGAGAAAACAGAGTGCTCAGAAAAATTGAACTGTATTATGTTCCTTGAGTACATATTTATACTACCCTGTCACTGATATGTTATATCTTTAAATATGGCACATAATATCAAGTACTGTACACACATTCACATGCTAGACACAGCACTCATATCTTTAACCTAGGTGTAGGCATACATAATGAACTGTAAGTGCTATATGTGAACCCCAATCTCAAGATACTCCTACATTTAATCACCAAAATACTGAAGTTAGATGCAATCTTACCCATTACCCCTCTGAATATCATTCACAGTAGGCCCTCTCAACAACACTGACACTTCCTTTGACACACATGGGGAAGGGATTGAACTACATCACTTACAATGCAAAACAAATCTCAAGACCTGGAAAAGGAAATAGATGGTTAACCTATGCAACAGGTTTGAATACGCAAACACACATGGCAAACATTATACCATTTTAAAAACTAAATATATCTACAAATAACAAACGGAAGCAATATTTTCAATTATGACTTAAAAAAGAAAATAGATACAACACACATCTTCGTCCTCCGGGTATTAAATGTCCTCTAAACGAAAATGAATGCAATTAAAAGTCTGGGGGTGGTGCCGAAACAAATGGTGCCCGAATAATTCTAATAATAACTGGCTCCAAAGAAAGGTTTTTTAGAACTTCCAGTATCTCCTCTGATACCAGTGCTGGTGGCATGGGGGCAGAGGGCGAGGTGCCTAGGGCGAAATAGGTTGCAGCCAATTTACAGACTGGGTACTCCCCTTTTACCGGGGTGATAGTAGTGTGGGTATAGATCGCCATAATTTTGATGGAGGATATAAGAACAGAATGTACCTTCTGTGTTGGTTCATCCAACACCACAAGGGGCTCAAATTCAGATGGTGCCCCCTGGCCTACCCCATCATCCTCATTGCCATGGGTGCCACCTTCCGACTCCCAATGTGTCACCTGGAATCTAACCAGCATCTCCCTCCCTGGCTCTGAAGAAAGCTGAAAGCATACATTGTAGAGAAGCCAATAATAAAAGTCACACACAGCAAAGAGGGCCAAACATAAGACCTTTTACCATACTAATCTCAATAAAAGGCACACAATGGGACATCATACAGGGCCTGATTTGGAAGACCAGTTGCTCCATCACTAATAGCCTTATTACAAGTGTATTAAATTATCTGGTAATTCTAATAAGGCAGAATGTATATCCGTAATTTATGTGACAATCTACCCCCTTGCAAAAGTCCAGATCATCCACTACATCTTATTGCGTAATTTAAAGTCAAATTTACATTTAACTAAGGGCCTGAGTTAGAGTTTAGCACATGGGCTACTTCATTACAAACATAACGGATATTCCTCAAGCCTTATTGCAAAGGCCATAGGATATTATGCACTTGTAATAAGGTGGATGGAATATCTATCACGTTTGTGGTGGAGTACCCTGTGTATCAAACTCTAAATCAGGCATAAAGCACACATTTTACATTTTTTTGGGCCAACCCATAAAAAGGTACATACACTTTAATACATTTAGAAAATGGTGTATGTCTGTTCTGCCATTTGTTTTAAAGACTATTCTATCTGGCAAAAAAGCAACTCAGGCACATAATGGACTTTTTTGTCATTTAAATATTGTTGGCATCAACTTTGTGTACATATAGTGTTATACATATCTGGTCTCACACTTGCACAACTATATGGACCAAATGAAAACAACTAGGTGTATGTTAATGCCTAGACAACCTTTTTGACAATAGTGTGTTCATACACTTGCCAAGGACCTGGACGTCATATACAAAATATAGCCTGAAGTACTGGCCAAAGGTTAATATCCATTTTACATACTATTTTATTTAAAACACAGTTGTGGCAAGACATCAGGTTAAATGTAGATATGAGCATGCCCAAAACTGTTTACGTTCATCACAGAAGTGTGAGTCTCGCGAACCACTTGATGAAATGGCAGGTTGGAGATATGACATCAACAAAGTTACTTTAAAAATACTGTACTCACACTCTATCTCATATATAGTTTGATGTTTTTTTACAGATATCCTGTCTGCCTTATTGCATTTATCAATGCATTGTATTTAATTTCACTTGTAATAAGGTGGACAGGATTTGTGACCGAATAGCTGTCCAGCAAACTCTAAGGTCCTTATTTGGAGTTTTGCAGATGGGATATTTTGTCACAAATGTGAAGTTTATTACATCCCATGGGCCATGTGATACAGTAGATGGTATATCCAACACATTTTGTTGGCATTTTCTCTCTGCCAAACTCTAAACAACACCTTTATCCGGAGCAATGTCCAATATATCCTATGATACTTATATGATCCCATGGTACTTGTAATAGGAACTTCTTTTAAACATTGTGACAATATGTTGCAACCTGAAAACTGGAAAGAATGGTTAAGAACAACATATGGGTATTTCTTCTGGTGAATACATTTACCCCCCCTTGTCACAGCTCCATGGCCTTCAGCTCCACATCCAACACTGATTAGGCCACTGCTAGAATGCATCACATCATGGGAGTCAGTAACCGCCGCACCTGGTTTTAGGTGGGTGGACCTTCCCAGTTTTGCCAGCGCAATGAAGCGGGTCCATCGCCAAAGGTCCTTCTACTGTTTTTGCCAGTAGAAGCTGTGCTCCTTAAAGACCACCTGCTTGTGAGGGGTTAAAATGTCATTACACATACAAATCATGAGTAATGCTTTTCTATGTTATTGTTTTAAAAAGTGCATGTCTCTTTAACGTTGGTCATCACTCAATGATGGCATTAAGGTCCATATTCAAGGACATTTTTTATTTTTTAGACCAAGTCACTCCACAGCATGACAAAGTAAAGGGTAGGTCGTCCCCTGTAGTACAAGTGCCTTATGTAGTATAGGATTTCTATGTATAGGTATGACCTATATGTCACATTATGATGGAGTAGTAATTCCTCAAAAAGTAACACAAAACAATTGTGTTCTATGTAAAAGTTACTTCTTTCGAAGTGTCAGGGAGTACCGGTCCTCAAAAGAAGACATTTCTAGTCATTGGTAAATTCAAGTGCACTGTGAATTGTTTAAAGGCACTTTTACCATTGACTTAAATTTCACATCCATGGCTCCCTTGGCTCTGATAGAGTCAGGTATTAAAACATATATGACATTGAAACAACCTTCATATTAAACTACAACATGCTAAGCAACACCATGAATATTTATCATTTTGTCTCTCGCATCGCTGGTTGACCACACTGCTTCCCCATGCCAAAGGGACACCCTGCAACCAACTGAATATAAAAGTAAGCGTATTTAATGTATGGAACTTACCTGACTCTCTGCTGGCCCATATACCCGAGAGTAGATGGTCAGGGCTCCCTTCACCAGGACTTTGAACTCCTCAGATGAAGTTGGGGGCCAAGTCACATTCTTCTACATCCATGGTGGGTCCCTGCAGAAGGAAATGAGTAACAGCTGTTGAGGAGGCCTGCTACACTTGGTGGTGAGGCGTCAAGGGACCTAATGGCCTTAAAGAACTTGTAAGGCAAAATGACAGAAATTGCTACACGACAGACGACAGATTGCGTTAATAATGGACCATTATTCTCTATGTGGGACTACAGTCACCAGAAAAGGTGGGCACAGACAGCACTTAGTAGTCCGTGTGTTCATGATGGATACATCATTCATTTGGCAATTTTTGTCTGGAATCATAAACCAATATTTTCAACAAAGTTTATGCCAGAAAATATAGCGGAGCAGTAGTGTGTTATTGATTGAAGCATAAGTCTTTCTTGCCATTGCTTCTGTCAGTTTCAGTTTCAGTTTGAAAAGCTTTATTCGATCATTAAAAACAATCATAAATGTCAATAACAACTAGAACATCCACAATGCAACCATAATATATATATACACCACCCACTGTGCAACCTATGTCAACCTTAACGAAGTATGCAGAAACAAATGTGAAAAAATTGAAATAGTGACCAAATACAGATTAATGGAAATAAATCCTCTTTTTTTGCAACAATTCCTTATTGAGTTTTTCAATAGTGGCACGCGCCTGGTACAATTTATAGAGAATATCCAAAATAAAGCATACAATTCAGTAAAATGGAAATCATTGTTAAAAAATAGTAGATATTTTTTAAATTAAAATTGTGATTTTGTTAATGTCCAAATTGTATTTCTAAATGTTTTACTTTTTGGTGATTTTTAACAAATTATTGACAATACATGTTTATATATGTTTGAAAAAAATATATGTTTTAGCACCAGATTTTTGGGTAACTTATTTACATGCTTGGAATCTCATATATGTTTATCATTTACCTGGGCAAAAATTATTGTAATATGTCAAATAACCTTGTGTGATATACAACATTGACACATTGCCCTCATATGTTGCAAAAATGTCTATCATTCACCTCAGTGAAGACAGCGAAGATATGTCAATGGAATGAACAAGTATACAAACCCCGTCCCAATCTAGAAAACATGAAGGAAAGACCAGTCATTAAGAAGTACAGGCTTAACCATACAACCATTGATTCATTATCACAACAATTTCAATCCAAACATTTGAAGGATATAAGAATTCAGGCTACCAACTCACCTAGATTATGGCAGTGTTTCATTTCTGGGCAACTGGCTCCTGTCAGTATACAGCCAACAATTCCAATGGAATGATACAGTCAATGTTTTTAGCTGTCCTCAGCCATGTTCTAGATTTTATGCTCAGATATATGAATGACTTCAACACAATTTAATACAGGTAATGCTACACTGAACACATTCACGGCTGAGTTATGTGGCTTGGGAGACAGACCGCATGTGGTTGGGGCCATAGATAAAACCCACGTTGCACAGGTCCCTCCTCATAACCAGGACCAAGTGTACCACAATAGGAAGCACTTTAATTCCATCAATCTGCAGGTGGTTTGCATAGCAGATCTCTACAGCACCAGTGCATGTGCAAGATTTCCAGGTGACGCCCATGACTCTTTAGTGCTATGCAACAGGTCCATAACAGATGACAGACCTTTCACCGAGGAGGGCCTGGTTTGTTGGTAATTGAGCCTAATTGTGTTGCAGTGATATTTTGTCAGAATGTTCCCCCCTTCGAAAAATTATTTCACCTATGTTTGGTTTTTTGATTATATATTTTTCAGTGGACTCAACTTATTCTACTCATATGTGGCTTTTACCACCATTGTGGAGTAGGCTGTTGGTGTCCTGAAGCCTGGTTCAGGTGACTGGAAAAGTCAGGAGAGGTTCTCCTCTACTCTTCTGCGAAGGTTTGCAAGATTGTAGTGTTGTATGCTTCTCATCCTGCCCTGCAAAGAAATATATCATTATTACCAGTGGGAACCCCAGGCTGATGTTGGTGAGTTGTGTCAGCAAGTTCACAGTGATAAGGATGAAGGCAGTGCCCTCGGGCGTGTACTCATTGCAGAAATCATTACTTTTTTGTAAGTGACTTTCAGGATATTACAATTTTGTTTAATTCCCTATTGACATTTACCCTTCTACAAATTGTGCTATTAACCGACAAATTACGTTTCAGTGTTTGTTTTTTAAATATGTTTTGAGATATTGTTTAGTTAGTTAATATATTGCCAAAATTGACAATATAATGATGAGCAAAATGTTAGCCACACACAGTCCTGTTATCTGTTGTTGTACAAGCAAGTGACAGGTGGATTCTTTGGAGTGTTGCACAGATAGTGGGTATGAAGATATCTGCAGTGCAAGTTGCCTGCCCATCAGTGGAATATTTCTGAAAAAAAAAAACAATACTCTTACTCTCAGCCGTGGAAGGTACCTGGTTGTGTGTGTGTGTGTCAAAGTCTAGAAATCAAACTTGAAGAAGTCAATTGCAGCATATTTGTAAATATTTGGTGTAGTTTATGACTGTATATGAGCATAATATCTCTGTAAAGCATTCAACAGCACAACGTGTGGCTGAAGACTCCATTTATGTTGCTAATGTATTTGGAGGAATAGTTGCTAACAAAATGAAACACTGACTTTATATCCTCACAGTAGGTGGATTCAATATGTATATTGTATTGTAGAAGTCATATTTTATTTCTCATAATGCCTCATAATACTTTTTTATTTTGTACTTCCTAATGTTGTGTCTTCTATGCATGGTTTCCGTGTGTGTGCGTGTACACATTGTTTATGTATCCTTTTACACTGATGGGTTTTTGATGTAAAGGTTGACTATCAAACAAAAAATGCTACTATAGATGTAGTTGAACATACCAAGATGACAGTAATTTAAAATGTGTGTTATTATGAAATGTTTATAATGTATATGTAATAAATGTTTAGAAAATATTTGTAGTGTGTCAAGCAGTATGCATATCAATGTAACATTGAATTAATTTTATATGAAGGTTGTAATGCGCAAGTTAACATACATTTTGGATGCGGAATTAAAAATGAGCCAACAATTGCTTAGAGTTCTTATCCATTAAACAGTTCATAAGTGGATTACAAATGTGAGTACATAAGGTGGAAATGGTGAATAGTACGTCACATTTTGTGGTGACTCCTTGGGTATTGTCCTCAACTGAGCCAGATGAACCAACTCTTCCCAAAGGCCACTGAAGCGGCCTGAGTGTCAACAGTGAGGTAGTGAAAGGTGGTTCCATGTACAACAGCATTGTCCTTTCCGTGGAGCTGCCAGCTCAAGATGTTTTTAGCACTGAGCTGGCAGCCAATGGTGTTGGACCACAGAAAGTCTCCAAATAAAACAAGGGAGAGCAGTACATGGTACATTGAATTTGTATGAACTTACATACCCTAAAGAATTCATGTACAGATTTATGTGTGTTTTTGATTATAGCATTGATGGGTCACCCCTTATACCACCGGTCCTGATGAGGCTTTAAATGAAGCAAAGACCGAAACATGTCCACCATCCTTTTTTTTTTTAGGAGAAGAAAATCAAATGATCAATATTGATAATCAAATACTGGATACTGGGCATCGTATTAGAAATAGAATATTAACGGTCCCCTTAACACTGTTTTGTGGCAGATTAGACATTTAAGAAAAAGAAGAACACTGCCACATATTCTGATCAATGTGTGTAAGATGACGTGGGGGAGGCCTAGAATGGACTCAATTTCTTTGGCAAAATTATATGTGTGGTGCCTACCATATGGTGCAGGGAAATGCAACCCCCAAAAGAAAGGGCCCCGGATGAAGTGGGGCCCGCTACAGGCCCCCAATGTCCATCCCCACCAGCCACCCGCCATGAAAAGCTGGCAGGGATGGTCCATCCTAATCCCCATTTCAGGGATGGGAAGGCCTCTGCCGCACTGGTGGGCTGAAGGAGTCTGTCAGATGTGTGGCGGTCAGACTTTTCGACCTCTACACTCCCGCCCGCCATTATCATATGTCGGGCGAGAAATGGTCTCACCTGTGGGTGGCAGGTGCAATACCATCGTAATGACCCCCTAAGTTATTTGGCGTATCAAACAGATTTATGTGTGATACAACATATTACCATTGATAAATTTCTTCTGTACTCACCTACTTTCTTTGGGGATATTTTGGTAGCCCCAGAGCTGCAGAAAATATTGGGCAGCCCCCTAATTTTCCAATAGGACCACAGAAAGTGGTCCTAGTCTAAATGAGAGACTGTTGCATACAATGTTTGTAGCCCCCAGGATCTAAAGTCTAGACATGCAGGTGACTCTCAAGGAAGTCAAGGAGACCATTCTGGGCCCTTAGAAGGTCATAAATCTGGCCTCGGTGTTCCTCCTCCTGCTTGCTTCACCCATCAAGTCTCTACCCATTGTGTAGACATTGTAGACTGCACCCTGAGCATCTCTCCCCACAGCAGATCCTGCTTCAGCCCTTTCCTAACGGCCCTGTGACTTGAGTGGAGGTGTAGCACTATCCATCTTTCCTTACATACTATATTACATACTACCTACATAATAGTATTTTCTCAAAAGAAAGTGAGACTTGAGCAAGACTGTTGAGTTGAAACACCCTGGACAAGGTCACTTTGCAGTAAATTTGAGTGTCTTATTAATTCATCATTCTTTTTCAATGCCTATGTAGATGAACCTCTGGATGTGTGTTTGTTAAAAAGGAGTAGTCCTTGTACTTGCACAGGAACAACTGATTCAACGTTATGTGTATTGACAATGTGTGTTAAAGCAGAATGCTACTTAATGGCCAAATTGCCAAACTTCATTATGACTCCACTATTCAATTTCTTTGCTTTAAGTATAAATTAAAGATGTACTTGTTTGTACAACAATTACGAAAAGGAGTAAAAATAAAATCCCAGAATACAGTAATATTTTATTTCTAAAACCAGAGCCTAAATAATGTAGGCCTAGTGACATACATTAATTTGTACAAACGTCTGCTACGACATAATATTTTATTAAGTCAAGAGTGTCAGTTTATGTTAAGTGAAACTGGTAACAGTGGGTAGAGCTTACATTGTTATGGATTACTTGATAGATGCTAAGTGGAGTGGGGGATTTGATGTCCAAATGTAAGATACCACCTGTCCTAGATGAGTTGTGTTAATAAGAATGTTGTGCCAGAGTGAGTATATGTGAGATTATAAATACATAGATATTATACAGGAGATGGTAGTTTCCAAGAATCCTCATGCATAATGGATGAGGCCTTTACCAGGGAAAATCCCATGTTCTGTGCGCAGAGTCGTATCTACGTAAAAGGTCAGTCCTTAAGAACCATTATGTTTGTAATATAGGGAAGAATATAGCTGAAGGGTTAGGATGATACCTGAGCCTATATTGGGGTACCTATATGGAATATAACACCATAAATTCTCTGTTCCCTGCTGTTCAGCCAGTGTGTGATGTCATGGAATGCTGGTGAGTACCTGAAGGAGTTTACAGTTAGAGAGAGTGGGCTGAGCAGAGAGGGTGCTGCTCCTGGTGGGGTACTTTACTCTGCAACCTGAAACCTCTTCAATAATCCTACAACCTATTAATTTATGTGAACTGGCTACTAGACTTCTGCTTACCAAAAGGGAATCTTTTCATTACAACAGAAGGGTCATCCGTTAAACTTTAAATCAGGCTTGTAATCTTGATACTCATAATCACTGGGCCATCCCTCACAGGGCGCTCCAGCGGGCTGATCCAAAGTTATTACATCCTATCCAATTTAGCAGACAAAAAATTCAGCATTAGCTATGTCACTTGTTACCTACCTCTTGCTATGAGCTCTAGGTGCTGTATTTTTGTAGCACTTAATAAAATCTACACAATAAATAAATAAAATATGTCTTTCCTTTTTTTTTTAAACCTCAATCCTTTGAAGCCTTGTTATACATCCAAATTTATAAAACCTTGAAAATCCTGTATGTGTGACCACTGAGTTTCAAGTTGTTCATTGTATACTAAAATTTCCATCGTAGAAAAGTACATGGGACATTATAATTAAGCAAGCTTTTCTTTTAGAAACAATTGTTAGTATTGATAAACAACACTTTGTTAAGGACATGTGCAAAAGACCACAACATATTAGCCAATAGTATTGCCCAATCCTGTGTCTTAATTGCTTTCATAAAATCCTTAGATAAAGCAAGTTATAATAAGAACAAGCCGATGAAGTGGTCAGAGGCAGATTGGTTCAATTGTGATATACAGATCATAAGTATGTGGGAAAAAATATTGTTTGCTACAATGTGGTGTTCCTATACTTAGAATGGTTAAGTACAAAGATATCGGCAAAAAATATTGTTAACACTAAAATATTTCAAATACATACAAAAATATTGACTTCTTTTAATATATAGAACGTTTAAAGTAGTAAAGCTGAAATATTATAAAATATAATAATTAATAAATTGTAAATTAGAAAGATTCCACTAATATTGAATGCTATATATAAATCTATACTTATATAGACACACACATATATATTTATGTGTGTGTACTTATATATATACTTATATATATGCCAGGAACTTCGTCTGCATACCATTTTACTGGATATAAAGAACGAACCGGACCCAATCAGGTGAATTTGCTGGTTTTTCTTATTAGTGCAACCACTCGTCCGCCATGACGCGTTTCGGGCCCTCAAGCCCTTGATCAAAATATTGACTTCTTTTAATATATAGAGAGTTTAAAGTAGTAAAGCTGAAATATTAGAAAATATAATAATTAATATAATGTAAATTAGAAAGATTCCACTAATATTGAATGCTATATATAAATCTATACTTATATAGACACACACATATATATTTATGTGTGTGTACTTATATATATATTTATATATATGTATATATACTTATTTATTTTTATATATATATGCATGTATATTTATGTGTATGTGTAATTATATATATATATATTCACTGAAAAAACCATAGGTTATAGACCATATATAGTTAGGAATTAGCATTTACAAAACCTTGAAAATTCACTGAAAAAACCATAGGTTATAGACCATATATAGTTAGGAATTAGCATTTAAAAAACCTTATTTTACTCACACAAAACCATTGAAATTCCATATATAGTTAGTTGCACTAACTATATATCGCGCACCCGCAATCCACTGCTGATCATGTCACATATTACATCATTCATGACATGGTCAGTGACATCACTGATGACATCACTGATGACATCTCAAATGACAGTGGAAGTATACGTGTCTGGACGAAGGATTTAGTAGGTGCATGACTGAATGTATGAGTGAGTGATTAAATGTGTCTCACTGAGTGCATGGGTTAGTGACTAAACTGTCTTAATTTGTGCATCATTATGTCTGTTGTTCTGTAAACTGCTGCATGTGTTGATCATTAGCTATACGAGAGGCTATATGTGTTATTAATTGGTTGCCCAAGTATTTCTATGGGAGATTGAGTTTGTGTGGGGGTGGCTGGAAGGTGTGTGACTCTATGCATAGATGTGTGAGCAGTTTATTCACTAGGTGTATGAGTTCAAGAGTGCATGTGGAAACAGCTACATGGGCAGTTGACTGTGTGCATGAGTGTATTGATGAGTGAATGGATATCTCAATGCTACATGTCATAGTAAGTACATATGTAAAACACAGTACATGTGAGAGTTGGCATATATAAATAACTGTGCATGAGAGCCACTGAATGAGTGAGTGGTTGTATCGATCATTGTGAACTTGTATCAGGGATTGTATAAGAGAGTAAATATGTGTTAGTATATGTTTCAATAAGTAAGGTGTGTTTAACTGTATAGTTGAAGAAATGGAGGTGAGATTGTTTCTTTGCATGACTGACTGGGTGTGTGAGTAACTCCATGGATGAGTGGCAGTGTGTGAGTGTCTGTATACACTGAGTGTATCTAAGGTTATATTAGAGTCTGAAGAGATTTATCGTATTAGCACAAGAATGATGTCAAATGAGATGTCATCAGTGATGTCATCAGTGATGTCATTTGAGATGTCATCAGTGATGTCATCAGTGATGTCACTGACCATGTCATGAATGATGTAATATGTGACATGATCAGCAGTGGATTGCGGGTGCGCGATATATAGTTAGTGCAACTAACTATATATGGAATTTCAATGGTTTTGTGTGAGTAAAATAAGGTTTTTTAAATGCTAATTCCTAACTATATATGGTCTATAACCTATGGTTTTTTCAGTGAATTTTCAAGGTTTTGTAAATGCTAATTCCTAACTATATATGGTCTATAACCTATGGTTTTTTCAGTGAATTTCAATGGTTTTTTAATAGCAAATATCATAAGCTGTCGAATGTCAAGTACGTGGTAAGTGAAAACATTTTCGTGTTTATGCACACTGATCTGCTTTGAATGGTGCCCCCCCCCTCATTTCTATTAGGAGTACTCTCTCTTTGCAGATAGTGAAAGGTAGTTAACGCAGGCCTTTGCCCCCGTTGTAATCCGTCGTGCCTGCTTCTCTCTCCATTTGATTGATTGTTATCCAAGTATTTACTGTTTTAGAATTAGTTCTCTTTGGTTCATTCTCTATTTACAAACAAACACAGAGTCGCAATACTCTGTTTAGTCTTTGCAGATAACGAAAAATCGTGTAAAAAAAAGAAAAGGAATCGAGCAAAATCAGTAGGCCACTAATGGGATCTCTTTTTGACCTCGCTAAAATAGAAACATTAGGAACAACCCCTCATTACAAATACAAAACTAGTGAGATGAACTGAACTCCACACAATGATGGCTGCAAAACAGCTCGGCTCCGCCACCCACCCCGCCCAAAATAACGATAAAGAACGGCTGCCATGATTGGTTGCGGAATGACCACGACAGAGCTACGAAATGATGCTGCTCTCATGCTAACCCCAGCTTCAGTCTGAAACATCCAGAAACACTGTAGACTACCAATTCGATCAGTTCCGGTAGCGCCCCAATGTAACCCGGTAGAGAAGAACTAGCCCTCCCCTCTTTGACTGATGGTTCTTGTTGCCTGTCCCTTCTGTTGTCATTTAACAGAACTATTTAGCCTGCTGAAAGGGGTTGTGTTCCGACCGCTGGTTGGTGGAGACATTTTGACTATATTCTGTACCTGCGTTGTCGCGTAATGCGTCATATGACGCGCCGCGTTAGCGCATCCGGAAGTCATCCGGGGCGCGCAGCGCGTAACGTAAGCATAACAAGTCATGTGACTTGTTAATAAAACTTTTCATTGGTTCATTTTACTTTTCTTATTGTAATGATGAAAGGCTTGGTCATATGACCTAAAAATGATGCTTTTCATTACTTCCGAACATTATTTTTTCTTAAATATATGTTATAATGTTCCAGGCTAATGTACTTTCCCGGAAATTTTACAACTGTCCTGCAAGTAAAATATATTCTTTTTTCGAGAAAAAGAGCGTTTCTTCGTCCCATGACGGAGCCGTTGAGCAAAAGAGGGTCGACCTGCTGTCTTAGTCGCCGATACGCCTGAATATGAGATTCTTATCGATCACTTTATGTTGCAGGAATAGAAAACACAACAGCCCTTGACCATTTATCTTTACTGCGTTCCTTCGTATTATACCTTTTACCCTTCATGTAATTGGTCTGCTTTATTTCACTTGCCTTTTAATGATTCTAAAACAGTCACTATTATTAAAAACTTTACCAATGTATATACTACTACCATGTTTTCTTTTAAAAACCTTTATTGTGAAAATTTCATTATACAAATACGAGCCTATAACCACGTGGGCCTGCCACAGAGCAAACTGTAATCGTATATGATGAGTAGACATTTACACTGTAGAGGAACGTAACGGGCGGGCCATTAGGTTGCAAGAACTAAGGTGTCTAACAGTTACGGAATCGGTGGACGTACATTTTATAATTAAAATACGACAGGGCCAGTTACAATAAAATTATCTAGATATACATTTGCGGGCAAGTACCATGGGTGACGTTAATTCGAACTTTCAATAGTACAGTAATCAATAACACATCAGAACTTAATATCAATAGGGATGTCGAAATATTCAATCAATTCTCGTCCCCGCCCGCCATGTGCTTCAAAACTGCATACGTATCTCGTGATTTCACGGTTCTGCAACCAGTACACAACAAGGAGTTACGAGTCCCATTTATTCCGGCGCCATTTTGGGCGAGGACGGGCAGGTCCAGGATTTAGTCAAAATGTCTCTACCAACCATCGACTATGATGATGTTCATATGCTGTATTTATTAGAGTAACACTCATCTGTCCACATGAAATTAATTTGCCACAATCTAAACATGTCATTTTAATCTTTCCAAAGTTCTTCTAAATATTTGGGACCGTTTCCCTTGCCTCTGAAGCTCTCAGTGCCACTTCTTTGATGAATGTACTAGCAGGTCAGGGGTTCTCCTCCAAATCTCTCTTTTATGCAGCACTATAATTAATTGGTGCCACCTCTCCATATGACGATGCATGGTATAGTTACCACAACTATATTTTTTTTCGGTTCCTCTGGAGAGTTCATCGTGGCAGATGAAGCGTGTAACGTACCGGGCATTTACCTTTTTTTGCATGTACAGGAAAGGAAAAAAAAATCGAGCGTCCGAGTTCTAAGGTGTCCCAGGGCCATTTTAGTGGACCAGGCCCAAATCCAAAGAACAGCCATCTCACAGGCTAATGGGGCGACCCACGCCGACTTTCAGCATTGTAGAATGACCACACCAGTACAGCAACTTGCTAGACATCACCTCGGTGCCATCCGGATCTCGGCGCCCCACTGCAGGTGAAGTGCCTCTCAACTATGAAACCACCACGGTGACATCCGGATCTTGGCGCGTTGTGCTGCCTTCGGCCTATTCGCACATCGGTCCGCTACTGACGCCATCTCACAGGCTAATGGGGCGACCCACGCCGAGTTTCAGCATTGTAGGATGACCACACCAGTACAGCAACTTGCTAGACATCACCTCGGTGCCATCCGAATCTTGGCATCTCAACGCCTAGTGGTATCTTCCATACAAAAAATATTGTTACGCTGCCTTTGGCCCCATTCGCACATCAGTCCGCAACTTAGACATCACCTCGGTGCCATCCGGATCTTGGCATCTCAGCGCCTTGTGGTGTCAGTCAGAAAATATTGTTGCGCTGCCTTTGGCCCCATTCGCACATCGGTCCGCTACTGACGCCATCTCACAGGCCAACGGGGCGCCCCACGCCGACTTTCAACATTGTAGGATGGCCACAGAAGTGCGACAACTTACTAGACACCACCTCGGTGCCATCCGGATCTTGGCGCGTTGTGCTGCCTTCGGCCTATTCGCACATCGGTCCGCTACTGACGCCATCTCACAGGCCAACGGGGCGCCCCACGCCGACTTTCAGCATTGTTGGATGGCCACACCAGTGCGGCAACTTACTAGACACCACCTCGGTGCCATCCGGATCTTGGCGCGTAGTGAAGCTGCAGCAGCTGCAAATAAGCTTCAGACAGTGTTACAACCGCTGCTCAGAACTCTCAACTATGACACCACCTCGGTGCCATCCGGATCTTGGCGCGTTGTGCTGCCTTCGGCCTATTCGCACATCGGTCCGCTACTGACGCCATCTCACAGGCCAACGGGGCGCCCCACGCCGACTTTCAGCATTGTTGGATGGCCACACCAGTGCGGCAACTTACTAGACACCACCTCGGTGCCATCCGGATCTTGGCGCGTTGTGCTGCCTTCGGCCTATTCGCACATCGGTCCGCTACTGACGCAAACTCACAGGCCAACGGGGCGCCCCACGCCTACTTTCAGCATTGAAGGATGGCCACACCAGTGCTGCAACTTGCTGGACACCACCTCGGTGCCATCCGGATCTTGGCGCGTTGTATTGCCTTCGGCCTATTCGCACATCGGTCCGCTACTGACGCCGCCTCACGTGCCAACGTATTTTCTCCGCATTTTATACCCTATGCCGCATAACAGGCCATGTGACTTGTTTATAAAACTTTTCATTGGTTCATTTTACTTTTGGTTTCCTAATGATGGAAGGCTTGATCATATGACCTAAAAACAACACTTTTCATTGGATGAAAACTTTTTTTTTTTCCCAAACGATGAAAGCCCCACCTTGTTTCTGGATGTTTCAGACTAAACTGGCGTCAGCATGAGAGCACCACCATCTCGTAGCTCCATCGTGGTCATTCCGCGAGCAATCATGGCAGCCGCTCCCCACCAGAAGCCTGCAGGAGTCGGGGCCCCCAAAACTTTTGATGAATTCTCAAGGCGGAGGGGACGCTTTTGAGAATGGGGTCCAAGACCTAGCAGACAAGCGTCCGATTTCCAAGGTGTCCCAGGGCCATTTCAGTGGACCAGGCCCAAAAAGGAAAGAGCCTGCCGCCATTTTGAGAGTCCTGTGACAGCCGCCTATTGCTGCACCGCAAGAGTGGGCGCAACTCAGCTGAATTGCGGCTTTTGACACAGTGGACCAAAAACGGACGGAATGGCAACTGAAACGGTAAAGGGGCGCCCCACTACAACAGATGACACTCCACCTGGAGAGGCCCGTTCACGACGCCTCCCCCGGGGCGCCCCACGCCGTTATTCGGAGCAGCATTGTAGGATACCAAAACCAGTGCGGCAACTTACTGGACATCACCTTGGTGCCATCGTTCTGCTGCCTTGTAACTATTCGCACAACAGTTTGCTACTGATGACCCACCCCCCGCGACGCCCCACGCCGTTATTTGCTGGGTGGCAACTTACTAGACATCACTTTCGTGTCATCTAGATTTCGGCGCGTTCTGCTGCCTTGGAACTATTCGCACAACAGTTTGCTACTGATGACCCACCCCCCGCGACGCCCCACGCCGGAAATCTGGACGTTGTGCTGCGTTGGGACTATTCGCACAGCCGACCGCTACTTCGTTGTTTTTCCCTAAAAATGTTTATATGTTATTACTATTTTTGTTTTCTTGTATATATTTATAAATTATTAAAGTTTTATAATCTTACTACTTTGTCGGAGTGCTATATATTTTTAATGTGACACATAATTGTAAAAACTTTGATGTACAAAGAGTCATCCCTGGAATCTTCCGCTTCACGCTCGGTCCCCTCCCCAATCACAATACAGGATGGTTTTCAGATAATAGCAACGCTTCTGCTGTGACGGATCTCATCGAGTGTGGGCCTTGATCTACTATAACTCCTTTGAAGAGGGGTGATTCTTTACAGCTGTGGCCATAAACTACATCTGCAGGGCTAGCTGATAGCCTAGGACCGGCCTGGACAATCGGACACAGAGGAAAAGGAGTGTCAGAGGGTGCGGTAGTGAATAGGGCGAAAGGGAGGTGTCGGGCGGGCACAGGGTGTGATTCTCAGGGAAGAGCAGCGCAGATGGGGGGAGGTTTATTACCCATGCATAAGACAGAGAGCGGGGGTGACCACTGCCTGGGTGAGATGCTTGCGAGGGTGGGGAGCCATGCTAAGGACCGACAGCGTGCACAGAGTGGGTCTGGTCAAGGCATCTAAAATGGCTGCCGTGCACGACAAAAGTGTGGCATTTGAAAAAAGACAAGATGGCGCAGACAATGTTTTTCAACACTTCCTGATTTCCTTCGAATCGAACGTTAACAGACGTTGGGGCATATTACCAAAGTTAAGCGATATTTATCCCTAACGATGCATTGCAAAGATTTTTTTACCGTCAGAAATTATCGCAGATAAACCTTGCTATTATCAAGGTTTATCGCAAATACGATAAAAAACGACCGCAATGCATTAATATCGCTGAAAACTCAGCGATATTCATGCATTACCGAGCTAATGCTCTTAGCCATGTTATCCACCTCCCATTGGATAACATGGCTAAGAACTGCTCAGGGCAGCTGTTACTTTTTGGAGATATTCGCGCTTATCTCGAATATTTCCAAAAGTTGATAATAGGAGATAGCGATGTTAGCGACTGTTTCCAGTCGCTAACATCTTGGCATGCCCACTTTGCATGTCATTAGTGATAAATATCACTCACATGCAAAGTGGGGCCCAAGATGGTCGCTATCTTCTACTAGCCGTCGCTAACTGGTGTTAGCAACAGCTAGGTAATACACATATAATTTTATCTCCGCGAAGCGGAGCGCTGTTACAGATATATATCTTGTTTCTGAACGTTAATTTCTCAAAATGCACTGAAGCACATATATTGAGACCTAGCAAAGGCACATCGGGCTACCAGTCCCTACAATTTTGCCAAGTTTCGTGCAAATCCATTCAGCTGTTCGATCCTACCGAGAGACAAGATGGCGGCCGCTACGGACTGTTTGGAATGTTTACAGACACCGGAGAGCCAATCAGCTTCGCTTCGCAAAGCTCCGTAACGCGAAAAGTACGCGAAGCGGTGCGCTGTTACAGATATATACCTTTTTTTGAACGTTAATTTCTCAAAATCCACTGGAGCACATATATTGAGATCTAGCAAAGGCACATCGGGCTACCAGTCCCTACAATTTTGCCAAGTTTCGTGCAAATCCATTCAGCTGTTCGATTATTATTATTTTTATTTTTTTTTGCCCCGCGGGGCCCTTTTAAAACCTCCACATCAAACCTAGGGGGTGAGCGACAATGTACTATGCCCCCTTATGGTCATTTGCCCCTTCGCTTTGGCCTCCTCTTGTCTCTCGATCCTACCGAGAGACAAGATGGCGGCCGCTACGGACTGTTTGGAATGTTGACAGACGCCGGAGAACCAATCAGCTTCGCTTCACAAAGCTCCGTTGCGCGAAAAGTACGCGTAGCGGAGCGCTGCCCGGTCCGCTGTTACAGATATATATCTTTTTTTAAACGTTAATTTCTCAAAATCCACTGTAGCACATATATTGAGACCTACAAAAGGCACATCGGGCTACCAGTCCCTACAATTTTGCCAAGTTTCGTGCAAATCCATTCAGCCGTTCGGGCTAAAAGTGAGGCCAACCGCCCTATGGAAAACTCAATGTTAAAAACACGTTTTGGGACCCCCCTTTTTTCTCGGCCCCCCCTTGACGAACCCCCCCCAAATTTTCAAGGGCTACTCAGAAACAAAATGTGCCATTTTCCTGAAAATTTCAGCCAATTCCGTCCACAAACGCCAAAGTTATTAGACATAGAATTTTCAAAAATCCCATAGAGAAAAAATCCTAACTATATATACCTACTGGCGACCGCCAGTAGGTAATATGTATATATATATATATATATATATATATATATATATATATATATATATATATATATATATATACATATATTTCACAAGATCGTGTTAACACCAAGCTAGAACACGATAGCAAAGGACACACCAGAAGTTTGTGCAGCAATCGGAGATTTATTCTTCGATGGTCTTACAGGCAAAAAATACTCGACGCGTTTCAGTGCAGACGCACCTTAGTCATGAGTAATGGATCTACCGGTGCAAACATTTTAAATACCATGTGACACTTGTGAAAAAGTGAAGACAGACTCAGTGATTTTAACATTAATCACAAAACACGTACTCAGCTGAATATATGCCTAATATTGTGTAATAAAACAATAGAAAAGTGCATAACCGCTTGTCTTTAAATTAACCACTCATATAATGATTGCAGTGCTTGCTCACAACGGATCTGATATTATGCTTTTCATGCATGTCAATAAAGTTTTCTTGAGAGACCTAAAAAACTGTGCTTACGTTCGTCCATCAGCAGTAATAGGTGTAAATATCAACTGGTATGTACCACAGATCTTTCTATTTACAAACTCGAGCCCAAGTGGGCAAGATCTAATTAACTGCTGTGAATAATTACACTGGAAATAACAGTGAAAATCTCTGGTCCCTATACATATATATATATATATTCACTGAATAAACCAAAAGTTACAGCGACGTTATAGTTAGGAGATGGAATTTAAAAAAACTTAGAAATTCAAAGATTACAAGGATGTTATAGTTAGGCTCAGGTTTTACTCACACAATACTAGTGAAATTCAGCAGTTTGTTAGCTGATCTAAATATAACTTGCGCCCCGCAATGCACTGCTTATGACCTCATATATTACATCACTCATGACATGGTCAGTGATATCACTGATGACCCCGGCCTCAAGTGGGGCATCCTTGTGCCACCCAGGGCACTCACTGCCTTTGATGGCGGGAGCTGGCACTGCTTTTCCACATAAGTTGCTGCCTTGCGCTACTCTACACACCATATTCTATATTCCTGTAACATTTCATGTACATCCATTCAACCATTTTTACACTGTGTCACTTTAAACTACACTGTACGAGATGATACGCCACTCCACTGTACAACACACCACTCCACCATACAACACACCACTCCACTCCACTGTACATGACACTCCTCTCTATGACCAGTCACTACACTCTATGACAAGCAACTCCACTCTATAGTATTCCACTCTATGCCACTGCACAGTTTGCCACTCCACTGTACGCTATTCCACTCTATCCGTCTCCACTCTACACCACCCAACTATACTATACGCTATTGCACTGTATACAAGTCCATTGTACGCCACTCCACTGTACTCCACTCCCCTCTGTTTCCCTTCACTCCACTGCACAGTATTCCACTCTACCCCACCCCACTATATGCCAATTCACTCTATGTCACTTCCCTGTTCCCCACTCCAATCTAAGTGACTCCTCTCTATGCTATTGCACTCTATGACACTCCACTCTATGCTATTCCACTGTATGCTAATCCACTTTCCGCCATTCCACTCTACTCTACAACATGTTACTCAACTCTGCACCACTCCACTCTATTCTACAACAAGCCACTCAACTCAACTCTACGCCGCTCCACTCATCATTGCACCTTTTTTTCCTTTTGCCCATGCTGTATAACATCAGTAAGAAATGCTCTTTGCAAATGCTGTACAGTATTACTAAAAGGCACTGATAAGTTAGTCCTAAAGGGGAGCTCAGTTGGCTTTGGCAATGCATGTTTGAGTAGGGAACTTGAGTTTTTCTATCAACCATGAGCTATTTTTTTGTTTCCCATTAATTTTTTTCATAATGAACAATATCAGTAGAAACTAGACCTACTATGCCTTTCATAAACAGAGAATTAACCTGTATAAGTGAAAAGCAAATTTAGAAAAAAAGTATAACATTAAAAAAGTTACCTCACACCCGGAGAAAACAGATCACAACATGTAGAATGTGTTTCGACTTTGGTACACACCCTGAAAAATAGAAGTTTGGCAGTCTTTAATTATAGGTTGTCGTTATTTAGTACCTCAGCAATAAGGGAAGTTGTCTGTCCTGAAACATTTTGGCATGCCTCTTAATGAATCATGCTACTCTCCATGTTATCAGTAGACTTTTTAGACAAATCACAAAAGAGCAAGAACTGTTTAGTTTTTGAAAGCGAAACAGGGGGGTGGGGGGAGTCTTAAAGAAAATTCATCCTTAACAGTTGGAGGCTTTGTGACATGAAAAACCAATTAACAATATAATAAAATGTGACTGTGTGTTGCAAAATTTCTTTGCACCTCAAAATTCAACATTGCGATTTCTTGCAAATTGCAAGGAGACCATGTGCAGGGAGGTATTCCCCCTTTCCTTGTAGTTGACAATTGTGTTGTATTGGTATTTATATAGCATTTTCCAGACCCCTTGGCGGGTCTTAAAGTACTACAATGCAATGAATCAGTGCTTCGTGACCGTTTAAGCAGTAGAAATACATTCGAAAATAGCGATTGACAAAGGCAAACTTTACAACTTCTCTACATAGTTTTTGTTTGTACCTGCCACAATGAACATCTTTGTACCAGGAAACAGCCTTTACAACGAGGTTTTTACCAGGTTGTACCTTTACCACACATTTTGTACCATACATGTTTTTAGAAAGCATATGCTTTTACAACGTATTTCTTTACCACGCATTTAACCTAAGTACGGGGTGTGAGTGAGGCTCCCCCACAAATACATTTTTAGAGATATATATACATATAATATAAATATATATACAAACAATGTGTGGTAAAGACATACGTTGTAAAAACAAATGCGATCTAAAAGAAATGTGGGGTACAAAATGCGTGGTAAAGGCATGCAGAGTTTTTCCCAGCATTGTTCTGTCATACAACCCTTTGTACTATACCACAATAACACATCCTACTTGACTATTATGCAATGTGCAGCTAATGTCCTTATGTACACCATTTTTGCTAGAACTGTCGTGCCCCTCAGTGGCAAAACAAATAAATATAGAATAAATAAATAAACAAACAACCAGTTGCAGAAAAGAAGCTGTCATCGAGGGACAAGGAGTACAGCCCTAAAGTTACGAGAGAATCAATCAATCAATCAATCAATCATTGACACTTATAGAGCGCACTACCTACCCGTAGGGTCTCAAGGCGCTGGGGGGGGTGCCGCTACTGCTCGAACAGCCAGGTCTTCAGCTTCTTCCTGAAGGAGAGGTGGTCTTGGGTCAGGCGCAGGTCTGTCGGGAGGGAGTTCCAGGTCTTGGCGGCCAGGTAGGAGAAGGACCTTCCTCCTGTAGTCGCTCTTCGGATGCGGGGGACGGCGGCGAGGGCGTGGTTGGCTGATCGAAGGTGGCGTTTGGGAGCGTAGAAGTTGACTCGGCTGTTGAGGTAGCTCGGGCCTTGGTCGTGTAGGGCTTTGTGTGCGTGGGTGAGGAGGCGGAAGGTGATTCTTTTGTTGACGGGGAGCCAGTGAAGGTCTCTCAGATGTCCGGAGATGTGGCTGGTTCGTGGGATGTCGAGGATGAGTCTGGCTGAGGCGTTCTGGATCCGCTGGAGTCTCTTCTGGAGCTTGGCGGTGGTCCCGGCGTAGAGGGCGTTGCCGTAGTCCAGTCGGCTGGTGACGAGGGCCTGGGTGACGGTCTTCCTGGTCTCGGTGGGGATCCACCAGAAGATCTTCCGTAGCATGCGTAGGATGTTGAAGCACACAGGGATGAAGAATGATATTCTATCAATGACAGATGTTAATTACCTTCAGATGCTGCCCTGAGCCCATTCTCACCCAAAAGAAGCAGGCTGTATTTGTAAATTTTTCACTTTTCCCGAAAATTGATGATTAAAAGTGTAGAGAGGGTTTGTCAGCTAATTGTAGCCCCCAGCACCAAGGATTTGAGCCAACACTTCACCCCACGCTAGTGTCTTTGTTCACCTTTTAAAGCAAATCCAAGTTTCATTTTAAGTAGGACAAAGTTAAATATACACCTGCATATTTATCCATGAGTAGATTTACTCCATCACCACTGTGTAACTCTGTAGCTGTGTCTCCATCCATAGTCTGCTACAACAAAATTTAAAAGTGTAAAGATCTCAAACACCGGGGTGGCAATCTCCATATGGAGGAATAAAGTTTATTATTTTCAAAATGAGGAATGTATAATATAAATTAAAATTAATTTCCAATATCTACTTTTAAAATGGAGGATGTGAAATTAAATTTTACAGCATCTTTAACCACGTCTTTTACTGTTTGAAAACCAAAAACCACTGAAGTGCACCAGTTATAAGAAAAGTACAACTCGCACCACCATAGAGTGTTGTAATATGAGATGGCACAAGCAGTTCATCATAGCAGTGCACGTTACACACAGGTCGGTTTTGTATAACTGGTGAATATCAGTGTTATTTTGGTTTTAACATTATTTTTTAATTATTGGAAGACCTACATATAACACCAATTTAACCTTCGTTAGTTCAGCGAATTTTCAAGTTTTTTTACGTAAGTTAAAATCGGACTACCAGATTTACAAATAACTTCACTTTAACCTTTGTTTTCTTCAGTAAATTTTGACTTTAAAAAAAAAAAATTTAAAGTAAGATCTTATTACTATACATGTCTGGCCAACCCGTCCGGTAGACAGCCAACCCCCCCCCGCCCGCCCTTTCCCTGTGCACATGGTATTCTGTCATAGGTAGAGAGGGGCGGGCCATTGTATTGTGTTGTGATCAAGCATGTATTTTCAAATGTCATCGGTGAACTTATCAATAGAACATGTAATGAATGATGTAAAATGGGGGGTCATCAGCAGTACATGGCGGAGGCATCAATTCTAGTGTTTGTCTGGTTCAAAAGGGCCCACACTAGAGTCTCCATTTTAGCTACATGTTTTAACTTGACATCTTTTTCATATGGTGACTTTTTACATGTTTTGCATTTACACAACTTTGTACTTGGAAAATATTCTGCATGCAGCACATTTCTAAGTTAGCACATTATCATGTTGTTGGTACACTCTGTCCAAGGCTAAGGAACATTGAATGTGATGCCCTTGCATTTGGTTGTCTGTTTGTAGACAGCTCCAAGACTCCAGACATTGCTAAATTCAACAGAAGAACGCTGTGCTTCATGATACATCAAACACAGGTATGGGGTTAGGCTGTTCCAAGGGATCTGGCAGAGGGTACTTCCATTATGCTCTCGATACAATCAGTAGTATTAGATAGGAGTAAAAATATAATCATAATTACACAGCAACTTTATATTGGTTGAACTCTTTATCTTTTTCACTATTCTTGTAATGTTGGTTACAATGCTTTGTCTCGTCCTCCTAATAATTTTAGCTCATTCTTTCTATACAAGAATACTATTGTTTCAATAAATCTTTGAAAAGCCAATTTGTATCTTTCTTGTGTTTACCTAGAGCATGCGTAAATATATATCAAAAGGGTAGGTCTGTTTCTGCGATATCCTTGAGGAAATAAGCGTGGTCATGTTCTGAGGTTGCAGATACCATCTGGCACCCTGGTAAGGTTAGGAGTTTAGATGGGGCAGTGTGAGTGAGCTGGGAATTGGGTCAACATACTCTGATATGTGTGTAAATGGTCCCCATTTTCTGACGGTTATGGTGTCAGCAGCACAGTCCTACTCAATTCTTAGGAACTGTATGATACTAGTTTTTTAAGTTAAATATAACTGGTGAATTTCCGAGGTCTTATTAGTTTAAAACATTATTTAAAGCTGACATTTTCACGTAACTACAACAGCACTTGGGGCGTGGCTTGGACGCCGATCGGGATGGCGGCGTGAGCTCGTAGCTCCGCGCAGGATCCCGCTAATTCTCCTGTTTTCGGAACCCTGGGCGGCCCGGAGACGACTCTCCTGCCCTCTGAAGTGTGAGGGGACAGCTGGGTGCACTTGATGAACTGCTGGGGGACTGCCGCCCCCGAGGAGACCGTGCTGAAGCAGCGGCTGAGGTGTTGCCGAGGGTGCGAAGAAAATGGCGGCGGGGAGGTCGGAAGGCCCCGAACTTCAGCCCTGAGCCGAGTTGTCGCCGACTGGCGAGGGATCCTGGCGAGAGATCCTGCAAGCCGCTGACTGGGGCGCTAGGGTCGGCGGGACTGTGATCTGAGGCCGTGGTGCGCTGCCTTGGCTCGTCCGGAGCTTGGGGACCCTAGCTGGATACCGTCTTGGGACTTCTCCTCTTCCCCTCAGGCTCCCGTGGGGGCGGCCGAGTGGAGTGGGCGTCGCAGGCCGTGGCTCTTGTGCCTGTGAGTGTCGGTGGAGACATTGCACTGCCGGCGACCGGTGCTGCCCACGGGCGCTGACGGTAACCGAGCTCCTGGACTTGTGACGCAGCACCCTGGAATGGCGGCGACGAGTGGGTCGATGGCCGCGGGATGCACTGAGGGGGACTCGGCACCTTCCACCCAGCTGGGCGAGAGTCCCTCCTCGGAGCTCGATCGGGACCAACGGCTGAACCAGCGACTAGATGCCATACTTGATGCGATCGCCTCGACTAAGGACGTGTTGCACCAAGACATCGCCCAAGTGGCCGTGGGCCTGGGGCTGCTGCGCGCAGATCACGCGAAGCTAGCGGACAAAGTTAAGGACCATGACCAACTATTGCTGGACCTGAAACCGTCGGTGGTGGCCGCGGAACATAAGATCACTGATATGTTGGCCCGGTTGGACGCGTTGGAACGGAGGGCGGAGGATGCAGAAGGCCGCAATAGGCGGAACAACGTGCGGGTCGTCGGCCTTCCGGAACGGATTGAGGGGGAGGATGCAGTGGCCTATATGGAGAACTGGTTCCGCACTGTGGTGGCGCCGGAGGGGCTCACTCCTTTCTTTACGCTAGAGAGGGCCCACCGGGTACCTGCCCGCCCACCGGGGCTTGGTCGCCCCCCCCGCCCGATGGTGGTGAGACTCCTCCACTACAAAGACCGGGATCTTCTCATTCAGCGGGCCAGGATGTCGGGCCCCTATGACGTGGAGAATAGTAGGGTTACGATCTTCCCGGACTACACCCAAATGGTCCAGAAAAACCGGGCGTCGTTCCTGGCAGTGAAAAAGGAGCTCAGGGAGGAAAGCATTCAGTACTCCTTGCTCTACCCAGCTAAGTTGCGGATCATGTTGGATGGGTCTACGCACTTTTTTCAGACTCCGGACGAGGTTTGGCAATGGCTGGAGTTGTACAGGGCGGGTACGCACAGATCGCATAAAAGCAGGCGAGATGAGCCCAAGCAGCCCCGGGTGAGACAATCGCAACGCATCCGATCCCGCAACAGGCGCCAACGGGAGAGGCGGGAGGCCCAAATGGCGGCGGAAAAGAGGGATGCACTCGCAGCGACGGCGGCCATTACAGGGTCGCAACAGAACAGTGAACGTGCGGACACTGACTCGGGAGGAGAAGGCGGCAGGTCGGGAGAGGAACTTTCAGAAGCGGACAGTTCGAAGGGGCCGGAGGTGACCCCACAGACCTCGGATGGTATCTTTTGCGGCTGACATTGGGTTGGATTGAGCTAGATCGGGACTTCATGGTGGGGTGGTATCCTGTTGATAGGGGGCCGGGACGCCGGGAGGGGGGGATCTGTGCTTCAAGAGGGATGGAGGCGCGGGGCGTGGGCTCCGCTCGCTGAGGTCGGCGGTGACTCACCCCCCTTGGGCCCTTAAGGCCGCCTGTGGTGGAGACCACAGGGTTATGAGTGTGAGAAGTTGTTTCAAGGTTTGGATGGGGGCGGACATTGGGTTCGTGTGCTCTGTCCTGGGGAGCGGGGTTTGGGAAGTTTTTCTGTTTTGGGTGTGTTTGGGGGGGGGCAACTGCACTGGGGGGGTTATGAACATTCGTTATTTGATTTGGACTGTACGAAGTTGGAATGGGGACATTACCTAATCTGAAATGCCTAACGTGGAATGTCCGGGGGCTGCGAACTATGGTGAAGCGTCATAAGGTCCATGCATATCTTGTACGCAGGGGGGTTCAGATTGCTATGCTTCAGGAGACTCATCTCACTAAGAAGGAATGTACTGCCTTGCAGAAAAGATGGCGGGGCCAGGTATTTGGCACCACCTACTCAGCGTATGCCAGGGGGGTGCTGATCTGGGTGAGGGCGGGGATACCCTTTCAATTGCTGAATCAAGTAGTGGATCCGGATGGCCGGTTTGTGGCGGTGGAGGGGAGGTTATATGGCCGGGATGTGGTTTTCTGCTGTGTGTATGCGCCAAACACTGATCAAGCTCGATATCTTGATAGCCTCTCAGGGGCGTTAGCCTCCTTCCTGGCGGGCCCGATAGTGCTAGGGGGGGACTTTAACTCGATTACTGATGTGGCTCTGGATAGGTCCCATCCCCCTCTGGTGGACTCCCCGGTGCGCAGGCTGACCGCGCACAGGAAGGACTGGCAGGATAGGTGGGGGCTGCTGGATGTCTGGAGGGAGCGGCACAGGGAGACCAGGGATTACTCCTTTTACTCTGCGCTTCATGACCTGCATGTCAGGATTGACTCGGTGCTCTGTGGTGGATCCCTAGCTCCGTTGGTCTCCCATGCGGAGTACTTAGCTAGGACTATCTCAGATCATAATCCCCTATTGGTGCACATTCAGTGGCAGAGGGAGCGCTCAGTTATACCAACGTGGCGGCTTCGGCCGGAGACACTTGAGGATCCTGTCTTCCAAGACGTGGTTCGGCAAGGCATTGATAGCTATTTCGGAATGAATGCGGGCACGGCCACGAGTAGGTCCATTGAATGGGATGCAATGAAAGTGGTGGCAAGGGGAGTGTGTCTGGGCAGGTTCTCGAATGCTCGCACGGCTGTGTTGAATGACCTCGTGACAGCGGAAGATAGGTTGAGGGACCTGGAGCGCCGCAGGCCGGCTAGACCGGACTTACAAGCCCAGCTATTAGAAGCGAAGGAGGTGGTTGCCACTGAGACGGAACGTTTGCGATGCTATGACTATAAGCAGTATATCGTCAGGGCGCATGCGGAAAGGGACAAGGTGGGTACCCTCTTGGCCAGACTGGCCAACCCGGAACTTAGGGGCTCCCCGATCCTCGGCATTCGCACTGCGCAGGGGGAGATGGTGTACAACCAGGCAGCGATATTGGAGTGCTTTAGGGGGTACTATGAGGAACTGTACCAGAGTCAGCTGGAGGTGGGGGTCCAGGACATTGTGGAATACTTGGGGGAGAGGCAGCTTCCGGTCCTTGCTGAGGAGGACTCGAAGGAACTGGGCGGCCCGGTAACGCTCACGGAAATACGGGCGGCCATAAAGCATATGGCCCGCAACAAAACGCCCGGGGTGGACGGATTACCGATTGAATTTTATCAGCTGTATGCGGATATTTTGACACCCAGATTGCTGACGGTGTATGCTGAAGCATTCGAGGCTGGGGCGCTGCCCGGATCCATGCGGGAGGCCTTGATTGTGCCGCTCCTGAAGCCAGGCCGGGACGCAGCGGACGTGCGGTCTTACCGCCCGCTGTCCATGCTGACGGTGGATTATAAGATTCTGAGCCGGATACTGGCCACCAGGCTGGCCCCGTATATGACGGGCCTGGTACATAGGGACCAGGCCGGGTTCATACCCACGAGGAGCACGGCGCTGAATGTTCGCCGACTGGTGGGGATAATGGACGCCATCTTGGACGGGGAGGGTGCCCCTGCGGTCCTATCTGTAGACATCGAGAAGGCCTTTGATAGTTTGGAATGGCCGTTCCTGGACGGAGTTTTGGAGAGGTTTGGTATGGGCGAGGGGTTCCGCAGGGGGACAAGGGTCTTGTATGCATCGGCGACGGCGAGAGTACGTTTGGGCGGCCTGGTGTCTGCGGCGTACCCGGTGGGCAGGGGCACGCGGCAGGGGTGCTCTCTGTCTCCCCTGTTGTTTGCTCTGGCAATGGAACCTTTAGCGGTCCATGCGAGGTCGGGTGTCGTGTACTTGGGGATAGCCAGGGGCGAGCAGTGGCATTATATATCGCTTTATGCGGATGACTTGCTCCTGTACCTGGCTGACACCTCCCGGGCGTTGGCCGGTGCTATGGAGCTGCTGTCGGAGTTCGGCCGGCTGTCGGGCCTTAAGGTCAATTGGGCGAAGACTTGTGTGTTCCCGCTGCGAGCGGGTTCACCTGCTCCTGACGGAGACTTGGACGTGGTGTGGGAACCATCTTGTTTCACCTATCTGGGTGTTCGCATTTACCACGCTACCGCAGACCTATTGGAGGGCAACATTGGTCGTTGTGTCCGGGCACTGCGGGGCAGCTTGTCTTTCTGGTCGACCCTCCCGCTGACGGTTCTAGGCAGGATTGCCCTTCTGAAGATGGTGGCACTTCCCCGCTTTCTCTATTATTTCCGGACGCTGCCCATATGGATTCCCCAAGGGGTCTTCAGAGACCTGAGGTCGATGATTATTGGCTTTCTGTGGGGGCATGGCCGCCGTAGAGTGGCCCTGACCACGCTCCTCCGCCCGAAGATGGAAGGGGGTATGGCTGTGCCTGACTTTGAGCTGTATTACCTAGCGGCACAGCTGCAGGTTCTAACACAGAACGTGGCTAGGGTGTTCAGGGGTCCGGAGGAGGACCGGGATCGGGGGATGCAACGCCATGTGTTGTCCTATATTATCATGCAGCAGAGGCTTGAGTTGCGGGCCCTCACCGTGGAGGAAAGGACGCTCCGTTTGTGTTGGCAGAGGAGCCTTCGGAGAGCGAGGGCTTCGCGGCCTTATGCACCGGAGATTCCGATCGGCATGTTGACGGCCTTGCCGCACGGGGGTGATTGGTCCCCGTTGCTGGCTTGGGAAGAGATGGGATTGCAGGTGGTGGGCGACCTGTACATAGATGGGGCGTTGGCACCGTTTGAGGTGCTCCGGGACCGGTTTGGGCTGCCTGACGGGGGGTTCCTCCTACACGCGGCAGTGGTGGCTGCCGTACAGAAGCACTGGAAAGGGGGGCTCGTAGAACCAACGACGACTATGGCGTGCCAATATGTGGTGATGGCAGCTGGTACGGTTAAGGCTGTGACGTGCCTCCATAATAGGATGCTGCATGAGGGTCTGGAGCCGCTCCTGGGGCTCAAGTCTAAATGGGAGGAGAGTGTGGGCCGCCCCATACCGGATACGGCGTGGGGACACATCCTGCGGCGTACGTGGAAGGGCACGAGAAATGCGCGCTTTCAACAAGTGCATTTCTATGTGCTTCATAGGGCCTATTTAACCCCGGAGAAATTACAGCGGTACTTCCGGGTGCCGGATGCCCGATGCCCACGGTGTTCGTCTTTGGGTGCGGACATGGATCATTTGTTTTGGGGGTGCCCGCAATTGGGGACCTACTGGGCTGAGGTAGGGGAACTCCTGAATGAAGTGTCTGCCAGGGAGGTGGACTTTGATATGGCGGCGTGCCTGTTGCTCTGGTTCCCGCACACCAAACGCACCAAGGTGACGAGCAAATTTATTGACCTGGGTCTGATACTGGCGCAGAGGGAGATATCGTGGCACTGGAAGTCCAGGGGGGGGCCCTCGCTGCGTAGGTGGAGGAATGAATTGCTGCGGTGGTCTGCTTGCGAGAGTGTGCTCCGGATGAAACAGGCTGTTAAGTTGGGGAATGAGAGGGTTCTGGACGCGGCGCGTGCATGGGAGCAGGTGGTGCAGGCCTTGCGTGACTCTATGGTGGATGACGGGGATGGAGAGAACTGAGCCGGTGGACACCACGGGGCGCACACAGAAGAGCTAATTTCCGCGCTGTGGTAGGTCCATCCAACTCGACAGGGCGAGGGGTACTCCTAGCAGTTGCCAGGGGGGGGGGGGCCTTGGGGGGGACTGGTTTATGGGACTTGGGGTGGGACGGAAGCCATTAGGGGGTGGCTAGCCTGGGTGCCTAGGCTCTATTAGGGAGGTTGCGTGCTGTGGCAGTGGGGGAGGGCTGGGAGAGCGGCCAGGCGAGTTGGGGCGGGGGCGCTTAGGGGGAGCCCCGAAGCGCGGGATGTTACTGCATTAGTTTTGGGATGGCTGACGGAGATTTTGTTGTGGGGGGGGGGGTAAAAAGCAGATACGTACGATGGCTTTTCGACCATGGTCCCTGTGGGACTTGCACTGTGATTTTCTCCTATTGCTTGGATCAACATGCCGCCCGGCCTCCGGGATGCGGGCTGAATGGCTGTGTACAGTTTGGATTTATTATTGGACAGTGGGGTGTCGCGGGGGCACGGGTTGATTGTTTGTATCCTGTGGTTTCTAACTCTGCAATAAAAATATGTTTAAAAAAAAAAAAAAAAAACTACAACAGCACTTTAGCTTTTCTTTTTTCAGTGCATTTCTAAGGTTTTTAGTTTTTGTTTCTCTATGTAAATGAAGTTAATATTACCATAACTAGTTATAATGTGACTTTAACCTTTGTTTTTTGTTTTTTTGTGAATTTCTAGGGTTGTTTTGAACTTAAAAGAATATTTTATTTCCATATATACCTATATCAGCCCCTGGCCTCGCACAGCTTTGACCATTTCTCCGTGTTGGGTTGGTCATAGGGCCCGGCGCATGGCCAGGACCTGCATCCAACCCCTTGTGGCTGGCCGCCTCCTTTTGTGCGCATTGTGGTTTAGACACAGGGCCTACCACCTGTACACCGCCAACCCATCACAGACACTCATGCCCCCCTTTTTTGGGTTGAAGACTACCAGACAGAGCAGCTATCTGGTTTGCTAATGACCTCTTCGGGACATTTGGAAAGCTTCCCTAGGAATACATTCCGCCCATTGGTTACCATTAGATTTGTGGTTTGTAACTCACATTTGCTTGCTTTCTATTTGCTGGCTTTATTTGTGTTAGGCTATCCAGTTTGAGTTCATCCCTTCTGTTGCCCAAACTCTTTTTACTGTATTCTTACACCAGTACTGGATTTCAGGCC
Source organism: Lissotriton helveticus (assembly GCF_964261635.1). Lineage (NCBI taxonomy): Eukaryota > Metazoa > Chordata > Amphibia > Caudata > Salamandridae > Lissotriton > Lissotriton helveticus. Next base: position 149,843,834 of record NC_136058.1, on the reverse strand, counting down.
TTTACATTTTGTTCTTATCTTGTCACATTTACTGTGCATTTAAAGACAGAGGACAAATGTCAGGCTCTGTCTTCCATGGAGCTTGGTGTTTACTTTTTTTCTCCGACTTCAAAGTGAAACGATTTCTGTGACAATCATGCTGGCTACTGGTGATGTGCTTGAGGAAGATTGTACAATGTAATTTGTTTTGTAATACGTAACAACATTTAAATGTCTGTAAATGAATTGTACAGATAATTAAGAATATATCGGATTAAGGACAGCACAAATAAAACACATTTTTAGCTAATTCTAAAGTATGGACAAAAAATATGTTTTATTATGATGAAAACAAATCAATACACTAGGTAATGACATTTCCACACAGTATCGTGTATGGGCTGTATAATTTTATCAGTAAAACAGTGTGTCAGTGCAAATATAATGGTCATTTCAATTGAAGATGTGTTGTCTGTAATAGCAGCATGCTACCACACCGTGCATTATCCACCTTTTTTCCTACTCCACTCTACTCTAGACCACACCATGCCACTGCAGTCTACTCTGGACAACTCCACACCATGCCACTCCACACCACTCCACACTGCGTCACTGCACTCTATTCAGCACTACTCCACTCCACTTCACTTTATGCCTCTCTACTCTACACCACTCTACTCTATGGAAATGCACTCTATGTCTCTCTACTCTACACCACGGTAAACCATGCCAATGCATTCCACCCCACGCTACTCTACTATGCACCACTGCACTCGTTGCCACTGCGCTCTACACCACTCCACCCTGCACTACTCCACTCTCTGCGACTCTACTCTGCAACACTGCACTCTATGCCACTGCACTCTACGCCACTGTACTCTACTCTGCACCACTCCACTCTACGACAGTGCACTCTATGTCAACCCACTCTATGCCACTCTTATCTACTCTGCACCTCTGTCACTTTACTCTATGCCACTGTACTCTTACCATACACCACTCTACTCTACTATGAAACAATGTACTTCACACCACTCCACTCAGCACCACTGCGCTCTGTGCCACTTCGCTCTACTCAGCAACACTCGACTAAATGCCAATGCACCCTATTCTAACCACTGCACTGTACTCCAATACACTCTACACCACTTTACTCAAAACCCATTAACTCTACACCACTGCACTCTACCCCGCTATACTCTACTATGCAACACTACACAACTGTACTCTAAGCCAACTGCACTCCACGCCATTGTACTCTACGTCACTGCACTCTATTCTACTCTGCACCACTGTCAACTACACCATTGCTCTCCATGTCACTCTAATCTGCACCACTGTAACCCACTGTGCTCCACACCAATGCACTTTGCCCCGCTCCACTCAGCACCACTGCACTCAATGACAGTCTACTTTGCAACACTGCACTCTAAGCTACTGCACTCTATCCCACTGTACTCTACTCTACACCACTCCACTCTATGACAGTGCACTCTTTGCCAACCCACTCTATGCCACTCTTATCTACTCTGCACCACTGCACCTATGTCACTTTACTCTATGCCACTGTGCTCTTACCATGCACCACTCTACTCTACTTTGAAACAATGCACTTCACACCACTGCACTCTGTGCCACTCCATTCTACTCTGAAACACTCGACTCAATGCCAATGCACTCTACTCTAACCACTGCACTCTACGTCAATGCACTCTACACCACTTTACTCAAAACCAATGCACTCTACACCACTGCACTCTACACCAATCTACTCTGGACCACTGCACTCTATGCCACTATATTCTACTATGCAACACTACACCACTGTACTCTAAGCCAACTGCACTCCACGCCATTGTACTCTACGTCACTGCACTCTATTCTACTCTGCGCCACTGTACTCTACACCACTGCTCTCCATGCCACTCTAATCTGCACCACTCTAAGCCAGTGTGCTCCACACCAATGCACTTTGCGCTGCTCCACTCAACACCACTGCACTCAATGACAGTCTACTTTGCAACACTGCACTCTCTGCCACTGAATTCTATGCCACTGAACTCAATACCACTGCACTCTATGCCACTGCACTCTACTCTGCCCCACTCTACACCAATACACTTTATGCCACTACACTTTATACCACTTACTCAGCATCACTCCACTCTATGCCACTGCATTTTGCCCTGCACCTCTCAACTCTGCACCATCTTACTCTATGCCACTATACTCTACGCCCCTCTACTCTGCAAAACTGTACTCAATGCAGCTGCAGTCTACTCTAGTGCACTGTACACCAGGGCACTGAACACCACTAATTGCAATGCCACTCTACTCTGCTTTGCTGTACTCTACGCCACTGCACTCTGGGAAGAAGGTAGAGGTCTGGTGGTGGGAAGGGGTGTGGCGGTGGGAACAGGTGTGGCGCCACGGCCAGGGCGACTGGCGCTGGATGCTGGGGATCACGGTTCGATCCCTGGCTCCGGTGGCAAGGGTCTGCCCAGCACCGTGCGACTCTGGTCAATAGTTTGCTTAATCTTCCCAACGGCCCCCAGCACAGAGATACCCCTTCGGGGTGATTCGTGCGTTATACAAGTACTGGATTTACATTTTACATTTACACTCTACTCCTATCCACTCTAAGCCACTCTAATCTACTGCACTCTACAACATTGTACTCTATGACACTACTTTATGCCACTACACTCTACACCTCTCTATTCCACTCTGCACCATTCCACTCTACACCATTCCATTCTACGGGACTGAAATCTACCTTGCGATTCTCAACTATGCACCACTCTATTTGACGCCTCTACACTCTACACCAATGCACTTTACTCAAAACCAATGCATTCTACGCCACTGCACTCCATGCCAATCTACTCTGCACCACTGCTCTCTACACCATAATAGTCTACTCTGCAATGCTCGATGCCACTGCACCCTACGCCACTCTACTCTACACCATTGCCCTCTACATCCCTTACTCTGCACCACCCTGTGCCACTGCACTCTACACAAAATGCAATCTACCCCGCTTTATTCTACACTAGAGCATTTAACGACCCACTACTCTGCAACACTTTACTCTATGCTACTGAACTCTACATCACTCTATTCTGTACTACAGCACTATAGACTGCACCACTCTACTCTACGCCACTCTACTGCACTGTAAGCCAATGTACTCGACCACAATGCAATCTACATCACTACACTCTACACCACTACACTCTATGCCACTGCACTCTATACTGCACCGCTCTGCTCTATACCAGTGCACTCTACCCCACTCTACTGTGCACCACTGCCCTCTTCACCACTGCACTCTGAACCACTCCAGTCAAGGCCACTCCACTCTACTTTGTACAACTCCATTCTAAGTCACTCCACTCAATGCCACTGTAGCCTGCAACACTGCACTCTATGTCAATATACACTATGCCACTGCACTCTACCCTGCACCACTCCGCCCTACCCCACACCATTCCACTTTATTCACTTTCACTCTACTCTGAAACAATCTACTCCACCACACTCTATGCCACTGTATTCTACTCTACTTTACTCCACTCTGCACCACTCCACTCTACACCACTGCATTCTATGCCACCGCACACTACGCCGCACCACTCTACACCACTCTACTCTTCTCTGCACTACTCTACTCTAGGCCACTGCGCTTTACCATAAATGCACTCTACACCACTTTACTCAAAACCAATACACTCTATGCCAATGCACTCTCTGTAAAATACTCTGCACTACTCCACCCTATGCCACTCAATTATTTTCTTAATCCTTGGAGATTTCTGAACTTTTCATCCAAGAAGCCGGAGAAAATTATTTTATTTTAGCCAAAGTTTAATATTTACAGGGTATTCTGTGTAAGTGAGACCCACACAAGACACACCACCCTGAACTATCCCTATGCTCTACTTTTACCCTGGGTGTCAGGCAACTCCTTATCCAAATAACACAGGTACCCAACTACAATGAATGATTGTGATTCTAAGGAACAGGATTGACATTTCCATATTATATTTTGCAGCTTTTCCACACAACAGGGTACCACTTCCACAGGAAATGTGTAAACGCTAGTTGGTTGGACTTTTCCCACAGATTCCAAAACTTTCCCTCTCAGAAATACAAGGAAATAATGTGATTGTAGCCAGAGCTGGATGTTTGCTAGTGTTTATGGGATTATATAGAAAAATGGTTTTGTGGAATATCTTTAATGAGAAACCATTTAACCTAAACTGTTCAGTGAAAATTTGCAGGTTGATAGTATTTACCATTTCATAGAAACCAATTCATAGAATGTTGGTTTATTTCGAAACTGGCTTTTCATAGTTACTTTTTAAGGTGTAAATGCAATGGTTGCTGGTCTTATTTTGAGAAACATTTTCGTCTGAGGTATTTATTTCAGTGGTTTGTTTCAGGGAACATTTCAGATTGATATATTTCACACTATCAAACAACTATTTTGGATGTTTTTAATTCACTGACACTGCTCCCCTAAACACCATCATAAATGACCTTCTCACAATCCCTAAAGATCATTCACCTCTGCCCCTCAAAATCATGCCCCACACTTGAATTACACCGATGTGTGACCCCTATACTACACCCATCATGATCGGCAACTTTATGTTGCTGATCGCGAACGAGGAAAAAGTCATTTGCTTACTTGCGGTCTCCAACCTGACGTTGAGGACCGCGAGCAAGCAAAAAATTACTGCTACGGTACCTTACGCGTGTTTGCACTGTGCTATGTGCAATTCCCGTAGTGCGAAGTAGCCCAAACTTTGCAAACTACGCAAGCATAGCGTAGTACTTCGCTCAGGGTTACTCCTGACTGCTACCTCTCCTGCAGTATTAGGCAGCAGTAGGCCTGTTCTCTCTGCACTGCTGCCTCCCTCCCTCGTGCTGCTTGAATAGCGCTGTTGAGTGCTGGCGACACACGTCAACACTAACTCAATGGCAAACTGCATCTCAGCTTCCCTGCTTGTTTCTTTCTTTCTCAGCTTGGTTCTCACTTGAAAATCAGGAGGAATGTGCTCTTACAGCTACATAGGGTTTACAGGTAAGCTGTCAAGAATGCCACATGAGTAAACTACTAACTTGTGTAATATTTAACAAGGTTTGTGTGAACAAATCCTAGACAAGCAGATTCTAGCTTCCTGCAGCCTTTGCAAGGCAGCAGAAGGGAAAAAAACAGTCTTTTGCAAAGCATGTCATTCCACATATGACATTTCATGGTCTGCTTGGCAGGGCTGGGCTATGTTTGAGAAACCTTTTACCTCTGTCTGGATGTTTTTAAAAAAACGTTTAAATCGTTCACACTATCGTCTTTGCACTCCTTGCACTGCTCACTTGTTTACTTGTAATTATCAGCGTTTCCGGTCTGTCACAGCATCCCTGTGCTGATTGTACGGAGAAACGCTTTAGGCCACACCGCCTACCCGCCCAGACCACCCCCACTTCCAGCTGGCTGTCGAGCTGGTGGCGCGCCAAAGGCAAGCCCGTCTGCGCCCGTCCGTGTCCGAACGAGGCCTGGGGCCAGCCCTTATGCCCAAATTTTCTTGCTACTCCTCAAACGAGCTGAAATTGTTGCAGGGTAACTTTCAAATTAACGCTAATACCCAAGTCAACCTAGACAAGGCGGGAATCTTATCATATAGACATACCTTCCCTGAAATCTATCTTAAAACTCCCTCTCCTAACTACACAACCTTTCCCATCTCTGATACCCGTAAGGCTCAAGAGTTAATGAGACCCCCACGACGCCCAATGGTGGTTCTCTGATGATCTAAAAGTGAAGAAACTTGCATTAAGAGAAGCAGAACACCGATGACGACGCCATTATCTCCCAGATAAAAAGGTCCCTTATTCAACCTTGTTGAAAGAATATAAAAACTTGATTATTCAAAACTAAGGCGAACTACTTCTCCCAAAAAATGATTAAATCATCAAATAAGAGATCTTCTCTATAGTTAACGAGCTCTCTAAACCAGATATTTATGATGAAACCTTCTCCGTCACAGTCTTATGTGATTCCCTCAATTCATATTTCATTGAGAAATTTGTCACCATTAAGGCTAGTATCCTTCCCCTTGCCTCTCTTATACAGGATTCGAATATTGGTAAGAATCCACATCGACTCGATCAAATTTCTCCGAAATTTGAGGAGCTCTTTCTGGATCTACTAAAGAAGGTTAGCTCTGTCTCCCCCACTGACTGCTGTCCCCGTCACATACTTCGAGAAGCCTTCTCTACTTGCCCAGACCCTCCCCTCTCATTCCTCAACAACTCGCTTAAGCTTGGCATTGTCCCTGATTCATTTTAAAGGACAGAAAGTATTCCAATCCTGAAGAAACCAGGTGCAGACTCGTTGGTCCTCAGTAATTACCGCCCCATTTCTCTGCTGCCCTACCTGGGTAAAGTTTTAGAGGCTCATGTAGCAAACTGCCTCAGTTCTTTCGTTGAACACTCCCAGGTTTTGGACTCCCATCAGGACGGTTTTAGACCTGCACATTCCACGGAGTCTGTTATTCTCACTGTCTTGGACGTACTTAGAGGGGGGGGCTGATAAGGGCATCACCCAGGCCCTGGTTCTCCTGGACCTGTCAGCAGCATTTGACTCGGTCGATCGTGAAATCTTGATTGACCGTGTCAGCAATGCCGGAATCCAGGGTCTGGCGCTGAAGTGGCTCTCCTCCTTTCTTAGCAACCGGTTTCAAGCGGTGCGTCTTGCCATCTTTTCATCCAACAAGAGGGAAATGACCTGTGAGGTTCCCCCTCTCTCTCCGCTTCTCTTTAACCTGTATCTTCTTCCTCTAATCTGTTCCCTAGGAGAAAGAAAGATTGGAATCTTTAACTATGCCGACGACCTTCAACTGGTGTTCGACATTAACTCATCAGTATCATCAGTGTCCAACTTTCAAGCCACTATGATTTTTATAAGCGACTTGATGAAGCATAACCAACTGAAGCTGACTCCTGACAAAACTGAGCTGATTCTCACGGGTGGGTCAGCCAATCCACGGCAGTCCAACTTTTGGCCCCCCTACTGGGCAATCCCCCCGTGCCGGCTGTTTCCACCAAAAGCCTGGGTATAATAATCAGTAATGATTTGTCCATGAAAGCCCAGATCAGTTCAGTTGTCTCTGTCGGTTTCTTCCAACTGCGGAGAATAAAGAAGATTAGTAGATTTTTGAGTAGGGAAGCCATGATCCTTGTCACTTTAGCCTTGGTAATCTCCCGACTGGACTATGCCAACTCATTGTAAGTTGGCATCCCTGCGTACCATGTGAGACAACTTCAATTGGTTCAGAACCAAGCTGCTAGGCTGATTTTTCATCAACCAAAGTGGCATCACGTTGGACCACTTATGAAAAGCCTCCACTGGCCTCCAGTGGTCAAGCGCTGTGCCTTTAAGTTGGGATGCACCATTTTTAAAGCTCTTCATGGTAATAGTCCATCTTTTATTTCAGCTAGGCTTCAACGCTACACTCCTTATCGAGACCTGAGGTCTTCCCACCTGAACCTATTGGCAACACCCTCCTTTAAACGTAAGAAGCACAGTGGTTTAAGCTTTGCAGTTTTGGCCCCACAATTGTGGAACTCCCTCCCGCTGGAGATGAGGTCTTTGACCTCTCTTGCACAGTTCAGAAAACAACTTAAGACCTGGTTCTTCTCCCAGGCATACGACGACTAAGCCATCTTCCTGCCGCTGCCTCGCCGTGACTTTAGCGCCATGAAACCGTTTGGTGTACGTGCGCTTAATAAATGTTTTTAACATAACATAACATAACATTTAAGACAATAGTGAGTGCATGTTAAGCACCTTTTAGACAAAGGGCCTGATTTAGATGTAGATGTATAGCCCGCTGGTCTGCCATGGGGATGGAGTAAATTATTCCAACCCCAAAGACGGACGGACCGCCCACCAAATAAAAGCATTGGCAGGAACCGCTGTAACAGCGGCTGCGTCAGCAAGATGCAGCCTTGTGGCACAGAGTATTTGTTTTATCTCTACAAATAGGAAATTTTAAAACTGAATTTTCTATTTATAAATAAAAAACATAATGCTCCTCTCACCATGGGAGTTTTGTCCTATAGAGAGGGGAGCATTACGACCATTTTACTGTTCTTTACTGTCAGCTTTTAGCTTGTGGTAAGGAATAGTAAAAATGTGCCCATCATGAGGGGGGAAACATGGCGGCCGCAGGTTAGGCGCGGCTCGCACGCTCGCTGAGTCCTGAGCCTTCCACTGCGACTGGTTACAATGCCGTAACATACCCCGATACTCGAGGAGAATCTGAGAGGAGCTTGCTCTATAACGATCAGGACATTTGATATTTTGGCTGTTTTACGCGAAGGAAAGACTTCGGATGTGCTTGCCGCTTCCCCCGTTTTCCCCGCACACCGCCGCTTCCAACTCTCCCCTCTGCTGGGAGCGGGCAGCCGTGGAGATTAGGCGCGGCCGCGCGGCGGCTGCGAGGAACACACATACGGCGGCTGTACTTGGAGGCGGAGGCGGAGACAGGAGAGGAGGAAAAGAAACATTGAGAGCTACTATATCAACCGCTTTGGAGGCAGAGAAGGAGGTAGGGTCGGACACGGCTGAGGCTAAGAAGGACGCGAAGGCTGGTTGGTTTAGTCACAGGGGCATTTCTGCACAAGATCCAAGTAAGCTTTCTTGTTTGTTTGGGGAGGTGCCCAGAGTAGCTACAAATAAAGAAGTGCTGGATATACAAACGAGGGTCACCAGGAGTAAGACAAAGGGCAGAGACAGGGACAGGGGGACGGGGGTGGAGGAAGCACTTCAACTCCCAGAGTGCACCATAGAGGGAGTTAAAAAGGAGTGTTTGGCTACAAGAAAAAAAGTAGGAGAGCCAATTAAAGACAGGCATAACACATTAAAACAGCCTAAAACTAAGAATAAGACTAAAGGCAAGAGGTCCATAACCCCGTTGTTGCGTTCGTATTTCAGAGCTTTGCCACAGGTCTTACAGATTACACAAGACATGGCGGAAGCACTGAAAATTCAGAACGCGCAGCAGGATAAACAGTCCGAAAATTGTATGTCCCTCACGGGATCAGTATAATCACAGCAACCTGGTCCTTGACTCCATAGGCAATATTTTCTACAACATCCTTTGTTGACTCGTTGGTGTAGTTACACATAACCTCCCACCCACTGAAAAAGTTACAAGGTGTGCCTATCATTAAAACATCCTCGCAACTTCTGTGTGTGTCACTCCACCTGTGTCTGTATCTATAGTGTCTACTCGCAGTCAAGCCTCATGCAACCCCGTGCAAGGAGACAGAGAGAAATACATCAGATCACATCAGAAAATAATCAGAGAAAAATGTGTGGATGGTGGGTAGGAACCTCACGGGAGCAACCACCAGGGAACTGCTGACAGGTTCTCGTCAGTATGTTCCTTTTCTCATCATTGGCTCCTTCCCACCAGAAAACAAAAAAACAAGAAGATAGGAAAACATATATAAAAAGTAAATCCTAATCAACTTAAAGGTGTATATCCCTATAGTACCCCCTCGGTATCAACACCGCTACTCAGTGAGATCCTATATGTTAAAAAGTGGAGTTAGATAACCCTGGCTGACTGAACAACTTTATTCCATGCTGGGTATCTACTCCCATTAAAACCAAAACCTTGCTGTTGTGCTTCGTTTTGTATTGTATGAAGCCAACATGTTTCATTGCCTGTCAGAAATGGTCGGCAATTTCTTCAGGGCAGGGGGTATTTCCTTCGCCACACTCAGCTGGACACTGCCAACCTTTATATCTTCATTGCGGTGCCTACTGGCATACCTAGGGTTCTTCGTACCCTCTTCCACTGTTGTGGTCCACCTTCTAGTTACTTTTAGTGGTCGCTGCACGTCGACCGCCTAGTACCACGGCGTTGTTTTCAGTAGGGGCTCCCGTTCCCGCTGTAACCGTCTGTGTTCTCGCCGAGAACACAGACGGTTACAGCGGGAACGGGAGCCCCTACTGAAAACAATGAAGATATAAAGGTTGGCAGTGTCCAGCTGAGTGTGGCGAAGGAAATACCCCCTGCCCTGAAGAAATTGCCGACCATTTCTGACAGGCAATGAAACATGTTGGCTTCATATAATACAAAACGAAGCACAACGGCAAAGTTTTGGTTTTAATGGGAGTAGATACCCAGCATGGAATAAAGTTGTTCAGTCAGCCAGGGTTATCTAACTCCACTTTTTAACAAATAGGATCTCACTGAGTAGCGGTGTTGATACCGAGGGGGTACTATAGGGATATACACCTTTAAGTTGATTAGGATTTACTTTTTATATATGTTTTCCTATCTTCTTGTTTTTTTGTTTTCTGGTGGGAAGGAGCCAATGATGAGAAAAGGAACATACTGACGAGAACCTGTCAGCAGTTCCCTGGTGGTTGCTCCCGTGAGGTTCCTACCCACCATCCACACATTTTTCTCTGATTATTTTCTGATGTGATCTGATGTATTTCTCTCTGTCTCCTTGCACGGGGTTGCATGAGGCTTGACTGAGAGTAGACACTATAGATACAGACACAGGTGGAGTGACACACACAGAAGTTGCGAGGATGTTTTAATGATAGGCACACCTTGTTGTAACTTTTTCAGTGGGTGGGAGGTTATGTGTAACTACACCGACGAGTCAACAAAGGATGTTGTAGAAAATATTGCCTATGGAGTCAAGGACCAGGTTGTTGTGATTATAATGATATGAGTGGAGGTTACCTGTGTCCAGAGTTTCCCCTCTGAGCTCCCACTTTGAGAGACCTCACAGGATCAGAACAAACTGAGGCTTCTCTGCTGGAGGGGGGAATATCAGAAGCTCCAGTGCAAGATAATCAGCTTATTTTGTCTGAGTCATATACAGAATGCACTGTAGAGAGCCTGAAAACTGCAAAATCAAGGGAAATTTCAGAAAAGGAAAGCCTAACTACTAAAGTGGGCAAGAATAAAAAAGCCACCCCTCAAAACCTAGATCCAGCAATTGGAAGCGCGCTTGAAGCAATAGTCTCTTCAATATCAGAAATGAGAGAAGAGATAAGGCAGGACTTTGTAATTTCCAAAACGAATCAAGCAGAGATTAGAGCTACCTGTGAAGAGTTGGGATAAAAAGTTGAAGGCCTTTGTGAGAGAACGGAGGTACTGGAAAGTTCAGTAGGCCTACTGACCAAAAACTTGGAAGCGGCTAGATCTAAAATTCATACTCTCCAAAGAGATGGGGATGACATGAAAGAAAGAATTGAAGGTTTAGAAAATTACTCTAGACGCAACAATATTCGACTTCTTAAAATACCAGAGGGGAAGGAAGGTGGGGATCTCAAGAAATTTATTGTACATTTAATGAAAGATACACTGAATTTGGAGGAGACGGTTGAGGAGCTAGAAAAAGATATCCAGCGAATACATAGGGACCCGTTTCGTTTGAACCCGGCAAGGACTAAACCAAGAAAGATTCTAATTAATTTTCTAACATATGCTCTTAAAGAGAAAATCTTAGATCTTGCCCTAAAAGCGGGTTCAATAAGTGGTCCTGATTTCAAGTTTGAGATACGCTCAGATCTCTCCAAGACTACACTAGAGAGGCAATGGGAGCTGGGGCAACGTATGGATAAATTCAGGTCACTTGGCGCGACTGTACAAATGAGATTCCCTGCATTCCTCCGGATTATGTATAACAATAAGATGCACAATGTACGTTCTACTCACGACGCTGATGAATTACTTAATTCTATTAGTGATCATGTTTGAGCCCAGGCACATAAGTCAAATTAAGCACAAAGCACAAAGCACGATGTTAAAAAAAAAAAAAGGGGGAATATATATATATAAGGGGAAGTCTAAAAGGGAGATAAGCACATATATAAGGGGCTCAAACAAAAAAAAATAGATGGGGGAAAAGGGGAAAAAAAGGGATTTTTTTTTTTTTAGGAGAGCACACATATTTTACTTTGAGTAAGATAATCACAAATATGGAAGGGGTGACTTTCTATAAATAAGGCGCAGACGCGGCTACACGGCTAGCTTTTTTTTTTTTTTTTTTCCTTTTGGAATAATGGAATAATGGTTGCAGTGGAAGGGTAGGGATAGGCTATTGGCGGGCGGAATCTGGCTCAACACCGAGCCAGAATAAGTAAGGGGGGTTTCCCGGGGGAGGGGGGGCAAGAAAACAAAAAATCCACATTTGTCATTTCAATTTAAGGTGCTAGAAGTCAACCTCGTTCAACAACTGAATAAAAACATGCTAAAATCAGAGAAACATCGAATCTTAAAGTTAAAGATAATGGAGATGAAAGGGGGTGAAGTTAAATCATTATGGCAAATTTAAACTTTATTTCCTGGAACGTCAATGGTCTGCGAGTGCAAGGAAGGAGAGACCGGATCTTACAATATTTGAGAGATTCGCAAGCGCAGATCATTGTGTTGCAGGAAACTCACCTTCTTAAATTGGAGGCCACTACTATATTAAAGAAACAAAGGTGGATAGATACATTTTGTTCCACTGACCATAACCCGAACGTAAGAGGGGTTATATTTATTTTAAAAAAATCTGTAAAAGCACAAATTTTAGATTGTAAGGAAGATAAGACAGGAAGATGGTTGATAGTTAAAGTCTCTCTTGAGGGTCAGTCTAAGAAATTGGTTGGATATTATGGCCCCAACTCCGATGTTCCATCACATCTGGACGCTGTAAGAAACCAATTAATATCAGCCCAGGAGCCAATAATTTGGATGGGAGACTTCAACATTGTTCTCGATCCAAGATTAGACAAATCAACTAAATCTAGAGTTCTTAGCACCGTAAAATCAAGAGAAACCCTCAAATCAATTATGAAACATCTAGGTTTGGCCGATTTGTGGCGAGAAAGAATGGGTAACAAGCCAGGAGTGTCCTTTCGAAACAGTCGTTTCAAGCATAAATCCAGGATTGATTACGTTTTCTTTAGTTACTGTCTAAAGGACAATATTATATTAATAAACTATCTACCATCACACCTATCAGACCATTCCGCGATAGAATTTACCATGAAAACAGGTATCCCAGTTAAACATCCTTCCTGATCGGACACTTTTGTTGGAAGAGGAAGAGCTCAAAATTTTGTCAGATGAGACCTCATCCTTTTTTGATATTAATAAATACTCTGCTACCCCCACAGTGGTTTGGGAGACTTTTAAAGCCTTCCTAAGAGGGCAGATTACAAACAGAGCCTCCTATAGACGGAGGATATATAATGAAAAAATTAGGACATTAGAAAGGGACATGAAGTTTCTAGAATCAAGATTGGACCTGACACTAGCTACATCTCCAGAACATGAAAAACTTGCCGAATTGAAAAATCATATGGAAAATAATTTACAAGAAAGAATAAATAAAAGGTGGGAAGTGAGTAAATCCTCCCACTTTGAGTTCGGGGAAGCTGCAGGGAAAATATTGGCATGAAAACAAAAGCTGATAAAGCCCTTAACTATATTAGAGAAATTAAGGTTATAGGAGAGACTGAGACCAGATCAACTAATCAAGAAATAGGAAATGCATTTTTTTAATTTTTTGAGGAAATCTACAAAGATCTCCCCAATGACCAACAAGCAAGAGATAGATGGCTAGATGCTATTACACTTCCAACCTTATCAATGACCGAGAATAAATCATTAGAGAAAGAGATTTCTGTGGAAGACGTAATAAAAGCAATTCGCCATTCAAAAAAGGGAAAAGCGGCAGGGCCGGATGGTTTGCCGGGAGAAATTTACAGATCTCTTGAACACGTCATAGCTCCAGAACTCACGGTACTTTTTAATGGTATCTTAATAAATGGAGATTTGCCACCTAAGTCTTGGGGAGAAGCTACCATAGTACTCATTCCTAAACCTGGAAAATCTCCATTAGAGTGTGGGTCATACAGACCAATATCACTTCTTGATAGTGATTATAAAATATTCACAAATATCCTCTCCACTAGACTTGCTAGCGTTATTAACAATATTATTCACCCTGATCAAAAGGGATTCATCAAAGGGAGACAACTAGCGGAGTTAACCCATGAACTAGTAGGGGCCATAGACATCGCAACTGCTGTCTCCGCACCCCTGGCTACCTTGACATTAGATGCAACGAAAGCGTACGATAGAGTCAATTGGCTCTATCTAAACGATGTACTAAAAAAATTCAATTGTGGGGAAGGCTTTTGCAGAACAATTAAACTACTATATAATACACCTTCTGCCAGGTTAATGATCAATGGGGGCCTAACCGACGCCTTCAACATAACTAGAGGTACAAGGCAGGGCTGCCCGCTTTCTCCGCTTCTCTTCAACTTATATATTGAACCGTTCGCTCAACTTTTAAGGAACGAGCCTAATATGCCATCTTTTAGCTATGGAGAGTGGGAAAAGCAGGTAGCATTATATGCAGATGACATTTTGGTCTGCACATATGACCCAGTCAAGGCACTTCCAACAATTATTACATGTGCTGAGAAATTCGACCAGATATCTGGATATGACATAAATTCCAGTAAAACGGAGATTATGGTATGGAATCTTCCAAATATCCAGTTAGGGGCAAACATTTCAACATCTATGTGGTATTTAGGAATAAGAATAACCCAGGAAGTGGAAAATATTGGATCAAACAACCTAGAAAGAATACATATTGAAAGTAAAAAACTTTTAAAGTTTTGGTCACACTTACCATTATCCATAACGGGCAGAGTAAACTTAGTTAAAATGTGTATCCTCCCTAAATTTATTTTTATTTTTAATACAATTCCAATTGCATTTGAACAGAAGCAAATTGAAAAATCCCAAAGAGAAATTAATTCCTTTATATGGAACTATAAAACAACAAGAATAGAATGGAAAAAATTAAGAAGAAGAAGGGAAAAGGGGGGCCTTGCGCTCCCAGACCTGTTATACTATTCTTGTGTCTTCCAGATGTCACACTCAAGGATGTTACTAAAAACACCATCTAATCTTACGCCTAACTCCATGTATAAAGCAATGCTATTGGGGGCAAATTTAACACCAGAGGGTTTTATGTTTAAATTTGGAAGTCACAAATTCTTTAAAAAAATTAAACTTAAAATGGTACAATCATGGGCTAAAAATTGGAATAACATAAGGATAAAAATAGGTTTGTCATATTACTCTACATATTCCCCAATTTGGGACTCACCCGGCTTACCACTATTTTTGAAAGACAGCCTCTCAAACAACATAAAATGAGCCGGAGTTATTAGGTGGGGCCAACTGGTTGTAGACGGGAAATTAATATCCTGAAACGATTTACAGGAGCTTGTGGGAACAGGATTATCGAGTTTTAAATATATTCAACTAGATAGCTGGGTGAGATCTCAGAGTCGTATAGACACTAACATTGGGAAAAATAGCATATTAGAGCAAATGCTGGTTGAGCGACCCACTGGAGGGAAAGAAGTAGCCACATGGTACTGGCAAATACTAGAAGAAATCGATGGGGATTTTAAACTACCAGATAAGTTATGGAGAACAACGATTAACATCCCATGTGACGAGAAATGGCAACAATCCTGCGGCTTGCTGTATAAAACGGTAAAACCCGCATGGTTAAGACGTAACCATTTATTCTCAATTCATCATGCATACATAACACCACTAAAACTGTCTAAATTCCTACCAGATAAAAAATGCAATAAATGTAACATGGTAGGTGCAAATGACATACACATGTTTTTAGATTGCCCAGACCTTTCGAAATTTTGGGAAGATGTGAAGAACACCTTGAACTCTATTCTACATACATCTTTGTCAATAACTCTTCCATTAGTCATCTTTGGGATAGAAGACAACATAAAGGGCAAGGCGAAATCTTTCCTTTTCTGCGCAATCTTACTGGCTAGAAGACAGATTTGTATACAGTGGATGGAAAAAGCTCCCCCATTGCTTTCATCTTTATATGAAACTTCTAAAATGGACCTTAAAAGAACAGCTAGTAAACGTAATTTGGTTTTTGGGATCTTTTAATTAACTGGAGGTGAACCCGGGTATTTTTTTTGGGGGGGGGTTTTCCCCCGGGTCCGATGATTATGCCATTAACGCTCCTGGACCAGGGCCAGCTTACAATCGATTTGGTCCTACAGGTTGAAAAATACCTAGATGGAGTTAAAGATACCCCCTTTCTTGTCTTGGGACATCTCTGCCACCGGAAAACCAAATCACGTCTCTAAGTCGTGCGAGGTGGTTGGTATTCCTTCTGTTTGGAAGGGAAGGCAAATGAGGACAAAAAAAAAAGGAATAGAAAAAAATGACTACATGTCCACCCATTGAAATTGGGCAGGGGGACATGTAGCCGTTTCTCAATGGCTTTTACTCCTCAGGGCCGTTGGAGAAGTTTGGCAACGGCAGAGACAGAATAGTCTCCACCGTGGCCAAACTGAAGATCTGCCCACATATAGTTGGGTGGGTGGACAATTGTGTTGGTGCGATGGATTTCCCTTCCCGCCAACTTATAACTCAGGCCCTAAGTCCTCAAATCTAAAATGTACCACAAGAAAACTTAATACATCACCAGCTCTAAAGTTCACCTGTAGAGATATATGGCTGTGTAAAGCATTCCACTGGCAGAGTATCCTTGTAAATTAAAACCAATTTCAGTTGATGTGAATTCAAAACTAATTACCTAATTTCATACTGCCCTGTGTGCTTTCCTGCCCACTTTGCTGTTTCCTGTAACTGAATGTGACTGTCCGGTGGAAGTGTTAAAGGGAGGAGTTTCCAAACTATTCTATATCACTGAGAATACTTTACTACAAATTTTCCTTTGTAGTACCAATCAATTTTTATTGTAAGACTTTACCCATTATGAATGAATAAAACAAACATAATTGATTGTGCATAAAGAACCATAAATATATGCAAGTAGCACTACTGAAGATTAAAAGGTTCATAAAATGTGCAGCTTAATTTTGCATCTACTAGGATAAAATCTGATATATAATTAATTGATAATGGTACAATATAGACATAACCTCGATTGTTTAACTCCCTCAAAGGCGCTGAGCAGGATTGATCATTTGTACATACATAAAAAATGTATATCTATTTATATTTAAGGAGCACATCTCTTCAGTAAGAGTAAAAACATTCCAACTTGTTAAAGGAAAATGTATTAGAACAGATAATTTATATTCCGCTCAAAATATAAATTGCATGGAAGAATGATGCTGATAATTATTTTTCCAGAAGGTCAGACACAAATTATAGACGACTGGTACAATATATAATTTAGGTTGGAATCATAGCTGTGACTGGTTGCTTTGTCCAACATTCATGAAGGTTAAGAGCTAGACCAAATCTGTTTACATTTGGAAATCTGTGCTGTCTTTCTGTAAGTGTGGACACAAATGCATATCTAGCTCTCTTAAGTGGGAAAATGTAGCATTAAAAGATGAAGGATGGTGCATTTTCATGAGATAATTAACCTCGCGTCACTTTTGGCACACTGCACCTAAAACAGCGGCCCATAACACAAAATAAGTGCCATTATCTCATGTGTTTTGGCCTTAAGAACACTGATTAATGCTGTCAGAACAAGTTCACTGGAAGCAGCAGTAGATTAAAGGACTTAATTTGAGCATTTGATACAAGAAAGGCTACACCTCCTCTGTGTACTTGCCTAAGGCATTTTGTATACTTTGTCTTATTGGGCAATATCATAATAGAACTCTTTGGAAGACCTGAGCAGCTGCACAAGTAGAAAAGGCTAGCGAAGTCACATTTTGATTGTCTAGTCGGATATTATTACATTACAAGACTCAGAACTATGGAAAGTAGGCATTGTTTGTTGCTTACTCAACACTTGCAAAGGCGGACCCTTACAACTGCACCGCCACAAAGTTCCCATCAATTTCCAAGTATGGTGCACTGCAACCCAAATATCAGACGCTGATTGACACTTCTGTTAAACGGAAATATTTAAGAGTGAATCACTGGGAGGTGCACCCAGGTTAATTGTAGATATATTTTCTCCTTTATTTCCAAATTCTTTATTTCTTTTCCATAAAAACAGCCAAGGATTACGGTCAACGCGTTTCGTTCAGACCATGCTGAACTTCATCAGGGTTTTCTATCATTTATGCTCCTCTGCACTTGTCCTCACATAAGGTCTTTTTAATTGATAATATTTGGAAACATTAGCAGAAAAATGATCACTTATATGGGCTGGGGTCAGAATACTCCCCAACCTGGACCCCGGTATCTTTGTCCAAAATCCACTCTGATCTGCAACCTCTCTATTCACGACCGGCAAATAGCTTGTTTGTTGTTATAGACCTAAATTCAGACATGACTGGATTTTGGCCTGCTTGACTGGGATTTGAGATTGTGAGGATGAAGGGCATTCATTTAGGGCATAAAAGAAACAAAAGTAACAATCGCTGTCTCCAACGGCATTAATTGGCTTCACAGAAAGAGTTGTATCGGCGGATGGGTAAAAACTGAGTATGGATTCACTTGCAAGCACCTCTGCTGTAGTGTCAGCACTGTCACTTGTCCCATTGGAAGGTGAAGCAGAGAGTGTTGGAACATGTCTGCAATTTCAGCTACTTTGGAAGGTGAAGCGCAGAGTGTTGGAAGTTGGAACATGTCTGCAATTTCAGCTACTTTGGAAGGTGAAGCCCAGAGTGTTGGAACATGTCTGCAATGTCAGCTACTTTTCTTCTTTTCTCAAAAGAAGGAATCGTCTTGCTCAGAGAACCAGGAGAGGGGCGTGGCTTAGGTGCCGTTCGAGATTACAGCCTAGAACGGCAGCTCCGCCTCATCGGGACTTCTCTGCAAGTTGCGAGCTGCTTTTTCTGGACATTCCTCCCCGCATTTCACCATATCATGCATCGGAACCAGCGCGGCCCCTGGTGGGACTTTTCCAACATTTAAGCGCAATGCGCTTAATAAAATAATACCCATTATACCGCTGCACCGCATACATCAATGCGGCCGCCATTTTGAAGCGTGATTTTTCCATCGGTGCACGTCATGCCTGCAAACACTGCCCCTGAAGGATTTTCTTTCTTTATTTAAGGAAAAGACTCTTTTATTACCACAATACCCATAACTACTGCTTTAGAACAATGCCTCTTGTCTCATAGCAATATATACACTTCTGCTTGGATGGTCATATTTATTCCTTCATATAACCCGCCATTTTAGGTGGCACCTCATGTTTCTTCATATAGTGATGAACTCCCTATTTACATTGCTCCTGTTTTGACAAGATTACTTTTTTCAATCATACTGTAGTGTGCTCACCTTTATTTATTTTTCCTTGGGATCGTTAATTATATTAATATTATCTGTGGCTTATTGTTCCTATCTATGCCTCCTGCGTGTCTCTCGATGTTACTTTGACTGAATATTTGACAACACTGTTGTTGGTATTTTAACCGAGCCTTATCATATTTTATTGCGCTTTCTACGCCCTGAAGGCTTCCGTCTATGGGCAAACTGCGCAATCCGAAATTTATTTTTGTTCCTTCCAAGCCTCACTCTTCAATGGAGAAGCGTGGCTCAATGGTTAGAGCGGCAGACCCTGATGCAGAGGTCTGGCCCGGGACCAGGGTTCAATTCCCGCCTTGGCGGTTGTTGTACTCAATTTCCCCGGACCTGATAATTCTCGCCTCGGTGCCTAGTCTAATCATGAGTCCCACTCTGTGACTCTGGGCAATAGCTTGCTTAATCTCCTCAATGGCCCCAGCAGCGCTTGGATGCCTGGCTTTACCTTGGGGGTGCCCAGGAGTGGACATTTCACTGGAAAGCCAGGATGGGTTCCACAGCGGTATGAATACAGCGCTACGAGACCTCTGGGTAGAAGTGCGCTATATAAATACAAAACACAAACACAAACACAATGCAATCTTCGTTGTCCTTAACATCAGAGTCTTCGCCTAACACAGACCAAATGGCAAGTACTACCTCTAACCGCTCCTCTGCGACACAATCCACTTCAAATAAGACTTCTCCTCCTGCTACATCTTCCAAACGTTTGAAACAGGACCCTCCGTTTCCTGATAAATCATCATCGTCTATATCTATGGAACTGATTTTGGAGGAGATTCGCGTTTTACGCACCTTTGTTGAAGAAACAAATAGCAAGATGCAATTTCTTGAGGAGAAATAGTCTACTATGGACAATAGAGTGTCGTCTGTGGAACAGCAAATTGTAGAAATGCAAGATAACCCGCGTTGCATCACTTCCCTGGAAAAGTCTGTACTCGCTCTTCAACAACACACTGAGGACTTGGAAAACAGGAATAGGAGGAACAATCTACGTATTTAGTGTTTGCCGGAGTCTCCGGAAGGTGATGATCCTGTACCATTCTTCACTTCCTTTATTCCAAAACTCGTAGACATGCCGACAACGACTTCTCTTAGCATCCAGAGAGCACATAGACTTGGTCCTCGATCATCTGATTCTTCTTCTTCTAAACCACGGGGTGTCATCATACTTTTCTTGAAATTTAAGGATCTTCTTTCAGTTCTATCTGCAGCCAGATCTAAACGTCAAGTTTCCTGGTTAGGTCAAAGAGTGTTTCTGTCCCAAGATGTATCCAACGTCACTGCAGCTAGACGAAAGGGCTTTTTGAACCTCCAAGCCCCTTTACGATCTTTGGGTGCTAGATTTGGTTTATTTCATCCCTGCGTCTTCAACCACAACCAAAAGTGGACCTTTCAGGATCCAGCAGAACTCAAAAACTTTATTCACATTCAAACTACTAATAATATGGATACTTCTACATCTCCTAAAGGTTGATTATTTAATCTTCTTAACTCCCACAGGATATTTGCTGTTGTGTTGTACCGGCTTGATTTAATACTGTTTAATGCTGTTTTGGTTCTTGTTACTCCTTAATTAGCCATGTTAACTTTTTCTTAGGGATTTTACGGTTTTACGTCATTCAATATTGATATGGTGGTGTTTCTGTTTTCTTCCTGTTGTCACGCAGATTGTTGTTCGGTTATATGTGCCCCACTGT
This sequence comes from Lissotriton helveticus, assembly GCF_964261635.1. Lineage (NCBI taxonomy): Eukaryota > Metazoa > Chordata > Amphibia > Caudata > Salamandridae > Lissotriton > Lissotriton helveticus. The sequence goes on along the minus strand of NC_136058.1, from coordinate 149,822,806 downwards.
TTTTCCTTGCTATTATACAAATCCTTTATTTTTCCTTTTTACTTATAGATTCATTGATGCGCCTTCTATCAGCTCATATCCTCATTTTTTCCTTGTTCCTTGTCTTGAAGTGGTTGGACCCCTGTTGTCAGGTGGTTTGTCTTGTTGAGTGTCACCACTCCCCCATTATCATCGTTTATGTTCCCCTCAGGTATGTGCATCTCAGTCGTCCTTTTTGGATATGTACTGTCTCTTCTTATACTTCTCTTCTTTTTTCCTTTTCCTCTTACCCTTCTTTTTCCTTTCTCTTTACTGAGTATGTTTATATCCCTATCAACGCTATCTTTCTCTTACATCTATCTTTGTACAAACTTACTTCCTCTCGTTCTACTTTTTTTCCATTTCCGTTCTGATGTTCTCTACTTTCCCTGCTTTTTTCTTTCCTTATCTTTCGGCACTGTTTTACTTCTTGATGCTAATATGATTTGTTCTTCTAATGTTCTTATATTGTTTGAAAATTCAGAGTTATCTCCTGGAACGTAAACGATTTTGTTAGTCCTATTAAAAGGCAGAGAATCCTTTCCCATTTGGCCTCTTCTAACCCTGATATAGCTCTTTTACAAGAGACCCACCTCACGGAGGCTGAGTCCCTAAAATTTAAAAGAGGAGTTGGGTAGGTACAGTTATGTTTTCGCCTTCCACTAATAAAAAGAATGGAGTTGTTATTTTATGTCACAAAAAATTGAAATGTAAAGTTTTATTACAGGAAAATGACTCTGATGGTAGATGGATATTAGCTAAATTATTAATTGACTCTATTCCTTTACATATTTTTAATGTCTATGGTCCCACACAATCTGACTGCTCTTTCTGGGCTTCCATCATGAAAACATTTATTCAGCATAAAGATGATCTGTTAATTGTAGGTGGAGATTATAACCAGATTTTTGATCCGTTTTTTGATTGTAAATCCACAGTTCGATTCATACCTCACAAGTCACACAAACAATTTCTTGATACTATCTCGCAAACACATCTTGTTGATTCTTGGCAACTTTCCCATCCTGATACTCTGGACTATTCCTTTTTCTTTCCTCCCCACATGTCCTTTTCTCATCTCGATTACATCTTTCTTTCTCATTCTTTGTCTCAACACTTATTATCTTCTTCAATTGAACCCATAGTGATCTCGGACCACTCTCCTATTGTAACAGACCTTGATTTACTTTCACCGTTGCCCAAATCCTCTCGCTGACGTTTTAATAGTTCCCTTCTCACTGATCCCAACTTTTCCTCCTCTTTTCGTTCCTTCACTGATGATTTCTTCTCCCTCAATTGTGATCCTCATACTCCCCCTCATATCCTTTGGGACTCCTTTAAAGCCACTGCAAGAGGTTTTATTATAGATTTTGTATCAAAAAGGAAAAAACAATACCTCCAGAAAAGGAAAATCTCATTGGATCATATGAAATCTCTGGACCATAAGTTTTATACTTATTCAGATAAATATATACCCCCAGAACTTTTACGTGCGAAACTTGAGGTCAATAAATCTACTACCGATAATGCATCTTCCATTCTTCTTCGTAGTAGTGCTCGCTATTATGGTGGTCGTAATAAATCAGGGAAGCTTCTAGCTAATTATCTTAAATCACGTAAAGAGCGCACCCTCATAGAATCTATTTACTCTTCTGATAATACTCTTCTCCATAAAGATCAAGACATACTTAATCAATTCCAATTATTTTACCAACAACTTTACACACTGGAATCTCCTCCTACTCCTTCTCTCATTCAATCCTACTTTGATAGACTTCCTAAACCCTATTTTTCCCATCTTAATTTTCCGGATCTTGACCTAGATATTTCCCTACATGAACTTTCATTAGTTTTGACATACTTTACTAAAGGTAAAACACCTGGTCCTGATGGATTCCCAGTTGAGTTTTATTTGCACTTTTCTGATCTTTTACTTCCTCTGCTTTTAACGCTTTTCCAATCATTCTGTTTATCTGGTAAGGCAGAGGGCAACTTTCAAGATGCCACCATCTGTCTTGTTCCTAAAGATAGTCATGATCCCCAATTTTGTAAAAACTATCGTCCAATTTCTTTAGTCAATGTGGACTATAAGCTATTTGCTAAATTACTTGTGTTACGTTTAGACCCCTTCATGCCCCATCTCATCGGTAAAGAGCAATGTGGATTTGTTAAAGGCAGACTCACTTCCGACAATTCTCGCCTCTTTCTTAATGTGTTGAATAAAGCCTCATCTCTTTCGATTCCTTTAGCTGCCATCTCTGTTGATGCAGAAAAGGCTTTTGACAGGGTTGACTGGTCTTTCTTGTTTGCCTCATTACAATGGCATGGCTTTGGTCCCAAGTTCATATCCCTTATATCTCTCTTACACTCGGCGCCCAAAGCTTCGGTGCTTGTGAATGGTCAAGTTTCTTCAGCCTTTACTCTCCAATGTGGTGTACGTCAAGGTTGTCCTTTATCCTCACTCCTTTTTGTCCTAGCGCTTGAACACTTTTTGTCCTCCATTCGGACAATCACTCTATTTTTGGATTCCCATATGGTGATATTCAACTGAATCTCTCTGCATATGCAGATAATATTCTCTTATTTATTTCTGATCCAGAAAGTTCTGTTCCCCCTTTATTATTTGAGTTTGATTTATTTTCGCAAGTTTCGGGCTATAAGATTAACTCAGATAAGACTGAAATTCTTCTTTTAACCAAAACTTGTCTTCCTCATATTTTTTCTTCTATCGACTTTACATGGAATAACTCAAAGATTAAGTATCTAGGTATTTGGTTTTCTAATTCTATTCCTTCTTCAATTAAGCTCAATATGTCTGCAGTTTTGTCCCGCATTGATAAATTATTCTCTACTTGGAATCCTCTCTTTCTTTCCTGGTGGGGTAGATTGGATTCCATTAAGATGATCATTGCTCCTATTCTAATATATATCTTTTCTATGTTACCTGTTCATGTTCCTGCAATCCATTTTAATCGTCTCTTTCGAAATTTCTTTGAAAAGGCAAAAAATCTAGAATTTCTCTTGCAGCTCTTCGGAAATCCAAGTCTAATGGTGGAGTTAATTTTCCAGATTTACGTCTTTATCATAAATCTTTTTCTTTACGTCAAGCTTCGAGATGGCTTTCACCAGACCCTTCCCCTTTTACTCCCCTTTGGCTCCACATTGAACAAACGTTACTTCTTCCCTTTTCCTTTGATGAAGTTAGACGTTTTTCTGCTAAATCTCCTCATACTTTATTTCCCTTATTCAAACACACTTCTTCTCTTTTACAGCCTCTAGTTTCCCCTATCACTATCACTCGTGAATCTTTTTGAAATTCCCCCGTTTGGTATAATTCATTGATACTTTTAAATAACAGACCCATTTTTTGGAACGCTTAGAGAATAAGGGGTGTCATCTGGGTTAATCAACTCTTCAATGGAATTTTACCTTGTTCCTTTCCCCAATTTCAACTCTTATTTCATTGTCCACGTTCCTTTTTACAGAAGTTTACCACTCTCATGGCAGTAATTCTTGACATTTATTATTCTCTTCAATCTTCTTCTACACCTATATCTAACTCCCCTTTTCTTGCAATTCTCATTACCCTTCCTAAAGCATCTCTTGTTTATACATTTTTTACTTCTCCCGATCCAGGACATATTAAAACTAAGCTAGAACTTTCCTGGGAAACGGACTTTGATTGTACTTGGTCTGTCACACTTTGGGATAAATTATGGTCCAGATCCCTAAAAATCTCTCGTTCTGCCTCTCTTACCCAATCTTTCTTTTATTTTTATCATCGCTTTATTTTTCTCCTCTTATTTTGTCACGTTTTTCCATCTCCTCTGACTCTAAATGTTGGACATATGGCACTCTCAATGCTGATCTTATTCATCTTTTCTTTCTCTGTCCTGTCGTTTCTAAATTCTGGGATAAAATTTGGTCAAATTTTACACATATTTTTTTTCTTACTGTTCCGTACCCTAACTCTCTTCTCTTTTTGGGTAGCCTTTCTGAATCTTTGGTTCTCCCTACTCACTCACATGTTCTTTTTGATCTCATGCTTGCTCTTGCATTTCAACATATATCTTCTAATTGGAAATCCCTCACAAACATCTCTATGCAGGGTTGGTGGAACACTTTGTGTCATTTTCACAAACTGGATGTTGTCTTTGCCTCCTCCTGTCAACCACTCTGAAACATTGATCTCTTCTGGTTACCTCTTACCTCATCTATGGATCGTTTGGCCTCAGAGAAAACTGTGCATATCTACTCAGGAAACTTTAAACCTCCTTGAAGGATTTGATTCTCTTCCTTCCTTTTTGTCATCTTTTTTTTTTTTTTTTTGAAAACCTTTATTGATGCAAGCAAATCAGTACAGGCGCAAGCCTACAACCACCGGGGCCGGTCGCAAACTCAGGAGATAGAGACAGGAGCAGTGCCAATGGTTGCGGTTCAAGGATTAATCACATTTTAGTAATAATACGTGGTTGTAGCACAACAAAGCACAAGGATAAGAGAGGTTCATTTTATAATATTGAAAAAGAAGCGGAGGCGATATCATCAGAGGCATCATACTACACATTATACAAAAAAAAGGAAAAAAGACGGGAGGGGCGTATCCCTCCAAGCAATCGGGAATCAATGGCGAGCAATAAAGTCAAAACCACACTATGCCCGCCGAAGGCAGGCCAGGAGTAAAGGTCAAACAATGGCGAGCAAGTTAGCAAGAACATCATAGGGAAAACCCACCCGTCCGAGACAAGAAAATAGAAACAAACGCAGATGCCGACAGTAAAGAGATAAAAGAGGGAGATACAGCCAACCCCACTAAGAAGGAAGAGAAAAAGGGACCATAGAACAAAACAAACTAAAATAACAAAACCCCCCCAACACCCACCACCCAACATCCCCGTAATGGCTATGGCCTACCCCACTAACAGCGTGCCTGTCGCCCCAGAATTACCCTAAAGAAAGGAAATAAAGATAAGAAAGAGAGGAAAACAATAAAGAAAATTCTGAGGAGACGGGCCGGCGATTCAGATACCCAGTCCCTCCCACCCCCGCATACTAAAATCGTATAAACCGAAGCCATAGAAAGTACAAATATCAGCAAGCACTTAAAACGCAATCAATTACAGTCCCAAAAGACGTGTCCTTGAATCACCATGAACCAGCAAGAAGTCCCTCCAAGTCCCAAACGAGGTCACCCCTGGCCACTTCTGTTAATAGTAGAAATGTTAAACAGCCTTGCAGTCGGGAAACGACTCGATTCAAAAGATTCAATCGTCCCAAGCAAATCAGGTAGCGCCGCCGCCCAACATCGTTCCAGCCACCGAGATACAATTGACGAGGTATGGCGGAGACCAGAATGCAGGAATACACAGATCAACAACAGTTCCAAATTCAAAAACAGGTCCGTCAAGCACGGAAAGGAAAGCAGGGGACGCGGGAAGCATCGCAGCACAGCCCGGGCCCCATGCGCCATGGATCGTTGGAGCTTCTCCACCGGCTGGTGTTAAAATCTGGATTGTGGCGTAAACATTATCGGCGCCATCTTGTCCTTTTCAGATCCATACGTGCGCGTAAGCAGCAGCCATTTTGATTGCCATGGCCTCTCTGCCCACTCCCGATAGCCAGCGCGTCTATCCCCCCTCACTCTCTTGTCTCCCCAAGCATCCCCCCCCTGCGCTCCGGCAACCCCCGATCTCTCCTCCTTGAACCATAAACGAACCATAAGCGCGATCCTGCCCCGAGCTGAAACCATATAACCCTTTCATCCCTTCACAGGAACAAGCCTTTGATATCCTCTTCCTCCCTGCCCGATTGTCCAAACTGTTCCCAGACCACCACCAGGCCCCGCAGATGTAGTTTATTGCCCCCTACAGTAGGAACTTACCCCATCAAAGGAGCGGGGATTAATCAACGCCTTCGCACCCCGAAGATCCGACTGATCACACGCATCCCCGTTCCCAGCGGAATGTCCAGCTGCGCGATAACCACCTCATGCTGAGATCGGGGTGGGAACTTACTGTAGATGTGTGTGGGAACGGGCCTGGACCGGGAATTCCGAGGATGTCTTCTCTGTCCTTCAAAGAAACATTACGGATGCTGTGTATGTAATAAAGCCATAAACCTGTGTATAAGAGGCCAGGCCTCAGAGATGCGGTTAGAGCACCTCGAGAAGATACCCTGTTGTCTGATTTGACGTGTTCTGCTCCGTCGGAATAAACTCCTGTTTCCTGCCTTCCGTCTCCAGCGCCTGCCTCTTTGTTTGGTGATCACGAGTGGTATGAGAGGCGGCTAACGCCGGGCAAATACTGAAGGGTTCTTGGTCGACATCGGCTCTACCTTTTTACACTGGTCAAAAAAGGGGGGCCCCGATGAGACAACCACCTGCGGAACAGGTGTAACGACAACTAGTTCAGGAACCACATCCATTCTCGCCCTCAAGACTGCAGACTCAGCCGGGGAGCATGGCATCGCGGCAGAAGGAGACTCATCGGCACCGACTCGGGGGTAAACCACTACGCTACAAAATGGCGGGTCAGCAATGGCGACGATCCGTCCCTCCAAGTCCTGGGATCTCCGGAGCAGAGCAGTCCGCAGGGTTATCAGTGCAGCCAGTACGTGGCTACGCGAAAGCGTTTCCCCATGTAGTCCAATTCCAGGAGTCCCAAATTCAGCGGTTTTTCCGGCCCCGGGAGGGGTGCATTCCAAGACGCCATCCGCCATTACAGCCATTTCGTTCTCCGTCACTTCCCCTCCACCTCCGAGTCCAGTCCGACCATCAGATTCAACAGGTCTCACGGCTGAAAGTCGACAGGCGGCGCTTGGTGCAGAAAGGAGAGTCAACAAAAGGCCGGGTGTGCTCCCCGCAGCTCGCCGGGGGCCAGACGCCGGTTCCCGGACGGGATTAATAACATGGCCGGGCGTCAGACCCAGGGCATAACCGGGCGACACGGCCTCTCTCCGGCTCGGCGATATCTCGGGTTCACGGGGCAACCCACTAATGGGAGTGGGTTGACACCAACTCTCCCGGCTCGCGGCTCTCAGGCTCCCACTGACCGGCGTCTCATCCAAACCGGGGCCGGCAACACTAGAACACTGCCGGGCGACCTCTGCAATCGAGGCCCCGGCGTCAGATGCGGTTAGAGCACCTCGAGAAGATACCCTGTTGTCTGATTTGACGTGTTCTGCTCCGTCGGAATAAACTCCTGTTTCCTGCCTTCCGTCTCCAGCGCCTGCCTCTTTGTTTGGTAATCTCGAATGGTATGAGAGGCGGCTAACGCCGGGCAAATACTGAAGGGTTCTTGGTCGACATCGGCTCTACCTTTTTACAATTGGTGTCCCAAACGTGGGGCCCATCAGCGACACGTGGATCCAGTGGGAGAGGTCCCGACGACAGTGTGAACAACTGCAACGATTGGGAAGAGCTCCTGCCCGATAGACCCTCGTCTGGCAGCCGATCATCCGAACTTCACCGGTTCTGAGCAGACCTCTCTCGAGTGATCTACGGTCCTGACTGGGAACCATCAGGAGTGCCACAGCAATTACGGAGAATAGAGGACGATCGGGCGCTGGAAGCGGAAGACGAGAAACCGTCCATGCGGTCCGGGTAAGGTCGTGTAACACGACGAATTGCGAATTGATTGTTTGATTGTTTGAAAATACTAGTATTACTCATTTGATTGTTTCTGAGAGATTCTCTATTTGCAAACAAGCACAGAGCCGCAATACTCTGTTTAGTCTTTGCAGATAGTGAAGGATAGGTAACGCAGGCTTTTGCCCCCGTTGTAATCCGTCGTGCCTATTTTTATCCCTCATTTGATTGATTGTTTATCCGAACATTGATCGTTCGGAATTGGTTCTCTTTGGGTTATTCTCTATTCACAAATAAGCACAGAGTCGCAATACTCTGTTTATTCTTTGCGGATAGTGAAGGATAGGTAGTGCAGACTTTTGTCCCCTTTGTAACCCGTCATGCCTATCTTCGCCCCGTTTGTTGGTAGTTGGTTCAGCCCGGACCGCTTATTAGAGGTGAACCATCCGGCTCCACTGGAGGGCACCCCTAATAAGGACATGTTTACTAAATATGGACTAGTCACCGTGGCTTATAGTAAGCTGTGGCATAAATACACGAGAAAGGATCGGGAAAATCAGTGGCCACTGATAGGATCCTTTGATAACGATAAAATAAACGCGCTGGGAACAGCCCTTTATAACAATAAGACAACACCCACTATGCTCGATAGCTTCGGCATGTGGCGCAAAGAAACAGAACAACGGAAAAAGAGAAATGAGGTCAGGTTAGAAAAGGAATTACGCAAAGCAGCTCACCTAGCCGCTAACAAATTGAAGGAAGAAATAAAGGAAAGCGAGGAAACCAAGCTAAAACAAGATTCCGAATCATCGGGCCAGTGTCCCGTCAGGACACCCTCTCCACTTTACCCCGAGCTACCTTTGAAACAGCGAACGAACGATGATTTACTACTAGGTCCCCCGATCATCTACATGCCCCCTCCATATGCCCCTTCCCAACCCTTAGCGCAGCACCCGCAACCCCCAACGACAGGCGAGAGTAGTGCCGGAGCCTCGGTCCTCATGGCCTCTGCGCCGACCGAACCCCTCGCACTCAGCGCAGCGCGAGCAGCGACTCCAGATGATCCCGAAGCTGGGAGGAAAGACCCTGCGAGATTAAGTAAGGATGAACGAGCTGGGATCGATAAGATTGTAAAGACACTGGTGGTGCGAAAGGAAAGTGAGGATTATGTAACGGATATGTACAATACATATGCCAATAGCCACAGACGACACTTTGTCGTACGCCTTTGTTACCACACCCTTAATGCCTACGAGGACCGATACCAAGGAAAAGGCCCTGAAAACCTAACGATTCTGTATAGGAAAGTTGATGTCGGAGATGGGGGCGAGTGTGATGTGACGAACCTCTTCACGCGTACGCTTGATGTTTTCCTCCACCTCACGGAACTGAAACCAGAGACTAACACCACGACCCCTGCAGCGACTGAAGCCAGAGTAGAAAAAATTGACACTATGATGCCCATAAAGGAGGCCGCTCCCTATTGGGTCCCCCCACGAGGACAGGGAACACACGACGATATTAACCACCAAGATGAATGAATGAAAGGCATTTTTATACCGCGCAAAACTTAGCCCCAAGGGGCATCAAGGCGCACTACAAACAGACATAGAAATCCAAAACTCCAAGTGACAGAACCAAAGGCCAGCGGGAAAAGCAAAGCCTAATATGCCTGAGAGAAAAGCCAGGTCTTAAGTAATTTTTTGAATATTGCTAAGGATGGTTGGCTGGAAAGCTCAAGGGGGAGGAGGTTCCACAGTTTGGGTGCCAAGGTGGAAAAAGCTCTACCTCCCCATCTAACCTTAGTAAACCTAGGAACCACCAGCCTGTTCTTTGAAGATGAACGGAGAGTTCTGATAGGGGTGTAGGCACACAGAAGAGATCCAATGCTTTCAGATCCTGAGCCATGGATAGCACCATGGGCCAAACAAAGAATTTTATAAGAGATCCTAGATGGAATTGGAAGCCAATGAAGATCCCTTCTGGCCATTGTTGCAGATGCTCTCCGAGGGAGACTTAGCACCAGTCTGGCTGCAGCATTTTGTACCATTTGGAGGCGATGGATGGAACCTTTATTGATGCCACCATAAAGGGCATTACAATAATCTAGCCTCGATAGTACTAAGCCAGCTGTAGCTGTAGCTTGTTTCCGGGCTGCCAAGGCTAGATAAGGAGCAATTTTCTTTAAAATTCTGATGGTGCCACAGCAAGTTGACACTGTCCTATTTACCTGGGGATCGAAAGAGAGGGAGGGTAGTTTACAACTGGGTTTACCAACCATGGGATCGGCAAGACATCCTGACTTTCCGAAAGTCCTTGCCTGATCTGCGAAAGAACCCCACAGCCTTCTATACAGAATTAGCCACCGCTTTGGGTTCGACGATTATGACCCTAGCGGATATCGATTTGTTTTTCGGGTTATGTCTGCCAGCTGACGTGTGGAAGCAAATCCGGAAAGTCGACCACCTTGAGCTGTTCGGACATACCTGGATACAACTCGGTGATGTAGACAAACAGCGAGAGCCGGGACAGAAACCTTTGAAAGCCATTCTAGACCTACCAGATAAGATCGTGCAGAAATTAAAAACCTTAGTCCCAGAAAGGAAGGTGGACTGGTCGATAGTAACGGCCTGTCGCCAGAAACCCCAGGAAGACTTATCAGAATACTTCTCCCAGTTTGAAACGGTGTTCTCCGATTACAGCGGCCAGGACATGACCACTGCAACCGGACATCACTTGTTTGTCCAGAACTATGTGAAAGGCCTGACACCAGAAGTCTCGCAGAAACTATAGACTAGCGAGAGTAGTTGGGCGGTCTCCAAGCCCGCAGCTATCCTTCAGATGGCTCAATACTATGAGCGACAAAAAAAACGAGAACGATCGAGCGACTGAGAAAAAGAAAAAGGACTTGAAAGAGCGGGTGATGATTGCTCAGTTGCAAGGGGTGACTATAGGAAGGGAACAGCATAGAGGGAACTACCAGTCGAATGCTCCTAGAAATCCACCCCCTAGAGACCGCACACCCGCACTCGGCGCTCCACGAACAGACCTCGATGAGAACCAGTGTGCGTTTTGGAAAGGATTCGGCCATTGGAAGTCTCAATGTCCAGCTCTGCAAGAAGCACTCAGAAATAAAGACACGAGAAATAGAGGACAGGGACGAGGGCACACAAACGACACCAACAATGACAGACCTGGCAGACCGAACACGTTTGACCGTCCCCGACAGAATCAGTGCCAACAGTCTGACTGCGACAATACCCACGACTTTGCATAGGACTGCCAAGGGCAAGGAAGGGATCCAGTCGAGCTCTATGTTGACCAGCAAGGTCCTTATGTCACCGCTAAGGTCCTAGGTACGAAGTCTCCATTTCTGGTAGATACTGGTGCAACACGTAGTGCGTTGTCTAAACGATTGATTCCCAGGGCACCCTTGTCTGGCTCACATGTGACATCAATAGGTTTTGATGGAACGCCCTCCACTAATCTCTTGTCCACACCGATCTCTTTTAACTTGGACAATAACACCACTGACACAACGTTTTTGCTCTCCTCCAACACCCCCGACGCTATTATGGGACTTGACTTGTTGAAACATTTTCGAGCTACTATTAGGTGTTCACAAGACGGAGTTCGAGTCATTCTGTACGACAACCCGACGCTGCTCAGATCTTGTCACACACAACACATGTTTTCCATCACTGACGCTGACTTGTCCTTACTCGACACCCTACCTCTGTACCTATGGGCAAAGACTGACTCGGACGTAGGACGCATGATGATAGACCCTGTACACATAACTGTTCGACAGGACGCAGTGCTCCCAAAACTCCCACAGTATCGGATATCGCCCGAAGGCGAGAAGGCATTGGTAAAAATCATCCAGTCCCTGGTAGACGCAGGAGTGGTAAAAGAAGTAGTTAGCAATGTTTGCAACAGCCCTATCCTACCCATTGTGAAGAAGCAGGGTGAGGGAGATGAAAAAGCGTACCGCTTCATCATCGACCTACGAGAAGTCAACAAAGTAGTCGTACCTCAGTACCCTGTAGTCTCAGACATCACCACCATTCTGACCCTGATTCCTTCCACTGCCACCACCTTCACGGTAATCGATCTCAAGAACGCATTTTTCTCCATCCCCATCCACTCAGACAGCCGATACCTTTTCGGCTTCACTTTAAAATCCCGCTCATATAGATTTTGTAGAGCACCCCAGGGCTACACTGAAAGTCCAAGCATCTACAGCCAGGCCCTCAAGAGACAGCTGGATGCAGTCCAGTTACCGGATGGAGTGGTGTTGATACAGTACGTCGATGATATCCTTTTGGCGGCCGACACCACTCCACTTGCAGTCACAGCCACCATCCAACTCCTGCACTTCCTTGCGGAAAACGGCCACAAGGTCTCCAAGAAGAAGTTGCAATTCTGCCAACCTCAAGTCACTTACCTAGGCCACCTCTTGTCCAAAGATGGGAGAAAACTCACACCCGATCGAATTCAGGCTATTCTAGAGACCCCTATCCCTAGAACCCCGAAGCAAGTCCGCTCTTTATTTATTTATTTATTTTCTGACATTTTTAGAGCGCGAACAATTACCCTTGGGTGTCTCGGCGCTAGACTGCAGTTATGTCAATCCCTAGAGGTGAGGATGCAGAGGGTGTACTATATTTATTGATTGAATAACCACGTCTTCAGATTTTTCCTAAACTGTAGGAGTGATGGACTGGCTTTAATGTGGTATGGTAAAGTATTCCAGATCTTGGGGGCCGCGACTAGGAAGCGGCGGTCACCCCATGTCACGGTTCTGCTACGTGGGACCACTAATTGGTTAAGTGCTGAAGATCGTAGCTTTCTAGCCGGGCTGTAAGATATTAGGTGATCTTTAAGGAAGCGAGGCCCCTGATCCTGCATTACTTTGTAAACTATGCACATCGCTTTAAACTTTATCCTGTTTTGAATGGACAACCAATGGTAGGACCTTAGAGTATCTGAGATGGGTGCGAATTTTGGGTTTTTGGACAGCAAGCGTGCTGCCGCATTTTGTACCATCTGCAACTTCTTTATGACTCTGGATTGTGCATTCAAAAAGAGTCCGTTGCAGTAATCCAGTGAACTTAAGACCAATGACGTGACCAGGGTCTTGGCGGCTGTGTCAGGCAGAAAAGGCAAAATTTTCCTGATTATTCTAAGTTTAAAGTGGGCCGTGGACGCTACTTTATTGGCATGAGCCATGAAGTTCAGCTGGTTGTCAAAGACAACTCCCAGATTTCTCACCTTGGGGGTTGGGCAAGGTGGGGTGCCAGATGTTGATGGCCACCAAATGTTGGGCCACGGTGGCAAGAGATTGCCAAAGATTACGACCTCCGTTTTCTCGGAGTTGAGCTTCAGGCAGTTTCCTGCCATCCACTCACCGATAGCTATCATGCCTCTTTGGAACCTTTCTGCCACCTCCTGTCCGTCCCCCTTAATGGCCAACACCAACTGTGTGTCGTCTGCGTACGAGGTTAGGCTCATCCCATGTGCCTTGATGACACTGGCAAGGTCCGACACATAGATGTTAAAAAGTGTCGGACTAAGGGATGAGCCTTGAGGAACCCCACACGGCAGCGACAGTTTGGCAGATCGAAATGGTCCAAGAGTGACCGCCTGCGTTCTATTAGCCAGGAAGGAGGCGAGCAGGTTTCTCGCTGCGGAGTGGATTCCCATTTTTTCGACACGGTTGACCAAGGTCTTATGGTCAACCGTGTCGAATGCTGCCGAGAGGTCCAAGAGCACCAGCAAGGCTGTCCCTCCTTGGTCCCGGATGAGTCTAATATCATCCGCTGCCTTGATGAGGGCAGTTTCGGTTCCGTGACATTTACGGAACCCAAACTGGGTATCATCAAGCAGGTTATTTTTCTCTATATATTCCGACAGCTGCTGGTTCATGGCTTTCTCTGTCAGTTTGGCCAGAAATGGAAGATTTGCTATGGGCCGGTAATTTTTCAAATCATTCCTGTCAAGATTTGGTTTTTTAAGCAAAGGCTTAATCAATGTGTTTTTTAAAGAGTCCGGATAGGTCCCAGAACTCAGTATTACATTGCAAACGTGAGTGATAATGGGATTAACTGTGTCTGAAACCATGGCTAACACCGAAGTGGGGCAGGGGTCCAGTGCAGAGCCTGATTTAATGGACCTCAGTATGGTTTTAGTTTGATCGGTCGTTAGAGGTTTAAAACTCGTCATAGTGTTACTCAGAACTATCTGCGAGAATGGGGCAACAGTAGTATTGGGTTCCGAGGTAAACGCTTGGAATGGGACAACAGTAGTATTGGGTTCCGAGGTAAATGCTTGATATATATTGTTCACCTTTGTGAAGAAGAACTCAGACAAGGCATCACATAGTAATTGTGATGGAGGAGGGTTTAGGTCTGGTGTGTTACCCGATAGGGTTTTAGCTAAGTTATACAGCTGTTTGCTAGAATTTTTAGCTTGCTCTATATGTAGAGTGAAGAAGTGCTTCTTTGCTGTCGTGTTCTATAAACCAACACAAATACCAGTATTGCCTAGCTATTTCCACAAAGGAACAACCAATGATCACTCGAATTACCGAAACAAAACAGTAACTCTCAGGGGTAGTATTTCTCCGGAATTAATCCAATACTATTTAATTATTTTGCATCAAGAAGGAACATATAAATGAGCAATTTTTCATTTTTACACATACAAATTGTTTGAACTCCACATAACATAAGTATAGACAATTTAATCAATCAACCAACTTTCATACAAACATTCATACACGACAAAACATTAATATATATACACACATAAGAAATTTATGGAACTATACACAATTATTTACAATTTTCTGATTTCAAAAAAACATAGCATTGGAAAAAGCAAATGAAATTTTTCAATATTTCAATAATCAAATAGGTATTCCTAATGCTGAATGAGTGGGTCTACGCGTTTCGATAACCCCTTGGTGTGGGGAAATCTCGTCAGGACCAAGAGCCTCTTAGGTGCTCGGTTTTTCTTCTGGTGTAAATATGTTTAACCCATATTGTGGCTTGGCGAGGGTGGTGGAGTGGGGAATTTTGTTATGGCGAGTGTGGCAGCCGGACTTTGGTCCCGGTCTGGAAAGCCTGCTTGATGCTTGCAATCGCTTTAATGCTGGCTTGCACTGGAGTAATCTGGGGTCCACACTACTCGGCGTCCGTCAATCTATGCCGGCAATCTCACCAACTGAGCTCTTGCCGGCATAGATTGACGGACGCCGAGTAGTGTGGACCCCAGATTACTCCAGTGCAAGCCAGCATTAAAGCGATTGCAAGCATCAAGCAGGCTTTCCAGACCGGGACCAAAGTCCGGCTGCCACACTCGCCATAACAAAATTCCCCACTCCACCACCCTCGCCAAGCCACAATATGGGTTAAACATATTTACACCAGAAGAAAAACCGAGCACCTAAGAGGCTCTTGGTCCTGACGAGATTTCCCCACACCAAGGGGTTATCGAAACGCGTAGACCCACTCATTCAGCATTAGGAATACCTATTTGATTATTGAAATATTGAAAAATTTCATTTGCTTTTTCCAATGCTATGTTTTTTTGAAATCAGAAAATTGTAAATAATTGTGTATAGTTCCATAAATTTCTTATGTGTGTATATATATTAATGTTTTGTCGTGTATGAATGTTTGTATGAAAGTTGGTTGATTGATTAAATTGTCTATACTTATGTTATGTGGAGTTCAAACAATTTGTATGTGTAAAAATGAAAAATTGCTCATTTATATGTTCCTTCTTGATGCAAAATAATTAAATAGTATTGGATTAATTCCGGAGAAATACTACCCCTGAGAGTTACTGTTTTGTTTCGGTAATTCGAGTGATCATTGGTTGTTCCTTTGTGGAAATAGCTAGGCAATACTGGTATTTGTGTTGGTTTATAGATATTGATGGTGAGGCTTGTCCTTATTGCCAGTGAGCCCAGACCCAGTTCTGGTAATTGTTCTTTGCTGTCGTGATCATGGTTTTATAAGTGGCTAGCGCTTCTTTATATTTATTCTTACTTTCACTGTCGTAGGTTCGTCGCCAGTACCTTTCCCTATTTCTTGTTAATTGTTTCTGTATTTTTAGTTCTTCTGTGTACCATTGAGCAGTCGGCATACTTCTGTTCCTTGAGTGGGACTTAGTGGGTGCCAATTGGGACGTGGCATCACTCAGCCACTCATGAAATTGGGAAGTAGCCGTACAGGGATCATTAGATAGTTCAGGCTTAGTATTATTTAAAAGTATATTTAGGTTATTGTTATTTATGTCCTTCCATGCCTTGAAAGTGCCTGGCTTAGGATGGGGAGTATTCTTCCTACACGGATCTTTAATGGTCAGCCTACTGAAAATGGCCGAGTGGTCGGTCCATGTCATAGGAAGGATTTTGGTCACCTGGAGGTCTTCCACGTTCGTAAACATGCCATCTAGCGTGTGTCCTGCCTGATGGGTTGGGGCCGTGACCAATTGCTTAAGACCTATAATTACTAAATCAGATGTGAGGGTGATAGTATCTCTATCATTATTTTGCTCAAGATAAAAATTGAAATCTCCCATTACCGTAGTGGACTCATCTGTGGCTAATGATTCCATTAAGATAGTTAAGTTTGTTAGGAAGGCTGCTCTAGCCCCAGGAGGTCGATAGAGGAGCACTCCCTTAAAACTAGAAGACGGTGTAAATTTTATATTAAAATGTAGAGCTTCGCAAGATATAGCAGGAATAGGGGATATACACACCTTAAATTGGTTTTTCAGTATGATAGCCAGGCCCCCCCCTCTGTTTTTCTCTCTATCCTGCCTATAAACTTTATAACCTGGTGGAACTGCCGTGACCAAGTCAGGTGCAGATGCCTCGTCCATCCATGTTTCCGTAATATACAGGGCATCTAATTTGTAGTCGATGATAAGATCGGCTATCTCTTGGCAGTGTTTACCCAGGGAGCACGCATTGATAAGGGCCATGGTGATATACTTCTCCTTGGCCTGCTTGGGAACCTGAGTGTGGGGGATGTCGTTATTAACAGGGACGACGATGTCACAATGAGGGCACTTTAGATTGGTGCCCATAGGAGTATGTGTCAGGTCAAATTTGGTACAATGAGAGGTATGATTTGAGCGAAGGCTCAGCAGAGCACTCCGTTTGTACAAGATGAGCCGAGCAGGGGTTGTGGCCCTAGGCCCGGTCCCGGCGCGGACGGGCGCAGACGGGCTCGCCTTTGGTGCGCCTTCGGCGCGCCGCCGGCGCGCCCGCTGCGCCCGCCCGCTGCGCGGACGGGTGGGTCTGTTGTTTTTATCCATCACCGAGCAAGGTGGGAGGAGGGTGGGAGGAGCGATCACCTGGGCAGGCAGCCTTGCCCTACCCAAGATGGCGGCCAAAGTGGCTGTTTTCGATCTCGGCGCCTAAATACAGCAGCGCTGAGAGGGGAGATCCAGAGAGGTCTTGGGCGAAGCAGTCTCGCTCCAAGAAGGTAGATTAGCAATATTATACAATTAAAAACGGCCAGTTAAAATTTCTACAGTTTTTTAAAAAACGGGCTATTTGTCAATCAATAACACGTTAATACAATAGTATGCACAAGGAAGTGCAGAGCTCCCCCGGCTTCCGCCTCAAGGGTTGAAAAACGCAGTATCAAGAAGGGAAGAGGGAGGAGTTCTTAAATGTCCTGGGAGGGCGGGAGGGCGGGAGGGGCGATCACCTGGGCAGGCAGCCTTGCCCTACCCAAGATGGCGGCCAAAGTGGCTGTTTTCGATCTCGGCGCCTAAATACAGCAGCGCTGAGAGGGGAGATCCAGAGAGGTCTTGGGCGAAGCAGTCTCGCTCCAAGAAGGTAGATTAGCAATATTATACAATTAAAAACGGCCAGTTAAAATTTCTACAGTTTTTTAAAAAACGGGCTATTTGTCAATCAATAACACGTTAATACAATAGTATGCACAAGGAAGTGCAGAGCTCCCCCGGCTTCCGCCTCAAGGGTTGAAAAACGCAGTATCAAGAAGGGAAGAGGGAGGAGTCCTTAAATGTCCTGGGAGGGCGGGAGGGCGGGAGGGGCGATCACCTGGGCAGGCAGCCTTGCCCTACCCAAGATGGCGGCCAAAGTGGCTGTTTTCGATCTCGGCGCCTAAATACAGCAGCGCTGAGAGGGGAGATCCAGAGAGGTCTTGGACGAAGCAGTCTCGCTCCAAGAAGGTAGATTAGCAATATTATACAATTAAAAACGGCCAGTTAAAATTTCTACAGTTTTTAAAAAAACGGGCTATTTGTCAATCAATAACACGTTAATACAATAGTATGCACAAGGAAGTGCAGAGCTCCCCCGGCTTCCGCCTCAAGGGTTGAAGCCGGTAGGCCTCACCTCCTTCTGTCGACAATGGTTGCTAAATTTCAGCCTCATTGTGAAACCACTACTTTCCCTACTGGCTAAAGATGTCCCCTTCCCGCTCCCTTGGACCCCTGAATGCCAATCCTCCTTCAAGGAACTACGAGACGCCCTTTGTTCAGCACCAGTCCTAGGAACCCCTGATTATACAAAACCCTTCTCTCTCTACACCCACGAAAGGGAGGGATGCGCTTTGTCTGTCCTGACCCAAACCATCGGCCCCAAACAACGACCATGTGCCTATTTCTCTGCCACTCTTGACCCTGTAGCGAGAGCTTTGCCTGCCTGCCTTCGAGCAGTAGCTGCTGCTGCTGTCTCTATCCGACAAAGTGAGGGGATCGTACTCTCGAATTCCCTCACTGTACTAGTGCCCCATGCTGTTGACACCCTCCTAAACCAGACCAAGACACAACACCCGACCAGCGCACAACTGACTGGGTACGAACTGACACTGCTCGCACCTCACATCACGTTGAAACGATGCACCACACTGAACCCAGCCACCTTGTTGCATCTGCCTGAGAATGATCCCAATGTGCCCCCTATACATGACTGTGTGACCCTCACGGACGAACAGACTAGGAGTAGAGTGGACCTTCGAGACACAGCTTTCCCAGATCCTGACGGAGAGCTATGGGTGGATGGCTCTTGCATCAAACTCACCGATGGCACCACCTCAGCTGCGTATGCAGTCACCACAGCCCGAACTCTAGTTGAGACCGCCCGCATCACACAGAAATCTGCACAGGCAGCAGAACGGATTGCCCTCACACGAGCTTGTATCCTAGCAGCAGGGACGACAGCAAACATTTACACGGACAGCCAGTATGCCTTCGGGGTGGTGCATCATTTTGGGCTCCTGTGGAAGGAAAGGGGATTCCTGACCTCACACGGAACCCTCATCCTACACGGAGATCTAGTCTCCGCTCTGACTGAAGCAGTTCTCCTTCCCAAACGACCTGCTGTGATCAAATGTCAGGCACACAAAAGGGTGACAAATATCGTCGGACAGGGGAATGCGGACATCACCGCCCGGACGACAGCAGAGAATAGGACGACAACACGCATATACGTGACCAGGTCACAAACAGAAAAATGGAAGGACGCTAGGGAGACCATTAGGGACATCCAGATAGCCAGTGCACCACACAAATTGACTGAATGGGCACGGGTGGGACTGAAGGACGATGAAGGCTGCTGGCGGACAAAAGACACGAACAAATGGTTGCTACCCAATTCATACTTGATCCCTATACTGACCATGGCTCACTCCCCTGCACACATAGGAGCAGCCCCTATGGCTGAACTTGTCTCCCGAGTGTGGCATAACGACAAAATTACAGACTCAGCCAAACGTCTTGTCCAACAATGCCTAGTTTGTCTGCAACACAACCCTGGGAAAGGAACTGTCGTACCCCGAGGAGGATTTGGGGTCCCCAACCACCCATTTGAAGTCCTACAGATGGACTATATTCAGTTAGAGAGATGTCAAGGACTGAAGTATGTACTTATTGTTGTATGCGCTTTTAGCAAATGGGTGGAAGCCTACCCGACGCGTGACAACACTGCCATTGCCACTGCACAAGTACTACTGAAAGAGTTCTTCCCTCGCTACGGCCTTTGCCGTATTTTATGGAGTGACAATGGCCCCCATTTCATAGCCGAGGTTATCCAGCTTATCCTGAAAGGATTGGGGGTACAACAGAAATTCCACGCAGTTTTTCAACCCCAATCTGCTGGACTGGTCGAGCGGCACAATGCCACATTAAAACTAAAACTGGCGAAAATAGTGGCTACCACAGGACTAAAATGGCCAGACGCTCTTCCCCTGGCATTGCTGTCAATGCGTTCCACCCCCACCAAACACCACTTGACCCCTTACGAGGTCGTTTTCGGCCGGCCCATGAGTATCTGGTCTGCACCCAAACCGACATCTATTCACGACGTCCCGGACGTCCTAATGTCTGACTATCTGTATAACCTAACTAAAACACTGTCTGTTATTCATCTTCAGGTGCTGCAGGCCATCCCCGATGCTTCCAGGGACCCCGGACATACCATCCAGCCTGGAGATTTCGTCCTAATTCGGAACTTCCAGCGGGAGAAGAGTCTGGAACCCCGCTGGACGGGCCCCTGGCAAGTCTTGATCACCACCTGAACAGCTCTTCGAGTGGAGGGGAAGCGAAATTGGCTGCATGCACATCATTGCAAGAAAATCTCTCCGACCCTGACGTCGACCGAAGACGTGACCACCCAAGAAGAGCTCCTGAACAAAGACCGACCATCCCTGAGCTGCTACCCTGAGACAGAGACACTCGAATTGGCGAAATTCCCTGATCCCACTATGCCATCCAGAGAAGGGTATAACCTGCGACGAAAGAAGGGAGCTTCGGCTAAGCAGACCACTGCCTAAGTTACAATTCTCAGACTGGTGGCCTAACACTACTAAGGCTGCCAGGAGAGAAGCCCAACGAAGTTTGTGGTTCTGCCCACTACCGAGCACCTTGAAGATGATGGAAGCGCCCGATACGAAGATGATGGAAGCAACCGGACATCCGAAGACCCACTACAGAAACCCGAAAACTGACAGGTTGCACAGCTCAAAGACTATTGCTCTTCTTCTCGCTCTTCTCTTTTGCCTCCTCCTCATGACTACCTTCTGGATCGTGGAAGAGAACTCACCGGCTCATAAGACATTTCTAACGACTGCACAGCCTACCACCATGAAAGAACACTACCTGGTCTCTCTTTCACCTCAAATCCAAGAAAGGCGTAAGGAGTTCTGGAACAACTCCTTCGTGCAGTTGCTGCACCAACACAACCTTGCTGCCAATGCCACGAATTGCTGGATCTGTGGGTTGATACCACATGCCACCGGACATTCCATCCCCTTCATCCCTTCACCTTTCTCTGTTCATGGTTCCTGCCTTGCTTGGCTGATCCTCTTGCAAGAGAGCTACAGAGACAATGCCACTTCCAGCGGAACTATGTCGCACTTTTATCATGGGGTCTGGCTGAACAAAACCGGAAGAACTGCTGCTCCCTTCTGCCCTCTATCCTCCAATGCTTCTGTTCACACGGACATCCCCGCCAAAGAAAGGGTGGAGATGCAAGTATTCAACAATCCAGCCAGACCCACCTTCTCCTACCTCCGGAAACGAACGGCTGCCACCCTGACTGTGGCCCTATCTGTCGTCAATGTCTCGGGCCTTGTATGCATCACAGGCCATGGGACACAACTGGTGGGCCACAGCACTTGCCGCATCACCAGAACTTTGGACTCAACCGACTCACCCTCTTTTGTCACCTCTCCAAACATGTACTTCGTCTGTGGTACAAAAGCCTACACCTGGCTCCCAAAGGGCTGGGGAGGTACCTGCTACATTGCCTTCATCCTTCCTCCGACCTATGTGGCTCCGGCTAACCATCACCGACAAAAACGAGCAAAGGACATTGAGCAGGCCGACTCCACTGGAGCACAATTCTTGGATGCAATAAAGGGACTTGTTCCACTTTGGGGTCCAATGGCGAACAGTCGTGCCATTCGGCATTTGTCCCAGGCAGTCGAAACAACGATGAACATTACAGCTGGTATCCTCACAAACAATACAGCCGAGCTTCAGGCGGTCCGTCTGGTGGCTCTTCAAAACCGCCTTGTTCTAGATGTGGTTCTGGCGGACCGTGGAGGAGCATGCCGTATCATCGGGTCCAGCTGTTGTACCTACATACCAGACAATTCGCCCTCAGTCTACAAAGCCATTGAACACCTCCACAGACTCTCCTCAGAAGTTCATCAGGAACAAGACGGATGGTCACTTGGGAGTTGGTTCTGGAGTGCTGTAAAAGACTGGGGATGGAGGTTGTTCATGATCGTACTGATACCAATCGTCGTAATATGTGGACTCTGCCTGGGTATTCAATGCTTGCCACCTCTGTGCTCACTGTTTGCTAACTGTATTTGCCCTAAGACTCCGAACTTCGAAGCTGAACGTATGAAAGCTTTGTATGATATCGAAATACGTAATATAATGGGGATAGACATAAATTGACAAGCTGGCTAGATATGTTGAAAAGGGAGGACTGTTAAAATCTGGATTGTGGCGTAAACATTATCGGCGCCATCTTGTCCTTTTCAGATCCATACGTGCGCGTAAGCAGCAGCCATTTTGATTGCCATGGCCTCTCTGCCCACTCCCGATAGCCAGCGTGTCTCTCCCCCCTCACTCTCTTGTCTCCCCAAGCATCCCCCCCCGTGCTCCGGCAACCCCCGATCTCTCCTCCTTGAACCATAAACGAACCATAAGCGCGATCCTGCCTCAGCGCAATATCCTGAGCCAAAACCATATAACCCTTTCATCCCTTCACAGGAACAAGCCTTTGATATCCTCTTCCTCCCTGCCCGATTGTCCAAACTGTTCCCAGACCACCGCCAGGCCCCGCAGATGTAGTTTATTGCCCCCTACAGTAGGAACTCACCCCATCAAAGGAGCGGGGATTAATCAACGCCTTCGCACCCCGAAGATCAGACTGATCACAGGCATCCCCGTTCCCAGCGGAATGTCCAGCTGCGCGATAACCACCTCATGCTGAGATCGGGGTGGGAACTCTACTGTAGATGTGTGTGGGAACGGGCCTGGACCGGGAATTCCGAGGATGTCTTCTCTGTCCTTCAAAGAAACATTACGGATGCTGTGTATGTAATAAAGCCATAAACCTGTGTATAAGAGGCCAGGCCTCAGAGATGCGGTTAGAGCACCTCGAGAAGATACCCTGTTGTCTGATTTGACGTGTTCTGCTCCGTCGGAATAAACTCCTGTTTCCTGCCTTCCGTCTCCAGCGCCTGCCTCTTTGTTTGGTGATCACGAGTGGTATGAGAGGCGGCTAACGCCGGGCAAATACTGAAGGGTTCTTGGTCGACATCGGCTCTACCTTTTTACACTGGTCAAAAAAGGGGGGCCCCGATGAGACAACCACCTGCGGAACAGGTGTAACGACAACTAGTTCAGGAACCACATCCATTCTCGCCCTCAAGACTGCAGACTCAGCCGGGGAGCATGGCATCGCGGCAGAAGGAGACTCATCGGCACCGACTCGGGGGTAAACCACTACGCTACAAAATGGCGGGTCAGCAATGGCGACGATCCGTCCCTCCAAGTCCTGGGATCTCCGGAGCAGAGCAGTCCGCAGGGTTATCAGTGCAGCCAGTACGTGGCTACGCGAAAGCGTTTCCCCATGTAGTCCAATTCCAGGAGTCCCAAATTCAGCGGTTTTTCCGGCCCCGGGAGGGGTGCATTCCAAGACGCCATCCGCCATTACAGCCATTTCGTTCTCCGTCACTTCCCCTCCACCTCCGAGTCCAGTCCGACCATCAGATTCAACAGGTCTCACGGCTGAAAGTCGACAGGCGGCGCTTGGTGCAGAAAGGAGAGTCAACAAAAGGCCGGGTGTGCTCCCCGCAGCTCGCCGGGGGCCAGACGCCGGTTCCCGGACGGGATTAATAACATGGCCGGGCGTCAGACCCAGGGCATAACCGGGCGACACGGCCTCTCTCCGGCTCGGCGATATCTCGGGTTCACGGGGCAACCCACTAATGGGAGTGGGTTGACACCAACTCTCCCGGCTCGCGGCTCTCAGGCTCCCACTGACCGGCGTCTCATCCAAACCGGGGCCGCCAACACTACGAACACTGCCGGGCGACCTCTGCAATCGAGGCCCCGGCGTCAGCGCCGCGAAGGCCGGCAAGGAGACGGGGACAGATCTTCGAATCTACTGCACGGAGAATGATCCCAATGTGCCCCCTATACATGACTGTGTGACCCTCACGGACGAACAGACTAGGAGTAGAGTGGACCTTCGAGACACAGCTTTCCCAGATCCTGACGGAGAGCTATGGGTGGATGGCTCTTGCATCAAACTCACCGATGGCACCACCTCAGCTGCGTATGCAGTCACCACAGCCCGAACTATAGTTGAGACCGCCCGCATCACACAGAAATCTGCACAGGCAGCAGAACGGATTGCCCTCACACGAGCTTGTATCCTAGCAGCAGGGATGACAGCAAACATTTACACGGACAGCCAGTATGCCTTCGGGGTGGTGCATCATTTTGGGCTCCTGTGGAAGGAAAGGGGATTCCTGACCTCACACGGCACCCCCATCCTACACGGAGATCTAGTCTCCGCTCTGACTGAAGCAGTTCTCCTTCCCAAACGACTTGCTGTGATCAAATGACAGGCACACAAAAGGGTGACAGATATCGTCGGACAGGGGAATGCACTGGCGGACATCACCGCCCGGACGACAGCAGAGAATAGGACGACAACACGCATATACGTGACCAGGTCACAAACAGAAAAATGGAAGGACGCTAGGGAGACCATTAGGGACATCCAGATAGCCAGTGCACCACACGAATTGACTGAATGGGCACGGGTGGGACTGAAGGACGATGAAGGCTGCTGGCGGACAAAAGACACGAACAAATGGTTGCTACCCAATTCATACTTGATCCCTATACTGACCATGGCTCACTCCCCTGCACACATAGGAGCAGCCCCTATGGCTGAACTTGTCTCCCGAGTGTGGCATAACGACAAAATTACAGACTCAGCCAAACGTCTTGTCCAACAATGCCTAGTTTGTCTGCAACACAACCCTGGGAAAGAAACTGTCGTACCCCGAGGAGGATTTGGGGTCCCCAACCACCCATTTGAAGTCCTACAGATGGACTATATTCAGTTAGAGAGATGTCAAGGACTGAAGTATGTACTTGTTGTTGTATGCGCTTTTAGCAAATGGGTGGAAGCCTACCCGACGCGTGACAACACTGCCATTGCCACTGCACAAGTACTACTGAAAGAGTTCTTCCCTCGCTACGGCCTTTGCCGTATTTTATGGAGTGACAATGGCCCCCATTTCATAGCCGAGGTTATCCAGCTTATCCTGAAAGGATTGGGGGTACGACAGAAATTCCACGCAGTTTTTCACCCCCAATCTGCTGGACTGGTCGAGCGGCACAATGCCACATTAAAACTAAAACTGGCGAAAATAGTGGCTACCACAGGACTAAAATGGCCAGACGCTCGTCCCCTGGCATTGCTGTCAATGCGTTCCACCCCCACCAAACACCACTTGACCCCTTACGAGGTCGTTTTCGGCCGGCCCATGAGTATCTGGTCTGCACCCAAACCGACATCTATTCACGACGTCCCGGACGTCCTAATGTCTGACTATCTGTATAACCTAACTAAAACACTGTCTGTTATTCATCTTCAGGTGCTGCAGGCCATCCCCGATGCTTCCAGGGGCCCCGGACATACCATCCAGCCTGGAGATTTCGTCCTAATTCGGAACTTCCAGCGGGAGAAGAGTCTGGAACCCCGCTGGACGGGCCCCTGGCAAGTCTTGATCACCACCCGAACAGCTCTTCGAGTGGAGGGGAAGCGAAATTGGCTGCATGCACATCATTGCAAGAAAATCTCTCCGACCCTGACGTCGACCGAAGACGTGACCACCCAAGAAGAGCTCCTGAACAAAGACCGACCATCCCTGAGCTGCTACCCTGAGACAGAGACACTCGAATTGGTGAAATTCCCTGATCCCACTATGCCATCCAGAGAAGGGTATAACCTGCGACGAAAGAAGGGAGCTTCGGCTAAGCAGACCACTGACTAAGTTACAATTCTCAGACTGGTAGCCTAACACTACTAAGGCTGCCAGGAGAGAAGCCCAACGAAGTTTGTGGTTCTGCCCACTACCGAGCACCTTGAAGATGATGGAAGCGCCCGATACGAAGATGATGGAAGCAACCGGACATCCGAAGACCCACTACAGAAACCCGAAAACTGACAGGTTGCACAGCTCAAAGACTATTGCTCTTCTTCTCGCTCTTCTCTTTTGCCTCCTCCTCATGACTACCTTCTGGATCGTGGCAGAGAACTCACCGGCTCATAAGACATTTCTAACGACTGCACAGCCTACCACCATGAAAGAACACTACCTGGTCTCTCTTTCACCTCAAATCCAAGAAAGGCGTAAGGAGTTCTGGAACAACTCCTTCGTGCAGTTGCTGCACCAACACAACCTTGCTGCCAATGCCACGAATTG
Source organism: Lissotriton helveticus (assembly GCF_964261635.1). Lineage (NCBI taxonomy): Eukaryota > Metazoa > Chordata > Amphibia > Caudata > Salamandridae > Lissotriton > Lissotriton helveticus. The sequence continues at coordinate 149,796,685 of NC_136058.1, read as the reverse complement.
CTGGATCTGTGGGTTGATACCACATGCCACCGGACATTCCATCCCCTTCATCCCTTCACCTTTCTCTGTTCATGGTTCCTGCCTTGCTTGGCTGATCCTCTTGCAAGAGAGCTACAGAGACAATGCCACTTCCAGCGGAACTATGTCGCACTTTTATCATGGGGTCTGGCTGAACAAAACCGGAAGAACTGCTGCTCCCTTCTGCCCTCTATCCTCCAATGCTTCTGTTCACATGGACATCCCCGCCAAAGAAAGGGTGGAGATGCAAGTATTCAACAATCCAGCCAGACCCACCTTCTCCTACCTCCGGAAACGAACGGCTGCCACCCTGACTGTGGCCCTATCTGTCGTCAATGTCTCGGGCCTTGTATGCATCACAGGCCATGGGACACAACTGGTGGGCCACAGCACTTGCCGCATCACCAGAACTTTGGACTCAACCGACTCATCCTCTTTTGTCACCTCTCCAAACATGTACTTCGTCTGTGGTACAAAAGCCTACACCTGGCTCCCAAAGGGCTGGGGAGGTACCTGCTACATTGCCTTCATCCTTCCTCCGACCTATGTGGCTCCGGCTAACCATCACCGACAAAAACGAGCAAAGGACATTGAGCAGGCCGACTCCACTGGAGCACAATTCTTGGATGCAATAAAGGGACTTGTTCCACTTTGGGGTCCAATGGCGAACAGTCGTGCCATTCGGCATTTGTCCCAGGCAGTCGAAACAACGATGAACATTACAGCTGGTATCCTCACAAACAATACAGCCGAGCTTCAGGCGGTCCGTCTGGTGGCTCTTCAAAACCGCCTTGTTCTAGATGTGGTTCTGGCGGACCGTGGAGGAGCATGCCGTATCATCGGGTCCAGCTGTTGTACCTACATACCAGACAATTCGCCCTCAGTCTACAAAGCCATTGAACACCTCCACAGACTCTCCTCAGAAGTTCATCAGGAACAAGACGGATGGTCACTTGGGAGTTGGTTCTGGAGTGCTGTAAAAGACTGGGGATGGAGGTTGTTCATGATCGTACTGATACCAATCGTCGTAATATGTGGACTCTGCCTGGGTATTCAATGCTTGCCACCTCTGTGCTCACTGTTTGCTAACTGTATTTGCCCTAAGACTCCGAACTTCGAAGCTGAACGTATGAAAGCTTTGTATGATATCGAAATACGTAATATAATGGGGATAGACATAAATTGACAAGCTGGCTAGATATGTTGAAAAGGGAGGACTGTTAAAATCTGGATTGTGGCGTAAACATTATCGGCGCCATCTTGTCCTTTTCAGATCCATACGTGCGCGTAAGCAGCAGCCATTTTGATTGCCATGGCCTCTCTGCCCACTCCCGATAGCCAGCGCGTCTCTCCCCCCTCACTCTCTTGTCTCCCCAAGCATCCCCCCCCGTGCTCCGGCAACGCCCGATCTCTCCTCCTTGAACCATAAACGAACCATAAGCGCGATCCTGCCTCAGCGCAATATCCTGAGCCGAAACCATATAACCCTTTCATCCCTTCACAGGAACAAGCCTTTGATATCCTCTTCCTCCCTGCCCGATTGTCCAAACTGTTCCCAGACCACCGCCAGGCCCCGCAGATGTAGTTTATTGCCCCCTACAGTAGGAACTCACCCCATCAAAGGAGCGGGGATTAATCAACGCCTTCGCACCCCGAAGATCAGACTGATCACACGCATCCCCGTTCCCAGCGGAATGTCCAGCTGCGCGATAACCACCTCATGCTGAGATCGGGGTGGGAACTCTACTGTAGATGTGTGTGGGAACGGGCCTGGACCGGGAATTCCGAGGATGTCTTCTCTGTCCTTCAAAGAAACATTACGGATGCTGTGTATGTAATAAAGCCATAAACCTGTGTATAAGAGGCCAGGCCTCAGAGATGCGGTTAGAGCACCTCGAGAAGATACCCTGTTGTCTGATTTGACGTGTTCTGCTCCGTCGGAATAAACTCCTGTTTCCTGCCTTCCGTCTCCAGCGCCTGCCTCTTTGTTTGGTGATCACGAGTGGTATGAGAGGCGGCTAACGCCGGGCAAATACTGAAGGGTTCTTGGTCGACATCGGCTCTACCTTTTTACACTGGTCAAAAAAGGGGGGCCCGATGAGACAACCACCTGCGGAACAGGTGTAACGACAACTAGTTCAGGAACCACATCCATTCTCGCCCTCAAGACTGCAGACTCAGCCGGGGAGCATGGCATCGCGGCAGAAGGAGACTCACCGGCACCGACTCGGGGGTAAACCACTACGCTACAAAATGGCGGGTCAGCAATGGCGACGATCCGTCCCTCCAAGTCCTGGGATCTCCGGAGCAGAGCAGTCCGCAGGGTTATCAGTGCAGCCAGTACGTGGCTACGCGAAAGCGTTTCCCCATGTAGTCCAATTCCAGGAGTCCCAAATTCAGCGGTTTTTCCGGCCCCGGGAGGGGTGCATTCCAAGACGCCATCCGCCATTACAGCCATTTCGTTCTCCGTCACTTCCCCTCCACCTCCGAGTCCAGTCCGACCATCAGATTCAACAGGTCTCACGGCTGAAAGTCGACAGGCGGCGCTTGGTGCAGAAAGGAGAGTCAACAAAAGGCCGGGTGTGCTCCCCGCAGCTTGCCGGGGGCCAGACGCCGGTTCCCGGACGGGATTAATAACATGGCCGGGCATCAGACCCAGGGCATAACCGGGCGACACGGCCTCTCTCCGGCTCGGCGATATCTCGGGTTCACGGGGCAACCCACTAATGGGAGTGGGTTGACACCAACTCTCCCGGCTCGCGGCTCTCAGGCTCCCACTGACCGGCGTCTCATCCAAACCGGGGCCGCCAACACTACGAACACTGCCGGGCGACCTCTGCAATCGAGGCCCCGGCGTCAGCGCCGCGAAGGCCGGCAAGGAGACGGGGACAGATCTTCGAATCTACTGCACGGTGGAGCCCCAGAAATAGCTGGTAAGTGATCGATTCTCTTCAAAAATGTAGATCGACAAGCCTCGCTCAGGATTATCGTCAGGATAGGCGTGCGGGGAGGAAGGGCCCTCGGAGCCAAGCGTTCATGCGACTGTTCCGATCGCCATCTTGGCTCCTCCCCCCTTTTTGTCATCTTTTATATAGGTTTTTCTTCTCATAATATTTTTATATTCAATAACATGTATTGATTGTTTATACCATTTATATATATGTCGTACTTAATGCTATTAATATTTGCTATTTACTGTTTTATAGATTAACTTAATTTCTTCTCCCCCTCCCCCCTCTCCTTTCCCTTCTCTCCCCCTCTTTATCTTTAAAAATTCATAAAAAGCACTGTTTATATTTTACATTATGCTTGAACGTATGTTCTATTCTTTCCACTGATATCTTTGCCTGTTACCAATTTCATCAATAAAACACGAGAGAGCCAGAAGAATTCCTGAGAAATACCTTTCATCCCCCAACTGTGACATAAACCAGGGCTGGGTGAAGAGTTCTGTTCCCCCTTTATTATTTGAGTTTGATTTATTTTCGCAAGTTTCGGGCTATAAGATTAACTAAGATAAGACTGAAATTATTCTTTTAACCAAAACTTGTCTTCCTCGTGTTTTATCTTCTACCGGCTTTACATGGAATAACTCGAAGATTAAGTATCTAGGTATTTGGTTTTCTAATTCTATTCCTTCTTCAATTAAGCTCAATATGTCTGCAGTTTTGTCGCGCATTGATAAATCATTCTCTACTTGGAATCCTCTCGTTCTTTCCTGGTGGGGTAGATTGGATTCCATTAAGATGATGATTGCTCCTATTCTAATATATATCTTTTCTATGTTACCTGTTCATGTTCCTGCAATCCATTTTAAATGTATTGACTCGTCTCTTTCGAAATTTCTTTGAAAAGGCAAAAAATCTAGAATTTCTCTTGCAGCTCTTCGGAAATCCAAGTCTAATGGTGGAGTTAATTTTCCAGATTTCCATCTTTATCATAAATCTTTTTCTTTACGTCAAGCTTCGAGATGGCTTTCACCAGACCCTTCCCCTTTTACTCCCCTTTGGCTCCGCATTGAACAAACGTTACTTCTTCCCTTTTCCTTTGATGAAGTTATACGTTTTTCTGCTAAATCTCCTCATACTTTATTTCCCTTATTCAAACACACTTCTTCTCTTTTAAAGCCTCTAGTTTCCCCTATTACTATCACTCGTGAATCTTTTTTAAATTCCCCCATTTGGTATAATTCATTGATACTTTTAAATAGCAGACCCATTTTTTGGAACGCTTGGAGAATAAGGGGTGTCAACTGGGTTCATAAACTCTTCAATGGAATTTTACCTTGTTCCTTTCCCCAATTTCAACTCTTATTTCATTGTCCACGTTCCTTTTTAGGTCTCGGCTAGAAACGCGCGAAGCGCGTTCTCGCCAGAGAACTATAGTGATCAGTTTAGCCGCCGAGACCTGACAAGGATTGGAAACAGGAGCTGGCCACGCGCACCATGCGCAGCATTCAAACTGCAAGGCAGAGTCGGATTACGACACGCGCCTTAGGATTTGGTCGCGCGCGCGCACGTTAGCTTTTTAAGTTTCGTTTTCCTTTCCACCTCGGAAACGCGGGGAGTTGGGGACGAGCGTCGGCGCCCGCGGAGGAACCAGGATAAGCAGCAATGGAGGCGGCGGAAGCGCTGGAGGAAGGGGTAATGCTTGTGTATTTACCATTTTCATCTCAGATCTGGCCAGTGTTGGAGTAGCATAATGCAAGGTGTGTCTTACTACAGACTCGCTGCCGGTAACCATGTCAAGCTTTCCTCGCTTGACTTGATCTTACTTTCTTTTTTGAGTAGTTTGGCTGGTGCGATGTAAATAGAAGGTGAGCCATCGTAGACTGCTTCTTATCTGTGTGTGTGATTGATCTCTTTTTAAGTGAAGTGTTTTGTGTTGATCTAAACACAATGTATTGTGTAAATACATGTAAAGCCCGCTTTAAAACCCCGAGCCAACCATTCACAGAGAATCATCCGGCCCGCCAGAGAAATATAAAGGGCAATGACTCATTCTGTGAGCGAGCCTTCCCCCCTCCCGCGTGACTTTACAACTCGCATACTTGCAACCTTTAAATCTGCCTGTATCTCTATGCAACGCATGCAATCCTAAGTCCTTATCTTTGCCACAGTCTCTTATGTAAAGCGCTCTGACTCCTTCGGGTAAAGTTCGTGCTATATAAAATTGCATTAAGTAACGAAAATGAACCGGGAATGCAAAAGATGGATCCCAGAGCTCCGCAACACCTCTTACACAATTTGTAATTCTGTTTGTATCTTTACGTAACGCGTGCAATCCTAAATCCTTATGTTTTGCAACTGGCTCCCATGCCAAGCGCTCTGACACCTTCGGGCAAACTCAGCGCTATCTCTATGCAACGCATGCAATCCTAAGTCCTTATCTTTGCCACAGTCTCTTATGTAAAGCACTCTGACTCCTTCGGGTAAAGTTTGCGCTATATAAAATTGCATTAAGTAACGAAAATGAACCGGAAATGCCAAAGATGGAGCTCAGAGCTCCGCAACACCTCTTACACAATTTGTAATTCTGTTTGTATCTTTACGTAATGCGTGCAATCCTAAATCCTTATGTTTTGCAACAGGCTCCCATGTCAAGCGCTCTGACACCTTCAGGCAAAGTCCGCGCTATATAAAATTGCATTAAGTAATCGAAAATGAACGTTTTCCAATTAGGTGTTTTTGTCCCTTGGCCATTGTAAAAACCTTTATTTCTTTGCTAGTCAGCTATTGAACAGCGGCCCCTCCCCCCAGTTATCTCTAAACATACCAATTGCAAATTAAAAAAGAAAATGTATGCAAAGCATTGTCATTTACAATGCCAGTAACTCAAACTTTAATGCTGCGAGACCTATTGCATTGTAAATGCTTGTTACAGAAATTTACCACTCTCATGGCAGTAATTCTTGACATTTATTATTCTCTTCAATCTTCTTCTACACCTATATCTAACTACCCTCTTCTTACAATTCTCATTACCCTTCCTAAAGCATCTCTTGTTTATACATGTTTTACTTCTCCCGATCCAGGACGTATTGAAACTAAGCTAGAACTTTCCTGGGAAACGGACTTTGATTGTACTTGGTCTGTCACACTTTGGGATAAAATTATGGTCCAGATCCCTAAAAATCTCTCGTCCTGCCTCTCTTACCCAATCTTTATTTTAATTTTATCATCGCCTTTATTTTTCTCCTCTTATTTTGTTGCGTTTTTCCATGTCCTCTGACTCTAAATGTTGGACATATGGCACTCTCAATGCTGATCTTATTCATCTTTTCTTTCTCTGTCCTGTCGTTTCTAAATTCTGGGATAAAATTTGGTCATATTTTACACATATTTTTTCTCTTACTATTCCCTACTCTAACTCTCTTCTCTTTTTGGGCAGCCTTTCTGAATCTTTTTTTTTTTTAAACATGTTTATTTGCATTTTATTACATCCCAACAATACAATCATATCATAATCAGTCCGCACTCCCTTGTCCCCCACCCTCCATCCTTTCAGCAGTGCATCTCTGGTAACTTCCAGCTCAATCCGCCCCACATACAAATTTGCAGTGCTGCGACAGTCTGGTGCATCCCATCTCTGATGTATCTGTCGTTTGCACACTCGCATTCTTACCTCTCTACGACTCTTGTAAGCCTCATAAGCCCCCATCCAGCCCATGGTACTTTCTCCACTTACCCCAGACCTTGCGGAACATCTTCGGCCTTTCTGAATCTTTGGTTCTCCCTACTCACTCACATGTTCTTTCTGATCTCATGCTTGCTCTTGCATTTCAACATATATCTTCTAATTGGAAATCCCTCACAAACATCTCTATACAGGGTTGGTGCATTTTGCAATGCAGGGCACGCTACAAAATTTGTTTTATTTATTAAATTGTTTACTTACCTCCAATTATCCATGTTCCGGTGCTTAGTACCCCCCACCCTGCACCTCCCCAGCACCGCCTCTCTGCCCCACGGAACTCCCTCCACAGGCCGTGGCTGCTTTCTTCTGTGGCACACCTTAAACAAATGTCCTAACATCTCACAACATGTACAATTTTGATTCCTCGCTAGACACTTCTTGCTGTAAAGAAGCATTTCTGCGCTTCCACATTGGTAGCATTATTACATCATTTAGTACTTTCAGACCTGGAGCGTTCTCCCTTATTACTAACTCTATCAGTAATAGTAGTGCACTCTCGCCTGTTATCCTTGATTCTCACCTTAGTGACTACCTCCTTCTCTTTACCGAAATCTTTATTTCCTGCCACTCTACTCTCTACATCCTCGCCCTCTTCTTCTGCCATTGCCGCTTTAACACATTTTATTTAAATTGTGATTTTCGTCGTTTAGAAACAACATCCAATAATGGAGAATCACCTTTCGCCCAAAGATTGTCCTGTATATATGACTTATTAGCATGCATGATGATTTGATCTCAGATCAAGTCATCCTGTAACATTCTAAATAGACAGGACATTGCAATTTGTTCTAAAGCAGAAGCATAATAACCCACCATCTCATATTTCCCTTGCTTCATAGGGACAATTTGTATGGGTCAATCTCCACACCCAATGTTGGGAGAAAATTGAGAGTCTAAGTCCTCCAGAACATGTGTGAAAATGTCTCCGTGTCCTGCTTGTCTTACCTTCTTTTCCATTAGGTTGCAGATTGTTCAACCACAAGGACCCAAACAATGCAGGAGGATTTTGTTTTCCTCTCTGGAGACATTTCATCCTCCTCAACGGTAGCTAAATAGTTGATAAAATAGTATTTCCGCCAGCTGCGGTCCGTGCAGGTAAGAGCGGTGGGGCCAGGTGGGGTGGGGGTTTTTCGACAAACGATGACGAGGGGAAATTAGTTATTTAATTTTCCCTCGTGGTCATCTGTTGACTCCCCCTCCCAACCCGGTCCCACCACCCGACTGCTCTTACCTGCACGGGCCACTCCTGCTTTCCACTCTGCGCACTTAATTTATGGATCTCCAAGAGTGGGTAAGAATGTGGGTGAGGGAGGTGAGTGAGATTCAATGAAATCATTGCATAAATTGGAAGATAGGATACCCAATACCACATGAAGACTAAAATTCCCAGTTCAGCAGGCTTCCACAAGATGGAATCAAGACAAGTCTGAATCTCACATGTTGTTTTCTTTAATGGAAGAATAGAGATTATATTGCAAAAAAATCTAAATGTACGCTTGTATTAAGTAGCTGAGTTTAGTTAACTAGTGAAATGTGCATCTGTGAACTTACATTGAAATGGTTTCTAGTTTTTGTCAAACCACCCAGTACGATGGCTCAATCTCATAATCACCTGTAAAGTGGTTAAAAGATAAGCATAAATGCGATACTGAAGAACATGTGCAATCCATTCACTTTCTTAGCCTAAACCAGCGTCAAGTATGGCTACGCGTGTGTGATCCTAATGATGATGTTGGCAATGAGCCAGAGCGATGACGTTAGTCATGTAGAATTCCTCCTTGTGGATGGTGAAAGGCAAGTGAATAAACTGCTCTTCTTTTCCATGTTCCAGTATTTACAATGATCCTCTTTAAATGTTCAAATCTTCTACTGTACTTGTAGGTTCCGGGCATGGCTGCTTAGACACGCGTCACCCATAAAAAATCTGTGCAAAAACGAACTCTCATTATTGCAGTGCAACCCTGGCATATCCAGGACAAGAGGTGGTGAGATGCAGTCAGGTCTACAGTCACACCTTAAGTCTCCTCCCTTTTAATATTCTAGAGCCCAGCCTAGCCAAGCAGCTAACAGTGGCCCATAAGAATCAGAAGAATGAACAAAAGCATGAACACCATAACAGCACCCTTCAAAAAAAGGGGGAGTCTGGGTAATACATCACTTATAGCAAGTGTGTCTGGAGTATTATGAAGCAAATGTCCAGAATTCCTCTTTTGTCGTGGGCCAAGTGCTCTTCTCACAGGTGCTATAATCTAATAGGTTACTATGGTGACTTTTTGTGTGCCGGGGACAGAAGCCATCTTTTCTTCCTACAGGTTCAGGAAATCCTTTCGATTCCATTAAGCTCCTTTGAAGTAGAGGCATGGGGTATTGCTGAAGCCAACTATGAACTGATGGTCCCCGAGCCATCCCACCTTCTTCCCCAACAGGCAATGCAAAAACCATCAGCAAATACCATCACCTGATAATTGCACAGTTGGGATTTGATGGGTCCCCGGCAGTGATGGAGGTGGGTATACTGCTTTCTGTTTGTCACTGTCTCCTCCTCTGGCATCACCTTGTAACTGGCAGATGTGTAGTGGCTGGAGGTCCCTCACTGACTGGAGGCTAATTCCACCATTGTTAATTTTGAGATCCATTGTGTTTTGTATCCTCTTCTACGTTAACCTTGCTGTTTTGTTGAAATAAGCACAATGTCATTAATTTAGGTAAGATTTACATTCTACTCTTGTCATATTTGCTGGGGCTGGGAGACATCTTAGATCTTTCATCATGTAGCCTCTTGGGTGCTAGTATGCTTCAAGAAGATTATTGGCAAACAGCAATTTGTCCCATCAACTCACGTGAGCAACACTATGCACTACCGGTTTAGCTTTGTACTACGAAATATACTCCCAGAATAATTTTTGCAATTTCATGACATTTCTAAACTGAAGCACACAAAACCCCTTTATTTTCAGTGGCTCGTACTTTCACAAAATCCAGTAGAATAAAATGTTTAAAATAAAGAAGAGCGTTGCCATATCCAGGGCTGCACGGTATTATAAGGGGTAAGCAGCTGCACAGCACCAGAGACATGGCCAGTTGCTGTATTCATCCCCATGGATACTGTTGTTTTTAGCAGCTCAGTTCACCTTCTGTTTATTTACACCTCTACCTTTCCGATATGTGTTCACCTTCCATGCTTTCACGGTGTGTACCACTGGCATCTCCATTGCTATTCTATGCCAAGTTTAGCAGAACTAGCAATAAATCTAGGTGGCTGAGGAATCCGCACATTGAGGACTTCCCGTGCGAATTCACATCCGGCACAGAATGCTCCTGTGAACTGAACTGGTTTGTTACCCCTGAAATCGATAGTTCTCTCCAGTCCTAGCAGTATATTGTGATGATGAATTTTCCCGCACACAATATTTAATGGTTACATGTTACTCTGGTGCACATACTATCATCTTAATCAGGGCCACCTTTTTAAAATCTTTTTAGCAAAAATATAAAATTGTGTTCTACAAATGGCATAGATGTAAGTTTCTCAAAATGGAGGTTTGGCGGGTCTTCCTGTGTCTTTTCCATGGTTGTCCTGTTTGTTACATACAAAGTCACATACAGATGGCTCTAATCAGAATAGTGTAGGGTGTAGTTGAAGTTTTGCAATCACTTCATCGCTGGGCACCATTTCTAATCAATCTACATAAAACTGTGAATGCAATCCATCAAGTAGGCCACATTAGATGTAATTGGTTTCCTACATAGTGTACATAATGGATGTGATTGGATATTGGACACTGGTGCTTGCAGCTTGCATGCTTGCCTGCTCCATTCATCCTCTAGTAGTTGATCTTTCAAATATCTTGATTTGGTAGACTGAATTATTTGCTGAATATGTGTCATTTGTTTATTTACTTATTTAATATTTTATGCCTTGTTAACTGTTTTATAGCACAACCCTTTGGTGCAGATGGAGGACAGCTGCACTCATTCTAATCATTAGATTTGGACCCGGAGAAGGAGATGGATAAAGGCAGAAAAGGGAGAGAGAAGGAGAGAGAGAAAGATAAGAAAATAGTGACTTAGGGAGAAAGCAGGGATGAAAAAATACCAATAAAAGTGAGATGAAGAGGTAGGAGATTTTAGGATCTAGAAGAAAAAAGCATATGGTGGAATTAAAACTAGGCAGCCTTGAGAATCAGCAATTCCCGCATTCAGCAGGATCGCGTGCCTGACTAGTTTGAGATAGCTGTTGATGTAACAGGTGTTTTTTAACCTGTTCTAATGTCTTTGTGTTGCTACTAGAGCACCCAAGCAATTTGTAATTTTTAATGGATCCTTCTAACCACAGATTTCTCAACTTTAGAATATTGCCTAGGTGCGAGACTGGATCCGGAAGATATTTAAACATAGCCCTTGTGTGCTGATAGGAGATGTTGAGCGGTTTAGTGTCTCCTCTGCTCCATCGTGGAAGTGATGACCAGAGCCGTGTATAGGTGACACCCTCTTGCTCTGGTGTCAGTTCCTTTCTTTTTGCCCTTCTGTATGTGGATCTGAGCATAGCTCCTATTTATTTTTTCCCTTCAGCTGATGAGTCTTTTTCTTCCAAAATGTTCCAGTGTGCAAGGGAAGATGCCCCCTTCTAAAACTACACCTTCTTTCCAGGCAAACTGGTGCTGAGGACCAGAACTGCTTTTTTCAGGAAAGTTGTTATCTGGAGGAGCGTCGCCTCACCGGCTCAAAGCCAGCAGCAAAAAATAAAACGATATTTCATCATTGTTTTATTTTTAAGCCGCTGGCTCAGTCAGCGTGTGCAGGGGGAGGGGCGAGGCATGGGGGGGGGGAGGAGGAGTGGTACGTGCACTCCCTAAGTGCTCATGTGTGTTTGGCTGGCCGTCAAAAACACACATGCGCACATAGGTTTCTCTAACCCGGCTGTAATGAACAGCTGGGTTACAGAAACCCCACAGACTCCTTATTGAATAGAGAGTCTGTGGCGTAGTCACAGTGTCTGCTGGGACAAGGAAGTCCAAGCACTGAGGCGCGATGCGGGAGGCGGCCAGCAGCAGGTAAGTTGAACTATTTTTTTTACATTTTTGTATTATTATTATGGTCCCTCGTCCCCCATCCCCCTCACCCACTCCCTGTGTGTCTCCCCTCACCCACCCCCTGCGTGTCTCCCCTCCCCCTTCCCTGCCTCACCACTTTTTGTATGTGGCGGCCACCACTCTGATATATCAGAGTTAACCCAGACTGATCAAATAGCTAACCAAAGAATTGATGATGGTCTTGAAATAATGCGAAACTTGGACTTAATTAATGACAGGAGTTCCATGCTTTCAGCTCTATTAGATTTGACAGCCCACAACAGCAAACAATAATTCTGTAATTAAGTACACATCTGCCTGGTAGCATTGTATTTATCATGAAGGGAGGTAGCACCACGTTCAGAACAATATTTTCCAGTACCTTGCATGGAATACCACTAGACCCCAAAGTCCGTATGGACCATCACAGAGCCAGCTTGCTGCCTTACAATTAAGATGTTATTGCATAAAATATGTATTTTTCAAGCTAATTATTGTAAATATTTAATTTATTTATTTTATCATTCACATTATTACAAGTGCCTAACATGTCCTATTTATTATTTGTTGTTTTATAATTATTGTTAAATGTCATATCACTCACTAGTCGAAGTGCAGTGAACAGACGATAACTGCCTCGAGACAGATATATCACTCCACGTTATTACATCCTAATGTTATACTTTTTACTGCACTATTATTGCTTCATTTGTTATACTCAAGTTGCTAGATGATAGACATGTTCTTGATAAAATTTTACCCCAAGATTTGGACATCTTTACTGCCTACTGGTCAGATTAAAATCTTATCACCATGGTCCGATGAAAAGTAAACCTTACGGAAGTAGCTAAACCTAAGAGTCAATAAACATCGGGTGTCTTCCGAAACATCTCCAAACTTCTAAACACCAAGACACATCCACAATTATTGAAAAGCCTACCCCCTCTGTCTCCCAATAACGGAAAACCAAAAAGTCCTATGTTGGATACCAAGGCGCTGATAGAGATACTAATGGTCTGCAAATAATTTGTGCTATTTTCCGAAAAAATACATTCTGAATACAAGGCACAAGAAAATGTAATCTTCACAGAGAATGAAAATACTAATGCAATCTCCCTGCTTGTGAATTTACGACTTTAATCAAATTGATCAAGTTTACTGCTTTACAGCAGTCACACCCACTGCCACCCATTTTGCTTCAACTGCAAATTGTGTTCAGAAAAATGATCTAAAACATCAGAGGCAGGACAGATTGTTCTCAGATATTGATGTACCATCACTTGCACATAATTTGCCTATTTAAGCCACATTGGAACTGAATCCTGCAGCATGAGTCCCTGGATGGCAATGAGCCAAAAAGGCTGGCAGTTCTTCCCCACAGCTTCCAAGCTGAGGTTACCCATACACAGAATCTATCATAAACAATGAACCTTAGTGGAGACTTCAGCCAATTGAATATCTGTGTCCAACCTCCTCTTTCACTCGACAGAAACAGTTGCAAGCATCCATCAATAACGGTGACTGACAGGGAGCACAGCCTGGCCATAGGATTTTGGATCAAAGTGCTGCAGAAAGAAAACATTGATTTACAAAAGAATGAATCATTCTATCAGTCTGTTGTAAATATGCAATGTGTTTATTTGTTGGGCTGTCCCAGGGGGTGTCACTGTTAGGCATGTGGTTCTAGTGCTCCTGGCAAAAGCTGGGTCCCTAAAGGTGGTAGTCAGTAAAGACCTCCCCCTTGATTGTCTCCTGGGGACTGACAACTTAGAGGTTGATCTGAGCCAAGGAGCGGTACTGGTCCAATGCCAGGCCTCACCCAAGAAACCTGGGGGGTTCAACCTGCAGTCAGTGCAGCTAAGTTCCAAAAGAGTAAGAAGACACAGGGTAGGAAAGGTGGGCAACTGTTAGCCACGGTTCAGGGCCAGGCAGATTCTTTCCCAGTGAGGGAAAACTCCAAAAGTGGCACTGGTAAAGCCCCCCCTAGCTAACAAAAAGACCTGACTAGTCAGGCACCTCCCTCATCCTGAGATAGTGCAATAATAAGCTGTGTGTCAGACACAATGGTGACATTGTGTCGCTCGATGACCTCTGCCAGGGTGCGCATATAAAGGTTGAATAATAGAGGGATTAGTGTAGAGCCTTGAGGCAGCCCCTGAGGCAGAGACAGCACCTCAGAAGAAAAAGGTTGTTGAGCTACGTGAAAGGTATGATTTTGTAGGAAGGAAACCAGCCACCTCAAAGATTTGCCCCCAACACCATAATTCCATAGCCATTCTAACAGAAGGCCATGGGATACGGTGTCAAACACAGCACTAAAGTCCAGCATTATTAAGGACGCCGTCTGGCCACTGTCTGCACAAAGCCTAAGAGACTAAGAGGTCAGCACTAAAGCTGACTCTATGTTATACTGAGTATGAAACACAGATTAAGCGCCAGATGCATCAAGCCTTTTTGCGTTCGCAAATGGGCCGATTTGCATAATCGGCCCGTTCGCGAACGCAAAAATGGCTTTTGCTATGTATGTAACGTTTTGCTTTCGCAATATAGGTATTCGAATTGCTTGCAATATTCCCTAAAAGCTATATGGTAATTGGCTTTCCTATTGGCACTAAAATATTTGGCCTATGGGTACTCCAAGCGTTTGCAGGGCTTCTTAAGCAGCAAGAGTACCTCATTGAACCATTCGGCTGAAGGCTTGGAGCTAGTAACTGAATGATGTGCCAAATGTGCAATCCAATCAAAGGCCCCGGTTATCCAGTCTTCTAGTTGCTGATTTGTCGAGTCAGTACCCTTACTTATAGTGGGGCAATAGGTCATTAGGGCATCTATGAAGGCTTCTTCCTGTAACCTCTTAACTTCCTCCCAAATATCAGCTTCAGTCAATAACAAGTTCATGGTAGTCTCACTTTCAGATTCATTTGAGAACTCTTCATTGAATGCACAGAACCCAAGAGTGCAATACTGGGCAACTTATTCAGCACACCGATTGTCGGCAGTGACAAAAAAGTTCTGCTCTTGTATGATGTGCATTTAACAACTGCTACTGTAGCATGTACATTTGCAAGGCTTCAATCAATCAAATAACACAGTATAGGTGACCCAGAAGATGTCATAAACCCTCTTTGTGACCACAGTATCAGGTAACGGTAACAGTGTATCAGGACTGAGGCATCTTCTCAGTGTAATGTTTTTAGCTGCCACTATGACCTGCTAATACTTGGTGAGCTGGCTGTTGGTCATGTGCTGTGTTCCATTTCTAGTCAACATGATTTCCACAGAGTAGGGCACCATCCCTGTGAGAGGATGCCCCATCACAATTTTTCACATTGTTAATATGCCACTGGTGTCAGGCAACACGGCAACCCTGTACCTACTGGGTCAAGAGTGGCTGAGAATAGCCCGCCGGCCTCTTTGTATCATCATGAGTTTCTGTGAGCACTGAGTGCATTCGTCTCTCTCATGGCAATACAGAATTAACGCTTTAATATAATCCAGCATTCCTAGATATGAGGTGCAATAGAGACTTCTTTCTGGCAGTATTTCAGCTTGCTCAGGGGACAATTTATCTCAGCCAAATGACTTAACAGGGCAATAGTACCTTGCTTGCACTCTTCTTGGGTTGTCAAAGCCACTAATAGGTTGTCGATATATTGAACTAGGACAGAATTATATGACAGCTTCAAGGTCTCCAGATTCTTTTTTTAAATCTGGTTGAAGATCTCTCTGTATAGCCTTGTGGAACTTGGCACCATGCCAGAATTTTGTTTTGAAACCAGAAGGTGAACAGAAATTAACTCTCTTCGTGCAATGGGATGGAAAGCAACAATTGACACAAATCAATCTCTGCTTCAAAGGATATATGAAATACTATCACACAGGATTTGGTACCATGGAACAACAATATCATTGATCTTTCTCAGGTCTTTGATAATTAATTTGGTTCCTGCATGACCATTATCAAGAACTGCATTGACACCCCAAGATCTCTTTCAAAATTCCTTTGACTTCCATATACTCAATCCCTGGGGCATTTCCAGCCACTGTCTCTGATGAGAGATTTTACTGGGGTGTTGGGGGTACTCAGCATTCACTTTGTTTCACAGGCTCTACACCTTTGATCAGACCAGTAACTTTACCATAGTAATCACAGATTTCAGGCTTCACAGAGTCTTTAAAGTTGGTGGGGAAACTGTCTTTGGGCAACATATGAAATATCTTGATGGTTGATTTCTGTTTGGTCAACTTAAAATCTAAATCTTAATTGTGTGCAGAGCAGAATAGAATATACAATTAAGTTTGCAGAGTAAATCCTTGCCAATTCAATTGATTAGACTTGAATCCCATACCACAACCTTATAATCCCCCTCATAGGGATCTATCCTTGCAAGCACTTTAGCTGACACAGCATTCGCAATTTGTTTTTCGGCAATGCCTACAACTTGAACTTCTTTTCTCGAGTGGGGTAAATGTGGAATTTCCTCTGGCCTTACAGTAGGGTGGGTAGATCCAGTGTCAATTAAAGAAGGCACGGGGCTTGGCCAGCAGCCGACGACAATAGGCGCACACTAACATGGCTCAAGAGCCCTCGCCCGTCATCCACCACTAATCCTGTTTTTAAAATAACATCTGAACCCCAATCCAGGTAGGCACCTAGCCCTGGTCACAGCGGGCACCCGAGGTTTACTGATTCGTTGCCTGAAGTTGCGGAGTCATGAAAAAGAAGCTGTGGAATCGGCCGACGGATGGACGGCACAAAATGGGGATGCAGAGGCCGCGGTGATATCGCTGCAATCAAGTAGGTTTGGAGCCAGCAGTGTTCTGTGCTTATCTTGGCTGCCCACTGGAAGGCTCGGAGACACTCGGAGGGCCGGGGTGTTGCCTGCTGCGAGAGAATCACCTGCCAAGGGTGTGAGGCCCAAGACCGTGTCAGCAATGCGTGGTGCACGGCCATATTGGTACGCTGCTCCGGTGGTGGACGGCGCATCTGCGGCACTCCTGGAGGTGCCCCATCTGCAAGAACTGCTCCGGCATCAGAAAGGTGACAGGCTGCGTCCCGAATTGTGTTGCGGTAAGGTGGAGGAGACGCTGTTGGGCCTGGGGTGGAGACATCGGGAAGCGCGCACCCAGAAGGCCG
This sequence comes from Lissotriton helveticus, assembly GCF_964261635.1. NCBI lineage: Eukaryota > Metazoa > Chordata > Amphibia > Caudata > Salamandridae > Lissotriton > Lissotriton helveticus. The sequence goes on along the minus strand of NC_136058.1, from coordinate 149,779,762 downwards.
TGGGAGCACACGCGTACGGCCTGACAACAGAGGTGAGCCTCGGCCCAATACAGCACGGTGAGCCCCGTGGGGAAGCAAGCAGTGTCGCCGGGACTACCCGCTTGTGTGGCGGTGGAGGAGAGAGCCCCTGTGCTGGTCCACACCTCGGAGTGTGAATGCACACTCTTTTGGCCTGACATTTGAAGGGGTCACAAGATTGGGCCTGTGAGCTTTAATTGGTGGTCTCCCAGGAAATAGCATTGATGATTGAGCTCTGCGATCTACAACTCCCATAGACAGTGATGGTGCTTGCATGACTGTTGCAGGCTGTGGGCCCTAAGCCACACCACGCTCATTAAAGACCACGTGATCCCCCCAGTCATGAAGGAGAGTGGCAAGAAAGGGAGGGCAAGGATGACCGCTAACTCGAACCACCAGTGGACATTTATACCCGGAAACCTGACAGGCCGCCGGAGACAAGAGTTCCCTGGGCAGGCAGCAGGGACTACCGGGCCAGATCCTTACTACGCCAGTTATCATCCACCAGGTGACGATTGAAAATGGGAGTGGGGAGAGGCACCAAGATGATGCTGCAAACTAAACTTGACAAATTTGCATGGACCAAAACTGGAGAAGACCAGGGGGCCACCCAATCGTAGATCCGAGACGGGGAGCAGCCCCCCCCTGTTTAACAAGACTTAACGCTCCAAGACATTATGTACGCCATCAACAGGGTGCGCACCTCCTTTGAGACTTGACTTGATGTGGTGAAAATTGAGGTCTCGCTCATGTGGGCAGACCTTCGGAAGGTTTACGCTAGAGTTAAGGAGGTAGAAGATGTCACCTCGGAGCTTACAAAAGAGACCTCACAACTAAAACAAGAAGTCCAATGATTACGAGACAGCCAAGTCAAAATGGAAGCCCGGCTACTGACATCTTTGTCAAGGATTTAATCTCCCAACACGTACAACCAAAGGGACTGTCCAACTATTTTTCCATCAAACGGGCTCATCTAATCCGGGGGGGGGATCAGCCTAAACCAGGAGCTCCCCCCGACCGATAATCGTAAGAGTTTTTAACTTCTGAGATCGGGATGCAATTCTTCAAGCAGCCCGCACAAACCTGCCGCTCACTTTAGAGAACAGTGTGATATCCATTTTCAAGACTTGAGCTATGAATTACATCGGATGACAAAACATGGTTCTTCTCCTCCCCAGAGGAAGCATGGGACTGACTGGAGGGATGGAGCTGAGTAGGGAGGTCCACCAACGAGAAGCAAGCTAAACCACAAACAACAGACCAAAGCTCACCAGTGTGATACAGAACGACTCAGCTACTAAAGACACAGAGTTGATCCCCGGGAGTTGAGAAGACTCTGAACTTTGTTCCACTGTTGAGACACACACACTAAAGCTAAGTGGCTCTGGGTGTATCGAGCAGTAAATATGAGCAATAGAATCGGGGTCTCCAGTGAGAGGGTCTCGTCAAAAAACACAAGAAAACAAACAAAAACATTTGAATAATATTTTGGGACATTGGGGTAATCATAATTCCAATGTGATTGCTGACAAGCTCAATTTGGGAGGGGGTCTAAGCCTATCACGCAGTTTGAGAGAATGTGTTAAGATCTGGGCAGGGGAGGCTGCATACCAGGTACCTCTGTTACTAAGGGGAGGCGACAGGCACTCTGCCTTGTTGGGGAGTGGGTAGTTATGAATCCACAGAAGCTCGTCACAACACCCACCCACTCCGCTGGACACACGTTTAACCCCATCTTCTCCGCCAGCAACCACGTCACCTTCAGCTACACCACCGAACTCCACTGGACCCACCGCCACTGCATACACTTCTCTTCGAGAAACACACCACGCACAGCCAACCGCAACAAATCCCACACCGCAGCTGGAACAAAGTCATCGAAGACCAGCTCCTCACCACCCTCACCCAAGACCCTCCATCCGAGCCCACGGACACCAATGCAGTGGCCCACAACTTCAGACAACGGATCGACGACTGCGCCAACACCCTTGCCCCGATCAGGAAACCCTCAAACAGGCGTGCCGACACAAGAGCCATCTGGTTCAACGCCAGCCTCCAGACCTCCAAGCAAACCTGCCGAAGACTCGAGAAGCAGTGGCGCCAAAACCAGACACCAGACAGCCACGCAGCCCTCAAGAACGCTGGATGCAAGCACCACTAACACATCCGATCCGCCAAAATGACCTCCTTCAAGGAATTCATGGACAACAATGCACAAAACAGCAAAGAGCTCTTTAAAATCGTGAAAGAACTTGCCTCCCCCAGCTCCAGCTCCAACTCCATCCCGCCATCCCGAAGATATCCACGACAGCTTCGACACCCAGACACCGATGACAGACGTCGACACCCCCAACTCAACGCCCACCAAACACACCGACCTCCTGCTCTTCTGGAACAACGTCAACGACACCATCAAAATTATGAACACCATCCACTCCGGCTCACCCTCGGACCCCTGCCCCCACCACATCTTCAACAAAGCAAGCTCCATCATCGCACCCCAACTCGGAAAGATCATCAACAGCTCCTTCGAAGCCACCACCTTCCCAGAGAGCTGGAAACACGCCAGGATCAACTCCCTACTAAAGAAACCCAAGGCGGACCCAAAGGACCTCAAGAACTTTCGACCCATCTCCATGCTCCCGTTCCCAGCAAAAGTCTTTGAGAAGACCGCCAACAGACAACTGACCCACTTCCTGGAGGAGAACAACATCCTAGACTCCTCCCAATCCGGTTTCAGCTGCAATCACAGCACTGAAACCTCCCTCATCGCCGCCACCGACAATATCAGGACTCTGCTGGACAACTGCGAAACAGCGGTCCTCTTCCTCCTGGACCTTTCGGCCGCCTTCGACACCGTCTGCCACCACACCCTGTGCACACGCCTCCACGACGCAGGGATCCGTGACAAAACCCTGAACTGGATCACCGCCTTCCTCCCTGCCAGAACCCAGAGAGTCTGCCTCCCCCTTTCCGATCCGAAGCCACCACGATCACCTGCAGCGTACCCCAAGGATCTTCCCTCAGCCTGACCCTTTTCAACATCTACATGGCACCGCTCTCCAACATCGTCCGAGCGCACCACCTCAACATCATCTCGTACTCCAACAACATCCAGCTGATCCTGTCCCTCACCAAGGGCCCAGCCACCACCAAATTCAACCGACACGAGGGAATGAAGGCCGTAGCAGAGTGGATGAAGACCAGCCGTCTGAAACTGAACTCCGACAAGATGGAGGTCCTCATCCTCGGCTCCACCCACTGTGCATGGGCCGACTCCTGGTGGCCGGCCACATTGGGAGCTGCCCCGATACCCACCAACCACGCACACAACCTGGGGTTCATCCTGGACTCAACACTCTCAATGACCCAGCAAGTCAACACTGTCTCCTCCTCCTGCTTCAACACCTTCCGCATGCTCTGCAAGATCTACAGATGGATACCCACCAAAACCAGAAGGACGGTCACCAGAGCCCTTGTCAACAGCAGGCTGGACTACGGCAACGCCCTCTACGCGGGAACCACTGCCAAACTCCAGAAAAGACTCCAACACACACAGAACGCCTCCGCATGCCTCATCCTCGTAATCTCTCACCACGGCCACATCACAGCCCACCTGAGAGACCTGAACTGGCTCCCGGTCAACAAAAGGATCACCTTCAAGCTCCTCAACCACGCTCACAAAGCACTCCACAACGCCGGACCAGCATACCTCAAAGAACGACTCACCTTCTACACCCCGAACCGCCAGCTTCGCTCCGCTGACCTCGCCCTTGCCACCGTCCGACGCATCTGTCGAACGGCCACCGACGGCAGATCATTCTCCCACCTTGCCGCCAAGACATGGAACTCCCTCCCCATCCACCTGCGACAGACCCAGGACCTGCTGATCTTCAGGAGACATCTCAAGACCTGGCAGTTCGATCAGTAGTTGCTTCACCCCCCCCCCTCTAGCGCCTGAGACCCTCATGGGTGAGTAGTGCGCTCTACAAATGATTGATTTATTGATTGATTGATTGAAAGTTCGCACTCACTCCGACACATACATGGGCAGAACCCCAAGGTTGGTATGCGGTCTTGGAGGCAAGTTGGGAGGGAAAGTCCCTCAATGTTATTTCAGCCTACATCCCAACAGCACTATGGAGAGAGGCATTGACCGACTTGGGGAAAATCTTGCTAGACCTCCCGTTTGGTACGCTAATTCTAGGGGGAGACTTTAACGTGACCCCAATTGACCTAGTAGATAGACAACTAATATGCCCCCAGACTCCCTCCAACATGCACATGTCAGAGTTTATTGCGGCCATGGGCATCATTGATAAATGGCGCTATTTCCATCCTGACCTGACACACTTCACCTACCACCCAGGTGCCCAGGGCAGCCTCTCCCGTATTGACTTTTTTCTGACCCAATCGGTTAACATCGGTAATTTTCGAACACTACGTTGTCTACCCCGGGACATTTCTGATTACTCCCCAGTATGGGTGGAACTCACGCACTACAGAGACAGCGCAACACCATTGTCATTAATCCATGGCTGCTTAAGGTCCCAGATATAAAAAAGAATTTAATATCACAGTCCGAGTGTTGGATCGGTGTATTCGGCGCAGATAAAATGGGTGGCCTTTAAAATAGTGGTAAAGGGACAGGCATTAGCTCTCAAGGTGGGATATAATAAAAAGCAGCAATCGCAAATAGAAGAGCTTGAAAGAGAACTTCTGCAAATCGAGACAGAACACTCATGATCACCTAGAGAGCTCACGGAACATCACCTAACCATAAAGCAACTTGAATATAGAACCCTAGCCTGGGAGCGGGCAGGAGCCCGATTCCTGGCCACACGTACAGGCTTTACGAAATGGGGGATAGAGCGGGCAAGTTGTTCGCATGGTAAGAAAAAAAGGAAACAAACAGAACACTGGGTCCCCAGATTAAAACTCAATGGCACACAGACACTATTGGACCCACTGGCAATTGCGGATGCCTTCGCAGATCACCTGGAGAGGATTTATACACCCTGGTCGACACCACGGCGGAGGACTCTCGCCAACTACTGGCGGATATGCGTCTGCCTGCCCTGTCCTTGGAGGAAAGGGACGCATTAGAGGTAGATCTCACAGACGAGGAAATTGGCACGGCAAGCAATAGCATACAGTCGGGAAAGGCAATGAGGCCTAATGGGACCCCCATTGAATTTCTCAAATCAACCGCCTCGCTCGTCGTGCCCCATCTGAGAAACATGTATAATGAAAGCTACGAAAAGAGGATCCTAACAGAGGATCAAAGATTGGCCTCTATTGTTGTTATCCATAAGCTGGGGAAACCAGTTGATAGCTGTAGCTCCTACAGACCGATTTCACTGATTAACGCTGATGCAAACATCCTCGCGAAAATCTTGGCTGTCCGCCTCACCCCTGTTATCACGTCACTGGTTCACGTAGACCAGTCTGGCTTTATGCCATGCCGCAACATAGGGTTGAATATCCATCGTCTTCACAGAGTCCTGAGCCACAAACACGTCATTGAGAAGGACGCTGTTGTGTTGTCCCTGGACACCAAAATGGCGTTTGACTCAATAGAATGGCCATATTTATTCGAAGTGCTGCGGCTTCTAGGGTTTGGTCCAAAGTTCCTGGGATGGGTTAAGCTACTTTACACGGACCTCAAAGGCCAGGTCAAGGTCAACAATCGCCTGTCCAGAACATTTTCATTGAGAAAAGGCACAAAGCAGGGTTGCCTCCTGTCCCCAATGATTTTCTCATTGATATTAGAGCCATTGGCATCGTGGGTCAGAGGAGATCCAGTGTTGAGGGGGTTAAAGTGGTCGAAGGGGCAGGAAGACAGAATATGATGATATTCTACTGTATCTTGTGTCACCAGCAATGTCAGTGCATAGAATCCTAAATATCTTCACTAATTTTGGTAAATATTGGGGATACTCAATCAACTGGTCCAAATCAGTGGAAAGGGCTGTGGAGGGTTTTCGGTACCTCAAGATCTATGTAACCCCCAATCCTAATCTGTTTTCCAATAAAAACGTAGTGGTGCCTCTGGACAGACTACGCAATGATGTCAAACATTGGAGAACACTGCCCCTTTCCTTGTTGTGTCAAGCCACTATTTACAAGATGTTGTCTCTCCCCCGTTTCCTATATATCCTTCCGAATTGTCCGCATAAGGTCCCCAACTGGTATTTTCGAAATATTGAGAGTGAGATTAGGACTCTATTATGGGATGGAAAGACACCCTGCATCGCCCTTAATAAACTAACTAGAGGATGGTATGACGGGAGGTATAGCACTCTCAGATATACGTCTGTACTATTGGGCCTTACAGTTGGTGGTGTTGAACCAATGGTTGTATTGCCCCCCATAAGACCCTGCCTATCCCCTGGATTAATACCAAATGGGTAGAGAAAGTTATCTAGGGGCCCTCTATTCGAAGGCTAGGAGAGGTCGATACCTGGGCCCAACGGCCCACACTGCGGAGGTCTGGCATCAGGCCAATCGAAGACTCGGCGGGCTGGACGTGCTGACTCAAACTACCCCGTTATGGTCAGCTCAAAAAACTAGGCATACTATGCAACCAACCAGGGTTTGATAGATGGGAAATTATTTGTATCTGTACGATAAGCCATTTGTGGGGAAAAAGGAAGGATACTGAAATCTGCCAAATTTAAGGAGGAATATGATCTAGCTCACGGATAGGTCTTCCGCTAGCTATAAATCCATCACACTCTCAAGACAGCAATCCTGGGTAGCGAGGAGGTACCGAAGTCATCCCCATTGGAGGATCGTCTGCTTTCTGAACCACTGCCATAAAAGCTGTGTCGCTCACGTATTGGAAACTTTGTAATAATCTACCCGATCCGTTTCAATCCCTCCGAGAAAAGTGGCAACCGATCTGGGTCTACTTGAGGATGACGACTGGCAAATGACGTTGATGTCCTCAAAGGAGGCAGCCATCCCTCTTAGACTCCGCCTAATCCAACTAAAAGTCCTGCATAGATCGTACCTCACAGGGGTCACTCTCGCAAAGATTGGGAGCAGACAGGATGCCATGTGTCTCCGCCGCTGTCATGCGGAGGCAACTTTTTATCACATCATCTGGGAATGTCCCCACATAAGGCCCTATAGGAAAAGGCTACAGCACATGCAGAGAGCAATAGGGAACGAAATCACAATGACACCACAGTTAGAGCTCCTCAACATATGGGAAGCGACGGACCTCACAGGGGTGGAATAACAGTGGGTTACCCTAGGATGTACACTGGTAAAACGCAATATAGCGATGTAATGGGGAGCAGCTGGAATCCCATCATCGAGGACCTGGGCAAAGGACCTACATAAATGTATGATAGCAGAAAAGCGGTGTTCAAGTCTAGAGGATGTCCCAAGAAATGGGATATGAAATGGGGAAAGTAGAATGAATACAGGGGTGAACTGTGTGTCTCACCTACTACTGAAATGGAGAGGAGAGAGAACCAATCGAACAGGAAAGTTTTGAATGGCTGATTGACAATTAACATTTGTTTGATATGCTTTGTGGACAACATATATATGAATATGTACTGACTGCTGCTATATATGGATTGATATGTTTTACGTTCAAATAAAAACATCGATGAAAAAAAGAAGGCACTTGCAGGACATTCACCTCACCATCCACTAATGGCCCATTTTGGTCTACCTCTAAGACTGCCCCAAGTACACCGTCTTCCTCTCCTCTCAGGCACAGCCATGTGACTGTCAATCAAACACAACCCCACTGTCTGAAAGTAATTTCATCAATATGCTTAGCGTCAAGGCTTAAAAAAAGGGGAAAATACATTACCCCATCCCTTATTATAATAAGGAGGTCGTGCTGATCAGCTGGTAACCTAGCGCAGGTCCCCAGCTGATCAGCACGACCTCGTTATTATAATTATTATTCCATGCTACAATTTTGTCTGCACAAAAGATATAACAAATATGCATTAACTATCTATTAGATAGAAATTGTTAAACTGTTGAAATTGTCTTCAATGAAGCAACAGTAATGGCTCCTGCATGAATTTATTTGTATTATACTTTGGACCATCTCTTGTTGAGGTTATTGTGTCTGATGGAGTGGGGTGTCATTTTGCAAAGTGATTAGTGAGCGAACGAGTATGGTCTTCAATGGATTGCCTGGTTAGTTGGTTGTATGGTGTTTTTGACCTGTGTGTGCTTACGCCTGGGCATCATGAATATGTGCACTTGTTTACTGATTTTCTGTCATTGTATTTATTGTAATATTTATTAATATAAGTCTGATATTATGGTATATTAATAATTTGTATAATACATTTTGGGTATATGTCCCAAAACAATTGCTACGTGGTTTAGTTGTAAAGGTGTTTTTTCTCTCTTCTGCACAATGTGTTATGCCATACGGGGATGCGGTACTGTATTTTCCCCTTTTTTGATCCTTGACGCTAAGCTTATCAATAAAATTACTTTCCGGCAGTGGGGTTATGTTTTATTTATAGTGATGTTTTCCCTTGTTCCCCTGCCTAGGTACCAGTCCAGGGACCCCCTTCTGTGTGATTGTCTCAATTATAGCCATGTGACTGGTCGGACCCATAGTTTCTGGAAATGTTGAAGATCGGGAACTGTTGGAAATTCTTGTGGTTCTCAAAGGGATTTGAATTACCTCTAGTAGCTTGGTTTGTATTAAACCTTGAGGGTTCTCATATTTTACTCAGTCATTGGAGTTTGGGGCATACTTGGATTTTGAGGTTCTGCATGTTTTGCACTGCCATACTATTCTTGTTCTGTATTTGACTATCATTTTATATTCTGTTGGGATTAAGCCTGAACATCTTTTTTCCAATTACATAACTTGTTACAGAAATGACACAGATTGGATCCTTGAAGAGTTGTCATATCTATTTCACTAATCTCATCTACCGGCACACCACGGCCTCTACATTGAGGGACATTATTTCCATTGTGCATCATTTGTTCCCTGCCTTGGACACCAGCTCCCTGCATTCCAGCACCATCATCAGGATTATATCCTGTATTTGCCAAACACAGGCCATTCTGAAATCCCTCTGTACTAACTTTGTCTGTCCCAACATGAACTTCTCTTTGATCTTTATCCGATTTATTTCGAATTCATCACTGCAATACTTTGCATAAGGAAGTATTTTATACAAAGATTTACCTTTCCAACAAATAACATTCAGCTGAACATGCAAACTAATTGCTGGATGCAAACCAAGAACAAACTGGAACACAGTATTGCGGAGATTCCCTCTCTCTAGATTTTTAACGGCACTATGCTAACAGAACACTTGCATTTATCTTGCATTATCTTCAACCAATCTATCTCTTTCTGTGGTACCTTAGTTTTCAAGAAATTATTAACCTGATCATATTTCTACATGACAATAAGAGATGGGGCATTTGTCCCAGCTACTATCTGAGACTCGGTATCTGTCCATTATATCATCACTTTACATTCAGCCCACAGATCACTGGAAATTACAATGTCAAAGAAAGCATTCAGGTCTTCACAAATCACTCAACCTCAGTGTACCTCAAAGCAGGACTCTCTTTAGATTTGGAAATTGATTTGCAAATGGAACAAGATCACCAAAACTCCATGGCACATGCATATATCATCCTCCTTGTATGTCTCCCAGCAGGTAAACGCTACCCTTTGAGTGATCTACCCTCTTTTCCTGCTCCCCTGAGTCCTCCTTCTCTTTCATTTTCTGTTCTCTCTGTGCTCACTTATCCTTGATTTTCTAGTTGTTATTCCACCTCTGTATGCTGGCCATTAACTCCCTCAAATTTTCTTTTAACCCAGGAATTCTCAAGCTATTGAAATTATCGTCTCTTATATGTACCCTGAAATTCTAACGCATAGTCTTACTTTTAGATAGATCTACTCCAAACTCAGTGGCTGTTCCTTCCAACACCATGTACGCTTCCATTGCATGATGGGTGACCTCTTTACATAGGAAGAGAAGTTCCTCTTCATGGTATCGATCCATATATTTTGCATTCAAATTTTCCTTGATGAGTTCACCCAAATCTATATTTATCCTGACAACATCCAAGGGTCTTGGGCCAACTTGTGCGGTGTGGCTATCACTAATCTAATTTGTGGATATATTCCCACTAGGAGTGCCCTCTGTCTAAAGTCATGCTCCTAAAACAGAAGCCCTGAAAAGCTCAGAGTACCAGGTGCAGAGGAAATCACTGACTGGTGGGGTGCATTGTCACCCCCTTGTGTAATTGGAACTCATACAATTGCTTATGAACTTGGGCCAGGGCTACAGTTGTAATCACTAGGGGTTCCTACCACTGGGACTGGCACAACAGAATGTAACCCTCCCCCTGTTTGAGCCAGACTCATAGGCGGAATTGTGCTGCTGCCACCAGTTTGCTGGTTTCCTCTGGTGGACTGAGTTACGAAATACTGAGGCGGTCAAGTAGTCAACAATTCTGCCAAAATGTCAACACTAGAATCAATATCAGTACTGGCTCTTGTCTGTGGACCTGTACCACCTCCTCTTGCTGTTTCTTTCTCTCTGATTTTCTTTTCGTCAGTGCAGGATACACTGACGATCCATTCTTACTCCCTCAATCATATCTCTCCTTCACACCTGTTGTTCAGCATCCCACTTTGCATCCATCCAACTGCGGTCTATCCTTTTGACTCTGGGCTGATATTTCTTTTTGTCTTTTGCATGAGCATCACGCTCCCATGCATTTAAAGCTTCATACTGTGAAGTAGGTGGGGGTTTCATATCATACACTACTCGCCTCATGTTTTTTATTACATGCAAATTACAAGTACCATATAGAGGAAAAGGCAAGGATCCTTCTTTCTCTGTAATCTTATTCTATTGTTTAAGCCAAATACATGTGTGGAGCACGACATTTGTGGCCATTGAAAGACCAGGAGTGCCCTATAGAGGAGCCTCCTCGCTCTCATGGACAGGCACTCTTACGTCGTCTCGAAAGGGATTTCACAAGGTCTTGAAACATTTGGGGCCAGATGTAGGTAGCCTAATACCGGTCGGTACTGGCTGAAATGACCGAATTTCGGCCGTTACCGACCGGAATTAGGCTTTTCAGATGTAGGAGGCCAAATGGAAGGATTCGGTAATTTACCGAATCTGTAATTTAAGGAATCGGTAAATTACCGAATCCTTAAGATACCGATTCGGTATTTTACCAAATCCCTAATGTAGGGAGCACTCAAGTGAGTGCATTCCTCATTTAAGGATTCCTTATGTACCACCAACTACAAGTTGGTGGTAAATATCTAAAACCGTTAAAAAAGCGATTTTAGGCTTTTTTAACAATGCCATGTGGCAGACATACATGCCCTTAGAGCATGTATGTGTGCCACATGTGCACCCATGCACAATTCAGGGGTGCAACAGGGTGTCAATGTAACACCCGGCCAACCTTGTAAGTCTTCCCCTTATTACCGATTCGGTATTTACCGAATCAGTAATTCCTATTCATTCCTATGGGCCTCCAGGCCCATAGGAATAAATGGGAATTAAATCGGTAAATACCGAATCTTACCGTTTCGGTAATATTTACCGAATCATTAGCTACATCACATTTACCGATTCCTAAATACCGAATTGGTAAAATTCGGTATTTAGGAATCGGTAATATGTGATTACCTACATCTGGCCCCTGATCTTTTAGCTTTGAATTTGGCGTACCAAAATCAATAACTTTAATATTACCAAGTGGCAGTGCTAGCAAATCCTAATACAATACGCATTATTGCCAATATCCAATCGTAGAGTGGCACAACTACACTGGCCTTTCAGAGTGCGGCATTCACTGATGTGATGATCAATACCAGCGTGGCACACGCACCAACCACCAATACCAGTGTGGCACACTATGATGTCACTTGCAGCACCTTGCAGCAGCTTCAACTTCTTGAAAATTAGCATTGCACAAACAAACATTTACAAATACCAAAAACAAAACAAATGTCTTGTGTCGCTTCAGCTAAAGAATTGAAAGTTAACACTCATTCAAGGTCAAAAACTGAAAATAACGTTATCACACACACAAGTCAAATCTCGACCTCTAGGAAATCATCTGAACTAGTGCAGTTTCTTCTCAGAGCAAGAGGATTAACCAACACCAACTTCTATTGGTGCACTCTCTTACTAGTTGTTAATAAGTGCCTATCTTGGTGAGACCAACACCACAAATTCAACTAACAAGTTACACCACAATATACTTAATATCTATCCTTTGATCTTAGATTACTATGAGTCTGATAACAAACCTCAACTCTTAGCAACAAGCGCATTTACATTTATAAGCACAAGCAAAATACACAAAGAACACATTAATTCTCAAGTCCAATGTGGAACATGGACTGCGCTTGGGCAAGTCCTAACTGTTTTTGTGATCTTTTCTAGCTTCCTACACCTCAGATAAAACCCATTCTTTGCTACCAACTAACGGAGCACAATCTTCTATACCTAAAGTGTAAAGTGACAATATCAAATCAATTACTCCACTGGTCGAAAGGACCTTGAGATTTCTGTTGAGAGTGTAAAATGGGAGCTAGCATCAAAATAAAGTGACATCTATTTGGTTCCATAAGAACGACAGAGAGGATGGTTAGCAAACCATAAATGTTTATTAGCAGATTAGTCAAGTTACAAGTGTATTTAGTGAGTTAAATCATTTGTTAATAAATCATTCAAATTCAGCAAGATTAATCAATCCAACAGAGCACAATTGAATATTTGTAGCCTAGATCATCTGAATAATGTCAGAAGCAAAGCAGAGAAAGTTTCAGTTCCTGAAAGGAACTTTCCTAGAACTAAACTAGGAGTTTCTTAAGTGACATGGGGGATTCTAAGCTGAAGGTGTCAGTCTATAAGAATCTAAATTTGAACCAAATGAAGGCTCATATCAAAGAGACGGCAAATGCATTCAAGAGTCTAACTCAAGAGCAAGCAATATTAAGTCTCCAGTAAAAGACGTCTGCAGAGTCCCAGAAAGGGTCTCTTCCCCATAAAGTCACAAAAGGAGCTTATTTGTCTGTTCTAAGAACACCTAATCAATACCTTCTATTTCAGACAAATTCCTTCCAACCTACTTTGCAACTGCAGGGACCAATCAGGATGCGTCATCTTCTTTCCGCAGGTAACCTCCCCTCATTCCCATCGTTGAACAAAGGTGCACATGACCTTGAAAGTATCATCAGTATGAACGGGGTGGTACCGGAGGATACTTATCACTCCCATGAACAGTGTAAATCACAACCGTCAATTAGTACTGTCTACTCTAACATTCTCCAGAGGCAAACAGTAGACTAGCACATGTTATCTTGCACCTGAAATGAAAAGGAAAACGTGAAAACATTCTGTAAGAGACATTTATATTTAACGGTGAAAGGCATTTGAAGCCCACTTGCACTCAAGCTAAGTTTTAGAAAATACATTTTGTTAACCATGAATACACTGTAAAACTAATGTTTATAATTTGGTTGTATGAGGCACATTTTCAGTACTTAAACATAGCCACACGTTAACACAAGGATCAGCATATAGTAAGTCTAAATTATAATTTAAAAATTATGCAGCTTCAGCTCCAATTGCACAGCAAAACAGAAAGAAATCAGACAACATCCTTGGAAGTACCCAAAAGATTCTTGCTCACCACCAAATTTGAAGGTTTATATAGGAAACCTTCTCATAGACTAACAGAAAGTGCAGATGCATCATGGTGTGAACAAAGAAAGTACAATTCTAAGAAATCAGAGCATCGAAATGAAGAGCATCATACAGTGGTAAGTCTGTAAGCATTAACTCACTACTGAATATTAGTTCAGCCCCATCTATGCTAATGCCAACCGGAAATGTCAAAACAAACTAGTTACAAAGCAACAAGAAAGAATATTGTGAATTAATGCAATACTGCAAGCAGGGAAAGGAACCTTGAGAATAGTTACATGACTGAGCCCATGCTAGAAAGTCTGCTTCGAAAAAACAACCTAATTTGCATATAAACACGCATGACTTGTTTGAATATGTGTGGAATAAACAGTGAATGTACAGAGTGAGACATCCATTTTTAACAAGATTGTGTTGAGGCCCAGCTGAGGCATAGTTAGTTTAGGCCAAGAAAATGCGCTTGAACAGGCCATACCAAAATATTTTCAAGAGCATCATATAAGTGTAAATGGAGATATTCAAGTGTAGATCACTACTCTGCAAGTTGTTTCAATGCATAATTTTATTAATGTACAAAACCTTCTACACCTGCATCTTGGAAAGTTTTGGAAGGCATCTACATTGCACACACAGTGGCTATCTTATTAAGTTAGAAAAGGAGTTTTCTTCCTCTATTTCATTCTCTGCTGGTGGTGGCCTTCTTGGTTTGGGAAGAATTATGTGCTCTACTATATGGGTAAGCACTTTCTGTTACTATCTTACACTTCAGGTTTATTTTAGGCAGTGTGAGTTTTTACGTGCAGCACTTTCAGTGCAATACTGCAAGTTGGTGGGTTCTTTCGATGTTGCTAAGTTTACACCCAAAGTCCTGTGTTGAGCAACCTTTGTTGTTTTTAACCGTCCCTCATTTCCCCCTTTTTCCCATACATCTTCGTTGGTCCTCCTGCTTCTCCCCTTCACCGCTGCTTTCTCCTGCAGGGTCTCCCTGTGGACCTTTACAGGTTCATTGCAGTCCTTGTTTGCATTAGACTAAAGAAGGGTGAGTTTCTCATTTATATTTGTGTGTTTTTAGACCGTTACTTCATATTTGCCTTAATCATTTTTCACATCCTTTTTGATCTTATTCTTCCTTATACAATAGTCAACTGCTCTTGCATCCTACCTAAGGAGAGCTCAGTTTCATTCCCCACTTACCTTGTTTTGTTCGCCTGTTTTACCATTCTCCCGGCATGCTGGTTAAGTTAGTCTTGACTAACGGCTAAAAGAACTGTGGCGGCAACTGGTATTGCAGTGATTCAGACTTGTATCTCAATCACCTTGTAGTATACTTCCTGAAACTCCTCTCTATATAGGGTACGGTGGGATGAAGCAGTTCCTTTTAGAGACATAAATGCTGGCTACGTATGCCACTGAAATCGAGTCCCAAAAATAACAGGGTTGCTGCATGTTTATCATTGTGAAGCATACATCGGAGCTTCAAGAGGTTAAGGCAATGTTCTGCAACATGTCTAGGTCCTCACTCAGGTGTGCAGCATAGTACCATGGCCCTCGGGACGTGGGTGCCCAATGTCAGGGGCTGTCAAAGGAATGGTTTTGGGGATCAAACTTTAAAAGGGCAGGGTTGGAGGACCACACTACTGCCATCATTCCTAAAGGGAATACCGGAACAACTAATGGAAAACAGTATATTTCTAAACTGCCACTTTATCCTTAAATTAGAGAGGGGCAGAGTTGGAAATTATCATATTTTATATGGTATTCCCTCAGATTTTTCCCTTTGTTTCCTGAGCCTATTTTTGTTGGCCATAGGACTCTGCACACTTTACTCCTGCTAACCAGTGGTAAAGTACTTGTGCTTTCCCTTTAACCATGGTAAATAAATTACATATTCCTGATTTGCACATTTAATTTACTTATAAGTCCCTATTATATGGTACTACATGTACTCAGTGACTGTAAATTGTATGCTACTCGTGGGCTGCAGCACTCATTATGCCACCCACTAAAGTAGTACTACAAAACCTGTCTCCAGGCCTGTCCCTGCTGCCTGAATATGCAGGTTTACACTGCTATTACAACCTGGCAAAATAAACCTTTGGCCAGGCCTAACTCTTCCTTTTAATAATTATAAGTCACCCCTAAGGAAAGCCCTAAATGCCTATGAGGCAGGGTGCAAAAAGAAGGGGATGTACATTTAATGTTTTACATGTCCTGGCACTCAGAAACCCCACAGTCGTTTTTCACTGTAGCAATGCTGGCTCTCCCACCAGAAAAACAAGCATTTGCAATGCAATAGGTCTCGCAGTTGTATGAGTTTGAGCTATTGTCATTGTAAATGGCAATGCCTTTTATTTATGTGTTGTTTTTTAAAACATAAATAAAAGGCATTGTCATTTACAATGCCAATAGCTTTATCGCTCCCAAACGCGAGACCTATTGCATTGTAAATGCTTGTTTAGACTTATGGTGGCAGTTTAATTAGAGCAATAAATTGAAAAATATAAGAAGCGTACGAAAGCGCATTATAGAGAAAGGATAAATCAAACAGCCAACTAGCGGACGATGGAGTATCTCACTTTAGAGCTGAAAAGCAACATGGTATCAGAGCCACTGGAATTAGCCAGGATGAGAGGACTAAACTATGGAGCAGGTTTCATAACTGTATTATTTAGCATTTGTGGCATTTTTAACACTAATACAGTTTGAACATGTTCACCTCATCAGTACCAGTCCAACACAGGCATACAGCAATCAATTGAACTAAAAAACTATTTGCTTTCGTAAAGACCTGCCACTGTGTGGTAGCACGAGTTTGCAGCAAAATGTCCTGTTTTAGCTAGAAACGATGTTGAAGTCCGCAAGCCATGCATTCGACTGAATCAAATGGCGATAAGAGTACATTCATAATTATGCTGTTAACGCTGCAGCCTTAATAAGGCCACTGGTCTGGGCAATAAACCACACAGGAACACCAACGACTGTTGCAGATTGTCTTCCACTTGCTGACCACTCTCATGGCTAGTCATGGAATGGGTTTTCATCTGCATGACTCTTCCTCGTGTATCAGCGCCAGAAGAGCACACCAAGCTCCCCAGCAGCGATTCGAGGCAACCATTAAACACATGTAGACAGTGTGGAAGCAATGGCCAGTCACTTGCCAGTAATGCACACATTTTAGCATTTGTACTGTTCCCATTCCAAATACGCACGCCACTGAAACCCCTATCCTAATAAGCAAGTCTGTTAGCCCCCACAAAGGACTCATTAGCACGGTTGCAGAATAATATTTCTACATTTACACACAAACGGCAGACAGGGCTAACAGGATGCGAAATGCTTCCCCACCCTATCTCCTAACAAATTACTTAAAATACTAGGAACCAGCAAGATGCACACAAAAAATCGTTATGCTATCCGAGAAATTTTAAAAGCAGGATGAATCAGACCACAATTTACCAACCGTAAACTTTAATTTCATAGTCCCCCCCCCCTTTCACGGGGGTGTAGCTGCGACAGTTGTCTTAGTGATGTCTTATATCGCTTTTTATTTTTTGCTTCTTAAGAAAGGTATGCGATATCCCCTGATGTGTTCCGATAGTATTGTAGGTTTAATGAAAAGAAATACTGTTCAGACGAAAAATATTTAGTACGCGAGTTTGCTCTGGACAACCATAAGTAACACTGAAACAACAAGTTCCCGCTTCCCGCCGGGCCGCCGCGCTGCCTGCGACGACCCGGAAGCGGTTGGGCAGCCGGCCAATCGCAGCGCGGCCCCAACCGGAAGTCCCGCCCCCATCGCGGCGCGAGAGAGAAGCCACTGTCCGAGGAGCCCCGAGGGCTCCTGATCGAGTCCCGGTCCCGAGATGGGGGACCGGGTGAAGAGCGGCCGGGCGCATGAAGAAGGCGGGGCTCTCATGTGGTGAGAGAGCCCCGCAAAGCGCAACCGCCGCCCGAGAGGCACGCCGAGCACCGCCAGAACAGGTGAGTGTGTTGCGGAGGAGGAGGGGTGAGTGGGGGTGGGGTGTGCGCGTGTGTCTGTTGTAGTGTGTCTGTGCGTGCGTGTGTCTGTCTGCGCGTGTGTCTGTTAAAGGGGGGGTGCGTGTGTTGTGTGTGTATGCAGTGTGTGTATGTGCGCATGCGTGCGGGAGCCTTTCTGTGCATGGGAATAGCAGGGACGGCGACGCGACGTGCGCGCTCACGAGATACAATCGCCAGGAGGACAAGCTCGTCACAGTCTGCTGTCTAAATTCCCCGGAATCCCTGGAAAGTGGCGACATAAGTAGTCTCCCTAGACAGCAAAAGCTTCGCTTTTGCTTTCGTCTAGGCGAGACCTAAAAACTGGGTTACATTAAAACAACTGGAGCTGCTCAATTTAGATTCCACACTTACACATCACAAAAATGCAATTATATACGTGCCTTTGTCATTGTATTCACAGTGTGCCTTTACCTCATTAATGTGTTGGAAACATTTAAACGTATTAATAAAATGTATTTACTGAAGAGAATAGGAATTTATGTATGTATGCACTAACGTATAGGTTAACCAAGAAACATATATTTTATTCATGTTTTACACTTACACTTCAAGTTATATTTGCGTATGTAAACATGTACTGTTTTACTTACGTTTTACATTTCATTTTCAAGTTACACGTGTGCATTTATAATCCTGTATATTTAGTGCACATTAAATGCTTAATTAAAGCTAGCCTGACTACAGGCCTCAGTTGCAGTCCATTGTGCTTGCCGGCATGTTTTTCCTTCTCTTGCAGGTTTATTGTTCTGTTATTTAGAGAAAGGTTTATTGTCTGTATTAAACTACTGATAGATAGGCCTGGAGGGAGACTTGGCAGCAAACGTGGAGAAACAATGTTCGAAAGAAGCTTTCTGTTCATCATGTAGCAGGATGGCAAGATGTTCAAGGTCTCAGAACCGCAGTCTGAGTTTGATGCATTGGGAATTCAGAATATTTTTGCAGATGCACTCAAGTAATGTTCTTATTGGTCCCTGGTGGTGTGAAAGAAGATAAGGATGTTTCTGTATCTTCTGTTACTTTTAAGTTTGTGTTCACATAGTTGGATTCACTGCAGATTCCCTTTAGACTTTGAGAGGTACAGACCTCTCTGCTGTCCTTATTCTTGGGAATGTGAAGCTTTATGCTAAACACTTATTTAATGTTTCTTTGGACTACTACTGAAGTTTGATCATGCTGACATCTTGGGCCATATGTACGAAATTCCGGATTTGTGATTTCCAAATAGTGAATCTGTAGAAATCGCTATTTGGGAATCGCAAAACGGTACGTATGTAAACGCCAATTCCACAAATAGCGATTCCTATGGATTCACATTTGCAATTAGGAAATCGCAAAATAGGAAATGGATCTTTGTGGATGAAGAATGATAATGTAAGACCAGGAAGTTTACAAATATAGGGTGAGGCCACAATCCAGAGGCCTATGCTGGAAGTAAAGAGTGCTCCTGCATCACCACTGCCACTGAATAACACCATCCTTGGAGAAGACTATGGCTACAGAAGATTTGAACAATAACTCACGGAGCAGGAAAAGGAAGGCCAAATTTACTGAGAAGGAGCTGGAACTCCTGACAGAGGAATGTGTTGCCCATATGGACCAATTGTTTGGGAAGGCATCTTCCTCTGTGCCAGACAGCCAAAATACACGGGTCTGGACCAGCATCCAGGAGATGATTAACTCCCTACGAGTCACCCAGAAGACCATTTGTGACATCCGCAAAAAGTGATATGAGCTGAGGTCTAGTACAAAGGAGAAGGTGGCCAGCAGGTTGGCTGAGGGACGTGGAACAGGTGAGGGACCTACAAAACACCCCTCTCCGACTCCCATGGAAAACCTATAGAGGGGACCCTGAAAGCAGAGAGAGTGGTGGGAGTAGCTGACATCAACACCTCCAATCCAGCAGGCACCATCCAAGGCAAGCCATCTTCCCTTTACTTACCTAACATAACATAATGTAAGCAAATCCATTGTAATGAATGTGCTTTTTACTAAAAGGACACACCCAAGCCCTGCACTCCCACTTTGGAGGCAAATATACCACTGCACCTTTAATTATACACTTTGAGCAGCACCCCATAAAGACGAGGCAAGAACATAAATTCAGGTGCATTTAAAAATAACACACACAAGTTTATTAATGCAATGTTCAGAAAGGTAAGCCAAATATATCAGTAAATGCAGATTCCCAAATGTCAAATGAATGATTAAATGAATAATTGAAATAGAATGCAATATATATACAATTAGCAACGAATAGAAAATATGTACAGAAATAGTGAGGAACACCTCACCAACTGATTCTGCAACATTCTTGCCAACTCTAGCTGGGGAAGCCTGTTCAACAGCCCAGGAAGGAGTTCAGTCAGGACTCAAGTTCGATCAACCCCAGAGCAATACGTCTATTCTGTGGTGAACTTCCATCTGGCCCCCGCAGGTTACCAGCGTAAATATCATTACTCAACGTGGGACGAAGCTTCTAGAAAACCTACCACCCTTCTCATTAGAAAAAAACTGAGCTTGCTGTACCAGTCTGCGTCAAGGCCAAGCTCCCGTATTTTGACTTAGAGGCAGAGTGCACACAGAAGTAAGGCAAAGTCAGAAAGCAAGATGACATGAGGCCATGTCAAAGCCAATAGTCAAAGTCAGAAAACAAGATGACATGAGGCCATGTCAAAGCCAATAGTCAAAGTCAGAAAACCAAATGACATGCGGCCATGTCAAAGCCAATAGTCAAAAGTCAGAAAACCAGATGACATGAGGCCACGTCAAAGCCAATAGTAAGAACTCATAATTCTGTGCACGCACAAGCAAGACAAAGTAAGGTCAAAGCCAATAGTTAGCAATATAAATGTACTGTTCTACTTCGTGACAGCTCTCCCTGAACAAAAACAAGATTACAAGACAGAAGAGAAGCAGACATATGCAGGACCCTCCTACATTAAGACTAGGGTAAAACAAAACACACTAAAGTCAGTTAAAATGGTGGTAGTTGAAGGTCATCATAGGGTGCCCAACCACAAGAGTCGCTCTTTCACTACATCCATATATCATACATCGCAGCATGAATAACTCCATTGAAATGCTTGCCCCACCCTGGCAATGCATCATTAGCGTTATATTACACATCATTTGCTTGCTGAACTGTGTGCTGATGACTACACCAAATATATCTGCACAACATAAACATGTCGCATGAAGCAGAGTCACAACAATGATGTGGGAAAACTTTAACCATTTATTTACACTAACTATTTACATTCATTTGCACGGATCACAACACGAATGTGTCAGAAACCATTGCAGTCAAAGGGTCTTTTGACATTGATGTGGTCATTGGGGAAACAACACCATCAGCCCCTCAGCCTATCACCCCAAATCCAACTGGCAGTAGAGCAACCATCTCACCATGGCCAGAGTTTCTGGACAGTGATTAGGGTCAACCACAGAGCAGGGACCCCAAAACATCAGAGGCCAGGACACACAGACGATCAAGAGAAAGTGAGCAACCCAAAGTACCCTTGAGGGCTTGGGTGATTAAATAGAGAGGTATAGATGCCTTCAAGGGGATTTGTTCGGAGAATAATTAGTAATTCTGGCTGATTTCAAAGGATATATTAGTGATCCTTCCAGGCAATCAATGCAACAATAAAATCAATATTCAATTCAATACATAACCTATATTTCGTCAAAACATATAAACGACATATAAACAACAAACACAAAGGTGTATTGGAAAAATAGAGTTTATCAAAAGAGGTTTTGGAAGGGTAAATGATTTCATATATACAGATGTGAATGATACAGAAAAATTAGGACTGAAGGTACACAAATAAATCAATTAATAAGTGACTCAACAGAACCTAAAAGCACCTATCCCAGATCAAAATGAATAAAACAGAGTAGGGATGAGATGAAGGTCGACGTTTCGGTCTCCTAAATAGCACTTTCTGAGACCATCTTCAGGAATGATGTCAGTTATAAACTGTATATGACCACATGTAATCTGAAACATAAATATTTACAATTACATATATGTTGTATATTTACATGTTTACTGCACCTTTGTAAAAAAAAAAAACATCAAAAAAATGACAGAAACATTGTAATACACGCAGGGACATACATGATAAAGATATCATATTTTGAATATTGAAACTAGTTAATACTAGCTCTTCATACCAGAAGCATATCTGCATTTCATGATACCAGGAAGGTTTATCTAAACATTAAAAAAGTTTTTTTAACGGAAGTTGTTAATCTACTACAAATAAATCATAAAGATAAAAATGCATTAAACACAAAAACCTTTGAGTCTATTTTAAATTTCAAAATCAATGAAATAGTCTGTTAAAAAAACTTTTTTAATGTTTAGATAAACCTTCCTGGTACAAATGGGCCACAAGGAAACTGATATGTTGTGGTGGGTCTTAGAAGTCATCAGACCAAACAAAAGACAAAACAACATTGACAGGGTCCTCTCATTAAGAGAAGGTAAACGTATCTGCCTTACTGATACTGTCAAACAGGGCTTAAATTCTGCAACCGAGTGGCATGCCTTAGCATGCCTCCCCTGATCATCTTTCACCTAATGAACTCTCTATATACAGTGAAAATGGTTGTCAAAAAAACTGTGACCCGATTTTATATATCATTTCTTTTATATTATGTGATGTACCGAAGTCTATTTATCATTGTAAACACAGCAAACCTTCACAGAGAGGACAGGGAATCATTACCTTCAAGGGGAGTAACACATGGGGACAGGGAACTGCAGGGTCATCTCGGAACATCAATAGCTGGTCTCTACAAAACGTGATTCTACCTGCTCCCAAACCAGGAGTCGCTTCCATCCTCCCGGACCCTGGGCCCGTCCTGACACGGACGGGCACAGACGGGCTATCCTTAGGCGCTCCTTCGGCGCGTGGAGGCGCGACCGCTAACGCGTCCGCTGCGCGGAGGGAAGGACTTCTCAATTTATGCGCGACAGCACGTGTCACTAACTTGCTCCCCCGAGTCTAGAGCACCAACCAGCCTCCAACCCAACCCAAGATGGCCGCTATAATTTGCCAGCCACCTCCAAGCCCCAAACTCCCTAAGCAGCCTAATGGGCTAAAAAGGGTCGGAAATGAATGAAAATACGGCGAAAATGCTCGTGGGTGTCAGCAGAGGTGAAATACAATTTAAAAGACAATTTTTTATAAATCGATTTCGGCGAGTGTATTATAATGGGCAGAGCTGTGTAACTCCCGGCTACAGCCTAAGGAGTGAAGTGTAGGGTGCAAGGTCTAACCAGAGCCTTCTAGGAGCCTCAATTTATGCGCTACAGCGCGTGTCACTAACTTGCTCCCCCGAGTCTAGAGCACCAACCAGCCTCCAACCCAACCCAAGATGGCCGCTCTAATTTGCCAGCCACCTCCAAGCCCCCAAATCCCTCAGCAGCCTAATGGGCTAAAAAGGGTCGGAAATGAATGAAAATACGGCGAAAATGCTCGTGGGTGTCAGCAGAGGTGAAATACAATTTAAAAGACAATTTTTTAAAAATCGATTTCGGCGAGTGTATTAAAATGGGCAGAGCTGTGTAACTCCCGGCTACAGCCTAAGGAGTGAAGTGTAGGGTGCAAGGTTTGCTGGGCCCGCAGGAACAGGGTACTTCGTTACTCCCTAAGCCCAAAAAATACTCTTTACGTCTTATTAATTGCCGTTCACTCCCAAAACATGCTCATGAAATCCGCATGATATTGGAGGAGCGTGAGCCAGATGTCCTGTTCCTTACGGAAACGTGGTTAACCGAGGCCTCTGACCCGGACTTAGGGGACGATTATGATGGCGGACGGACCTGAGTCCGTCCGCCACCATAGAGTAGGAGGGACCGTCCACAGGGGCAGCGGCGGTCCCTCCGTGTAAATTAGGATATGACCGCCACCCTGGCGGTCACATCCTGTATTTTTATCATTGTGGCGGGTGCTGCTTGAAGCAGCACCCGCCGCAATGATAAAAATGTAAGTTGTGCATTTGCATGCACAAAGCGGCAGGCACTTTGCGGTGCCTGCCGCTTTGTGCAGGCAAATGCAGGGGGGTACCATAGGTACCCCCCATGTGCACCCCCCACGCCCCCCTTCACCCCTGGGGGCCCGCAACGGGCCCCCAAACACAAATCCGTATGCCTTTACACGGCGGAAATGCCGCCGTGTAAAGGCATCTTTCTGCAGACATCCTAATATGGCTGGCGGTGTCTGATAGACACCGCCAGCCATGTTAAAGCTTCTCCGCCGTGGAAAAGCTGCGGACTGAAAAACGATCCCCCAGCCATCCTAATCTGGCGGGGGGGTCTTTTTCAGTCCGCAGCGGTTTTCCCGCATCCTCCGGGCCGGCGGTGGCTTCCGCCGGCCCGGAGGAAAGCGGGAAAACCGCAATCGTAATCAGGCCCTTAGTCTGTGCCCTCCCCCCGGGGTTCGTAATCTGTAGGAATGACCGGCAGATCGGGCGAGGAGGTGGGGTGGCAATTATATATCGAAACTCTTTTAGGTGCCGTATCTCTGAGAGCCCGCTCGCTGACTGTGAGAGTCTCTCGTTTGTATTAACCTTTTCCTCCACATGCTCCCTTCCAGGGATTGTGGTGTACAGGCCTCCTGGATCACACACGAGTTTCTGCGACAATCTTCATGATAAAACCACCCATATCATCAGTAGCGCCCCCAATTTCTCAATCTTGGGAGATTTTAACATACATTTAGACGATCCATCTGCCCCTTCTTCGCAAGCTTTATTGGAAGGTCTGGGGATGCTGCAACTTAAACAAATTGTAGCAGGACCTACCCATTTGGCAGGGCATCTAATTGATCATTTCTTTACTAATCTGGATGAGATTATTTGGGATGAGTCACTCTTTGTCCCTTGGTCAGACCATGCGCTGCTATCTTTCACTTGGACCCCGGCCGATGTCAGCCGTCCGACCACAACCTCTAAGAGATTGGGGCGTATTTGGTCGAGACTCTCTCTAGAGGAATGGCTATCCATATTAAATAAATCTCCCCCTCCCTTCTGTGCCGATCCTATTGCAGCGAATGAGGCGCTCAACAGGTGGCTAGAGACCTCTCTCGATCCCATCCTGCCTGTAAATGAGATTAATCATCGCACCGGCGAGAATAAACTGCCTTGGTACTCCACTGATCTGAAGGATCTTAAACGGAGCTGCAAGAGGACGGAAAGAAAGTGGAGAAAGAACTTCTCCCTCGAGAATAAAAATGAGTATAGGATGGTTCTCAGGGATTATAAGAAGCACCTTAAAATGGCACAATCATCCTATTACCAAGGAAAAATTGCTGATGCCGCCAATTCACCCAGGGAAATTTTTAAAATCTTTAAATCTCTAGTTACTCCACCATGCTCTTCGAGTCCTCCTGAGGCGGAAGCCGGGAGCGGACATATTGATTTTTTAAAATTGTACCATTTAATCTGTTGTTTTTAACATTGTGTTTGGACTTAAAAATACCTACTTTGCACTTGATCCCGGGTCCCCGCACAGCCGAGTCATCGCTGTTGCGGCAGGTAATCCGAGCACCTTCACCCCTTTCCGCCACTTTGGCGAGCGCCGAGGCCACGCCCCCTCCCTGAGGCCACGCCCCCTTCCAGCGCGCTATATAGACGCTGAATACAAGCGTCTCCCCAATGCTCTTCGAGTACTCCTCAGGCGGAAGCCGGGAGCGGACATATTGATTTTTTCAAATTGTACCATTTAATCTGTTGTTTTTAAAATTGTGTTTGGACTTAAAAATACCTACTTTGCACTCGATCCCGGGTCCCCGCACAGCCGAGTCAACGCTGTTGCGGCAGGTAATCCGAGCACCTTCACCCCTTTCCGCCACTTTGGCGAGCGCCGAGGCTACGCCCCCTCACTGAGGCCACGCCCCCTTCCAGCGCGCTATATAGACGCTGAATACAAGCATCTCCCCAATGCTCTTCGAGTCCTCCTGAGGCGGAAGCCGGGAGCGGACATATTGAGTTTTTTTAAATTGTACCATTTAATCTGTTGTTTTTAACATTGTGTTTGGACTTAAAAAAAACTACTTTGCACTTGATCCCGGGTCCCCGCACAGCCGAGTCAACGCTGTTGCAGCAGGTAATCCGAGCACCTTCACCCCTTTCCGCCACTTTGGCGAGCGCCGAGGCCACGTCCCCTCACTGAGGCCACGCCCCCTTCCAGCGCGCTATATAGACGCTGAATACAAGCGTCTCCCCAATGCTCTTCGAGTCCTCCTGAGGCGGGAGCCGGGAGCGGACATATTGATTTTTTTAAATTGTACCATTTAATCTGTTGTTTTTAACATTGTGTTTGGACTTAAAAATACCTACTTTGCACTTGATCCCGGGTCCCCGCACAGCCGAGTCAATGCTGTTGCGGCAGGTAATCCGAGCACCTTCACCCCTTTCCGCCACTTTGGCGAGCGCCGAGGCCACGCCCCCTCACTGAGGCCACGCCCCCTTCCTCTCCCCGACCTCCCATAAATCATGTGCCTTCACCGAACACGCAGCGGACGAGCGCAGCGGGCGCGACGTTTGCGCGCCGAAGGCGCGCCTAAGGCAAGCCCGTCTGCACCCGTCCGCGACCGACCATGCCCAGTGCCTAGGCCACCCCGCTATCCTGGCCCTCTACAATACTCACCAGCACAACTTACTGCTCTCCAAGGCCCCTGGCCTATCGAGGCCTCCCTGACCACCCACATCAACAACTTGGGACTGACAATCCCAGCTGCTCTTCCCACTCTTTTTGACCCAACTCACCCGCTTCCGCTCCCCCCTCCCCCCTCCTGTTCCAATTTCCACGCCAGCCCTAGGCAGACGCCTCTTTCCATTTACTACCTTAACACGCGTTCTGCAGTCAAGCACTGCCACAAACTTTTTGTCCTGCTGGATCTTCACAAACCGGACCTCCTGTTTCTTACGGAGACTTGGTTTTGTGACAGCTCCCTCCCCATCTTATTTGCATCTCTCCCTGCTACCTACTACGTCCTCCGAGCTGACCGGCCAACCGGTAAATCAGGCGGGGGTGTCGCCCTGATTGCCCGGAAGGAATTGCCGTTTCAACCTCTCAGCTTTCCCCCGATTGGTACATCAGATTTCCTAGTGGTTTGCTCACTCTCCTTTAAAGTGCCCCTCACTTGTCTACTTATGTACCGTCCCCCCCGACCTCCTCAAACCTTTCTTGACGGGTTCCAAGAACTTGCAGCCACCCTAGCAGTTAATAACTCCTCTGTCCTGGTGCTGGGCGACTTCAACTTCTGGCCCTCTGATCCAGCTGAATGCGCCACCTCTAAGGAATTCTCAGAAACTTTACGTTCCCTTAACTTCATCTCGCACATTCACTCCCCTACGCACACCCAAGGTCATACCCTTGACCAGATCTGGTCCCTCAATTGTCCTATTGCGTCCCTATCCGTCTCCCCTTGTCCCTGGTCCGACCACTCACTGATTTCCTTTTCCTCTCAAATCGGCCCGCCCACCAAGCCCTCGCACCCTAAAAATATCTGGGTAAGATCCTGGGGCCGGGTGGATGTAGCCTCTCTAGCTTCCTCTCTTCCTGCTTCCAGTCCAGTCGTATCTGGCATGTCCTCCTCAGATCAAGCCAACGGCATCAACTCTTGGCTTCTTTCAGTCGGTGAGTCAATCGCCCCACTTAGGCGGGTCCCCTCTAGATGGACGAACGATTCTAACCTCTGGTTCAATGATGAACTGAAATCACTAAAACTTTCAGTTCGTCAAGCAGAACGGGCCTGGAGACGCCAGTACTGCCCCACTCTTAAAGCTCAGTACACCTCCCTCTTGTTGCAATATAAAAAACTTATTTTTTCCACCAAAAAGGATTACTTATCTTCTAAAATTCTAGTCGCGGAGAATAAACCCAGAGAAATCTTCTCTATCGTTAACAAACTGGCCTACTCCGATAGAACTACCCTCAAGCCTTCCCCTTCACAACCTTTATGCGACTCCCTGAATTCTTACTTTCTGGACAAGATTGCAACAATCAAAGCTAATATTCCTCCCCCTTCCCCCTCTTTCCTCATCCCACCCTGTACCCCTACAGAGGCTTGTCTGGACTCTTTCCCTCTACTAACAGAGGAATCCTGCCTCTCCCTCCTGCCTCTGGTTAAATCCGGGTCTCCACTTGATCCATGCCCTGCCCATGTTCTTTGTCACATCCTCATGTGTTGTCCACTGCCTCCGCTTACCTTTCTTAACTGCTCCCTGTCCTAGGGCGTGGTTACCCCTGCTCTTAAAACCGCGATACTCCTCCCCATTCTCAAAAAACCTGGTGCAGACCTCTCGGACCCCGCCAACTATCGCCCTATTTCCCTGCTCCCCTTCTTAGGGAAAATCCTGGAGCGACATGTTACCAAGGTACTTACCACCTACGTGGAAGAAAACCGTATCTTAGCTCCTCGCCAAGCCGGCTTTCGCCCAGGTCATTCCACCGAGTCAGTCGTGCTCTCAGTACTTGACAATCTTAGAGAGGGATTAGACACAAACATTCCCCAGGCCTTGGTGCTACTCGATCTTTCCGCCGCCTTTGACACGGTGGACCATTCCATCTTACTCTCCCGTGTCGGGGCGGCGGGGATCGGTGGCTCGGCCTTGGTCTGGCTGTCCTCCTTCTTAAATGGCCGCACCCAAGCGGTCCGTCTGGGAGACTTCTCGGCTGAACCCCGGAAGTTGTTATGCGGGGTCCCTCAAGGTTCCTCCCTCTCTCCCTTACTATTTAAGTTGTACATAGCCCCCCTCATCTTTGCACTTCAGCAAATGGAGGTATCCGTATATAATTATGTGGATGACCTCCAGCTAATTTTCTCTCTTTCTCACTCCCCTGATTCTAAATTTAATTTTCAATCCACCATACTCTTTATCCGGGACTGGATGAGTCACAACCACCTGAAACTAAACCCAGATAAAACCGAGTTGGTTTTGACAGGTGGTTGCTCCAGTCCCTGGTCCCCCCTCTTTTGGCCCCCTTCTCTTGGGCCCCCTCCCTCCCCTTCCCCCTCTGTTAAAACCCTTGGCATTAAACTCAATGACCAACTCACTTTACATTCCCAGGTGAGCTCCGTGGTTTCCTCCTCTTTTTTGTCTCTCCGCACTATCCGCAGGGTCTCCCGGTTCTTCTCCTTCACGGCCCTAAAGCTCATCACTCTGGCTATGGTCGTCTCTCGATTGGACTACGCCAATGCCCTTTACCACGGCATGCCTGCCTACAACGTACGACGACTGCAGCTGATTCAGAACCAAGCCGCTCGCTTGGTTTACAATCTCTCCAGATCTCACCATGTCACTCCCCTTTTGAAATCCCTACACTGGCTCCCCATTCATGAACGCTCTCAATTTAAGGTAGGCTGCCTCGTCTTTCAGGCCCAGCTTGGCTCAGCTCCTGCGTTTATCTCGTCAGAGATCAAACTTTACGTCCCCACCAGGGAACTCCGCTCCTCTTCTTTACATCTCCTGACCATCCCCCGATTTCGCCGAAAAAAATGGGGAGGCTCCAAATTTTCCACCCTTGCCCCCATTTTCTGGAACTCCCTCCCAGCCCACCTGAGATGTACTACCCAATATTCACTTTTTAGAAAGGTGTTAAAAACCTTTTTATTCTCCAAAGCCTTCCCCCAATAAATTATCATTAGTCCCCCTTCCGTTATTCTTGTCTTTGAGGACTTGGTTTACCATAGCGCCATGGAACCGTTCCGGTGAACGCGCGCTTTATAAATAATTTAAAACTCAAACTCAAACCATGTCCGTATATTGAGGTAAATGATCCCCAGAAACGGTGCACCGAATTGGCCCACTTCTTCGCCAAGAAGGTTGCCAACATATACTCAGCTTTTCCACCCCCATGTGTCACCGAGTCCACGATCTCTCCCTCTGGACCGACCTCCCTCACGAAACTCGAGTCCTTTCCGCCACTAGATCTACCTACGGCTGAAGCGCTCCTCAGGAACCTTAAATCTGGCTCCCCCTCTGACATTGCCCCGCCTTCAGTTTTAAAACAGGCCTCTGACATTGTGGTTCCTGTTATCAAGGATGTTATTAACTCCTCTCTGGCGGCAGGTGTAGTACCCCCTCGGTGGAAGCAGGCCAGTGTCAAAGCTCTGCTAAAAAAACCTAGCCTTGATCCAGAAGAATGGTCCAATTATAGACCTATCTCTCTCCTGCCAGGGGTTAGCAAAATTGCAGAGAAATATGTCAACCGCATACTATCAACATTTATTGAGGACGAGGACGCCTTGCATGTCACCCAAACGGGTTTTAGAACGAGGCATGGAACTGAGACTGCTTTGGTCGCAGTAGTGGAGGAGGTAAGGAAAATTGTGGATAGAGGAGGCTGCGCTGCGGTGGTCCTTTTGGACCTCAGCGCAGCCTTCGATACTGTAAACCACACACTCCTTCTCCAGCGGTTGCGGGAGGTTGGCATTGTGGGGACAGTCCTTAATTGGTTTCGGTCCTTCCTTGCTAACAGATCCTTTGCAGTTTTCGAGGAGGAAGCAGCATCCGATCAATTCCCACTGCATTACGGCGTTCGCCATGGATCCTCATTGAGCCCGACCCTATTTAATATCTATATGAGGCCCCTGGCTCATGAGGTCCTTCCCTGGGGAATCCAATTGGTCACCTACGCCGACGATACGCAGTTGGTGGTTTCCTTGGCTAGGGCAGATGCTGTGGATTCCGTGGTCAATAACCTTTCCGCGTGTCTCACCAAGGTCCTCGATTGGATGGACGCCTCTTTTTTGAAACTTAACGGTTCAAAAACAGAGATTATGATGCTGGGATATAAGGCCCCCATTAATCTTGACGCTTGGTGGCCCATATGTTTGGGTCCGCCCCCTCCCCCGAAGGAGCAAATTAAAAGTCTGGGGGTGTGGCTTGATCCCACCTTTAGTTTTCAAGTTCAAGCCCGTAAGGTCGCCGCTACCTGTTACGGCCTTCTGAAGATCCTACGGAAGGTCCTGACCCTTCTTCCGTTCGAGGCAAGACGGATCCTGGTTCAGTCCCTGATCCTCTCGTGGCTTGACTATGCAAACGCGGTCTACTTGGGGGCACCATTAGGGACCATTAAGATACTCCAGTCAGTCCAGAACTGCGCAGCCCGAATGCTTATGGATGTCCCTAGACACAGCTCGGCGAAGACGGCCATCCGGGCTCTACACTGGTTACCTATTCAGGAAAGGATCCAGTTTAAGGCCTTGTGTATGGCCCACAAATCAATAATCAACAAGGGCCCATTCTGTGCCCTCTTCTGAGGCACCATCAAGGGCCCAGAGCTCTTAGATCCAACCACCGCAATCTGCTCTCTGTCCCAAGGATCAAGCGTTCTCGTACAGGGGGCCGACGTTTTGCAGTTCAGGCAGCATAAAGTTGGAATCAGCTGCCCGATTACCTGCGGCTTGAGCCTAATCATCTACAGTTTAGAAAGCGGCTGAAGACCTTTCTGTTCTGCTGAGTGATTTGTCTGAGATGGGTATAAAGCGCTGGGATGCCCCCGGGTAGCCAGCGCTATACAAATCTGTACTCACTACTCACTCATTGTCATTATTCCCAAAACTTGCAGATTACGGATGCTTTACGAACACATGGATGGGAAAATTTTCATGAAATTTCCACTGTGCATTTTCGTATTCCTTACATTGTTTGTATGTAAGTGACCTACTAGATATAATGAGGGCCATATATGTATTGTTTCTTATGTCCCTTACATACCTCAATTGTTATTCAAATCACAATTTATTTCACAATAGTAGTTTGAAACAGTGGAAATTGACTACTGATTTGAAAATATTGCTTGATCGATTTGATATTACTCCTATAACATCCAGAATCAGTTATTCTATGCTACTCATGCTAATTGTGTGATAAAGTTGCGCAATTAATAGACGACTTCATGACTGACATAGATATTATATTTCAGCGATTATACATTGGAAATTTGTTTCTTTCTACTTTGTATAACCACTCGACCCTTTCAATATGGCGGCCATACTCGCAGTCCTATTTCGCGCTCTAAACGGCGCTTTAAATATGGGTGGCGCAGCAGTGATCCTTTCTCGCATCCTGCTTGCTGCATTTCGTTTTTATCTCGGACCAATTGGAGATACTGGGTAAGCCGCACACGTTAGGTAGCTGCATAGACGATTCATTCTGTTTCGCTCTGTGGTTTTGACAACACCTTGTCTACCTTTATCCTCCCTTTAGAGTACCGACATTGAATACTTGAAGATCCATATGAGTCTGGTCGACTCTGCGGTCTAATTCGGTAATTATTTTTTTGGCTCTACCGCTTTCACTTGAAATTTGACAGCTCTTATCCAAATAGTATGTAATTGTAATTAATTAACTTAACAGATTTTCTGCTCATTTAATTCCTACGGCCGATGAAGAGTACATCACACGTTTCTTGGAGTATATGCAGTTAGTATTGAGTACTAGGTAGGTTATTACACCTCAGTTGCACCCCCTTTGCTAAATGACTGTCAGGTCCACATACCGATGTCTGTTTAAATCCGGTTCTTATCTTTCAGACTACCGGTTGGTGGTAATTGAAATTTACAGCCGGTCTACCTTAAGTCCTTAAGGTGTTGGTGCTACACAAATCTAGGTACAATTCTCTACCTTAATGAATGTTTGAAACATCCCTCTGTTCGAGCTTTAAGTCATTATGTCACTCGTATTTAGGAGCAGTTCCAGTAGCTCCGCTACGCAAAAAACTGTGATCGAGAAAAGACTTTTTCTTAACTTGCAGCACTGCAATCAAGGTAACATGATCCCCCACACATTGGGTTCAGTTATTGTCCTATGTTCGTAAAGCTCCCGTCTTGAATGCAAAGGTGCTTGTTAATCCAATGTAGTCTCATATGTGACTATTTGTTGATAATGTTGTGTTCCAAATATTTTGACCAGAAGATTTACTCTTCCATAATTTGTGTGTATAGGTCAATTTGCATTTAAAACCCCTTTTTTTATTACGACTTAGAGACTGGGTCATTTGAAAGGTCTTTCATGAATATGGGGTACGATACAGGACTATTTCATTGATTTTGAAATTTAAAATAGACTCAAAGATTTTTGTGTTTAATGCATTTTTATCTTTATGATTTATTTGTAGTAGATTAACAACTTCCGTTAAAAAAACTTTTTTAATGTTTAGATAAACCTTCCTGGTATCATGAAATGCAGATATGCTTCTGGTATGAAGAGCCAGTATTAACTAGTTTCAATATTCAAAATATGATATCTTTATCATGTATGTCCCTGCGTGTATTACAATGTTTCTGTTTTTGTCATTTTTTTGATGTTTTGTTTTTTCACAAAGGTGCAGTAAACATGTAAATATACAACATATATGTAATTATAAATATTTATGTTTCAGATTACATGTGGTCATATACAGTTTATAATTGACATCAGTCCTGAAGATGGTCTCAGAAAGTGCTATTTAGGAGACCGAAACGTCGACCTTCATCTCATCCCTACTCTGTTTTATTCATTTTGATTTGGGATAGGTGCTTTTAGGTTCTGTTGAGTCACTTATTAATTGATTTATTTGTGTACCTTCAGTCCTAATTTTTCTGTATCATTCACATCTGTATATATGAAATCATTTACCCTTCCAAAACCTCTTTTGATAAACTCTATTTTTCCAATACACCTTTGTGTTTGTTGTTTATATGTCGTTTATATGTTTTGACGAAATATAGGTTATGTATTGAATTGAATATTGATTTTATTGTTGCATTGATTGCCTGGAAGGATCACTAATATATCCTTTGAAATCAGCCAGAATTACTAATTATTCTCCGAACAAATCCCCTTGAAGGCATCTATACCTCTCTAGGACACACAGAAAGCGTAAAGGGTAAAGATGAACAGTCTGTACCGAGAACATGTCAGATGACATGTCAGAGAGACCTGTTTATGTTGGGTTGGAGATGTCCATCATCTCCGTACAGCACCTGGAGACAAAACAAATATGGACTGTCAGTAGACATCTGCAACAAATGTGTAAGTCGCTGCGGAATTTGGAGAAAGGGCAGGACCTGTGACTAGCAGAAATGAAGAGAGAGGACTGTGTGCAGAGACAGAGGCACAAGCAGTACCTGGCAAGGTTTGTTCACCGTGAGTGCGCCCGGTCTCCCCCGCTGCCACTGCGAGTTCGCCGCTGCCCTTGCTCTTGAGGTTTTTATTTCGACTGTATTTCGGTAATTCCTGTGCCTGCATCTGTATTTTGTGCCCTGTTGTAGCCTCTGTTTTTTCCTGTTTTTGCCGCCCTTGGGACTGTCTTCCCCACTCTTTACACCCCCCCCCGATCCCTGCCGCTGCTCCCCTGCGGACCCGCCCCTCTTCTCTCTGTATACCCTTCCCATTCGCCACCCCACTCCCGCCTCCCAGCTGTTCCTCCCTCCCACTGGCCATTTAGAGTGTTGTCCGCGCGGCGGTGAGCTGTGACCTGACCCTGTCCCCAGTGCCGATCGCTCCTCGCACCGCGCGGCTCCCCGTGAGTGCGCCCAGTCTCCCCCGCTGCCACTGCGAGTTCGCCGCTGCCCTTGCTCTTGAGGTTTTTATTTCAACTGTATTTATGTAATTCCTGTGCCTGCATCTGTATTTTGTGCCCTGTTGTAGCCTCTGTTTTTTCCTGTTTTTGCCGCCCTTGGGACTGTCTTCCCCACTCTTTACACCCCCCCCCCCCCCGCTCCCCGCTCCCTGCCGCTGCTCCCCTGCGGCCCGCCCCTCTTCTCTCTGTATACCCTTCCCATTCGCCACCCCACTCCCGCCTCCCAGCTGTTCCTCCCTCCCACTGGCCATTTAGAGTGTTGTCCGCGCGGCGGTGAGCTGTGACCTGACCCTGTCCCCAGGGCCGATCGCTCCTCGCACCGCGCGGCTCCCCGTGAGTGCGCCCAGTCTCCCCCGCTGCCACTGCGAGTTCGCCGCTGCCCTGGCTCTTGAGGTTTTTATTTCAACTGTATTTATGTAATTCCTGTGCCTGCATCTGTATTTTGTGCCCTGTTGTAGCCTCTGTTTTTTCCTGTTTTTGCCGCCCTTGGGACTGTCTTCCCCACTCTTTACACCCCCCCCCGCTCCCCGCTCCCTGCCGCTGCTCCCCTGCGGCCCCGCCCCTCTTCTCTCTGTATACCCTTCCCATTCGCCACCCCACTCCCGCCTCCCAGCTGTTCCTCCCTCCCACTGGCCATTTAGAGTGTTGTCTGCGCGGCGGTGAGCTGTGACCTGACCCTGTCCCCAGGGCCGATCGCTCCTCGCACCGCGCGGCTCCCCGTGAGTGCGCCCAGTCTCCCCCGCTGCCACTGCGAGTTCGCCGCTGCCCTTGCTCTTGAGGTTTTTATTTCAACTGTATTTATGTAATTCCTGTGCCTGCATCTGTATTTTGTGCCCTGTTGTAGCCTCTGTTTTTTTCCTGTTTTTCACCGCCCTTGGGACCGTCTTCCCCGCTCTTTACACCCCCCCGCTCCCGCGCTCCCTGCCACTGCTCCCCTGCGGCCCCGCCCCTCTTCTCTTCTGCACCCTTCCCATTCGCCACCCCGCTCCCTCTTAGCTGCTCCTCCCTCGCACTTCGCCATTTATGGCGGAGTCGACACGAATGCGCAGCGGTCACGCGCAGCGGGCGCGCCGATTGCGTGCCAAAGGCGCCCCAAAGGCAAGCCCGTCTACGCCCGTCCACGCCTGGACCACGCCCAGCGCCAGAATCCCTGGAACTTGCCGGACCCAGACCAACCGACTGAGGTACAACACCACCACCCTCAACGCACTCAACACCGGACGCCCACCCGCCTGCTATCAAGCCACCCCCAGACGCACCCACGGACCCTTCACCTATCAAGCCTGCAAATTCACCTGCCTCCAAACCCGCTCCACACCTGCCAAACCAGGCAGCAACATCGACCACCTCAAATTCATCCTCCTCAACACCCGCTCCGTCCACAAGCACTACAAAAGGGGGTCCACAAGCACGCCATCGAACTCTGGGACCTCCTCGACACAACAACCCCTGACATTGCCTTCCTCACGGAAACCTGGATGAACGCCTCCTCAGCCCCCGACATCGCCATAGCCGTCCCGGACGGTTACAAAATCACCCGGAAGGATCGCACCAACAAAGCAGGAGGAGGGATCGCCATCAGCCACAGGGACACCATCTGTGTCACGACCAACACCGAAGACACCACCCCCACCGTCGAACTCCTACACTTCCAGATCCTCACCGACCCTCAGACCACCCTCAGAGGAACACTCGTCTCCAGACCACCGGGCCAACGCACACAATTCAGCGAAACCATAGCCGACCTCATCAGCCCGCACGCCCTAGCCTCTCCAGAATACATCCTCCTGGGAGCCATGAACTTCCACCTAGAAAACAGCAACGACAACCTCACCGCTACCCTACTCGACAACCTCGCCAGCCTCGGACTCAAGCAACTAGTGGACTCCCCCACTCACCTCGCCGGCAACACCCTCTACGCCATCTTCTCAGCCAGTAACAACATCACCTTCAACCACGCCACAGGACTACACTGGACCGACCACAGCTGCGTACACTTCACATTCAAGAGGACAACATCCCACCAGTACACGCTTCGGATCCCCCGTAGATGCTGGAGCAAAATCACCGTGGACCAGCTCACCGCGTCACTGAGCCAGAACCCACCCGCCGACACCAACATACCCGACACCAACACCGCAGCACTCAACCTCACACACTGGATCACCAACTGCGCCGACGACCTCGCCCCAATAAAGAACACCCACAGCAAGACCACCTCCAGATGCCCTCAAAGCCGCAAAGAAATCCTGCCGTAATCTCGAAAAGACCTGGCGCAAAGAACGGACTACGGAAAACCTGACTGCCCTCAAAACCGTCACCCGAGAATACCACCAGCAGATCCGGAACACCAAGAGGACCTCACTCAAGGAACCACTTGACAACAACACCCACAACAGCAAGGAACTCTTCAGCATCGTCAAAGAGTTCTCCAACCCCGTCGCCAGCAACAACGACATCACCCCTACACAAGACCTCTGCAACTCGCTCGCAACATTCTTCCGCCGCAAGATTGCGGACATACACGACAGCTTCGGACCCCAACTTCCACACCCGGACACCAACCCAGCGACCACCGCCACCACCATCAACTCCTGGACTCCCATCAGCAGCGAAGACACCATCCACGTCATGAACACCATCCACTTCGGCTCCCCCTCCGACCCATGCCCTCATCACATCTTCAACAAGGCCGACACCATCCTCGCACCCCACCTACGGAACATCATCAACAGCTCCTTCGCGTCAGCGACCTTCCCTGAGAGCTGGAAGCACGCTGAGATCAACGCCCTCCTGAAAAAACCCAACGCAGACCCCAGGGACCTCAAGAACTTCCGGCCCATCTCACTTCTTTTTTTAAAACTAGTACCGCTCCATTGAGTTAGGGGCTATTCTGCCTCTTCAGGCTGCACCCCTTCGAGCACTCTCCCCTCCTCTACTGTCCCCTCCGCCCTCGCCGTCTCACCCACCGCACTCTGCAATCGCGACCTGTAGAGGCCCCAGAAGTTCTTCGGACGACTGGTTGGTGGCAATAGTTCACTATAATGTTCCGATTGGGTGCAACAATACATCATGTCGTGCGCCCATCTCTTCACTGTGGGCAGGGGTCCTCTCATCCAGCACATTGCCAGCACCCGCCTAGCAATCAGCATTCCCATGTCTACAAGGCGCCTGACTTTCACCGGCAAAGGCTTGGAGTACCCTATCAGCGCTAGCGCCGGATCAAGGGTCGAGTCAGTACCCAGGATCTGGTTTAATTCCGCATAGACACCACACCAGTATTTACTGACCCACGGGCACGACCACGCCAGGTGTAAGAAGTCTGCTACCTGTGCATGGCAGCGTACACATTCCGCCGAGCTCCGGAGGCCATATCTATGTAATCTCACTGGTGTATAATAAACTCTCTGGAGAAATTTGAAATGTATCAATCTATGTCTACCATTTAGCGATATCTTCTTCGTGCTCTTGCAGCAGTATCTCCACATGTCGTCGTCTATGGTGGTCTGCAAGTCCTGTTGCCAGGCGGTTCTGGCCTTCATATACTGGTGTTCCCTATGTGTCACTGCTGTTTTACGTTACGCGGCTGATAGTGAGAGAAGGAAGGTTGGACACGTCGACCGGAACTGAAAAAAAGCAGTCAGATTAATCGAGTCCCATCGCAACAGGCGGGAGAATAAACAGACGCCTGAAGGATTCAAAGAGGATGAAGAATAAAAGAATTCTGCCCTGATTTTGGCATAATGAAAATACAGATTCATTGCTCATAAAAACCGGAGACAGCGGTCCAGAAACCTTAGTTAAATAACGCCTTACCACATAGGCAGATACACCGAAATGTGGATAAATAAGATGCCCTGATGAGAGCACACTAAGGCATAAGTGTGTCTTGAAACGCGTCTTCATTAGCAATGTTTACATTTGTGTAGACCTGCAGTCCAATTGATTTTGCCTTGCGGAAAACAATTCTTTATTCCACATTGTCTTTTCGTAATTGTGAAAGTCTTTTTTTGATTTGTAGCATTGAATTTTGCTAATTGTATGATCAAAGTGTTAATTGTATGTAAAAAGTATATGTATATGTAAATGTTTGTTGATAAATTCTGTGTGCGAATCTGTGGAGAACAGTTGCCCTTTATATTATAAACGAATGAATTGAAATTTCGGGTAAAATAAATAACCCAGCCACCAACAGAAAATAGTGTGGTGTTTCTCCTTGAAATGAATGGAGGCTAAGTGATATAGGAACCCAGGTTATTTTTGGTGTAAAGTTTTATACAGCGCAGTTACAATAAGTGGAAGGGGTAGTTTACACCAAGCTTCAACGTCATCTTCTAGTTTACTGCAGGCTACACCGTAGTTTTCACGTAGCGATGTCTCAGAATCCGTATGTATCCTTACTCCCAGGCACCGGACTGTGTCACTGGACCACTGTAGAGGGAACTCCATTTCGAATTGCCTCGTTATTGGGGTAAGCGGGAAGGCAACCGATTTTGACCAGTTAAGCCTCAAACCAGAGAGAGCACCGAAGTGGACAACCTCTCTTAGCATGGAGGACAGGTTGTGTTCCGGATCGCGGACGTACAGCAAGGTGTCATGCGCGTATGTCAAGACGACAATCTTGTAAGACGGAAAGCTGACTCCCTCATGTCCATGGTATTCTCGCAATGCACAGGCCAGCGGCTCCGCCACCAGAGCATACAACAGTGGGGAGAGGGGGCAACCCTGTCTCGTTCCTCTGCCGATTTGGATAGGGTCAGAAACCAGATCTCCCAAGCGGAGTCGCGCTGTAGGCTTATGATACAGGGCCCCTATCATTTGAAGGAACGGCTCTCCCAGACCAAACCGCCGCAGCACCAAGGACAGGAATGGCCACTCGACAGAGTCAAATGCCTTTTCTATGTCCAGGAAAACAGCAATCGCCTTCGTGTCCTGTCGCACATGTTGTATGGTACCCAGCACAGTACGTATATTGTACGTCAAGTTTCTGCTGGGGATGAATCCAGCCTGTTCCGGCGCGACCAGCTCATGTGCCAAGAGGGCAAGGCGAGTCGCCAACACTTTAGCGTATATCTTGGTGTCTACGTTCAGCAAGGAGAGCGGCCTGTATGAGCTGCACTCACTGGGCTCCTTCCCTGGCTTAAGTATGGTTACTATTAGGGCCTCTCTCATCGAAGGCGGCATGGCTCCGTCCACACAAATGTCATCAAATAGCTTAGCTAAGTGTGGAAGTAGCTTATCTTGAAAGGCTTTATAAAATGTGACTGTAAGCCCGTCAGCTCCCGGCGCACTGCGGGATAGCATGCTTGCTAAAGCATCTATTATTTTGTTTTGTTCTATGGGTGCCATCAAGAATTCCCTATGAGTATTCGTCAGCTGCGGCAGGTCGATGTGATCCAGGTAGTCCTTCGCCTCAGCAGTGAGATCACCACCTTTAGCGGATTACAGGTCAGAGTAGTATCTCCTAAATTCTTCAACTATGTCCCCCTCCTCTGTCACCGTACATCCGTCTGCGGTTCTCAGTTCCGAGATCAAGGTCTTCCTCCTATTCCCTTTGATTAATCTGGCTAATAGGGAGCTCGGTCGCTCCCTCTTCCCATACATACGCGCCGTGGCATATTTCCCCATGTGTTGTACCTCCCTATCTGCTTCCTCGTGGTATTCGGAGATCAGTGTTTTAATCTCCTCAGTCACATTGTCACATGGGGCGGACCGTTGCCTTTGCTCAAGGGCAGCGAGTCGCTGTTCCAGCGTCGCTAGTCGCTGTTGGATGGATTTGAGCACACTAGAGTGCTTTGACATTGCTACACCACGAATAAATACTTTAAAGGCCTCCCATATCGTCTGGAAGCTGTCCACAGAACCTATATTAGCCTAAAAAAAGACGTCTATCTCCTCCGCCAGCTCCCCCCGAAACACTGGGTCCAGCAGCGAGTAGGGTGGGAAGCGCCAGGTAAATGGAGGTATCGATTTCCGAGGGGTTTCTAGCCCCAGTAACAGAGGGGAGTGATCGGACAGGGTCCTAGGTAATACCATGCAGGAGCTAATTTGGGCAATCATGGAGGAGGAGGCCAACCAATAATCTATTCTAGTATGTATGTTATGAAAAGCAGAGTAATGCGTGTATCCCCCTTTTTCCCGGTTCCTGTTCCTCCATACATCTTCCAAATCTAGTATGGTGATTGTCTGTTGTATCGCTTGTGCTGCCACCGAGGGTCTACGCAATGGGCCTGAAGACCTATCTAGCGCTGGGTCTAATACCAGGTTCAGATCTCCCCCCCACAGAAGACGTGCTGCTGGGTAAGCGCGTGCTACCTTTACCACATTGTGAAAAAACTCTGGGGAATCGTAATTCGGGCCGTACACCTTTACTGTCACCAGATCAAGCCCCATCCCCACACAACAAGACAAAACGAATCGTCCTTCCGGATCTGCAGTCAAAAGTGTCTGGGTGAGATTCGATCTAGGGTCGACCTAGGTCAGCACTCCTCTGGAATGGGTTGTGAAGCCCTCAGCAGCTATATTGCCCGCCCAGCCCCTACTAACCAGCATTCTACTCGAGAGAGGTAGGTGCGTCTCCTGTAGGAGAGCAAGGTCTACTTTATGTCACTGTAAGTAGTTCAACACCTTTCTAAGCTTACGGTGGTCATTAAGGCCACGCACATTCCATGTGAGAGCTCGGCCTAAAGTTGGGGGAGCACCCTCAGTCATTGCAGGCATGGAGGTCATGATAATCATACATATAAAGTGCATGCATCAGATGTTCTCCCAGTGGCTAAAGTGGGGTTGTGCAAAAACCAAAAAAACGAAATAGACTCCCTAGCCCATCGTCAAACAGGAAACATTCCTCCAACCGACTCACCCACAGCAGACCGCCCCCAACCTGGCCTTGCCGACCCTGTGTCCAACCCACCCAACCTCAATCCCTTCCCTCATGGTTGACGACTCAACGGAGTCATTGGGGAGCATTACTGTGAGAAGTTGGCCTGATATGCAGTGCTCACTATTCTAGTGATCACTATGTATCAGTCCAAACAACCCTTATTGATGATTGGTTGTAAGTCAACCTTATAGACCAGCTATCCTAGTAGCATGGATACGAGCAGTCTAAGGCTAAGACTCTAGAGGGCGTGTTAAGCCAGCTGTTTTACCATCACATTACCCCTTGAACACCCAGTGAAAGGACACCACACAAGTTGTTATGAAAATAAACAGTGTATTTATTTATAACAAGACTACCCTGGCTCTTTATGAGACAGGGAGCTAAGCACACAACAAAA
The DNA here is from genome assembly GCF_964261635.1 of Lissotriton helveticus. Taxonomy (NCBI): domain Eukaryota; kingdom Metazoa; phylum Chordata; class Amphibia; order Caudata; family Salamandridae; genus Lissotriton; species Lissotriton helveticus. Next base: position 149,738,132 of record NC_136058.1, on the reverse strand, counting down.
CTCTTACGAAAATACTTTAAGTCGCACAATTTACACAAATGCCCGAGGGGCACGAAAAACCATATACTACAAAAGTGGAATGCGAATTACTAGCAGGTAAGTAACGATTCTCAGAGGCTTTAGAAATGCTAGGCCTACAATACTGAACACTCAGGTTAGGAGCAGGAAGCCTAGGGGCGCCACGTGCAGAGTGGGAACTCTCACGCGCAAGGCGGGAAAAAGCCTATGGAAGCTAGTATTCACAAAGTTAGTGTTCTCGGGCGAACCCGACTAGGTAGGTCAAAAACGGAAGTGGATCTGGACCCTTGGATAGTGAGGCTATGCTGAGGCACCGAAATGCCGAAGTTACCTAGCCCAGGGGCTGCAGCTGCATAGGTCTGAAAAGACGTCGGGATTCTCCGTTGACGAACCAGGAGCCTGAAGGAAAGGAGTTGCTGGCAGGCGACCAGTGAAGATTGTTCGGATGATCCAAGCCTGGATCGAAGATAGATGACACCTGAAAGCAGAGGGGACCAAGTTCGTGACTACTAGCCAGTAGTCAGGTGGCACCAGGAGGGCACCGGATGGTAGTCACCTCGACTAGGTGAGTGGGCGACGCTGGGCTCTGTAGTCTCACGGACCAGGAGGCGTTGTCGGCCACCAGGATGGAGGTACGAGCTGTCCGATGATGGATGATGCTCTCGACGTCGCTGGACCCAGGATTGGGGCAACAAGTCTTGGCAAATTCAAGCCCACGCGGTGGACCTAAAATGGCATCTGGAGTGGACCAGGAGGGTCCGGGGTGCTCCTCTCTTGGAAGGGAGCAAGGGCCAGTCTGGAGCAACCAGACCAGCAACAGTGATGTCGTCGGGCGTCGTTAAGAAGGCCACAAGCCAGCGGGCTAGTAGCCAAACAACGCGGTGAGCAGCAAAAAGCAGAAGGGCCCCACGCAGATCGTGCAGATGCTGGGAGGCTGAACTTCGGTGCTGGGGCTGCTCAGGGTCGGGGCTTCTCGGACCCCAAAGCACTCACCAGAGGATCCCTCGGCGGTCGTGCTGGAAAGAAGTTGTGCAGTCTTGAAGATGGCCGGTCCCTCGAGGTCTCGTCGCACCCACGGTTCTCAGCTTAGCTGTAGAGGTGGGTAGAGGTCAGAGGTGCCAGGGAGCCGGTTCTCGTCGAGCTGGGCAGTCAGATTCCGGAGGAAGGACTTGCAGCAGACCGCAGTGTTCTTAAGATGGTGCCTGCGGATGCAGGGTGACTACTCCTTAGTCACAAGGGAGAATCTTGAAGAAGAAATCTTGATGTCCTTTCGTAGAAAGTCGTGTCTTGATTCCAAAGATGATCTGATTTGGAAGGGGGCCAGGTCCTACCTTTATCCTGCAAAAAGGGGCTGGCACGCGACTAAGTCCTGCCCTATGGGTGGGACTAGGAGGGGGGTGGTTACACCCCTCTCCTTTGGCGGGCTTTCCCCAGGCCAGGGGCTGGAGTGCCCCTGGAACTGGTTTCAGCCGGCCTATGCACAGTGAGCACCGGGGTGCCACTTGCAGTCACCTTCCTCTGAAGCCCTGCCTACCTAGGATACACAAAATCCTGTCTGGGACGGTGCTAGCACCGCCCCTGGCAGGAAACCCTTTGTCCTTGCCTCCTGCTCTGGGAGGACTCCCAGCAGCAGGAGGGCAGACTTGTGTCTCGGTGGCAGCATCCATTTTGTGGAGCTAAGGCTCTGTTTGACTTTAACCGGGGTTACAGGTTACATCCATGTCGTGTCCCTCTAGAAGGGTGGAATGCTAACCCCGTCGCCAGAATTGGCGAGGGGTTAGTATTCCAATTCGTATGACACCTTACTTGACATGTTTTGATAAAGCGATACCAGAGTTGGCATATAACCGCGAGATTTATAATGCACTTAAGAGTATATGGTATGCGATATCATGGAAACGGCTAAGGGATGGATCCCGAAAGCTGCAGACAGGCTCAGCTCATGCCAGAGCACTATCTCACACGATTCCAAGCACTCTGCCTTCAGGATTGTTAAGGCTTGCCATAGGAGTGACTGATAGGAGATCTGTGTGTCCATTTAGGTTTAGATATAGGAATACTATATCTAAAGCAAAGGGTGATTACACCACCTTGCCCCAGCTGTCGTGCAGCCAGTTGTGTCAGATTTAGTTAGTCAGCCCAGGGGTGGCATAATACATGCTGCAGCCCCTGGGAGACTTCTGGGTGCACCTCAGCCCTGGGTACAGGGACTTGGAGAGGGCCCAGTGCCAATTCAGTACCTGGGTACAATTTGGAATAGAGAGAACAGCTAGGCTGTGGGTCTGATTAGCAGGCCCACAGCCAGGGAAAGTCGTAAACCAGTGAAGCAAAAAGCAAAAATCTGGGTGATCATAGGATTGCAGACCCTACTCTCCTACATGACCCCCCCCCAAACTTTGGGACAATAAACTAACCTTGACCAGGTGAGTCTTCTTGCTCTAAGTGGAAATACCTGGAGAGCCCATCAGCATTGCTGTGATCAGTACCAGGTCTATGCTCCACTGTAAAATCCATCCCCTGTAGGGAAATGGACCACCTAAGCAGTTTGGGGTTTTCACCCTTCATCTGGTTTAGCCACAAGAGGGGCTTATGGTCGGTCTGAATGGTGAAGTGAGTACCAAACAAGTAGGCCCTCAGCTTCTTCAGGGCCCAAACCACAGCAAAGGCCTCCCTCTCAATACCTGACCAATTTTTCTCTCTGGGGGTCAGCCTCCTGCTAATGAAAGCAATAGGCTGGTCATTACCATCAAAATTCAGCTGAGACAGAACAGCTCCCACACCCAACTCAGAAGCATCTGTTTGGACAATGAATGGCTTGGAGTAATCTGGACTCTTAAGGATAGGTGCTGTGCACATGGCCTGTTTTAGGTCATTGAATGCTTTCTGACAGCTTGCTGTCCACTGAACTTTCTTTGGCATCTTCTTGCTTGTCAGGTCATTAAGAGGGGTCACTATGGACCCATAATTTCTGACAAACTTTCTGTAATAACCAGTCAGGCCCAAGAAAGCTCGAACCTGAGTCTGGGTGATTGGAGGAGCCCAGTCCTGGATGGCCTGTATTTTACTCTCCAATGGCTGAACCTGGCCTCCACCTACAAGGTGGCCCAGGTATACAACCTGTGTCTGCCCTATCTGGCACTTAGTGGCCTTGATAGTGAGGCCTGCCTTCTGCAGGGCCTCTAACACTTTCCTCAGGTGGACCAGGTGATCCTCCCAGGTGGAGCTAAAGACAGCAATATCATCAAGATATGCTGCACAGAAGTCATCCAGCCCAGTGAGGACTTGATTCACCAACTTTTGGAAGGTGGCAGGTGCATTTTTCAAACCAAAGGGCATTACCACAAATTGGTAATGCCCACCAGGGGTAGAAAATGCTGTCTTGGGTTTGGCCTCCTCAGCTAACCTGATTTGCCAATACCCAGCTGTCAAATCAAATGTACTTAAGTATTTGGCAGAAGCCAATCTATCTATAAGTTCATCTGCTCTTGGTATTGGGTGGGCATCAGTCTTAGTGACTGCATTGAGGCCTCTGTAGTCTACGCAAAACCTCATCTCTTTCTTACCACCCTGGGTGTGAGGCTTTGGCACTAGAACTACTGGGCTAGCCCAAGGGCTATCTGAGGGCTCAATGACTCCCAGCTCCAACATTTTCTGCACTTCTGTTTTGATGCAGTCTCTAACATGATCAGGCTGTCTGTAGATTTTACTCTTGACAGGCAGACTGTCTCCAGTGTCAACATCATGGGTACACCAATCAGTTTGGCTGGGTGTCAGAGAGAACATATGTCTGAAGGATTGCAGAACTTGCCTGCAATCCTGTTGCTGATGCTCAGTGAGGCTGCCACAAAAGACAACACCATCTACTGATCCATCATCAGGATTCTGAGTGAGCAGGTCTGGGAGAGGGTCACTCTCTTCCTCCTGTCCCTCATCTGTGGCCATGAGCAAGCTCATGTCCTTCCTGTCGACATATGCCTTGAGCCTGTTTACATGGAGCACTCTGAGAGGGCTCCTGGGAGTTCCAAGGTCCACCAAGTAGGTAACCTCTCCCTTTTGCTCAATGATGGTGTGGGGCCCAGACTATTTGTCCTTGAGAGCTGCTGGGGCCACTGGCTCCAGCACCCACACCTTCTGTCCAGGCTTGTACACAGTCAGGACAGCCTTTTGGTCATGCCAAGCTTTTTGGAGTTCTTGGCTGGCCTCCAGGTTTTTAGATGCCTTTTCCATATACTCAGCCATCCTGGAGCGGAGGCCAAGTACATAGTCCACTATGCTGGTTGCAGGCTTTTTGAGAGGTCTCTCCCATCCTTCCTTCACCAAACACAGGGGTCCTCTTACAGGATGCCCATACAGAAGCTCAAAGGGGCTGTAGCCAACCCCCTTCTGTGGGACCTCTCTGTAAGCAAACAAGAGGCAGGGGATCAGGACATCCCATTTTCTCCTAAGAGTTTCAGGTAGTCCATGAATCATCCCTTTGAGGGTCCTGTTGAATCTCTCAACAAGCCCATTGCACTGTGGGTGGTAGGGTGTGGTGAACTTGTAGTTCACACCACACTCCTTCCACATTGCAGTCAGATATCCTGACATGAAGTTTGTACCTCTGTCAGAAACGACCTCCTTAGGGAAGCCCACTCTGGAGAACACTCCAACTAGGGCCCTTGCCACTACAGGTGCTGTAGTGGTCCTAAGGGGAATAGCTTCAGGATACCTGGTGGCATGGTCCACCACCACCAGTATAAACTTGTGCCCTGATGCTGTCTGGGGTTCCATTGGACCAACAATGTCAATCCCCACTCTTTCAAAGGGAACCCCCACCACAGGTAGTGGTATGAGGGGGGCCTTTGTTGTGCCACCTGACTTACCACTGGATTGGCAAGTGACACAGGAGCGACAAAACTCCTTGGTATTCTCATTCATGTGGGGCCAGTGAAAGTGTGAGACAAGCCTGTCCCAAGTCTTTGTCTGACCTAAATGACCTGCAAGGGGAATCTCATGGGCCAAGGTGAGAAGGAAACCTCTCAGAGACAAGGGGATGACCAGCCTCCTGGTTGCACCAGGCTTGGGGTCTCTTGACTCAGAGTACAGGAGTCCATCTTCCCAGTATACCCTGTGGGCACCTGTGGCATTCCCTGCAGCCTCAGCAGCAGCCTGCTGTCTGAGGGGTTCAAGGGAAGGGCAGTCTAACTGTGCCTTCCCCAGGTCTTCTCTGGAGGGTCCCCCTGAGCCCAGAAACTCAACTTGATCAAGTTCAAGCTCTTTAGGCTCAGTTTCCCTCAGCTCTCTCAGATCAGCCTCCTCAGAGACTTGATCCTCAACCTGGGGCAAGGGGGAAGGCAAAGCCTTAACCCTACTGTTCTTCTTCTTGGAAGGTGTCTGGTCCATTCTTTCAGGATCCAGCACCTGTTCAGTGGGGCATCTTCTGGCCTGTGACCTAGTCACAGCAAAAACATGTGCTGGCAAGCCTAACATTTCCATGTGAGTCCTCTGCTCCACTTCTGACCATAGTGATGACTCCAAATCATTGCCCAACAAACAATCCACTGGGAGGTCTGAACTGACTACAACTTTCTTTTGACCCTTCACTCCACCCCAGGAGAAAGCCACAATCGCCATACTATGACTGGTAGTGACGTTGCTGGCATTGGTTACCAGGAAATCTGTACCTGGCATGATCTGTCCAGGGTCCACAAAGTTAGGTGTCACCATGGTGACACTGGCACAAGTGTCCCTATAGGCCTGAGCCATCTTGCCATTATTCAAAGGTGTCTGCCTGTATTTGCCCAAAGTATTGGGACTTATATCAGGGGATATATCCATATCCCCTGTACAGACAAGGACAGCCTGAGTGAGTGTGCCAACTAAGTTGTCAGACCCCTCAGTTCCCAAGGTTAACCCAACTATTGCCTTGGGAGGTACACTACCACTACTGACTGTACTAGGGGGTGCAGTTGCCTTAGGGGCTGTAGTGGTAGGAGTTTGTCCTCCTCTTTTGGTGCACTCACTAAACCAGTGAGACTTACTTTTACAGTACTGGCACCACCTTTTTGACTGGCCTTCTTGAGTCTTCTTCTTCTGGGAAGCCTGACCCCCACCCTCTTTGGTTTGTTGGGGACCTGGTGAAGACTTCTGGTCATTTTGTTCACTCTTAGTATTACCCTTCTGGTCTGCTTTCTTCTGACCACCCTGGTTCTGGTTCTGGTTCTGCTTGATCCTTGTTCTGACCCATTTGTCTGCCTTCTTTCCCAATTCTTGGGGAGAGGTCAGATCTGAATCAACAAGGTGCTGGTGCAACAACTGGTTCTGACAGTTATTTAAAATTTGTTCTCTCATCATCAGATTATACAATCCTGTGTAATCAGTAACCTTGCTACCCAGCAACCAGCCCTCCAAAGCCTTAGTGGCACTATCCACAAAGTCAGACCAGTCCTGAGACTGAGTTTTCTGGGTGTCTCTGAACAGCAACCTGTACTGCTCAGTGGTTAAACCAAACCCATCAACCAGTGTATTCTTCAGGACCTGGTAATTGTTAGCATCCTCCACTCTTGTAGTGAGGAGCTTATCTCTACCTTTACCATCAAAGGAGAGCCACAGTATAGCTGCCCACTGACTCTGGGGAATGCACTGCACAGTGCAGGCCCTCTCCAAAGCAGCCATCCATTTCTGGATGTCATCCCCTTGCTTAAAGGGGGGCACTATCTTAGTCAGGTGTTTAGTATCTAAACCCTTCTCTCTATCTCTTGGGAGATTGCTGCCACCAGTGGGAGCTAACCCACTCATCTGCTGCTCTCTAGCAAAGGCAAGCTTCTCTTTGGCCAGGGCAAGTTCTTCCCTTTCAATCCTCAGAGTAGCCTGTCTCATCCTAGCTTCATGCTCCATTCTCTGAGGGGAAGTCAATCTAATCTGGGGAGAGTTCCTTCTCCTCTGAGAAGAGGCATTAGAGTGCAGAGATCTATTGGAGTCCCTAGAAAGAGATCTATCTCTCCTAACTCCAAGGTTAGGCCTACTTAGGGTCAGTACTGGGGGTCCCCCAGATCCTAGCCCAAGCAAGTCTAAGTTGGCCCTAGTTAGCCTTCTGACTACCTCAAGACCTTTGTCTACCTCGTCCCCAGAGAGTTCCTCTTGATCCTCCTCCTCAACTGCATTGGCAGTGTTGGGGAGGTCTGGATCCCCAGAGGTACCCTCTAAGGCTGGCATATTCCCATCTAGCTGAGAAATCTTTCTCGCATCATAAGTCTCTAAGAGACCTATTAAAAAGGGAATGGTGGGGTTAGACCCCTGTTTCAGTTTCCTGGAGGTATACACTTGTCTCATCTCCTGGAAACTGAGAGCTGCATATCTTGATTTGACCTGTGGAGGGTCAATATCCACAAGGGGAGTCTCAGTAGATTCTCCTTGGGTAGACATGCTTTTCTAGTGAGGTGTAAGTGGTGCACTTACCTACACTATATGTTTGCCTACTGATCCCTTGCTAGAGTTGTAGTTTAGGGTGTGCTAGGCCCTAGGAGCTACAACAGCTGGTTCAGTAGAACTCAGAGTATTCTAAGCTAAGTTATATGTACCTTAGCACTTATGTGATCTTTCACAAGATATTCTTAGGATATGTGTGGTAAAACAACAGCAAGCTCAAATCCCAACCGCTGCTCACCAATGTGAGAAGTTGGCCTGATATGCAGTGCTCACTATTCTAGTGATCACTATGTATCAGTCCAAACAACCCTTATTGATGATTGGTTGTAAGTCAACCTTATAAACCAGCTATCCTAGTAGCATGGATACGAGCAGTCTAAGGCTAAGACTCTAGAGGGCGTGTTAAGCCAGCTGTTTTACCATCACATTACCCCTTGAACACCCAGTGAAAGGACACCACACAAGTTGTTATGAAAATAAACAGTGTATTTATTTATAACAAGACTACCCTGGCTCTTTATGAGGCAGGGAGCTAAGCACACAACAAAACTCTTACGAAAATACTTTAAGTCGCACAATTTACACAAATGCCCGAGGGGCACGAAAAACCATATACTACAAAAGTGGAATGCGAATTACTAGCAGGTAAGTAACGATTCTCAGAGGCTTTAGAAATGCTAGGCCTACAATACTGAACACTCAGGTTAGGAGCAGGAGGCCTAGGGGCGCCACGTGCAGAGTGGGAACTCTCACGCGCAAGGCGGGAAAAAGCCTATGGAAGCTAGTATTCACAAAGTTAGTGTTCTCGGGCGAACCCGACTAGGTAGGTCAAAAACGGAAGTGGATCTGGACCCTTGGATAGTGAGGCTATGCTGAGGCACCAAAATGCCGAAGTTACCTAGCCCAGGGGCTGCAGCTGCATAGGTCTGAAAAGACGTTGGGATTCTCCGTTGACGAACCAGGAGCCTGAAGGAAAGGAGTTGCTGGCAGGCGACCAGTGAAGATTGTTCGGATGATCCAAGCCTGGATCGAAGATAGATGACACCTGAAAGCAGAGGGGACCAAGTTCGTGACTACTAGCCAGTAGTCAGGTGGCACCAGGAGGGCACCGGATGGTAGTCACCTCGACTAGGTGAGTGGGCGATGCTGGGCTCTGTAGTCTCACGGACCAGGAGGCGTTGTCGGCGACCAGGATGGAGGTACGAGCTGTCCCACGATGGATGATGCTCTCGACGTCGCTGGACCCAGGATTGGGGCAACAAGTCTTGGCAAATTCAAGCCCACGCGGTGGACCTAAAATGGCGTCTGGAGTGGACCAGGAGGGTCCGGGGTGCTCCTCTCTTGGAAGGGAGCAAGGGCCAGTCTGGAGCAACCAGACCAGCAACAGTGATGTCGTCGGGCGTCGTTAAGAAGGCCACAAGCCAGCGGGCTAGTAGCCAAACAACGCGGTGAGCAGCAAAAAGCAGAAGGGCCCCACGCAGATCGTGGAGATGCTGGGAGGCTGAACTTCGGTGCTGGGGCTGCTCAGGGTCGGGGCTTCTCGGACCCCAAAGCACTCACCAGAGGATCCCTCGGCGGTCGTGCTGGAAAGAAGTCGTGCAGTCTTGAAGATGGCCGGTCCCTCGAGGTCTCGTTGCACCCACGGTTCTCAGCTTAGCTGTAGAGGTGGGTAGAGGTCAGAGGTGCCAGGGAGCCGGTTCTCGTCGAGCTGGGCAGTCAGATTCCGGAGGAAGGACTTGCAGCAGACCGCAGTGTTCTTAAGATGGTGCCTGCGGATGCAGGGTGACTACTCCTTAGTCACAAGGGAGAATCTTGAAGAAGAAATCTTGATGTCCTTTCGTAGAAAGTCGTGTCTTGATTCCAAAGATGATCTGATTTGGAAGGGGGCCAGGTCCTACCTTTATCCTGCAAAAAGGGGCTGGCACGCGACTAAGTCCTGCCCTATGGGTGGGACTAGGAGGGGGGTGGTTACACCCCTCTCCTTTGGCGGGCTTTCCCCAGGCCAGGGGCTGGAGTGCCCCTGGAACTGGTTTCAGCCGGCCTATGCACAGTGAGCACCGGGGTGCCACTTGCAGTCACCTTCCTCTGAAGCCCTGCCTACCTAGGATACACAAAATCCTGTCTGGGACGGTGCTAGCACCGCCCCTGGCAGGAAACCCTTTGTCCTTGCCTCCTGCTCTGGGAGGACTCCCAGCAGCAGGAGGGCAGACTTGTGTCTCGGTGGCAGCATCCATTTTGTGGAGCTAAGGCTCTGTTTGACTTTAACCGGGGTTACAGGTTACATCCAAGTCGTGTCCCTCTAGAAGGGTGGAATGCTAACCCCGTCGCCAGAATTGGCGAGGGGTTAGTATTCCAATTCGTATGACACCTTACTCGACATGTTTTGATAAAGCGATACCAGAGTTGGCATATAACCGCGAGGGTTATAATGCACTTAAGAGTATATGGTATGCGATATCATGGAAACGGCTAAGGGATGGATCCCGAAAGCCGCAGACAGGCTCAGCTCATGCCAGAGCACTATCTCACACGATTCCAAGCACTCTGCCTTCAGGATTGTTAAGGCCTGCCATAGGAGTGACTGATAGGAGATCTGTGTGTCCATTTAGGTTTAGATATAGGAATACTATATCTAAAGCAAAGGGTGATTACACCACCTTGCCCCAGCTGTCGTGCAGTCAGTTGTGTCAGATTTAGTTAGTCAGCCCAGGGGTGGCATAATACATGCTGCAGCCCCTGGGAGACTTCTGGGTGCACCTCAGCCCTGGGTACAGGGACTTGGAGAGGGCCCAGTGCCAATTCAGTACCTGGGTACAATTTGGACTAGAGAGAACAGCTAGGCTGTGGGTCTGATTAGCAGGCCCACAGCCAGGGAAAGTCGTTAACCAGTGAATCAAAAAGCAAAAATCTGGGTGATCATAGGATTGCAGACCCTACTCTCCTACAATTACACACAGGGGCGAGGTTGCCATGCCTCCATTAAACAATGTAGAAACACCGTACATCTCAGCAGCCTCATACGGCTCACGCCGAAGCTCCATAACCTCACCAACTGGCTATACAAAGGGCCATGAGTGGACCGCAACTTTATCAACTATTAGAGATCATGCTGAAATTCACGCATCCCCGTTATCCTGAAGGATAGGACACCCTAAGGGTGCCCGCTTAGAATGTCACAGCGAGCGCCATAAACGTTAACTTAATCGGCACAGGCTGTAGTACATCCTAATCAGTTACTTGTGTCAAGCCGCCGAAGTATATCCCCCCTCTCCCGTGGTCTTGTACCACAAATATGACATCGTCCATAGACCTAGTCCAGAGCATAGCAGTCTCCAGGGAGACTCCCCTGTTCGCCTTACCGCCTCTCCTGGCCAGCAGCGGCATAGTCTCTACTCCTGCTCGTCCAAATGGCTGTCCGCTTCTACCTCAGCGCGTTGCTCCGGGCTGTCTCTGCGGCGCTCCCTTGCCCAGTTCTTCAGAGCTTGCTGCAGTGCGCGAGGGTCTGTGAACAAGTGGGAGTGGACCTGCCTGTTAACTCTCAGTTTCGCTGGGTAAAGCATAGCACAGTCCAGCCCCTGTTCTCTGAGTTGTTGCTTGTATGGAGCAAAGTGCTTGCGAGCCTCTTGTACCCTGGCCGTAAAATCCGGGTATAGTGATATTTCTGAGCCCTCATATTGCAGCGTCTTCTTCTCCCGGGCGAGCCGCAGCGCAGTATCTCTGTCCCTGTAGTTGAGTAGTTTGGCTATTATAGGGCGTGGCGGCATGCCCGGGCGCCGGCCCAGCAAGCATTGCGCTCTTTCCACAATGAAGACCTGGGAGAAAGAGTCTTCCCCCAGCAGAGTCACTATTAGCTACTCAACAAAGCCTTCCATATTACCCGTCTGCGTTGTCTCGGGAAGGCCCGTAATACGGAGGTTGGATCGTCGTGAACGTGCCTCCAAGTCTTCGGTCTTGTCCAGCAGCGCCTGCATCGCTTTTTCCACCTTTTTATGGTCAGTGCCCAATTCCATCTGCGATTCCTCTACCTCCGTAAGCCGTCTCTCTGACATATCGAGGCGCTCTGCATGCTTATCTATCCTCTCCGCCATTCTGTCCATCCTGAAAGTCAGTGCATCAATTTTGGAGCCCATGGCGGACATGCTTGTCTGTAAACCTTTCTCCATAGCAAGCAGGATTGTTTTAATGTCCGAGGTATCAGTAGCCACATCATCTGGATGCGAGTTCTCAGGCTCTGTGACCGCAGTTTCCTGTGATTTAGACCTCCGCTGGCTAAATGTGAGCTTAGACTGCGTCTTGTCGCCCTTACCCATCTCGGCGAATAGCTCCGATCGGTGAGTGTGACGGGCAACGCTCCGGGTCCTGCGGTTCAGCTTGGCCCCTATGCGTGGGTCGGGCAAGGGCCCAGGCCGTCTGCTCTCCCTGGCCCTGTAACTTCCGCAGTCCTCACCGCCCTCAGCCACTTTCCAGCTGTTATAGTGAGCAGTAGTGAACTGTATATCCGTCCGAGGGTCCCCTCAGTGGCCGCGAACACACCACACCCGGCTATCTCGGCAGCGCCGCTCCTGTTTCTTGCTCTGTTGTGAACAACCTCCGCTATTTACTGCAGCAGGCGCTTCCCGCCAGTGCGCCGTGGAGAGGGGGGGGTCGCGTTGGGCCGAGTTCAGCCAGTCCCACCAGTCGGAGAGCCGCTGCCTCCGTCGCTATCCACCACTACAGCGGAACTGGCCCCTGTTTGTCGCAGTATCCAGAGCAGCGTGCAGACCCAAAGCTCCTCGCCACGGTCTCACAGTGGGGCCAGGCCACCAGCTGTCTCAATGTCACCACCACCACGCCGACTTTAAATGTTCAAGGTAGACTTTACCACCCTCGGGCATCAGTGCAGCTTCCAGTCCCCCCTCCAAAATGCAGACTGCTCAAATTTCGCCCGCTAGATGGAGTTCGTGGCAGCTCACACCCCACGCTCATCTACACTCACCGGCGATCCCCGTCCGTGACCAGGGTCACTTGCCAGGGCGGTGCAGGAACTCCACCGTCATGTGGGCCTCACATGCAGGTCCCCGTCGATGCACACCTTGCGCTGTTCGGGTACCGCGTTCAAGCCCTACGTCCCTCAAGGCATCAGCCCGAGACCTCTCCCAGCAGCAATCCGGGTCGCAATTGTTTGTGCCTCCACCCAGTGGGTCGCGCTATTTTGCGCTCCCCTCTCGTCTCGTGGTCCGGTGTTTCTCGCGCCATGGGGTAGCCCTCTTGGGTCCAGGAAGTGCGCCGCAGCGCCACACTGCAGGGCAAGTCTCCAATGGCGGCCCCATGCCGCAGCCGCCTCTCAGTCCTCCGGCAGAGGGGCCGCAACACGACAACACTGTGTGGGCGGGGCATACTAGCCGCAGCACGCCCGTCGGCCTTCCGACGTACTGTGGCCCAGCCCGCTCGCTTCAAGTCGCACGCTCTTCCAAGCGTTCAGCCGTGCTCCACGGCTCCGAGCAAGCCGCCGCAGATACCACTGCCGATTGTCAGTGCGGGGGGCTTACGATTTAGCCATCTGTTGGTGCAGGATATTTCAGGATATTAGGAGCCTCCGAGCGGAGCCCTAGGCTTACGCGGCCATCTCAGTAGCCGGCAAGCTCCGCCCCCCGCCCATCTCACTTCTCCCCTTCCCAGCTAAAGTCATCGAGAAGACCGTCAACAAACAGCTGACTACCTTCCTCGAGGACAACTTGCTCGACCCCTCCCAGTCTGGATTTCGGGCGAACCACAGCACCGAGACCGCCCTCATCGCAGCCACAGACGACATCAGAACCCTGATGGACAACAGGGAAACAGCCGCCCTCATCCTCCTAGACCTCTCAGCAGCCTTTGACACCGTCTGCCACCGCACCCTAATACACCGCCTCAAAAACACAGGCATCCAGGGAAAGGCCCTGGAATGGATCTCCTCATTCCTCACCGGCAGTACCCAGAGAGTCCGCCTCCCCCCCTTCCGCTCCTCGGCAACCGAAATCATCTGCGACGTACCCCAAGGATCCTCACTCAGCCCAACACTCTTCAATATCTACATGAGCCCCTTCGCCACCATCGCACGGAAGCACAACATCAACATCATCTCCTACGCCGACGACACCCAACTGATACTCTCCCTCACCAAGGAAACCAGAAGAGCAGTCACCCAGGACTACGGGAACGCCCTCTATGCCGGAACAACCACCAAACTGCAGAACCGTCTCCAACGCATACAAAACGCCTCCGCACGACTCACCCTCAACATCCTCAGATGCGACCACATCTCTACCCACCTGAGAAACCTCCACTGGCTCCCCGTCAGCAAGAGAATCACGTTCAGACTACTCACCCAGGCACACAAAGCACTCGACAACATGGGCCCAGTATACCTCAATAACCGACTCACGTTCTACGCCCCCACCGGCAAGCTCCGCTCCAATAACCTCAACCTCGCCGTTGTCCCATGGACCAGGAAAGCCACTGCAGGAGGAAGGTCATTCTCCTACCTTGCAGCAAAGACCTGGAACTCCCTCCCCAGGCACCTACGACTGACCCAGGACCACCTCAGCTTCAGGAAACACCTCAAGACTTGGCTCTTCGAACAGTAGCAGCACCCCTCCCCCTAGCGCCTTGAGACCCTAATGGGTGAGTAGCGTGCTCTATAAATTCCATGATTGATTGATTGATTGAAAAGCTGTCCAGTTTAACTATAGCGGCTGCGTTTCTTCATTTATTTACTTTAGCAGTGCGGTCCGCTTTAAGTATAGTGGCCGCGCTTATTTATTTATTTGATTTGGTAGTGCATTTCGCAGCACCTTGATGCCCCTGGGCTAAGTCTGCGCTTTAAAAAATGTATATTCATTCATTCATTCATTCAGTTCGCTTTAACTTTAGCGGCCACGGTACTTAACACTTTTTTTTCTGTGAAAGCCCCAATACCATGCTTTCACTTACAGGGTGGCCGGGCCCCTTTCTTTAGACGCTGCTGCCATATTCAGGATACAGAGAGCTACGTCGAAAGAAAGAGGGGTGCATACCATTAAAGTGAAAGCACAGCATGGGGTGCTTTTACCACTAAAAAAAACAAATTTGCTTGTGAACAAATGTTTTTGGGGGGTAAAAGCTTCCACTTTAATGGTGGCCACGCACCTCTCTTTACACACAGCTCACTGTAACCTGAATACGGCAAGCAGCGTCTAAAGAAAGTGGAGCGGCCACTATGAAAGTGGTCTTGCATTTGAGAGAGTTTGAGCTATTGGCTTTAGAATTGATAATGCCTTTTATATATGAAAGTGTAGCGGGAATTCCGTTCTCCTACAAAACTGTGCATAGAGATTTGGAACCTCGGCGAATTAGGGTGGCCCAAAACTCACCTCAGTACCCAAAATCCCCTTACCAGGCTAGCTACAGTGTCTCATTGGTCATATCAAACTCCCAATGTTTAGACAAACCAGAACATGAACTTACGATACCTCAGGTCACGTGGAACACATGAGCACTCTTTTGTTATACAATCATTTCAAACCAGAACGTGGAGTAAATGAGGAAACGTGCACATTTGAAATATTTATTTACTAATGCCGTCTTCTCAAACGCAGTAAATTACATAATACAAGGAAACATATTATCAGAAGCAAAGTTATCAGCATAGTTACTAGTCCATAGAAAGCAAAAGGTGACAGCATGCTAAAATACTGTAATGAATAAGGGTTAACAACACCTAATTCTCACCCTCCCTAACTAGCATATTATATTAACATCTAAGAAGGTCTCTTTGGGTTTTAGCAGGGCGGCTCCATACCTCAAGATCCTAGTATGAAGAGATCACATCAGCTTCCACCAGCTCTCTGCATGCAAACCGCATCAAGTGTGTATGTGTGCTCTAAGCAAAGCAATATAAAACGCGCCTAAAGCCAGAATTTGGCAGGAGCTGCACTTATGTTATGTCTATGAAGGTGCGGAGATCAGCCCTCACAACAATTCTGTGTCGAGTTATCCTTGAAGCTTCAGCACTCTCTGTACAGACATAATTTACTAAGCAAAGCTGATATCAGTGCAATAACATATTATTCTCATGTAAATCACAACGCTCTTCTAGGTCGAAAGCTAAATCAACAATTAAGTGTCATGTGCAGAAGCAGCAAAAGGAAAAAATGGCGTTTAAACATTTAATAAGCTCATGCTAACTTAACACAGTATATAGATAAGCAGTAACTATATGACAAAAGTGTTAATATCCTGAGCAAAAAGAGTTCATGGTAATCAGAAAGTTTTTCTTGACAGAAGACTTCTTTTGGTCTTCCGCATAGGTTTTTCGTATTGGTGTTGTTGTGAATGCTTGTTTTTTCTTTGATAAAATATAACATATGGTTGTGTGATTTAGGCATTGAATATGTTTACACACTGTCCTTTATTATCTAAAAATCTTTTTTGATTAATGATCGGTTCAGTGTGGTATGATCCTTAGTGATAACTGTGTGTTCTCATTTGGTCTTATTAGAACATATGTTTGTAATAAAGATAAATAACAATGTTGTTGCTATGAGTGCAACAGTGCTGACTATTGTATGTATTTATATAGGTCCCCTGGGAATTGATTACTAGATATCTGGCTAGGTCCTGAGGAAGGTGCCTTGCACAACTACTGTCCACCGAAATGCGCGTCGACCTAGTGCGGAGTCTTTTGGTTCGCCTGAGACTCTTATGCTGGCAGGAGCATCGTCTTGCCAGAAGCTACTCAACTGTGTACAGATATTGTATGAGTGCAATGGTGGTGAGATTGTTTGAATTGGTGTGATTGTTGTTTGACTGTATGTATCTATTCTCTTCCAGGGGCATGTTGTAGATATTTTTTCTTATGAAGTGTTCCTTAGAAAAATTGGTTTATGAATTTTGTATAATCACGGTGGTAAAAGAAATATACCTGTGAGAAATTATGAAGATGAACAAAAGTCTGATAATGCAAAAAAAAGCAAATGAAAATAAGAATATGAAATATTTAAAAAAGTAATGAGAAGAGTTGAGTTGTCACTGCTGCGTTCTTTATGTTTAAAGTTTAATGAGATGTATATGAACCATGTCAGTAGATAAAAGTATGAAGGTCGATGAGGGAAATATATAGTACTGTGTTTTTTTCAAACCCCTCTTTTCCCTGACTCAGATTTACTGCAGAGGGGGTCCCCTATTTCTAGCCTTCGCTCTAGCTGTTAGGCCACATCCTCTCAGTGTACAGTGCTTTATGTATGTTTGAGATGTGATCCAAGTTGAGGACTTCATATGGGCAACCTCTCTGTACACCAACATGTAGAGTCAAAAAAGACAAATGTATGCTGGTGCCATGATGCAACATGGGAAGCCATATTTATAACATTTACTTATAATCATTTCAGGCACTAATAGGCACTTCATAGAGGGCTAAAATAAGCCTGCATGTCTTTTCCTTTGTTCGGCAATTTGCTCATTAATCTTAACAGACTGGTAGGGAAAGGACTTGAAGTAAGCCATAATATCGGGTTTTGAATACCAGTCCTGATGAAAGACTAGGACCCTTAGCAGCCGTTTTAAATTGATGAAACAAGTTGGCTTCTAAAAGGGTGTACGGACAATATTATCCGTCAACACATGTATGTATTTCTAATCATACCAAGAACACCCAATAATATTGGAAACCTGGGGTGAACCTTAGGTATTTTTTATTCTTCAAAACCCTGTTAGGTAATATCCTAACTGCTCCTTGGAATAGGGTTGAGCCCATCCTGTCTTATAGGGCACAGCATTAGACCCAATGAGGAATTATGCCTCTAACAGAGTAGGTGATGGACTTCAAAAGACGTAGACCAGTACAGTGTGTCATTTCCATGCCATTAAGGTTATTGAAAGAGGGTTAAAGGATACCTTACATATTTATGTTATGCTAGGAAGAAAGTATCCTTGTTTACCCAAAAAAACCTCTCTACTCTTCCATAAAACATCAGTTTAACTGTGATATATATGTGTTGAGCCATGTGGGGGCTAAACCTACTGCACCCCCCATAAGTGGTTGGATTTGGTCAGCTATTTGTTTGCATATGCAAACTCAGGGGTTCTCCTTCTCCTTTTCAATTCAGGGATAATCCAAGCTTTGCATGACAGCCTCTTGGGCAAAGTGTAAAGGAGTTTTAATTATAGACATTTGGTGGACTGCTACCTGGGTTACTCCTCATACTTTTGTGTCTTATGGATGTGTAAATGGCCTCTATTGGGGATACGGTATTGAGTGTGGTTTCACCTTTGTTGTCTATAAATGTTATGATTGGCAGGGGTCTGTTTGGCTACAGGTTCCTTGAACTGTATTAAAGTTTATGTAACTTGCCTTTGAAGTTTCTGACTCCTACATGGGGATCTAGACACCTGCTCTTTGCTTGCTCCATCCTCATGCTCAGGCCAAGTAAGCCTTGCAGGATTCCAACTAATTATCTGACGATACTTGTAAGTAATCAAAGAATTACCCCTTCATTCATTCTTCATTGTCCCATTCCTTATAAATGAGAATGGGACTTTTCCTTATAAAATAGGACGACCTCTCATTTACAAGGATTGTGCCACGGAAGACTGGATGGAGGGGATGGGGTTAATTCTCTTACTATTTACTGCTAATCTATTACAATGCAAAAAACACAGTTGATGGACAGAATGTAGAACAATGTCATACATTCACACCAGTACAAGGATCTGGGCCTAGATCCATCGTTTTTTTGCACCCCACACCACCCTGGGTTAGACACTGGCTATATGCAAATCAGCTCTGACCCTGTGCCTCATGGGAACAGTCCAGTCCGAACTACCAAGCCATTTCTTTCCCAGACCGGAATCAAGCATCCAAGGACCGGTTTCTGGCTATCAGCCTTCATTCAGCCTGGATAGCTTGACTCCAGTGGTGTGGAGAGCCTGGGACTCACGTCTGAGCGTACCCAGCCCACTCGGGGTGAAAATTGCAAAAGACACAGTTGATGGACAGAATGTAGAACAATGTCATACATTCACCCCAGTACAAGGATCTGGGCCTAAATCCATTGTTTTTTTGCACTCCACACCACCCTGGGTTAGACACTGGCTATATGCAAATCAGCTCTGACCCTGTGCCTCATGGGAACAGTCCAGTCCGAACTACCAAGCCATGTCTTTCCCAGACCGGAATCAAGCATCCAAGGACCGGTTTCTGGCTATCAGCCTTCATTCAGCCTGGATAGCTTGACTCCAGTGGTGTGGAGAGCCTGGGACTCACGTCTGAGCATACCCAGCCCACTCGGGGTGAAAATTGCAAAAAACACAGTTGATGGACAGAATGTAGAACAATGTCATACATTCACCCCAGTACAAGGATCTGGGCCTAAATCCATCGTTTTTTTGCACTCCACACCACCCTGGGTTAGACACTGGCTATGTGCAAATCAGCTCTGACCCTGTGCCTCATGGGAACAGTCCAGTCTGAACTACCAAGCCATGTCTTTCCCAGACCGGAATCAAGCATCCAAGGACCGGTTTCTGGCTATCAGCCTTCATTCAGCCTGGATAGCTTGACTCCAGTGGTGTGGAGAACCTGGGACTCACATCTGAGCATACCAAGCCCACTCGGGGTGAAAATTGCAAAAAACACAGTTGATGGACAGAATGTAGAACAATGTCATACATTCACCCCAGCACAAGGATCTGGGCCTAAATCCATCGTTTTTTGCACTCCACACCACCCTGGGTTAGACACTGGCTAAATGCAAATCAGCTCTGACCCTGTGCCTCATGGGAACAGTCCAGTCCGAACTACCAAGCCATGTCTTTCCCAGACCGGAATCAAGCATCCAAGGACCGGTTTCTGGCTATCAGCCTTCATTCAGCCTGGATAGCTTGACTCCAGTGGTGTTGAGAGCCTGGGACTCACGTCTGAGCATACCCAGCCCACTCGGGGTGAAAATTGCAAAAAACACAGTTGATGGACAGAATGTAGAACAATGTAATACATTCACCCCAGTACAAGGATCTGGTCCTAAATCCATCGTTTTTTTGCACTCCACACCACCCTGGGTTAGACACTGGCTATATGCAAATCAGCTCTGACCCCGTGCCTCATGGGAACAGTCCAGTCCGAACTACCAAGCCATGTCTTTCCCAGACCGGAATCAAGCATCCAAGGACCGGTTTCCAGCTATCAGCCTTCATTCAGCCTGGATACAGAAGAGGCAAATCTGGAGTGGCATTCAGGACAAAATCAATGCCATAGGTGTGACCCAGCACACCATAGAGGACATCAGGAAGAGGTGGTACGACCTCAGGAAGACAGCAAAACTAAGGATGGCAGAGAGACAGAGGCAGGCTGGCAAAACAGGTGGAGGAAAAAACCGAGCCCCAGCACCAACACCACTGGAACTGATGGTGGAGTCCACCATCCAGCCGGAGAGTGTGAGTGGCGTGGGAGCCGCAGACAGCTCCGCCAGAGCAGCAAGAAAACAAGGTAAGAGGCATGCCCAGCATGCTGTGCTACCCCCTCCCCAACCCCAATCCCCATAGTGGCATGTGAGCTCCCACTCCAAGTCTTACTGATTACCTGCAATGCATTATGGGTGATGTAGTCAGAGTGAACTAATGTATAGGACAGTCAGGCTAGCAAACACAATAGCATGGTAAAGTAATTGGCTATGTCAGGACAATCACTGTGCTCTGTAGGCAAGATGTTTAATGTAATTCAATTGCAGACAGAGCAGTGAGTATATCTACATTTGTGTCATTACAGGCGAGTCACCTCGCATTGCAGCAGAGGGCAGCAGAGCCAAGTCAGCCAGGCCAGAGGAGAGGCAAAATGAGGATGACAGCATGCCTGCAGGGACCCCAAGCTCGGCCCCATCACAGCCATCAAATCCTCCACCACAGCGCCAGGGAGGTCCGCAATCCCCTCTCACCCAGTCCCCACTGCGACGATCACCAACACCACCACCACCACCACAGTCAGGCAGGAGGCATTACGTGGCCACCCTCCAGCAGATGGAGGAGTCGTCAGAGGAGGGCACAGTGGGCGAACAAAGTTCAATACGTGAGAGATCCACCAGGGAGAGGGCTGGTACTCCATCCGAGGGCGCCCACATTTCATCCAGACGTCGCAGGGCAAGGCCGGACAGTCCAGAACCATCCGAGCAGGGTGAAAGTGTGTTCGCTGGACTGGAAGGCAACATGCTGAAGGTCCAGCGCCTGCAATGGAGGGAAATGCAATCAATCCACAGGGAGGTGGCACACATGAACAAGCACATGCACAGGATGGAAAACGGCATCAGTGCAATTGGAGAAAACATGTGTGCGGGAATGGAGAGAGTAGCGACCTCCGTGGACAACCTCTGCAGCCAGCTGGAGCAGGACCGTCTTGGCGTCTTGGCAGGCGCAGGGAGAGGCTGAGGCTCCAGGCCTATGCCAAGTCCGTGAACCGGCTGGCCACTGCAACATCACTGATGTGTCGCAGGTCCATCGCCATGCAGGAGGAGATGGCGCATTGCAGCAGGGATGTGGCCATGAGGATGGTGTCTATGACCTCAGCTTTAGAGCTCCTGCAAACTGCTAAGGCGGCCACAATGGAAAGGGGGGGCAGTGAGGAGGCTACCAGCCGTGGTAGCATTACGCCCTCACCCACCGAATGCAGGAGGCGCAGTGAACGCCACGGGGCTGCACAGGAACAGTCCAACACACCAGACAGTGGTGATAGGGAACGTGCACTTGCAGCGCGTGGACGCAGGAAGTAGAGACCTATGCCTGTTGCCATACATTCAGGGTGATGTAACCCAAGTCCGATAGGACATTGTTCACAATACTGGAGGTGTGCTTAATAAACACCTTAACATGTAACTGTTACTGGCTCTGTCTTGTTACTCACTCAGAAATAGTTTGACGTAATCTCTGCCCGTCTCTATCTACCATCATGTTCAATTGCAACACCAGCTGCGCAGGGCTCTGGCTGAGGGTTATCCTCGTCCTCATCCCCTGAGTCAGTTAGTTCCACTGCTGTTCCTTTTTTTGTGGCCAGATTGTGTAGCATTGCACATATAGCAATTATCTTGCAACATTTGATGGGGCTGTACAGACGTGCACCTCCAGTTTTTGTGGAGGCAACGGAATCTGCTTTTGAGCAAACCAAATGTGCGTGTGCTCCTATGTGCCACATTGTATCTCCTCTCCCTTGGGGTGGTTGGGTTGAGATATGGTGTGAGTAGATAAGGCCGGAGGGCATATGCGCTGTCACCTATGTACAGATGAAAGTGGCATTAATTTGTGAGACCAACAGCTCGAGCCAGGGTGTACATCTGGGTGTGTCACATTGACTTACCTAGTAGGTATCCGTCTCCAAATTCACCAACAAGCAGACGTGTATGGATGCCACTGTTGCGGAAGATGTACGAGTCATGGCTACTCCCGGGGAATTTTGCCACGATGTCAGTTATAATGTACTTGGCATTACATATCACCTGCACATTGATGGAGTGGGTGGATTTGCGGTTTCTGTAGATGTATTCACTTGCTGCAGGTGGGCAGATGGGTATATGGGTTCGTCCGATGCAGCCAATTACGTGTGGGAACTGCGCAAGTTGGTAGAACTCCAGCTTGGTCCTCTGCAGCTCCGCCTGTGTAGTGGAGAAGGAAATGTAATGTTCCATTCTGTCCATCATGGCATCCAGGAAGGTGTTGAGGAAACGGGATAGACAACTCTGTGACACACCACCCACTGCGGCTATCACACCCTGGAAACTTACTGATGCAAGGAGGTGCAGGCAACAGAGTACCTGGACATGGGTGGGGATTGCGTGGGCCCTTGGTGTCTGATGCTCCAGATAGGGGTTTAGGTTCCGTATTAGGTCAAGGATGGTATCTGGGTGCAGTCTGTACCTCTCATGGATTTTTGGTTCAGTCAATTGGAACAATGTGATGCGCAGTCTGTACACCTGCTCTTCCCGTCTCCAGATCCGAACTCCTGCTGCTCTCAAGCGTAGCCGCCTTGCTATGAGGTAGAGGGCCGCCATTGTGTTCACACGGATGCATTTTGGGCCTGTTTTTATGCACTGCACCTGATTACCACCTGCTCTGGAAAAGTGGTAATTACCAAATTGTTATTACCAAATTTGGTCATATTCGGTAATACCGAGGTTTGCTACATCGCATTTTTGGGCTTTTTACCGAATCGTTATTTCCGATTCGGTATTCATTGTTTCGGTATCCTCCAATCGGTAAATAAGGAATCGGTGATTTTTTACCGATTCGTTATTATCGATTCAATTCGGTATTACCTACATCTCACATGGCCAAATACCGGTCGGTAACGCCGAAAACGGCCCATTTTCGGTGTTACCGTCCGGTATTTGGCCACCTACATATGGCCCTCCATTTTTTGTCTGAACTGCTGGTCTTTTTACTTGAGTCAAAGATCAGTAGCCTGCTGTGCTTTTTAGGTCTCGCCGAATCATGTTGTGGAAGACCTATTGTGAACTTACAGTGGGCTAAAGACCCACATTGCCTACCACTGGTTGGCTTGCTTGTCACTCTCATTTGCTTGCTTCCTATTCAATGCCATGCCTTCCTATTCTTGTGTTTGCGCCTCTCCTGGAGCATAGCCTCTTTATGATCTTTTTGACTGGCTAATTTTCATCCTTCCATTGCTTACTTTTAGGAAACTACTTTTTTCTTTTTCATTCCACATCCATGAAACTGCATGTGTTTTCTAGCTCACTCCCTTGTATGCTGCCTCCAGCCCTCAAACAAATGCCCATCCTATGTTCTGTGTTGCTCTCTACCCCTCCCCACTTCCTTTACGTTTTGAATCTTCCTTTTGCTTTTTAATTTCTCTTCAGAGATACCCGAGTGAAATACATTTGAATAACAAACCATTCCCTCAACAAAGATTGAAGATATTGAACTCAATGTACAGCTGCAATATACCATAATATGTGTATTTGCTTTTCCTCCAGTATTTTGAAATGTTTTTTTCTTTTCTTTTTTTCAAACAATATTTTACAGACAAAAATTGACAAAGAAAGCTTGGTGATCGCCTTAGAAAGGCAAGAACTATTGGCTTTGCCAATGCTTGTGTCTTTTATACCTGTACCTCTACTATGCTGCAGGGGTGCATGAACCAATGTGCCATGGCCATCCAATATTAGAATGCGCAAAGGCCTTAACTGGAGGGAGGAAGAAAGGAGTATAGCGAGGAGGTAGGCAGATTGAGGGAGGGAGAGAATTAGGAAAGAAAGAGGGACAGAAGGAAACGGACAGAAATGAGAGAGAGGATGGAGGGGAGAGAAGGAGGAAACAGAGAAAGGAAAGCTTATAAGGAGGAGAGGCAGAAATTGGAATTCTAGTGAGAATGGACCAAAGAAGGTGAAGAGAAAAGTGGATAGGGAGGCGACAAGTTTAAGGAGAATGGAGGGAAGAGAGTGAAAGGGGAAGAAAATCAGGCAGAGAGGGGAATAGGGGAAAGGAGAATGGAGAAGAGAGACTTAAGAGGGAAAAGAGAGTGAAGGTGAGAGTGTCCTAGGAGGAGAAAAGGAAAAAAAAGTGGAGGGGGGGGGGACTAGATCTGCTGCACTATACGCTGCCGATGCTGATTAGCAAATGTGCCTCATTGAGATCTGAAGTTAATGTTTATTACATCCCTGCGTGAACATGTCCACACAGAGGCAGAAAAACGGTGGGGGCATATTTATAAGGGCTTTATCTCTGCTTTTTTGGCTTAAAAAGCCAAAAAAGCGAAGATAAAACTATCACCCTATTTACAAGAGGGTGCTAACATGCATAATCACATGTTGGCACCCTTTTTCCCCAACGCCTCCCTTTGCATCTCTAATGAGATGCAAAGTGGACGTCACTGGGCGTACACCGGATGGACAACCTTGCAAATATCGCTGATGTTCACATTGCGATATTTTCAAGGCAACCCCAGCATTTTAGCACACGTTAATTTTTGGAGAAAACTGCTGTTTTCTCCAAAAACTAATGCCTGCTAAAATGCAGACGTACCTGTCCCTAACATTGGGGTGGATTATGCTGAAACGACCCTGTGGGTCGTATAAGCAAGGTTATCACCGTTTTGCAGGGAACATCGCTGGAAAACCAGCAATGTTCCCTGCAAAACGGCGATAACCTCGCTATCTCTGGAATTGTTATCGCCCAGGAGTAACGCGTTGTTAATAACGTGATACCAGGGCGATAAATTCCAGAGATAGCCTGCGATAATAAAATTATCGCTAAGCACGGCCAGCGATAATTATCGTTGCCGTTGATAATATGCCTGTGGTATTTAACAAGGCGCTATATGAATTTCCTTCTTCCTGGTGGTATAACATTATGAGGGTTCAGCTGGGCCCAGATCCTTGTACTGGGGTGAATGTATGACATTGTTCTACATTCTGTCCATCAACTGTGTTTTTTGCAATCTATTACAATGGGCCCTATTTTTCTTCGTCGTAGTCCTACACCCCTTCAATTCTCTGAGGTGGGGCGGTGTCTAATTTGTATTTTGCTATGTGCTTCTTATTAACAGGAAGTGATGATGCGAGTGTGGTCTCTTATGGGCAGAGTCCCCTTGAGTGTGGAGTTATGTTTGCTTTTGTTCTATCTGCTGGTTAATATGTCTTTGTACAAGCGGTGATATCTAATTTTTGAGGACTGTGACAACAAACAGTAGGACTCTTTGTAATGAAGTTAACTGGTAAATAATCTGGGCAAGTTCCTTTTCCATCACTTATAAACCTGAAGTATAAATTGACTATAACATACAGCTTTAATAAACGAAATCACTGCCATTAATTGATATTAACTTTGGCACCACAAACATTTCTAGTGCAATCGTGTTATAAAAGGGAAGAAGTTTTGTGACTTTGCGTATGCGTATAGGGAGCGTTGAAGCTGTTTAAGACCGATTCTAGACCATTACATTACACAAAGGAAGTCATTTCTGAAATTAATCTAATTCTGAACGTAAAAGCTTTGTTCTACCCATGGTGGAGCGTCAAAGTGTCAGACATAAGGCAATGAAATGTCACGTATAAACACAATGAAAATGTGAAAATGGCACACATAAGCAAATTAAAAATGTGGTAGAGATATGTCTGAGGAAAAGGAATGCGTACTGGAGTAACACAAAAGGGAGGAGTGCTGTACAAACATGGATGGGTGGAATGCTACAGGACGCTAAATAACGGAGAGGTAGCAGCAGCTTGTACCGGAGAGCAAGGACATGAAAGTCAGCAGCACTGCAAGATGCTGGAAGGAAGGAGAGATGCAGTTGCCTAGATGTGAAGTATTGCAAGAGGTTATTAATAAAAACATTGCTTTGTATAGTCCTTCTTGTTACACTGCTGCCGTGTCTAAGTGATACAAATTACATATGTTACCATTAACCAATTTAATGCTACCCAATTTACCGACCTCTGAATGATGATAGGCCACGTCAGCATTTCCAAGATTTCAACTAATTATCTGCAGATCCCTGCATATCTAAGCGATTAGAGTTTAACTCATTGAGCCATCCTACATGGCTGAAAGGAGGGAGAGTGTGCTACAGAAGCAGGCAGTAAAAGACAGGAGTCTGGCAGGAGCATAACTCTAGGAGCACGGCAGCCACGGCCTATTTAAAAGTGTGGAGGGGCACCATCCCTCTACCTTTTTCCAATGCAGGAAGATTGTATGTCTGGATGACCATGTTCAGGTCAGGTTATCCAAGCTACATGCGCTAAATGCGCAGGTGCTTGACTGCGCCGAAATGTACTGGGCTGAAGATTTTCCAGCCAGGTGAGCATGACAGTTGTAATGATGTAATATGGTGTGTGCTATCCACTAATGTGATGTAATTATTCCCAGACCCTCTCATTGGCACTTCATGTCACCTCATTCCTGACTTTCCGATATTGTCTGTTACATATGTAAGTTAGGCAGTTGCCTGAGAGACAGCTTTTTCACAGGACATGTTTGGGGCTTGTTGTAATAAACTTACCTTCACTACTCAAAGCCTCTGTGTCATCTCTACAATGTGGCGACGAGTCGATACACAGTCCCAGACGGCGGTCTGGTAGTCACTGATGATGAAAAATGTAAGGAAAAATCGCGGCATACTGTGGAGAAGTGTGAGCTGTACACAACTCTTCTGCCTGCCTGACCGCGTGTTTTAAAATGACATGACTGCACAATGGCTTCGTTGAATGTGAGCATCTTTGGAGGAGATCCTCAACGCAAATGTGAGCTGGCCGTTGCTCCAGTATACATGCTTGTGTGGTGAGTGCCGAGATGAAATGATGACGTGATGATTTATACGTCATCGCATGAATCTGGAGGCTGCGCTCAGGATTCCAGTTGTGTGGCCCACCAGCTGTAGAACTCATACATAAGCAAACGTGCAACGCCCATCTTAGGTGAATTCCGCAACCTTGGCGAATGCATCAGTTACTACGTGAGCTGCTCACCGGAGGAAGAAAATCTATGTAAAGAAGCGCTGGCGGTCCTCTTATAAGGAATATCTGCAGTGCCAGTGTATGCACTCGTGCATCGGCATCCCACATCAGATTGACAGCAGCTGTTGACATAATACGGCTGCGCCTACAGGAACTTTAAAAAAAGATCTCTGTCGTACCTTTCCAGAGGCAAGCGGTGTGAGGACTGCAATGGTATTCCACCACAGGATTTAATGTGAGAGCCTACAAGTGTAATTGACGGTGACGGTTTTGGGTATACACTGTTGAAAACTTTATAAAATTGTGAAAGGGTGTATGAAATTTATTGGGCACCGGATTATTTAAGTCTATGCTATAGAGTTTTACTTATAAGTAACTGATTCGTTCAGAATTAGTGGGAAACTTACTTGTACTGCATGTACAACTTAGCAGTCAAGCTGCTGTGTGTGTAAGCATTTCAGAGCTATTGCTTTATAGTTTTTAGAGTCATTTTACAGCTCTTTTACGTACCAGGTATGTGCGCATGGAATCTAATGAACGTATCCAATCCTCAACCTTTCCTTTCTTCTGAGGGTGAGTCTTACATGCCTTGGAAAGAATGGAAGGAGTATTTTTGTAATAATATGGACATTTTTGAAGAAGAGGATTTTACACCAGAGAAGGATAAAAAGTATTATTATATTGCTTAGGTCCAGGGGGTCTTAAAACATATAATCAGATACAGAAGAAACCATGTGAGGGAGATGATGTCTTTACACATGCGTTAGAGGATCTTGATGCTCACTTTTCACCAATAGTATGTGTGGCTGTAGACAGGTTTAAGTGTTTCCGATGTAAACAAGGAAAAAATAAAAGTATGGATGATTATGTATCTGATTTAAGGGCATTGGTATTAACATGCAGATTTGGAATTTTACAAGAGGAATTCATCCGAGACCAAATTATTATGCATACCAGCAAGCCTAATATAGAGGATAAGCTGTGGGTAAACTGTGAATCTCCTTTGAAAGAGGTAGTAACGTTGGTCAAGAAAGCTGAGCTTATAGAGAGATGTGCCAAAGCGGTCCTGGAAGAGTCCAATGAAATCAAACTGATCAATAGGTCGAGTTCTAGCAAAAACAAGAAGGCTGATAACAAAGGCATAAATAACACAGAGGTGCTTCAAGGGAGAAAGATAAGCGATGGAAAGAAGAACACTGGGATGGCAGCTAGTGACAATCAAAGTTATAGAAAATGCTATTGTTGTAGCTCTGGTGAGCATTTAGCTAATTACAATAAGGGTCCTGCAAAATATCAAAAGTGTGCACTTTGCAGCATGGTGGGGCATTTTGCAATAATGTGTAGAAGAAAAAATGCTAACCGCCGTAAAAGGTTACAGTATCTATGAGAAGATAATGAAGGGAACTCTGAGGTATCGGAAGATTCGGGTTCCTCTAATGTAAACTATGTGTTTTGCATAGATTATGACATTTTGGATGTTAATATTGTTAAGGTTAAGAAACCTATGCGTGAAGTGTACATGGGTGGAGTGTTGCTGAAAGTGGTAGCTGATTCTGGGTCATCCTTTACCATTGTTAGTGAAGACATTTGGAAACGTAACTTTGTCGAGAAACTGGGTGCCATCTTGACAAATATAATGTCATTGCAAGAATCTATACAGGGGACTGTATACATTTTATTGTATCCAGGAATCTTGAATTCAAATTTAAAGATAGGAAAGCAAATTGTAAACTCTTTGTAGCTAAAAATGGACCATATGTCTTTGACTGGAGTGATCGGGGTGAACTGGGCATTATTCTCAATCCCAACTGTGATGATCCTGTTCTTTCCATCAATTATATAGACAGGAATTATACAGAATTTATCACGGAATTCCCAGACGTTTTTTGGGTAATGTAGGGTTGTTATATGATTTTAAACATAGAATCAAAATGAAACACAATGCAAAACCTTCTATCCACAAAGTCAGACATTTGTCTATTTCCATCAGGGATGAAGTACACAGGGAACTACAAAAGTTGGTGACAGATGGCATCGTAGAACAGGTGGAGTCTGCTGAAAGGGTTTCTCCATTAGTAGTTGTTAAACACCTCAATGGTAAGGTTAGATTATGTATTGACCTAAGGGATCTCAATAAAAATATACTTGTGGATCAGTATCTCCTACCTCGCATAAACGAGATGTTTACAGTCACTAAAGGCATGTATTGGTTCTCTACAATTGATTTAAAGTCAGCATACCAACAAGTACCCGTACATGGTGATAGCAAAAAATAGACAACATTCATCACATCATTTGTATGCTCCAGTTTTACCAGAGTACCTTCTGGATTGGAGCTGATGCTCTCCTCCAGACAATAATGTCTAATATTTTTGAAGGGGTGGTCGGCATGAAGTTTTTACAGGATGATATCTTGGTCAAGGGCAGCAATAAAAAGGAACATGATGCAAGTTTGAAGCAAGTTATTGAGATCTTAAAAGAAAAAGGTTTAACAGTGGAACTTAAGAAGTGCAAGTTCGCACAAAGAGATGTTGTGTATTTAGGGCATAACAAAAGCAAGGATGGTGTAAAACCCACGCAAGGCCTAGTTGATGCAATAGTTAAGGCACCCTGTCTCACTAGTAAAGATGATGTCAGGTATTTCCTAGGACTAACTGAGAACTATTCGAAATGTATTTAGGAATTTCTCAGGGAAGACACATCACATTCGACAATTTCTTAAACAAGGACCTTTGACATGGTCAGCCAATGAGAGGAGGCGGAGAGATCTTTCTTCCCTCCCTCCCTCACCCGAAGCCTCCAGGAAACCACAGAGGCTTTCCTCCTGTCACCTGAGATCACTGCAGTGGCCCCGTACGTTTTATGTTAATGCTAGGTGTATGGGTGCATGTGTGTATGAATGAATGTTTGTCTATTTGTGCTTGCATGCATGCTGGGAATGGGTGTGTGCTTGTGTATGTGCTAGGAGGGAGTATGTGTGTGCCCCACATCACATCTGCTGCACATCAGGGGCCACCACTGGAGTACGAAGAAAAAGTTTCTCAGGAATCTGAAAGAAAAAGAGAGAGCTATAAGCAAGAGAGAATGTTGCAGGGACCTGGGTTCAGCTACTGTCACACAATTCTGAACGGAAACATTAATAAAAGAGTCTGTAAAGGGCAGCAGGAGTGAGCTGCACAAGAGCGCATAGAGAAAGAGGAATGCGCATGCCAGGAGCGTAATGCTGAAATCGATGGAGGCTGCAGGCGCCTGAGGGATGCAGTGCTACTGGTGCCTAGAAGGAGGGGTGCTACAGCAACCTGGCGAGAGAGGACATTACAGGATCCTGGCGGAAGATAAAGAATGACTGTTACTGGAGGAAGGGAGGGAGGAGAGCTTTAACAATGAGTTGGGAGGGAGTGCTGCTATAGGGGCCTGTTGAGAATGTAGGCAGTTCTGGAGCCTGGACGAAGGGAACATTACAAGACAGGACAAGAGTGAGTGCTGCAGAAACCTGGAGAACAGGAGTTCGTGCTACAGGGATCTAGGTGGATATGGTGCTGCAGGAGCCTTTGAAGGGATATGGAAGACAGTGAGCCATCATCGACCTGGATGGAGGGAATGCTGGCAACTGGCCTTGAGTGTTGACAGAGAAATCCCAGTGTTGAGAGAGGCTGCACCAAGTTAGTTAGTGCTCAGACAGTGTCACACTAGCAGAGCGCTCATGTTTACGCAAACAAGTAGTTAATTTATTCCAGTCCCGGTACTTTCAACCTTATTTATCCTCAGTGGTGTAACGTAAAACGATGGGCCCCAGCAGAATGTGAAGACAGGTCCCTGAATTTCCCATATTCCACAGAGATTCATTGCCTTTGGTGGATTGAGATCCCCTGAAGGGTTTGGGGCCCCTGAGGAGTTGGGGGTCTCCCCTGAGCCAAAGTGCACCCATCTTTATCACATTACAAGTTCAAGGACACACGTTTTGGAATGTAAAGAAAAAAAACTCTAATGGGTTATAAACTACTCACAAATAGAACTCTGAAAGCTTAGCTCTGGGGCACTCATGTAATCCAAAGTTATCCTCCATTGGAGTCGTTTTGCTTACTGCGGGGTAAATTCTACAAATCATTTGCTTGGGTTTTCATAAATTATCTTGGTTAGCGGCTAAGTTCTAGGATGGGTCTGTCCTGTGATAGCGTAACTCCGGGTATCACACATTAAAATGTCACACACAAGCACATGCAAACACGGAGATACTATAAATAAAATGGGATTTTAAATTAGACAGCCCTAGCCAGCATAGCTGCCAAGGTTTCAGATTGCTATGTGTGACATTTGTATAATTTCAGTGTAATTATGAGTGACATTTTAACCACTATGAGTGACACTTTCTCACGAGCAAAAGCAGGCAGTAAAGATGAGGGAAACATGTACATTTCAGAAATGACACTCATTTGAGAAAGAAGAAACTAAGAAAATCTTAAAACTGCTACAAATCACAGATCGTAAACTGATCGTAATTTGGGAAATATGCAATGTATCATTGGTACATTCAAGTCTTTTAACAGGGTTATAGGACATCTCTGCTGTTATAAATCCCTGTGGTAGCATTCATTTAATAACGACTTACATTTTCTCTAGTAATGTCATAACACTACACTGCACAACCTAGGTAAGGGAAAAAGAGAAGTTTGTCTCTCTGTGTGTTACACTCATTGGCTCAGCCGGCAGCATGCACTCTCAGCTGCTGTACAGTATAAAAGTCAGTCTCTCCCTAGTCGCAACGCTTATGAAGACCTCTGAATGCAAAACTGGCCAGTGGCATGCATATTTGTACTTTGTGTAATTATTAGAACCTTTTTGTGAATTAGCGAACTTCAAACCTGTATGGATTGTGTTAAAAATTGCCAGATTCGCAGTCCCTTCTTAGCCGTGTTTGTGAGAGGCGGGCCTGACCTAAACATCACCTGCTCAGCCTCTCTCGGACACGGAGGACGTGTTGAAGGAGAGTTTTAGTATTGCCAGGCGACTGCAACAATTATTGGGGGCCCGGGCTGGGGCACAGGCTGAGGGAGTAAAGAAACATCGGAAAGCACCAGAAATGAAAGTGCACATAGCTCAGGAGTGGAAAAGCAACTTATAAGTAATTGATGATTTTTAGTGAATACATTATCTGCTTTTCTCAGGCACTGACGATCATCATGTTACTGGGCAGCTGCTCCCGGCTGGTGGCGCCGCTGCCGAGTGGGCTGGGTCCCGGTCGCGTGACGACTGATGCCCTATCTGTATGCCAGTGCCCGTCCCTCCATATGAATATACAGTGGATGTCAAGTGCCCCTCTCTGCGATCCCTGCTCCTTGGCGTCCATCTGAAGGCCGCCCTTCCACTCATTTTATCACATTGCACTCTGTCCAAGGATAAGCACACTGACTCACTCACTTTTTTTTGCGAGTGGAGCATCAATTCGATTTCGGCCGCCTCGTGGCCGCAACGACTCCCGCATCCAAAGCCAGTTGCCCGGGCATGATTCAGACCGACTCTCAGTCGATGAGGGTTCCAGGCAGCGGCCACTGCAGTCTGTGGGGTTCTGTCGGTCGCGGTGGCGGGGATTTGCCTTTTTATTTTATTTCAATTAAATGATTGACTTCTGAGATGCGCACTGCCATTACCAGTGCTGTGCAGCCTTCCCCCCACAACCACTCGCACGAGAGTGAGGCCGATCTCATCAACGTCATCTGATCTATCAGGAATCCCGCGCTGAGCGGGAAATATACCATTGTACGGCTGTACGCACGCACGTGCGTCCTATAAGGACCAATTGCCGGGGGAGGTTGGCAGGTCAGCCTACCTACTAGGTAATACATGCAAAACACCGTCCAATCAGGATGAACCATCAAAACATAGCAGACTTCGCATAGGCTGCTGTGCCCAGTCTGCTTTGTGTTTCTGTAACCTAACAAATATTAAACTCTACAAACCACAAATACCGGTAATACGCTCAGCTTTTAAGTACCCTAATTTGCGTGACAATCATTTCACATGCGGGAATGCGGTAATGAAACTTAAAATGCGTTAGTGTCACACTGGATGTGTGACACTTGGCAGGGCTGAGCCAGTCGATTAAAAATGTACAAAAATATGTATTTGCACTGTGCCCAGAAAGTTTAACAATGCGGAAAATGAATTGGTGATCAAAAAGAACCTTAAAAGATACAGTGGGATAATACTTAAAAAAATAAAGTGATTGCTTCCAAGCAATAATGTACAAGCCTACGATACTTAATTGAATTGCTAGCTCAAATAGCAGCGAATGTATTCTTATCAATATTATATTTCAAATATGCAAAATGTTATGAAGACTCACACAAATTTTTTTTTTAGCACAAAGGACCACCATCCCCCAAAAAAAGAGCATAGTTTAGCGGAATAAATAAAGTAATATTGTAAACAGAACCATGTACATGTGAGACATGAGTTGAACCAAGCTAACAAGAGGGGGCGCGAGGGATGAAGCAGTTATGTGCCTGTGTGTCACGGCCTTGAGGCTGAAGGTGAGGGGTGGGAGAGCCACGCTTTTGCTCACCGCCCTGATAAGGAGAGGAGGGTGGAGGGCTGCAAAGACGTGTATATCTAAACGTCTCAGCAGTCCCTGTGTCAGGCTAAGCACAAGGGAAAAAGGGCATCTTGAAACCGCTCGCGTGCTCTCCTCTGATTGGCGCAGACGCGCATCTCAGCATTCCAACTACCTCACTCCTCCCCCACCCCTGCTCCTTCCGCCCCGGAAGGAATTCACCCGACCGCCGCTGCTCTATTGTTGTTTGTTCGGCGCCTCCTTTTCTGCGAAAACTTCTATTTCTTTAGGTGTGCTTCCATGCTGACTCCATTGGTTTTGCGATTTATTTAGTCTATGGCTTTATATGATGCATTCATTTTTAATCTACATCGTCAAAACTCATAATAAACTAGCATTTATTGGTAATAACAGGAAATAAAAAAGAAAACGACCAGTTTAGTTTAAATGTTAACCAATAAACTGTTCTAGTGTGATGCCAGGTTTGAATGCGAGTCCCTTTAACACCCTGTGCTGTTAGAAAACATGATACCGTTTTTGTGGATGCAGCATTCTTTGGCTTTTTTAAGTGTTTTGTATTCATCACATTTATGAGTGTACCGAAGAGTTGCTTAATTTTAATGATCGTATGCGTTTTCTCACCCCCCCCCCCCCTGATAATTAAACTTTTCAGTTTTTGGCACCTTTGCTTTGGTGCATCTGTGTGGACACACATTGTTTGTTTACCTTCTAGACAGCAAAAAGATCACCACCCCTATAAATGTTTAGTGGAAAGAATCACTAGAGAAAGATGCAGTCAGTTTTTTTTCCTTCTCATTTTCTTTAAAGTCTCCAAACTTATGAGTATAGGCGATTTTGTTGTCCAATGAATCCTAAACCTTCATCCAGGTCCTCCATGAAAAATACTGCACAAGTCTTCCATCAGTGGCAACGTGAGTGGAAGGAAAGGAGCACCATGTCGCCGACGCAACTATAGATCTAAAGGTCAATTTAAGTAGTTTCACGCTGCTAGTATATTGAATGTACATTTAATGTTTGCTCCCAAATGCAATATTTTTTAAGCAAAAATAATTTCGATTTTTTAAAAAACTAAAATATAATAGGATGCACTTGCGTATAGGAATATAGTAATAAACACTTACATAAGAAATATATGTAGTTTCAAGAATATTTTTGCTACCTCCCTGAATTGTGGAGGCTAGTCTTCTCTTCGCCTCCTCGGCTCCCCTCCCTTCCCGTGGTAGTTCATTCAACCTAATCACTAATTCCTTCTGATGCCTCCAGGCTCAAATTTGGCGTAAAGGGAGGGCGATGTTTTCTTGAAGCCTCTTTCTAATTTTTATATTCACAATGTAACATTAAGCTCTTGTTCAGGGAAGATCAGATCAACAGTGCCACCTGGAGGATACTTGGCGCGAAAAGCAGTTAAGTTCCCTCATGTTGCTTTCTTCGACTTTTTTGTTTTGTTTATGTATGTAGTTTTCTAGAGTCCAGTGAGATAAAAAGCAAACGCCAAATCGGGAACATATGGTGTGGTGCTTAATTTGAGCATGTGGCTGGCAGGTGGGGCAACCAGAACTCATTTCTAGGGCCCTGAATTTATTTTTCATCATCAGACTTTGACCTAGACCAAGAGGGAGAAGGCAGGTCTGTGGGCAGGTTTGGCGGAATACAGAAAGATTGGTGATAAACGGAGAAAGTGGAAATGAAAGCGAACCTGCAAGAGTGAGATAACTGGTCAGAAAGTGTATGGCAGGGGAAGAAAACGGCTTAAAATGTAATAAACACTATTCTGCAACTCTGACATTTACAGCGCTGGTGGCACGTTCAGAGAAAAACTTTGGGCCGTGGCACTCATTCATTCAAAGTCCTTTATTCAGTATTTAATAAAATGCCATAAAAGTGCAAATTGATACATTTAAAATACAGTGATAAATTACAATTCATGACAAGTTACATTAAGGACATTTGGCCAGAAGTAAATTCAACACAGCCCTCTTGAGTTCCTGAGTCTTAAAGCAACCTAATAAAATTCAAAATACATGTCAGTGTCAAAGGATCACTAGCCTTTTGCAAGAATAGAAGGGCAACCTTTGCGTGTCTAAACTTAGCCTGTTTTAAAATTCCTACTAAAAAACTACCCCTGGGTAAAATATAAAATGGGCATAATAATACAAAATGAAGGGTGTCCTGCGGAGACCTATTGTCGCAGCCGCAGGCACCCTTCTGCTCAACCGTAGCAGTAAAACCTGGTGGATCAGCCAGTAGATGATGTAAAAGGTTGAGCCTAAAACGGGTTATTAAAAATCTATCCTGTACATTATACAAAAGAGCGTAAGGTTCCATTTCTTCCTCTGTTTTTACCATTCTATGGGCTCAGACTGTGGGCTTCCTACCTTCCATAGCAGCCCTACGTGAGGCTAGCATGGCCAGGAAAATTCTTTTGAGTCTCAGTTTATCTTGGGGGACAATAACTGTTGGATTAGTAAACAGGTCCTTACACCCGATTCCCTCAAGGGTGGTCTTCACATATTTTAGCCACGGGATACTCATGCCTTTGTCCCTATCTATACAATCTTTAATGAATTGTCTACTCAAGTCTGCCTCCGTGTTTGACCAGATTTTTAACCAGGCCATAAGGGGTCTAGCCTTAATAAGGTCCTCGATATACACCCTGCCTAATTCCTCGTGGGTAATGTGGGTGGGTGTGCTTTGTGGGGTCTTGAGTACCTTTCTCAGGTATTTATTCTCTTCTATCTGAATCTGAATAGTATTTACAAAACCCCAAACTTCAGATCCATATACCACTTTGGAGCAAGAGATTAAGCTGTACAGATTCATTACCTGTTCCGGGGACCACCGGCCCAATCTGCGTCCATAGTTCATTATGGACCCAGTGGAGGCCACTAATTTGGAACACCGCTCTTCAACTAAAAGTTTAAAATTTAAATAACCATCAAACAACATGCCCAGGTATGAGAAGGTTTGTACCTGCTCCATTTTGTGTGTGCCTATTTTGTAAGAAAACTTCTTGCAAGGTTTGGATCCGGCCAGCATAACGTAAGATTTAGTTAAGTTAGCCGATAAATCAAGTGTGTCCATAAAAGTGACGAACCCATCTATCAGGCGCTGAAGACCCTTAGGGGTACGGGCTAAAGGAACCGCATCATCGGCATACAAAAGCACTGGGACCGAACGGGAACCAACTCTTGGGGAGTCTACTTTCAACGTGCCTAGTGCCTGGTCAAGATTATTAATGTACAAGGAGAACAGGAAGGAGGCCAGAATACATCCCTGTCTTACGCCACTAGTACAAGGGAAAGATGCCGTCGTGCCCCCTTCAAGGTTAAAACGCACGTTAGCAGAAGTATTCCAGGGAAGGGCTCTCAGAATGTTAACCAGGCCCTTGTCAACTCCTAGTCTAATCATCAGGGCCCAAAGCTTCTCTCTATTAACATGGTCAAAGGCTGCAGTGAGGTCCATAAACCCTAAATAAACTGCCTCGTTGCTAGCAAGAGTGTATTTGGCCACCAATAGGTACAGTTTCAGGCACTGGTCCGTTGTGGATCTTCCTGCCCTGAACCCATACTGTGTGTCCGTATTAATTAGATGTTCGTTGGCCCAATCCATAAGGCGCGTTAAAACCACTCGACCCAGAACTTTAGCCGTGACAACAATCAGCGATATGGGACGGTAGCACTGGGGATTGTCTCTATTCCCCTTTTTAAAAATAGGGACAATTGTTGCCGTTGACCATGAACGCGGAAGACCGGTTGCAACAGCTGCGTTTAGTACTCTTGTGAGTATGGGGGCCCACAATTCTACGTTGCTTATATAAAGGTCTGGTGGAATGCCTTCCGGGCCTGGGGCTTTGTTTTTTGTTAGACCTTTAATACCCACTACGATTTCATCCAACATGAATTCCGTTGACGCAACCCACGGGCAGCCCTTCCCATCATCCTGATTATTCTCGACGGTAGGATTATATAAGCTTTTAAAGTGGTCAACCATTGTTCTGGGAGGATGGATGTGCCAATTTCTGGAGCATTAGCATACTGGAATCAGGGGTTATTTATTATTTTCCAGAACGCACTGATGTCCCTTCTATCTGCTGCACCCCTTAGGTGCATCCCAAGCTTGTGATTGTACGGTGAGTTTCCTGTTTTTGATCGCCTTTCTATATGCACACCTACACTGAGCAATTCTCGTCTTGTCCCTTGGGGTGGTTTTCAGACTCACTTTTAGCTCTTTCTGGGCCCTAGAGCAATGTTTATCAAACCATCTAGGTGTGCTGTTAACTTTCCCGTGCGGCGTAGCCTTTAACAGCCCATCTATCAGATGCGCCACTGCCTCCAAAGCTTTAACCACAGCAGGTCCATCCACGGATAGATCCAGACACACCCCAATCTCCTCGATGCCTTTCTCCATTAGGGATTTATAAAAGACGTCCCTGTCCAGTTTTGCCCATCTAAGTCGTCTCCCTTGGTCCATAACTCTCTCGCTATTAACGGCCACCACGCCTCTCCTTACACATCTGGGGGACAGATCTTTTATATTTAAAACAAAGGGTTATGGTCGCTAAATATGCTCCATTCGATCTTGGCCCCTCTAATCCAGTCCTTGAATAGACTGGAAACTACCACGTAATCGATGAAGGAACGGCACCCTCTGCCCTTAAATGTTGGGTTGACCTCACCTCCTCCTTCTGGGACCACCAAGTCGAGTGTGTGCACTAAAGCATGATTTTTCTAAACCCTATCTAATTCCGTCCCCTCCATAGAATGTTCAAAGTGCGGCCCTTTTTCCACCCTACAACGGAACCAGTTGCCATTAATTGGTTTTAGATTCAGACACAAGTGGCAATTCAGGTCACCCACTAACACCACACATGAGGATACTGCACCCTTCTTCAAGGCAATCTCTGCAGTTAATTTCTTGGCTAGCTTGCCTATTACAGAACCCTTCTCTTTCACTGCTACTGCATTGTACAGGTTAATCAGAATCACATTTAACCCGTGCGTGTGAAACCCAAGGGCCTGCATGTTATTAGAGTTCCAATTTAGGTTAGTCCACACACCTTCTAACTGCAGATCCACATATATAAGTAACCCTCCCATGGCTCTTCCCGGAGCTGACTTCTGTGCAGGCACGGATAAGCACTTATACCCCGCTAAATAAAGGGGGCTACAGTCCACTGCCCAGGTTTCCTGCAAGCAAATTACCTGGAACATGGTAATGTACTTCCTCCATTCCTGATTGTCAAATTTGGATGACAGCCCGGCTATATTCCATGATATCAGGCTGAGCCCCTGCTGCATTGATCTCTCCTTACGGTAGGGTGTAAATGGGTTATGATTGTGTGTCCCTTCGTTGTTTCAATCCTCATTCGGCCCAGACCTGTTATATACAACGTCTGGGTTATGAGGCAGGTGAAAAATACAATCCGATCCCAATGAGTCCTCACACCATACTGGCCTAGCCTGCCTGCCCTCCAAATTTGCTAGAGCAGGGATAGTTATGATGGGTTCGCTAAGGGTCCTATCCAGGATCTCCACCTCTTTGGTGAAAGACGTATTCGTTACCTGATGATGAGGTTAAGATATGAGCGGGGAGATAACATACATACTACACTTTTCAAGGGGATGGGATTTAGGGAGGGGTACCAACACTCTTCAGTCAATCCAACTCCTCTAAAGAGGTGAGGGGATCAAATCTATTTCTCAAGTTTAGCACACCCCAGAATTCGTGCAAAGCATATGTCATTGGGTGATAATGGACCCCCCCCCCCGGGAGAGTATCCCATCTGCTTCGACTGGTGGTTTCTTGGCCAAGGCCTAAGGCTCCCTTTGGATAGAAGAAGCCAAGGGGCATAGATCTAATGAGGCTTGATTGGCTAGCCGGTCCCCAGCTTAATATGTGGTCTACTGCTCTACCGTCCCTAAAATTTACCACCACACAATCCCCGGTTCTGTCCTTCTGCCTATTACCCAACCAACTCACCCTCCGCTCCGCACCAACAAAATTTCCCCCTGTACGTTCTCTGATATTGGCCTATTCCTATTTAGCCAAAACATCACTTTATTCTTGAGTTCATCATAAACTTCTGTCTGGCCAGGCTTCAACTCTGGGACCCCAGTGAGGATAATGACATATGGGGCCGCTTCTGGGGGTAAGTTTATACAGGGTAATTGATTAACTGTCTCTTTGGTCAGTGTCTCTTTCAATTGGGGTGGACGTAACAAGGATGTTGGTGGTACCTGTCTTGCTTCACTGGAGCTCACGATGTGTCCATTAGGAACACTACTAGAGTGTGGTAGATTATTAGTTGGGGACTGTAAAGGACCTATATTAGCAGGCATTTTCCCAGCTAGAGGTTTGCTCGAGTGTACCACTGGCAGATTCGTAATGATTACATCCGCAACAATAGGTTTAGCCGGTGGTAAATGCGGTGAAATACTACCCGTGCCTCCCCCCCTAGTCTTTACTAGGGTTACCACATTGTCTAGCCTGCTCATGATTAATTTCATCTGGGTGTTAATGAGCTGCTCAAAGTGGTTCTGAAGGTCACTAATTATTTGGGACACCAAACTCGGGGGTACTTGTGGGTTTGGTGTGTGCCCCTTATTTTCCCCTATTACCACGGTAGTTAGGACGTTTGGGGCCGGGGTAATTTTCCCTTTCTTCTGTCTGGGTTTTTATTTTAATACCCCCCTTTTTCTTAGTGACATTACCCCCCACTCCACTTGTCTCTGGATCATTGTTGTTCCCAATCTGGGCACACGAAATGTCTGAGACAGGAGTCGTTAATGAGATGATTGGGGGGGATTCAATCCAATCTCAATCTCCGATTCCTGGGTCAGGGAAAAATGGTCCAATTTCGGGGTTAAGGATAGGCGCCTCTCGGTCTGCTCGATTTCATTGGAAACCTTGCCTATAGCTTTGCGCAGCATTCTATCAATAGCTGTAGGCTGTGCAGGCATGAGGGGAGGGGTTCCTTTTGGATTAGTCACAGGGCGGGATTTGGGTGGGTTGTTGGAACTTAGTTTAGAAGACCTTGTTTGTACAGAGTCAGGCATTGTGTATTGAGTTCTACAAAACAAACTAGTTGGCAAATAATATAAAGCCTAACACCAATTTCTAAGCACACAACCCACAATAATCTTCAAAGAAAAAAAAAATGGAGAAACTGTTCCAAACCACCCCCACTACTCCAAAAAACCAGCACTCAAACTGACACAGTCCGCTGCCCTGTCAAAAATGGCAAAGAGTCTCAAAGTGCCTTCTCGGTTCTACAGTTCGCCCACTATAGGAACTCACTTCCGTTCTCGCTAGCGGTAGTTTCCTTGCTCACTCTCAGTGTTCCTGGGACTCTTCTCAGAGGGGGGGGGGCCCAGCCCGGCCTCCTTCGGCCCCGGACAGCCACATACGGCCCGCCCTTTGCCCGGGCTTAGCCCGGCGTGCGCCCGCGTGCGTCCCGCGGGGCGGAGAAAGCTTGTTGAGTTTATACCGCCGGGTGTCAGGGGGGCGGGGCTGGATGGCCGCTGTGCGCCCTGCTGGCTCCTGGGGCGGCGAGTCCGTTAATTGTTTGACCCCCGCTGGCTCCTGCCAGCAACTCCGACCTCGATGCATCTCCCACGGAGCGGGAGGCGCGAGAAGCTAAGTATCCCCCGGTGTCAGGGGGGCGGGGCTGGATGGCCGCTGTGCGCCCTGCTGGCTCCTGGGGCGGCGATTCCGTTAATTGTTTGACCCCCGCTGGCTCCTGCCAGCAACTCCATCCTCGATGCGTCTCCCACGGCGCGGGAGGCGCGAGAAGCTAAATATCCCCCGGTGTCAGGGGGGCGGGGCTGGAGAGCCGCTGTGCGCTGTGTGCCCTGCTGGCTCCTAGTGCGGCGAGTCCGTTAATTGTTTGACCCCCGCTGGCTCCTGCCAGCAACTCCGACCTCGATGCGTCTCCCCACTCATTCCTTTACATATTAAGCAATGATATGGTAGTTGCACCATTGACACCATAGTGTATTTGTTTTCTAATATATAGTTTAAGGAAATAATTAGAGTAGGAAAGGATGTTGTAAATCGCTCGAGGGGCAGGCTGCACTAGAGTGGTGGAGAGACCAGAGAAAGTTGAAGATGTAATCGGATAGTGCATCAAAACAGCTATTACATGATACCAGGGCCACTATTAATTCCAGTGTAAATGAATTCAAAGAAATGCTTAAATACAATTTATGAAAAGTCATGTTTTTTCATATTTTTGAAAATGGTGCTCTCACAATTCAGCACTAATTGAGATTTGTGCCACTAAGCATTTGCCACTAGGTGTTTTTAATGAACTAGCAAAACTGCGGAAAAAAAATGTGCGAGAAAGAGGTTGCAGGCCTCTTAACAATAGACCATTCCTGTGGTACATGCACTGAAAAAATGGGTGATTTGAGAGTATGGACTGACCTGAAATCTCTGATTCAGCAGATTTTGTTAGCCTGCCACTTTTTACCAAACATATGTCATTCCGCCCAAAATTGTAAAAGTAACATTTTCTATTATCCTGGAACTAAAAGCAGACTATCACCAATAGAAGTAATCCTAATTGGCAGGCATAGTGATTTTTAGTATTTGAGACTTCCCTTCCTGTCTGGCTTCAGGTGCTGTGGTGAAACAGAAACAAATACACATTTAGGGGTCAATTAGGATGGCGGACGGATCGCCACCGCCATGCAGGCGGTGGCGATCCGTCCGCCATCCTTGCCCATCCGCCACCTATTTCCGCCCCACCATATTACAATGGCGGGGGGACTGTGGCAGACGGGAAGACGGTCCGCCGTGGTTGCCTTGCGACCGCGGCGGAAAAGCTCTAATATGGTGGCGGTGTCTATCAGACACCGCCAGCCATATTAGGATGTGCTGGGGACTATGCCTTTCCGTGGTGGCAATGCAGTTGCATACACAATGCAGTTGCATGCACAATGCGGCAGGCACCGCGCGGTGCCTGCCGCTTTGTGC
Source organism: Lissotriton helveticus (assembly GCF_964261635.1). Taxonomy (NCBI): domain Eukaryota; kingdom Metazoa; phylum Chordata; class Amphibia; order Caudata; family Salamandridae; genus Lissotriton; species Lissotriton helveticus. The sequence goes on along the minus strand of NC_136058.1, from coordinate 149,695,715 downwards.
ATGCAAATGCACAGCATGCATTTTTAACTTAGCGGCGGGTGCTGCTTAAAGCAGCACCCGCCGCAATGTTAAATATACGGAATGTGACCGCCAGGGTGGCGGTCACATCCTAATTCCAACGGAGGGAAAGCCGCTGCCCCTGCGGACGGTCCTTCCACCTCGGGGGTGGCGGACGGACACAGGTCCGTCCGCCATCATAATCGACCCCTTATTTAGGGAGATCACAGGAGTCCATGCCTTCCAGGGTGATATGTTTGTCTTTACAGACACCAGGAGTGAGCACAAAAACAAGGTACGAGAAGGGTTGCAAATTCTTAGAATTAAGGTAAGGCAAATGCCCATTTTTCACCAATGAATTAGAATATTTTGAAAATAAAATATCCAGGTAGGGAATATACACCCAATAAAATATAATTTGAGCTATCCAAGAAGCACCACACCTAACAAAGAAAGATCTTCTTAATATTAATACATTTAGGAGAAAAGGAGAAGAATGCAGATGGAAGATCACCAATTTTTTAACTATTTGGATTGCACAGTGAAAGTTGATTAAAACAATATAGGGATTGGAGTTATAATTGAGAATGATTGGGTAATTGATTGGGTAATTGAGAATGAGTTTTCTGTTGAATATTTTTATTGGCATTTACAAACACAGACATTACATTTGAGTGCATGAGCCCTGGTTACAATCTACGCTCGTATATCAAAAACATCTTGACTCATACCTCTCGTCAGATCATTGTGCAAGGAAAAAATCCTATTGAAAGAAATCCCCACCCTGCCAACCCTACCCCCCTCCCACCACTCTAACTTGTGTCAGTTAATGTGATTGCATACATCAAGTCAATACTATGTCTAGGGTCTATATTGCCGTTCGTGGGTTAGGTGTTGTTCCTATTTGTTCTACCCCAACGGAAACTTCCTCCCTCTGGGGCTTTTGGGTCTCGGGGACCCGGTCTTCCTGTAATTCTGTTAACATCGAAGCTCATGCTAGGAGATCGTCCTCTACCTTATCATCCTCACGGACAAATTTCATTCGGACTGGCGCGGGTAGCAACCCCAGCAAGATTTGCCTAATCTCCCTGGGGATATTCCAGCCTGTTCCTCCTTGTAGAAATAGTTAGTACTTCCTCCCAGTAAGAAAGAAGTAAGGGGGCAAGACCAAACCAATGTGGAGAAAGCCTGCCCCACTTGAATTTGTTAGTGCAGGACGGGTAGATTGCGGATAGATTGCGTGCAATGTGCGTGCGGTGAGGTACACCTAATGGACTAGATTATATTGGAGTCGAGTGCACATATAAAAAAAAAAGACGTAGTAATCTGGATTCCAGGTTTTCTATGCTTGGCCACTCCTTCTTTTTCTTCTTACTTACCTTCTGGTAAGAATTCAATAGCCTGACTCTTTTCGAGGCATGATGCCTCTTCCTCATGCAGAGAAAACATAAATATTTCCCCTTAGTGGGTTCAATGTGCCATAATTTTATTAAAAGTAATTTAAATTTCCTTAGCAGGAACCAGACTGTCAGGGCAACACAATCTACATTTACGGCTCACTGTGCTGCATAGCAGCTCGGATACAGGGGATTTATTTATGTTTTCTCTGCATGAGGAAGAGGCGTCATGCCTCGAAACGCGTCAGGCTATTGAATTCTTACCGGAAGGTCGAGACAATCTGATTGGGAACATTGGATAGTGGCCAAGCTGTCAAGTGCCTCCTTGCAGCTCACAGGCATTAGTTTATAAAAATATGGGGGCATATTACCAACAAATAGCGATATTTATCGTTAAGTAGGGTTAGCGGCAATGTTTTTATTGCCGCGCATCACCGTTTTTTATCGCTGAGATAACTTGCTATTAGCAAGGGTTATCTCAAAAGCGATAAAAATCAGGCGAAATGCGTGAATATCGCTGAGAATACAGCGATATTCACGCATTAGCGACGAAATGCTCTTAGCCATGTCATCCACCTCCCATTGCAGGCGTTGGTTTTTGGCGATAGCGGGAATATTTCCATCGCTACGCCTGCCTTGCTAATAGGCGAGTCGCTAACAGGTTGGGTACGCCCACTTTGCATGTCATTAGCGATAAATATCGCTGACATGCAAAGCGGGCCCCAAACCGTTCCCTATCGCCTAAAAGCTGTCGCTAACATTAGTTAGCGACAGCTTGCTAATAGAGCGATAGAACTATCGCCGCTTAGAAGCCGAAAACAGCCGCTAAACCGGCGATAATTGCCTATCGTCACCCTCGGTAATATGCCCCTCGGAGTGCACCATCTCCAAATCGAGAGAGGCTGCGGTTGAAACTGGGGTGGCATGGTGAGCAAAAGAATGATGGATTTAACCCAGATCTCTTGACTGGGGGTGTATATTGTGCCACTGGAGTCAAGCCATCCTGGCTGAAGAGGGGTGAAATCTAGAAACCGGTCCTAGGATGCTTGGTTCCGGTCCAGGGAGGACCTGGCTTGGCAGTTCGGGCTGGACTGTTCCCATGAGGCACAGGGTTAAGACTGATTTGCATATGGCCAGGTCTAAACTGGGGTGGCATGGTGAGCAAAAGAATGATGGATTTAACCCAGATCTCTTGACTGGGGGTGTATATTGTGCCACTGGAGTCAAGCCATCCTGGCTGAAGAGGGGTGAAATCTAGAAACCGGTCCTAGGATGCTTGTTTCCGGTCCAGGGAGGACCTGGCTTGGCAGTTCGGGCTGGACTGTTCCCATGAGGCACAGGGTTAAGACTGATTTGCATATGGCCAGGTCTAAACTGGGGTGGCATGGTGAGCAAAAGAATGATGGATTTAACCCAGATCTCTTGACTGGGGGTGAATGTTTTGATTTGTTCTGCATTCCATCCATCAATTATGTGTCTTTTGCTTTCTCGCCCTATGTGCGCCAGGTATGCCCAGACGTGGTTCCTGGGTTCACTGTGCCACTGGAATCAAGCTATCCTGGCTGAAGAGGGGTGAAACCCCGAAACCGGTCCTAGTATGCTTGTTTTCGGTCCAGGGAGGACCTGGCTTGGCAGTTCGGGCTGGACTGTTCCCATGAGCCACAGGGTCAAGACTGATTTGCATATGTTCAGGTTTAAACTGGGCTGGTATGGTGAGCAAAAGTATGATGTATTTAACTGAGATCTCTTGACTGAGGGTGAATGTTTTGATTTGTTCTGCATTCCGTCCATCAATTATGTGTTTTTTGCTTTCTCGCCCTAAGTGCGCCAGCTATGCCCAGACGTGGGTCCTGGGCTCACTGTGCCACTGGAATCAAGCTATCCTGACTGAAGAGGGGTGAAACCCCGAAACAGTTCCTAGGATGCTTGTTTCCGGTTCAGGGAGGACCTGGCTTGGCAGTTTGGGCTAGACCGTTCCCATGAGGCACAGGGTCAAGACTGATTTGCATATGGCCAGGTCTAAACTGGGGTGGCATGGTGAGCAAAAGAATGATGGATTTAACCCAGCTCTCTTGACTGGGGGTGAATGTTTTGATGTGTTCTGCATTCCGTCCATCATTTATGTGTCTTTTGCTGTAATAAAATTGTGGCGCATTGAACCTACGAAGGGGAATTATTTATGTTTTCTCTGCATGAGGAAAAGGCGTCATGCCTCGAAACGCGTCAGGCTATTGAATTCTTACCGAAAGGTCGAGGCGATCTGATTGGGAAAACTGGATGGTGGACTGGCTGTGGAGTGCCTCCTTGGAGGTCACAGGCATTTGTATGAAAACATATGGACACGGCGGCCCTGCCTTAGAGGAGTGCACCATCTCTAAATCAAGGGAGGCATTGGTTGGAATTGTATCTGAGCCGCTATACAGCACAGTGAGACGTAAATGAGGATTGTGTTGCCCTGACAGTCTGGTTCCTACTAAGGACATTTAAATTGCTTTTAATAAAATGATGGCACATTGGACCCACTAAGGGTAATTATTTATGTTTTCTCTGCATGAGGAAGAGGCGACATGCCTCAAAATGGGTCAGGCTATTGAATTCTTACCGGAAGGTCGAGGCGATCTGATTGTGCACACTGGATGGGTGGCAAGCTGTCGAATGCCTCCTTGGAACTCACGGGCATTTGTTTGAAAAAAAATAATAATAACATATATATACATATATATATATTACCTACTGGCGGTCGCCAGTAGGTATATATAGTTAGGATTTTTTCTCTATGGGATTTTTGAAAATTCTATGTCTAATAACTTTGGCGTTTGTGGACGGAATTGGATGAAATTTTCAGGAAAATGGAACATTTTGTTTCTGAGCAGCCCCTGAAAATTTGGGGGGGTTTTGTCAAGGGGGGGCCGAGAAAAAAGGGGGGTCCCAAAACGTGTTTTTCCCATTCATTTTTCCATAGGGCGGTTGGACTCACTTTTAGCTCGAACGGCTGAATGGATTTCCACGAAACTTGGCAAAATTGTAGATATTGTTTGCCCGATGTGCCTTTGCTAGGTCTCAAGATATGTGCTCCTGTGAATTTTGAGTAAATTAGGTTTAAAAAAAGATATATATCTAGAGCCGCGCCCGGTGCGCGTACCGGGGAGCGCTCCGGGCGCGCCACGCGACTTGCGCACGGCAAGCTGATTGGTTCTCGGGTGTCTGTAAACATTCGAAACAGTCCGCAGCGGCCGCCATCTTGTGTCTCGGTAGGATTGAGACACAAGAGGTGGCAAAAATCAAAGGGGGAAATGAGCAAAAGGGGGCAGGGTACACCCCCCTGACCCCCTAGTTTTGATGTGGGGGCCATAAAAGGCTCCCGCGGGGGGGGGGGGGAGCACCCGGTACGCACACCGGGGAGCGTACGGGGGAGCGTACCATGGAGATAAAAAATGACAGACTTTTAAAAAAAAAAAAATAGCATTTTTTTTATAAATTGGAGGTAGTTCTGAAAAGAACTTTTTTTTGTTTTTGTTGTTTTATATTTTTTTTTACTTTTTAAAACGATTTGGTATTTTTTTGGGATTTTTGTCAGGGGAAAAACAAAAACAGGGATTCCAAAACTGCTCAACAGGAGCAAAAAAATGTGAAAATTTAGGGACTGGCAGTGCAGCGGTGTTGCTGTTTCTTTATGGCAATGAGTTCAATACTCTGCTCCCCATAGCAGAGCAGTTCGTCACACTCCGTGCACAGAAATTTGATGCCTGCAAACACCGGCTGTATGTTAGGGACCATTCTTCCACGGGGTGGTCCCGAAGGTGTTGCTCCACCAGTGGAGGTGCTGCCGCCATCTGTGGGTAAATTCCGTGCCAGCTCTCTGACACTCTCCCTGGAAAAGTTGTTTGGGTGTCTTCTTTTGACATGCCTGATTAAATTGGCATTTCCAAAACTATATTTTTTCAGAGGATTGCCTCTGGATAAAGTACTACCACATATTTTGCAGGTTACTTTGGGAGCATTGACTTTTTTTTGTCCTTCAGGGATGTCATAGAATTTCCAGATGAAATGGTCTTTTTTCTTCTGCTGAGGAGGGTCCTCATCTAAAAATCCGTCGGAATCACTGCTGGATGACTCTCTTGCAGCCATTGCTGTAGATCAGGAAAGTAGGAGATGAAGACAGTACACAGAACAGCTCTTGCTCTCTCCAAGTACAAAGCAATAGTGAGAGAAATGGGTGGGTTTCACACAATTTGGAAAAAAAAAAGTTCTGAATCAATGAAAAGTGTTATTTTAAAGTCACATGGTTTGACGCGCTTACGCTACGCGCCCCAGGGCGCGTCCCGGGGCGTGTTTCATAAGCGCATCGGGGCGCTTACGTTGCGTGATCGCATGCGCTTCCGGGTGCGCTTACGCGGTGCGTCATAAGACGCATCTCGCGGCTACGCGATACGTGTCTTATGACGCAAGGCGTGGCGGCTACGCAATACGTCACGATGTTGTTTTCGTTCGCGGCAATAGCGCTATCGGGACGCTCCTGAGTACGCGCCCCGTGGCGCGCCACAAGATTGCGCTTACCTGTGCGTTCACCAGTCCGCGCCCCGGGAGCGCACCAAAAAGAATAAAAAAAAAAAATGACATAATTATACAATATAAAATTCGCTTTAAAATTTATTATTTTTTAAAACTATAAACATTTGCTATTAAAAAACATATGAAATTCACTGAAAAAACCATAGGTTATAGACCATATATAGTTAGGAATTAGCATTTACAAAACCATTGAAATTCACTGAAAAAACCATAGGTTATAGACCATATATAGTTAGGAATTAGCATTTACAAAACCTTGAAAATTCACTGAAAAAACCATAGGTTATAGACCATATGTAGTTAGGAATTAGCATTTAAGAAACCTTTTTTTTACTCACACAAAACCATTGAAATTCCATATATAGTTAGTTGCACTAACTATATATCGCGCACCCGCAATCCACTGCTGATGATGTCACATATTACATCATTCATGACATGGTCAGTGACATCACTGATGACATCACTGATGACATCTCAAATGACATCACTGATGACATCACTGATGACATCTCAAATGACATCACTGATGACATCACTGATGACATCTCAAATGACATCACTGATAACATCTCAAATGACATCACTGATGACATCACTGATGACATCTCAAATGACATCACTGATGACATCATTCATGTGACAATATAATGCATCTCCTCACACTTTAATATAACCTCTGTTACATCCAGTGTTAAATACAGAATATAATTTTTTAAACCATTGACACACCAATACTAGTTACTACATACGCACTCACTGATTCCTACGTCTACACACACATACATTCATTCACCCATACAATCATTCATACATACAATCACTCATCTTTACAACAATATCATATGCACTCATACACCTATACAGACACTCACACTCTGCCACTCATCCATGGAGTTACTCACACACCTAGTCAGTCCTGTAAAGAATCAATCACACTTCCATTTTCTAATCTATACAGTTAAACATAGAGTACCTTACATTTTCAAACATATACTAACACATACTTACTCTCTTATACAATCATTGATACAAGAACACATTGATCTGCACAGAGTCACACATCTCCCAGCCAGCCACACACACACTCAGTCTCCCATACAAATACTTGGACAATCAATCAATAACCCATATAGTTACTCATATAGCTACTGATCAACACATGCAGCACTTTACAGAACAACAGACATAATGATGCACAAATTAAGACAGTTTAGTCACTAACCCATGCACTCAGTGAGACACATTTAATCACTTACTCATTCATAAAGTCAGTCACGCACCTACTAAATCTTTTATTTAGGCACTTCTACATCTACTCATTTTTCAATATGTAAAACATATTTTAACTTTACAGAAACATACAGTCACTGGATGTTGTCATCAGTGATGTCATCAGTGATGTCATTTGAGATGTCATCAGTGATGTCATCAGTGATGTCATTTGAGATGTCATCAGTGATGTCATCAGTGATGTCACTGACCATGTCATGAATGATGTAATATGTGACATCATCAGCAGTGGATTGCGGGTGCGCGATATATAGTTAGTGCAACTAACTATATATGGAATTTCAATGGTTTTGTGTGAGTAAAAAAAAGGTTTCTTAAATGCTAATTCCTAACTATATATGGTCTATAACCTATGGTTCTTTCAGTGAATATATATATATATATATATATATATGTATATATATATATTACCTACTGGCGGTCGCCAGTAGGTATATATAGTTAGGATTTTTTCCCTATGGGATTTTTGAAAATTCTATGTCTAATAACTTTGGCGTTTGTGGACGGAATTGGCTGAAATTTTCTGGAAAATGGAACATTTTGTTTCTGAGCAGCCCCTGGAAATTTGGGGGGGGTTCGTCAAGGGGGGGCCGAGAAAAAAGGGGGGTCCCAAAACGCGTTTTTCCCATGTTAATTTCCATAGGGCGGTTGGCCTCACTTTTAGCCCGAACGGCTGAATGGATTTCCACGAAACTTGGCAAAATTGTAGGGACTGGTAGCCCGATGTGCCTTTGCTAGGTCTCAATATATGTGCTCCAGTGGATTTTGAGAAATTAACGTTCAAAAAAAGATATATATCTTTAACAGCGGACCGGGCAGCGCTCCGGTTCGCGTACTTTACGCGTAACGGAACTTCGCGTAGCGAAGCTGATTGGCTCTCCGGTGTCTGTCAACCTTCTAAACAGTCCGGAGCGGCCGCCATCTTGTCTCTCGGTAGGATTGAGAGACAAGAGGAGGCCAAAACAAAGGGGGAAATGACCATAAGGGGGCATAGTAGATCCTCCCTGACCCCCTAGGTTTAATGTGGAGGCTTTAAAAGGGCCCCGCGGGGCAGCGTACTATAAGGAAAAAAGAATGATAGACTTTTCAAATACTGTATGTTAATTGATTGTTGGTTTTGTTGATTATTTTTTAATTTTTTTTATTTTTAAGCAATTATTTATTATTGTGATTGTGTTTGAAAATTTAATAACATTTCTAACATTTAACTAGTTTATGAATTACATATAAAAATGATTAAAGACTCAAACAATTTTTTAATATTGCATACAATTTTATTTTTCGGATTGTTTTTCAAAATTTAATAGAACGTCTAGCATTTGACTGTCCGATATGTCCTCTTGTTGAGTGAACATAAGTTCCCACATTTGACCGTCATCATAATGAAGTAAATGATCCACAGATTCTACACATTGAACTAATTCATGGTCCCGTGATTCATCCATGAAATCTGAGTCATCATTGTCCTCAATATCTTTTTCTGTGTTGTTCTCCAGAACAATTTCGAAGGAAACATTCTGCTCACCTTCCATTTTATTGCTGTAATTTGCATAAAAAATAAATATATCAGTAGAGATAGGGCACTGTTGGGTTTAAGTTCACACAGGTACTTGTGAGTTTATAACAGAGAAGTAATCTATGGGCACTGTATGGTTTCAGGCGTGAAGTAGTACTATTAAAAAGTGCCTGTGAAGAAGCCTAAGTAAATTCATAATTATACCACAGAAACCTAAATCAATCCATAATTATAATAAAGAAGCCTTTCTCAATGTCTAACTCTTACAGAGGGATAGTATATAACTATCTGAAAATGTTTTCAAATTTATAAAATAATATCTCACCTTCTAAAAAGAAGTTTAAGTTGTGAGTGAAAATGATCTTGCAATGTAGTTCAGGAAGTAGTAGTCAAAATGGCTGTGTTTCTCTCTCTTCCTTTATATATATTCAGGTACATAGCCAATCAAATGTCAGGTAAAAAAAGTAGAAAATGAAAGTAACATTTTAATTGGTTGTCAATTCCAACACTTCAGATGTGTTTTGTGAAGTAATTTACCTCAGGGTATTTAGAGAGGTCTACAGGCTAAATGGTTAAATGGAATTTCAATCAAATTTGTGAAAATGGTAGGCATTGGTATGTAGTATGAGCTAATCTATATTTGGTGAAATTGTCTCCAGTCGCTTTTCTGTAAACTACTTTCCCACCTTTTTTCATGGTGCGCTTCCCAGGGAGCGACCCGGTACGCGAACTGGCGAGCGCCCCGGTTCGCGAACCTTAAGCGTTACGGGAGTCCACCATTTTGTGTTTCGGTCGAATTAAGATACAAGATGGAGGGCAAATAATGTTCAGAATGGGTAGAAGGGGGCACGGTAGACTTATCTTGACCCCCTAGGTTTTCTGAGGGTGGCTGAGGAGGCCCATATGTGCGGAAAAAAAAACATTTTTTTAAAAATTTTGCGAGGTTAGCTCCCGGTTCGCGTACCGGGTAGCGCCCCAGGGAGCGTACTTTGTTGAAAATTAGTGAAAAATGTTAGAGTAAAATAATAATTGTGAGTGATCAGATGTAGGGTAGCTCTGAGAAGAGCTTTTGGGTTTATGGTACATTTAGGTACTTATAAGTAGGTACCAATGCACAGTCTTAAATTCAGAATGAAAATTCTGTTGCCCTCATCTGAGAAGTGAACTCCATCTCCTCTGTAGATATCTTGCATGTAGTAACACAAGTTATTGTTGTACAGGGAGCCCATTCCATGGTCTCTCATGTAAGCTGAAACAGATTTGTTTACATGCTTCCTCGACTTCTCAATTTGTGGACAAAATTTGTTTGACCACCTCCATTTCTGTCTTTGGCATATATTTGAATATACCAAGGCAGTCTGAGGAAAAAGTGCCATCAATTGCTCAAAGGTGTCCTTTAAAAGCATTTCCAGACCTACCCCAGTCAAAGTGCCCAAATCATTACCTCCACAGTGCACAATTAACAGGTCAGGTTTTGGCAAATGCATAAAGGTTTTCACCAATGGTATCAATTGGTGACATTTTAATCCTCTGTGGCCAAACCACTTAATTTCCACATCTTGTAAATTGAGGTTAGGTAAATTCCTGTTCTCAGCATACCTCTGAGCCCAATAGATGCAACTATGTCCAACAATCCAGACAGAAAACATGGTGAGAGAAGGTTCTCCTGCAGTCAGATGAAGTGTGGCAATGAAATGGCAGTTGAAAAAATAAGAGTTTAAAATGAAAAAAACTGTGGAGTTTCTGTGTTAATGAAGCAGTAACAGTGATTGGTGGATTTTGATTGCTGAAAACAGAAAGTTAGGGTGCATGGATGAGTTGTTTGAAAGATGTATTTTGAGTGGTCAAGAAAAAATCATTAAATGAAAGAATGCACTGGATATGAGGTGCACTTAGAGTTCAGAGTTCAATTGCAACATTGTTGTGTGAACTTGCAAACACCAGAGGTCTTCCAAGAGGTGGTTGCCATGCAGAAAAGGCATGAAATGGCAGAGGGGGGAAGGGTTTTCATTTGAAAAAAAGTGAGGGAAGAGTTTTGATTGGGTGACATGAGAGATATGTGTGAAGAATTACAGCATTTCTGTGCTTTTGACAGCTGCAGACTCTGGAGTGCATACCTTTTGCTCTGCTGAAGACAAATTGGTGTGTTTCTGAGACTGTTTTGAAACTCAAAGTATTTGCTAAGGTGAGAAAAGATTTCTTTAATTTAGATAGAGAATAGTGTGCTTTAAGGAGAAAATTATGAAGAAAGTTGTGTTCTTCAAATGTTGCTTTGTCTCAAGTGTTTTACAAATAGATTTTGTTTCTTTGAGAAAATGTAATTGGAGAAAATGTGAAGTATTAGTACTGACAGGGTGTTATTGTGCATAGGAGCTGTGGAGTCTTTTCAAATTATGATTTGAAAATCGTTTTTGAGGAAAATGAATGGTTATAATATTTATGACAAGGACATAATGGTGTATGCTTCATTATAAGGCAATTGAGTGTCTCTGATGTTATTTTTCCCATTTTAATGTAAGACCTTTCTCTGTGGAGCAAATTGCTTGTAAATATGCTCCCACCTGTGCATGGCAAATTTAGATTTTGAATGTTTGTGTTACATAGCTATGTTAAAAGTGACCCAACCATGCTGCAAAGGCAATCAAAAAACGCTTTTATGTGTCTTAAGGACATTTTAAGTCATTTCCCTATGTGCAGTGTTTTCAAATTATGATTTGAAAATCGTTTTTGGGGAAAAGGAATGGTTTGTAAATTTATGACAAGGATATAATGGTGTATGCTTCTTTATAAGGCATTTCAGTGTCTCTGATGTCATTTTTCCCATATTACATTAAAAGACCTTTCCCCGTGGGGCACATTCCTTGTAAATATGCTCCCACCTGTGCATGGCAAATTTAGATTTTGAATGTTTGTGTTACATAGCTATGTTAAAAGTGACCCAACCATGCTGGAAAGGCAATCAAAAAACGCTTTCATGTGTCTTAAGGACATTTTAAGTCATTTCTCTATGTGCAGTGTTTTCAAATTATGATTTGAAAATCGTTTTTGGGGAAAAGGAATGGTTTGTAAATTTATGACAAGGATATAATGGTGTATGCTTCTTTATAAGGCATTTCAGTGTCTCTGATGTCATTTTTCCCATATTACATTAAAAGACCTTTCCCCGTGGGGCACATTCCTTGTAAATATGGTCCCACCTGTGCATGGTAAATTTAGATTTTGACTGTTTGAGTTACATAGCCATGTTAAAAGTGACCCAAAAACTTGCAAAGGCTTTAAAAAAACACTTTCATGTGTCTTAAGGACATTTTAAGTCATTTCCCCCCGGGTGCAGTGTTTTCAAATTATGACTTGAAAATCGTTTTTGACGTAAAGGAATGTTGTTAAAATTTATGTGCGCCATATGCCCCCAAATTTCTTTTTCAGGGGTGCAGCAGGGTGTTCTTGAGACACCCCTGCACCTTTGGAAAAATTCCTAATTTGCGATGAGCTAATTGCTAATCGCAAATTGCACCTTCATTCCTATGGGCCTCCTGGCCCATGGAAATGAATGGGTAATTTGCAATTAGCAATTTGCTCATTGCAAATTAGGAATGGTAAAGAATCGCTATTTATTCCTTAAAATTCGCTATTTTGGAAATGCAAAATAGTTTGATGATACATATGGCGGTTCATCTCTAACAAGATAAGAAGCTTAGGGATACATTGATGATGACTGGCGCAATGAAGTGGACATCACTTACTTCATTGGTAGAGCTTTACATGTATTATCTCCTCTGTATTCTTCGTCAAGCGTAACTTTCATCTGCAATCCTGAGTAGGCCTCACCTTAAACAAACCTCTGGATAGGGCACACCTTATCGTCATCCTGAATTAATCATTTAAAATGCTAGGGACAGATTTATGATAGGTGTATGCCTCTTTTGCGCCACTGTGCGTCACTTTTGTGATGCAGCGGCGGTGCAAAAGATTTGCTATGAGGCGACAAAATTACAAATTGATGCATTTAGGCAGATGTGTCATGGTGTAAAAAACACCGTGCCACATGAAACTGATGCAGCAGTGATGCAAAAGATGCACCATGTTGCAAGACAGGCCTCACTTGGGGCCATATGTATGAAGCTAATTAGCATTTGCAAAGGTCGAAGTTCTGTGAATTTTGGCCTTTGCGAATGCTAATTAGACAAATGGGATGTATCAAACAAGTTTGATGCAAAATAAGGAATAGCAAAATTTGCTATTCTTTATTTTGCGATTGCACTGAAGGATTTGCAAATTTTGTGATTTCTTAAATGCAATGTATCAAACAAAAAATATGCAAAAAATGCCATTAAGGATTTGCAAATTACCACCAACCTCTAGTTGGTGGTAATTTGCGAATTCTTTTCAAAAAGCTTTTTTTCCAAAAAACAAAAGGTGCCATATGACGCCCATACATGCCCTTAGGGCATGTATGTGCGCCATATGCCCCCAAATTTCTTTTTCAGGGGGTGCAGCAGGGTGTTCTTGAGACACCCATGCACCCTTGGAAAAATTCCTAATTTGCGATGAGCTAATTGCTAATCGCAAATTGCACCTTCATTCCTATGGGCCTCCTGGCCCATGGAAATGAATGAGTAATTTGCAATTAGCAATTTGCTCATTGCAAATTAGGAATGGTAAAGAATCGCTATTTATTCCTTAAAATTCGCTATTTAGGAAATGCAAAATAGTTTGATGATACATATGGCAGTTCATCTCTAACAAGATAAGAAGCGTAGGGATAGATTTATGATGACTGGCACAATGAAGTGGACATAACTTACTTCATTGGTAGGCCTTTACATGTATTATCTCCTCTGTATTGTTCATCAAGTGTAACTTTGATCTGAAATCCTGAGTAGGCCTCACCTTAAACAAACCTCTGGATAGGCCACACCTTATCGTCATCCTGAATTAATCATTTAAAATGCTAGGGACAGATTTATGATAGGTGTATGCCTCTTTTGCGACACTGTGCGTCACTTTTCTGATGCAGCGGCGGTGCAAAAGATTTGCTATGAGGCGACAAAATTACAAATTGATGCATTTAGGCAGATGTGTCATGGTGTAAAAAAAACGTGCCACATGAAACCGATGCAGCAGTGATGCAAAAGATGCACCATGTTGCAAGACAGGCCTCACTTGGGGCTATATGTATCAAGCTAATTAGCATTCGCAAAGGCCTAAATTCTGCGAATTTCAGCCTTTGCGAATGCTAATTAGACAAATGGTATGTATCAAACAAGTTTGATGCAAAATAAGGAATAGCAAAATTTGCTATTCCTTATTTTGCGATTGCACTGAAGGATTTGCAAATTTTGCGATTCTTTAAATGCAATGTATCAAACAAAAAATATGCAAAAAATGCCATTAAGGATTTGCAAATTACCACCAACTTCTAGTTGGTGTTAATTTGCGAATTCTTTTCAAAAAGCTTTTTTTCCAAAAAACAAAAGGTGCCATATGACGCCCATACATGCCCTTAGGGCATGTATGTGCGCCATATGCCCCCAAATTTCTTTTTGAGGGGTGCAGCAGGGTGTTCTTGAGACACCCCTGCACCCTTGGAAAAATTCCTAATTTGCGATGAGCTAATTGCTAATCGCAAATTGCACCTTCATTCCTATGGGCCTCCTGGCCCATGGAAATGAATGGGTAATTTGCAATTAGCAATTTGCTCATTGCAAATTAGGAATGGTAAAGAATCGCTATTTATTCCTTAAAATTCGCTATTTAGGAAATGCAAAATAGTTTGATGATACATATGGCGGTTCATCTGTAACAAGATAAGAAGCTTAGGGATACATTTATGATGACTGGCGCAATGAAGTGGACATTACTTACTTCATTGGTAGGCCTTTACATGTATTATCTCCTCTGTATTCTTCATCAAGCGTAACTTTAATCTGCAATCCTGAGTAGGCCTCACCTTAAACAAACCTCTGGATAGGCCACACCTTATCGTCATCCTGAATTAATCATTTAAAATGCTAGGGACAGATTTATGATAGGTGTATGCCTCTTTTGCGCCACTTACAAAACACTGCCCACGGGGAAATGACTTAAAATGTCCTTAAGACACATGAAAGTGTTTTTTTAAAGCCTTTGCAACTTTTTTGGGTCACTTTTAACATGGCTATGTAACTCAAACAGTCAAAATCTAAATTTACCATGCACAGGTGGGAGCATATTTACAAGGAATGTGCTCCACGGGGAAAGGTCTTTTAATGTAATATGGGAAAAATGACATCAGAGACAGTGAAATGCCTTATAAAGAAGCATACACCATTATGTCCTTGTCATAAATTTACAAACCATTCCTTTTCCCTAAAAACGATTTTCAAATCATAATTTGAAAACACTGTACATGGGGAAATGACTTAAAATGTCCTTAATTCAAAATTTGCTATTCCTTATTTTGCGATTGCATTGAAGGATTTGCAAATTTTGCGATTCCTTAAAGGCAATGTATCAAACAAAAAATATGCAAAAAATGCCATTAAGGATTTGCAAATTACCACCAACTTCTAGTTGGTGGTAATTTGCGAATTCTTTTCAAAAAGCTTTTTTTCCAAAAAACAAAAGGTGACATATGACGCCCATACATGCCCTTAGGGCATGTATGTGC
This sequence comes from Lissotriton helveticus, assembly GCF_964261635.1. NCBI lineage: Eukaryota > Metazoa > Chordata > Amphibia > Caudata > Salamandridae > Lissotriton > Lissotriton helveticus. The sequence continues at coordinate 149,680,291 of NC_136058.1, read as the reverse complement.
GCCATATGCCCCCAAATTTCTTTTTGAGGGGTGCAGCAGGGTGTTCTTGAGACACCCCTGCACCCTTGGAAAAATTCCTAATTTGCGATGAGCTAATTGCTAATCGCAAATTGCACCTTCATTCCTATGGGCCTCCTGGCCCATGGAAATGAATGGGTAATTTGCAATTAGCAATTTGCTCATTGCAAATTAGGAATGGTAAAGAATCGCTATTTATTCCTTAAAATTTGCTATTTAGGAAATGCAAAATAGTTTGATGATACATATGGCGGTTCATCTGTAACAAGATAAGAAGCTTAGGGATACATTTATGATGACTGGCGCAATAAAGTGGACATTACTTACTTCATTGGTAGGCCTTTACATGTATTATCTCCTCTGTATTCTTCATCAAGCGTAACTTTAATCTGCAATCCTGAGTAGGCCTCACCTTAAACAAACCTCTGGATAGGCCACACCTTATCGTCATCCTGAATTAATCATTTAAAATGCTAGGGACAGATTTATGATAGGTGTATGCCTCTTTTGCGCCACTGTGCGTCACTTTTGTGATGCAGCGGTGGTGCAAAAGATTTGCTATGAGGCGACAAAATTACAAATTGATGCATTTAGGCAGATGTGTCATGGTGTAAAAAAAACGTGCCACATGAAACCGATGCAGCAGTGATGCAAAAGATGCACCATGTTGCAAGACAGGCCTCACTTGGGGCCATATGTATCAAGCTAATTACCATTCGGAAAGGTCAAAATTCTGCGAATTTCGGCCTTTGCGAATGCTAATTAGACAAATGGTATGTATCAAACAAGTTTGATGCAAAATAAGGAATAGCAAAATTTGCTATTCCTTATTTTGCGATTGCACTGAAGGATTTGCAAATTTTGCGATTCCTTAAATGCAATGTATCAAACAAAAAATATGCCAAAAATGCCATTAAGGATTTGCAAACTACCACCAACTTCTAGTTGGTGGTAATTTGCGAATTCTTTTCAAAAAGCTTTTTTTCCAAAAAACAAAAGGTGCCATATGACGCCCATACATGCCCTTAGGGCATGTATGTGCGCCCTATGCCCCCAAATTTCTTTTTCAGGGGTGCAGCAGGGTGTTCTTGAGACACCCCTGCACCTTTGGAAAAATTCCTAATTTGTGATGAGCTAATTGCTAATCGCAAATTGCACCTTCATTCCTATGGGCCTCCTGGCCCATGGAAATGAATGGGTAATTTGCAATTAGCAATTTGCTCATCGCAAATTAGGAATGGTAAAGAATCGCTATTTATCCCTTAAAATTCGCTATTTAGGAAATGCAAAATAGTTTGATGATACATATGGCGGTTCATCTGTAACAAGATAAGAAGCTTAGGGATAGATTTATGATGACTGGCGCATCACCAGGGATGTGCCAGTCATCCTGCGCCGCTGTTCCGCCACCCATGGTGTGCTGCATTTACAATGCGGCGCAGCATGGGGCAAAAATGGCACAGATGCGTGACGCATCTGTGCCGTAAAGGTGGCGCATTGCTGGAGTTGTATCGCAAGTGCGATGCAGCTCCAGCAAGGCTCAGGGGTGCCCCATCTCCACAATGTTGCGTCAAGACCTATGCCTGCTTAAAGCAGGCGCAGGGTTTTGACGCAGCTTTTTCCTATCTGATTGTAAATGCGGCACACCATGGGTGGCAGAGCAGTGGTGCACGTTAACTGGTGCATGGCTGGGGATGTGCCATTTAACATAAATCTGCCCCTTTACATTTAAGTATGTGCAGGGGACACAGAGTCGGTGAGGCTTATCCAAGGTTAAGAAGAGATGAGTCCTGTTCACTGAAAAATTAGACATAGGCTTCACCTGCTCAGCATCGCTGGACATGGCTAAATAATAGCTGCAAAATGTTACTCTTGTTAAACAATTTTACTATTATAATCTCTGAGATTTGTCTCTTACTCTGCAACATCTCATTGTTGTTATCTTTCTTTAAAGATAAAGACAACATCAACATGAGCGACAATCAGCAATCAGTTGATTTTGACCTCATCATTGAACTCGTAATTGAAACATCAGTGGATGTTGATCCCTTGGATGATTTAAATCCTGAGGATGAAGAAGAACGTGATGAGGATGCAGATTTGTCCGAATTATATGACATAGGGTGGGAGGCTGACCTGCTTGAGCCTATGGAACTATAAACATTTATTTTTAAAATTTATAATAAATAAAAAGTAAAAATGTAAACCGTTTAATTTAAAAATAAAGACACCTTCAAAAACAGGTTATGTGTAGTGTCTTCAATAAAATATTAAAATATGCTCATAAAATTAGATCAGATTCACATATAAAATAGCACAGGTAACATGAATATAAATTCCATTTCTTTTCTGCTATTTTTGTATTCTAAATTTGCCAAGCACTAAAAAATCTTCTATGTAAAAATGTCAAGTAGTGTTTTAAGTTTTTGATTACTGTTATTGATGTACTGTTGGGTAATAGTGGTTAATAACATTTTTTAATATATTTTACCACAGATTCAACTGCAGATCATTTCAACATTTCACCATGCCAACGAAAGAAAGACTGAGAAAGGCTGCAAAACGTCAAAGACAGCAGGTGAATGAAAAAAAGCAGCAGTCCTCTAACAAAAAGATTTGTAAAGTCACCAAGAAAGCACCGGGTAAGAGTACAAAAACATTCATAAGAAATATTTGTAGTAAAAAAAATATTACTACAGAAAATGTTTCAGTCCAGAAAAAGAGAAGCAATTCAAACGGAAAGGAAAGGCCAATCAAAAATGTTACTGCTAGAGCAAGAGATAACTCTGTGCATGATAGTAGAAGGAAACAACAGTTTAGGGACATTCGTAAACGAATGTTCCGCAACAGGATAATTGGCAATTTGTTAAAAAATATTAAGAAAGGTCAACAGAAAGTGCTTTTTTATAAGAGAAAAAAAAAAGTTGAGAAAGTTATTGATCAGGCATTTGAAATTAAACGTAAGTTATTTATTTTGATAATCAATAGAATTAGGAAGCTAAACAAGGCAATTTATGATTTCAAAAGAAATAGTAGATGGAAGAGAATAGTTAATCGTAGTAATTTGTGTGAAGTTTTTTCTGGAGAATGGATGCATAGTTCAAGCTGTGAGGCATTTTTTAATGAGGAGAGTTATTTCCAGGATAATGATTTGGTGCATGCAGTTGACACCAGTGGTCGTGCTTATGAAGTGAAAGATGGTTGTCCAGTTGAAAAAGAAAAACTTGTGACAACAGAGGCAGAAGAGGTGTTAGGTAATGAGGTTTTAGGAAGACGTGCCAAGGGTCCTGTGTACACCTGGAAGTGTAGTAGTATTTGCAGTGTGCGACAGGATTCCATCAATTTGCTTTGTGATTTTGTACGGTCATTTAATAAGAAAAGTTTGAAGCAGAAAATGAGGTTGTTGCAAGAATTAGATCCTTGCAGAGTGAGAGAAGTGACAGGTTTGCATGGTCATTCACTGGCTTGTCTTTCCAGGAGAGTATGCCAGAGTGTTTTTCATCATTTCAGGATGCTAGCAGTGCATCATAATAAAGTGAGGAAATTAGTTAGAATGTTGTATTATGCTAAGAGTCCAGCAATTATGCTTAAACAATTATGCGCTGCTCTTTTGCATGGTTCTGAAATAGATGTGAAGAATATATGTGAAGAAATTGAGTTTTGTTACTTTGGAAGTAAAGAGGAGAATGTTGAAATTGACCAAGAAGAAGCGGGTAATGTGGAAGATAGTGTACAGGTTTCCAGTACAGATAATTTCCAGAGGGAAATTGCGACGTTTCAGGTCAAATCAAGTGAGAGGCCAAATTTCACTTGTGTGTGTTGTCGACGCACTTATTATAAGAATCAGACTAAGTTAGTGGATTTATATGCAAAAAGTGAAAGGGAAAATGATAGTGAATGGAAGGATTTCACAACATACTTGATGGTAGAAAATTGTTTTGATTTGGGATTGGATCAACGTGTGTGTACTTATTGTTGTTGCAAATTAAATCAAAACCAGATGCCTGCTAGAGCAGTTCATAATAATCTGGAATTGGTTGAGATTCCTTCTGAATTGAAGGATTTAAATACTTATGAATCTATTTTGATTCAAAGTATCCATCCCTTTCAGGCTATTGTAAGAATGGAGCCAAAGACAGGGAAATTGCCTCCATCAGATTTACAGAGAGGATTAAAGGGAAGAGTTGTTTATTTGCCTCTAGATTTGAAGAAAAACATTAACACAATTGGAGTAGAAAAAGTGGAAGAGGAACCTCTGGTTATCTTAGTTAATGGGGTTCCGACAAAGAATAAGAAAATATGGCAAGATTTAGTGGATGTTAGGAAAGTTAAAAAGGCAACATTGTATTTGAAAAAAAATAATAAATACTATAAGAATGTATATGTTGCAGAAGAGGAAGTAAGTGAGGAAGAGGATAGCGATTTGTGTGCTGGTCAAATTGAGAAAGTAGAACCCTCTACTAGTGAAGAAATATATGAACATTATAGTGTTCATCCTTTGCATTCCAAGGAAGTCATGGGGAATGCTATTGAGTTGTTTCAAATGAAACAAGCCAAAGGGAGTCCCATTAGTGTTTGGGAGGAAAGTTTGGAAGCTCGGTGTTTCCCACAGCTTTTTCCAACAGGTCAGGGAGGAAGATATGATGAGCGACCTCATCAAATTCCTGCTTCTGAATACCGGACTTTGCGATTGTATGCAGGAGATGCTAGGTTTCGACAATGCATTCCTTATTTGTTTCATCTCCTGTTTGAAAGCGATCTGTCTGGACTGTCATATGCAGTGAACCACATCTTGAAAAGTGGTATACACATGCAAAACATCTCGGCAAGTGACTTTATGGATAAAGTCAATGTCCAAGACAGTATTTTGGATTCTCACCTGATTAATCTCATGGCGTGTCAGCGTGGTACTAATGAGTACTGGTACCGTCGTCATGGTGATTTAAAATGTATGCTGAGGAACTTAGGAACTCCCACATGGTTCCTCACTCTGAGCTGTGCCGAGTATGGCTGGGAAGACTTACTTGAATTTCTACGAGAGGCAAATGCTAACGTAGAAAACATCGAATTAAAGACACCCGGAGAACTGTGCTCTTTGGATCCAGTCAATGTATGTAGGTACTTCAATCATAGAATTGAAGCTATGATGTCTTTCATCATGAATAAGAAGAATCCACCTCTTGGAGAGGTGTTGGATTTCTTCTGGAGAAAGGAGTACCAAGCAAGAGGTGCTCCTCATATACATATGTTGCTGTGGATCAAGGATGCACCTAAATTTGGAACGGATCCAGAAGACTCAGTGATGAGTTTTATACAACAGTATTCTACGTGTGCTGTTCCAAACGCAAAGGAGAAGAAAAGCCTAAGAGAAAAAGTTCTGCGTTTCCAAAGCCATCGATGTGGAAAGTACTGTCGTCGTAAATTCCGAAACAAGGACAAGTTCTACACCAAATGTCGTTTCAGCTTTCCACGACCGGTGATTTCTAAAGGAAGAGTAAACAGTTTGATGTCTTCGCTGCGACATAATGTGATGAAGAAATCACCTAAAAACACATACAATTTGAAGAGGAACGAAGAGTCCAAGTACATCAACGACTACAACCCGGTGATTTTGTCCATGTGGAATGCTAACATGGATATACAGTTTGTGGCTGATAACTGTATGGCTGTGGCTCGGTATGTGACGTCTTACATCACCAAAAAAGAGAAGACAGAATTGAAGGATATGTGGGAGGACATTTCCCATGAAAAGAGCCTCAGCAAGAAGTTGTACAGTTTCAGTCTGAAGATGTTGTCGCATCGAGAAATTGGAGCGTACGAATGTTCTGACCGGTTGTCTTCAGCAAGTCTCTATGCCAAGTCCAGGAGTATCGTTTGGGCGAGTCTTGGTCTTGCTGCAACGCGTAATCGAGTTCTTAAACCTGTGCGGGAAATTGAGTATTTGGCGGAAAAGGAGCCAAACAGTACCGACATTTTGAAGACCAACATGTTGGATACATATTATCCAAATCGAAGCATTCACCTCGAGAATGTTTGTTTATATGAGGTTCTTCAAAATTACATATTCAAGAGGAACATCAAAGAAGATACTGAGAAAGGAGTGTATGCTGTAATAGGAAGTGAGGGATGTCTGGTCAAGCAAAGAAAATGCCACTTGGTAAACCATCGAAAATTGAGTGGCGAATCTCCTGAAAAAAAGGAGTTTTTCTATTTAGCACTTTTTCAACTTTTCAAGCCTTGGCGTGCAGAAGAGGAACTGCTTTGGAGATTTTCTCTGTTACGAAGACTCTTTCAATGCCGCCAAGGAGACCATAGAATGTCCTGCTTTTCCCAAATATGTAGAAATGTTGAATGCGGAAATTGAGCAGGAAGCAATGATTGCAGCCGAGATTGCCAGAGACAGTTCTCAGGACAGTCAGAGTTCTGCTTCATTGAGTCAGGATCCACTAGGAGGACCTGTTATCGAAAATGAAGCTGCCACTGCTATGAATGAAGTGGAAAGAGCCATGGCACATGCTCAGGAGGATGCGGTTAACTTAGAAGAGTTGGAAAGACAACTCAACGTTGAGCAGAGGAAAATATATGACGAAGTTACCATGCAAATTGATCATGGATTAAGTCATGACAAGAAAGAGTGCTCATGTACGTCGTTGAAGCCTGTCCGACTGTACGTGAGTGGAGAAGCGGGAACTGGAAAAAGTTTCCTTATTAAAGCAATTTCATGTTATTTGCAGGAAAGGACAGAGTCATCGCTGTCTTGTGTTGTCACCGCTCCAACTGGACTGGCAGCACATAACATTAAAGGGATTACTTTACATCGTTTACTGATGCTGCCAGTGGAGCATGACAACAAATTACAATATCACAAGCTATCTGGAGATGCTTGTTTTGAAGTTTCAAGAATCTTGAGGAAAATGAAACTTGTTATCATTGACGAAGTAAGCATGGTTTCCAATGTCATGCTTGCCTTTGTGCATTTGAGAATGCAAGAAGTTCTCAAAACAGAGTATGATGTGTTATTTGGTGGCAAACACATCATTGTTTTCGGAGATCTTCTGCAGCTGACACCAGTGAAAGGGCAACCTGTGTTCAAAATGCTCACGCATGAAGATACCAGGAAGTGCCTAGGCAGCATTGGCAACGTCAATATATGGTTAAACTTCAATTATGCTGAACTGCATGAAAATATGCGTCAGGCAAAGGATGAAGTTTACAAGACTATTCTACAAGATGTTAGAATTGGAAAAGTGACCGAGCATGGGAAAGAAGCTTTACATGCACAATTACTGTCAAATTTATATCCAGAACAAGATGTTGTGCCTGAGAATATTTTTCAGAAAATTACTGAGAAGAAATCTGGAATATGTTTGATGCCAACTCTTGCAGAATGTGCCAAATTCAACAACAAAATGTTGCATTTAGAAAAGCAAGAGATTGTGAAACTGGAAGCTATTGACAGAGTAGAGCATATGGGATCAACAATTATTTTGTCTGAGAATCTGAAAACAAAATTGGATTCATTAGAGAAGAGTATATCTAAAACTGCAGGTTTTGAAAAGACTCTGAATGTGTGCTTGAACTGCCGTATAATTTTAAGAAGGAATTTACATGTTGAAAGAGGTCTGGTAAATGGATCAATGGGTAATGTTGTTGATTTTGTAAAATACAGAAATAGAGATGGAATTGAATTTTTAAAAATTAAATTTGATGGCATTGAGGAAGTACAGCTAATTGGTCGTTGTTCTGCTAGATTTTTGCTTGTAAAAGACTTATATGTTCGCCGTAAGCAGTTTCCTGTTTGCTTAGCATATGCGGTGACAATCCATAAATCGCAAGGTTTAAGTGTAGACAGTGCATTGGTGAATATTGGCAGTTCTGTGTTCAAGGAGGGTATGGCATATGTGGCATTGTCACGAGTTAGAACTTTATCGGGATTGTACTTGATTGAGTGTGATGGAGCGAGATAGAAAACAAAATTTTGTTTAAACTCGCAAAGTCATATTTCCATAACATGAATAAATTTATTAATGATTTGTGATATGTCGTGCTAATACAACCTAGATTAAACTTTACACGTGGGGGGACTAACATGTGTGCTCAGAAACGTGCATATTTGTTGCATCTTTTTGTTCGTGCTAAATAATAAAATAAAATATTGTTTTCGTTTTTGTCATTACTAACTGCTGCAAACTTAAATAAGCATGTGCTTGTTTTGCTTTTCCTTGTCTGTGTGATGTCATTTCCACTATTCTAGGTGCATATGGGTCTCATAGAAAAACGGAGACTGGTAAATATAAACGCTGCTTTATTTGTTTGCAATGGCTAGGTAACATTTTGATTAATAGGGTGGGTTAATTAATTAGTAAACCATGGGGTGGATACAGAAAATACTTTATTTCTTACATTAATACTTTTCTTGTGTTTGTTTTATACTAGAAATCATAAGTTGCCTGCTTTTGAGGCCTAGCTATTTGAGCCGCAAAATAAAAGCTGATCTGTAATTCTGCAGAAAGTCACAAGACGCCCATTCTGAATTAAAACGTTTATTGAAGCTGCATTCACAAAGCAAAAACTGATGAGCTAACATCATTCTGTCGGACATGGCCAAGGTCGAAAGTGAACTTTTTGTCAGTCCTTAACTTGGCATCCGCGGAAGTTGCACTGAAAGACTGTGGAAGCTGCGAGGATGACTTAATACAAAGTTGCAATCGAAGGAAGCCTCTGGCTTCACGTGGAAGAGACAATGGTCTTTGTAAGACATGATTTTGTGGAACTTTTTAAGAATCGGGTGACATGTCACTTGTCACTCTCAACCAATGGGACGTCGTAGATTTCTGAAAACTTTCCTTTGCTAGTTTAGTTAGCGTAGAAAGGTATAAAAAGTCATGCCCTTAGGGTTGGGCTGGCTGCTGCTTTCTGACTTTCCGATGAGGGTGATGTGCTGCTGGACTTTGCGTGGAGCACGTAAGAATCCTCAAAGATCTTTACTTTAATTTCTGTCTATTTAGCTCAGTTAGGGAAATAGGTTTTAGAAATGCTAAACTTTATATAATTTCTTTAAACTGATTCAATTGCTTAAATTGTATTTTTCTCATATTTCTTACCATTATGCTTGCTATATTGCAAATAAAAATCATTTATAAAACTTTCAACTTACATACCATAATTTAGAAAATAAAATCTTACTTTTGACAAACAAGCTGGTCTTGATTATTTAGAAGTATAGGTTACCTTTAGCTAGATCACGTCGCCTATGGTGGTCGTTTAAATGGTTGGGTTTTATCCTAATGATAATATTCTTTCATGCAAATGTATAAATATGTATATATTGTGTAGATAATGTGTATATAGATTTATTCTGACCACCTGATTCAGTAGGCCCAAAATATATCAGGTTCATAAATGGGTCCATGTTTAGTATAGAATTTTGTTTATAGGTTATGAAGTTGGGTAGCGTAGTTTATGATATATTTTCTATAGCCCGCTGGATCAATTATCTGGTAGCAGAAATTGATGGTTGCTAAGAGGTAACCAAGGTAATATGTTGGTTGCTAAGGGTTACGTCATGGTATGAAAATAGGATCGATGTTTTAACACTTGTTAAGTTCGTTTTTCGTGCCTATCTGTAAGCTATACCGGTATAGATTGTGTGACGAGAAATTAGTCACGCAAGCCATCTGTTCAGTTTGTAGTGATATCGCCGAGTATCACAAGAGGTATCGCCGTATACCATAGTGTTGTCGCCGAGCAGCACAGTGTTAGGGCTAGGTCTGAATCTTGTATAGTGAGGGTTTTCTAAGAAATCAAAGCAGCATGAGAATAGGGACAAAGCGCCTTCCATAAAACTCACTGTGATGAGAGTATTAGTTATATCCGAGCTTGAGTGAAGGGTAAAATTAACGTCGGTGCATGATTATCTATAAACAGGTTAGAGTCCTGTACGGGTACATGTTTCATATCTATAAACAGGTGAGAGCCCTGTACGGATAACGTCGTTATTTTGCTAACGGTGCATGAATTCTATAAACAGGTGAGAGTCCTGTACGGATTTCATGTGTGTTTGAATTTAGGGAATTTTCCGTGTAAAAGTGCGAGTTTGAATTGTATTTTATGTTCAAGTGGAACTCTTAGAACTTTCACTTCGCGGTGGGTTCAGAGCAAAACGAGTTCATAATTATACGTGCTAGAAGGGTGGGGTAAGGTTACTCTACTGACAATTGAATATTATCCTTAGTGTGAATAGCGCCGTCTATTCCGAAGTGTGGATACTTGAATGTGTGTAAAACTATCCTAATTAGTGAAACGAACAGATGTTGTCTTTATAGTCATTGTTAAGAATTAATTTACACTGAAAAGTGTCCTTAAAATGGCGCTGTGAAAAGATTTTGTGAAGGAGGGGTAAGCGCCAGGAGTGAGAAGCGAGAAACCGCAGCTGCTGTGTACGTCACAGAGCCGCGCTGGGATTGGGTGACCTACGTCACTAGCTGTATTCTGATTGGCTCCTGAGTCTCTGACGGCCTGTGAGCTGATTGGTCGTTCGAAAATTCTCCAAATTTATTGGTCGAGCTGAAAAGTGACGCAGCTCAACTGCCATTGGCTTGTTGGTGTGTTTCGCGCACGGATTGGTTGTTTTGCGGAACATCCCGGAAATATTTTACGAACAATTTTGTGAATTAAATTTAACTCTTAAAAATGAGTTATCATTTTAAATATGCTGAGAAAAAGACAACATTATTTCAGAAATTTAAGAATTTATTTTCACCTGACAAGAAAATCGAAACGCGAGGTGGTAAATTACTTCATAAGTATAAAACACCTGCAGCGTACATGGAAGGTGAATACGGATATCATACTGTCTTATGGTTCGACAGTTGGAAACGTTATACTAAAAACGATGGTGTTTTAGCTTGGCCTGATGATGGTTCATTTAATGTAAGAGTTTTAAGAAACTTACGAGAAAAAATGAATGCTCTTGTCCCAAAACCGAGACCAACTCAATTTGAAGCTTTAGTTGAGTGGGAAGATGAGATGTATCAGTTACAAAGAGAAGCTAGTGGAATTAAAAGACCTTCTAAAAATCCATCATGGAAAAGAGAAACTCATGAAGATAGATTGCGAATGTGGAGACAGGGTAACATGAGTGAAGGATTGTATTTAATTCATGAAATGGTAATGGGTTCTCCTACAGGAAAATCTATGGAAAGTGAATCTGAGGATGCAATTATGGAAGAAATATATACAACTGCTAGAAATAAACAGCCTAATCAGCCTTTGAGACCTCCTAGATCATGGTCTACTCCGGTGGTTTCTACTGAAACTTCACCGAGTGCACCTCCAATTAACGAAGCTCCTAAACTTTATCCAAATAATTGTGAAATCACTGAAACTCCTAGAAGACCAGAATTCGAGAATGCTCGAAATGAGGGCAGACAATTTTCAATGACTCCAAGAGCAAGGGATCCTCCAAAAGATTATGCAAGAGAGACAAGAAATGTTGAGGATGTTGATTATAATGAATATTTAAGATCTAAAGAAAAATTAATTAAAAGAATGACAAAAAGCATAGAAGCTGTCACAGTTCCAGTAACAATAGGTCCTGTTCAGCCTGTATTTGATCAAAGAGATACAAACAAAAATGGATTAACTATTCCTTTAAATACAGAAATTCAAAAACCTGCTGAAAAATTTTATTCAGACTTGACTGAATTAAACACTTCTAGATCGAGAATGCCTGATTTAACCTTTAATGAGGATTTATCTCCAAAAACACCAATGGGTGCTATGTCAGATGTAGGAAGTCCTGAAGTCAGGGTAACCACACCAAAACTTGATGTGGCCAAATTAAAAGCGAATATAGAAGAATTAATAATTGGAACAATTGGCCCAGATAGTTTAAATTACTATCGAGATGATGAACTACTATTCATTTGCAAAAGTATTCAGTGGAAAACGAAAAATAAATATGATCAATTAGAGGATCTAGCTGCAGAACTTGAAATCGATGTAAGTAAACAAAAGAATTTTGCAAAGCATTACAGATTAGATTTTTCAGAAAGTGACATTGAGAGTTTGAACTCAATGGGAAGAATAGTTCACATTAAAGATTTGATTGTCTATATCAAAAAACTAGGAGAACTGAACAAATGGAGAGTGAAATGGACCAAAAGAAAGGAAGATGAAAGATTGGAAAAATTGTCAAAACAATTTCCAATGAGAGAAGTTGCAGGTGGAGGATATGTTCATGTTCCATGGTCGAGACAAGACATTCTGTTATTCACAAATGACTTTCCGAAATTAAGAGAGAAACCTGTTGAGTGGTACAGGCAAGTCGATAGATTTATCAAAGTGTCAAAAGTTCTGTGGATTGATTTAGATGGATTTTTTGACATAGTAGTCCCATCTGATCTTTGGACAGAATGTAAAATATCTATTAGTTGGCCAAAAGCAGAACCTGAAAGAATTAAAGAAACAGGTGCCCCAAATCCACTTGTAATGGATTTTTACGAGAAAGTAATTGTTTGGATGAAAAACAAAATTCCACCCAAAGAAGTTGATTGGGTTAAAATAGAAAGAACAGAACAGGAAACAAAAGAATCAGTTCATTCCTTTTATGAAAGACTATTGTTAATCTTTAAACAATACAGTGGTTATGAAAAATTAGATGAAAAAGACATGAGTCATTTTATCTATAGATTTGTTTATGGACTAAAACCTGAAATTGGAGAAATGATTAGAACTAGTATTGTCGGATGGCAAGCACTATCTATAGATGATATTCTGAGAAAAGCAAAATATTGTAGCGATGAATTAGAAGTAAAACAGAAGAAGCTGAAGGAGAAAGCCATGTGGGCTCAGGTAAAGGTGGCTGAGCAACAGATTGCCAGCATGGGAAACAAGAACACTAATTTTGTTCAAACTGGAAATACAAACCAGATACAAGGAAAGTTTAAAGGTAATAATAATTTCCCAAAGAAATTTAGCCCAAAGATAGAAGAGCTGAAACAAAGATTACCTTGTTTTAATTGTGGCGAAATTGGACATTGGAGGGACGAGTGTCCTCATCCTCCTAGAAACTCAAAGAATCCCTTATTGAATCCACAGATGCAGAATGGTGTTAACGTGCAGCAACAGCTACAGATGCAACAGGGGTTAAATGAATTTAATATTCAACGACAGTTACAACAACAGCAACAACAACAGGTGAATAATCGTCAAGACCAATTGCCACAACCACCTTTTCCGAATTGTGGGGGAGTTCAAAAATATAATCCAAACGTGGGATTTCAGGGATGTGAACAGGTAATAAAACCACAAAAACAGCAAAAGCAACAAAGGGTTCAAATGCAAAATGCTTCACAACAATTTTTATTAACAGAAAGCCAAGACAGTGATTCTGATGATTATTGTTGACGGTGCCCGAGAGAGGAGGAAGAGTGTGTTGTTGGAGCCACTCTTGAGGTTGACCAGTCTGGTCCTTATGTAAACGGGAAAGTTAATGATGTAGACATCACTTTTCTAGTGGACACTGGTGCTACCCGTTCTACTGTTAGATCAGTGGAAATTGAAAACCTACCTCTCTCTGGGGATACCATCCAAGTCGTGGGAGTAAGTAATCAGCAAATTAAAACAGACTTAACTGATCCAGTACCAGTTGAAATTGGAAATTACAGAGACAAACACAGATTTGTGGTTTGTAATAGTAGTCCAGTAAATCTATTAGGTAGAGACATCCTATGTAAAATGAATTGCAGAATATATTGTTCTCCTGAAGGAGTTGAATTACAAACAATGGAGGAAGATGGTTTGTACAGAATGACAATGATGATGATAGAAGCAGAAGAAACAAAATTGTTTCCTGCATTTGAAGAAAAGGATTTACCTGAAGAGCTAAAAGAAACAGTGAAATCTGAAATATGGGATTTTACTGGAAATGAGATGGGTCTAATGAAAAATGTAGATCCTGTAAAAATTGCATTGAAACAGGGAATAGAATTTCCAAATACTCCACAGTATAAAATGAAAACAGAAACAATTGAAGGTATTACACCTATAATTGAAAAGTTAATCAAGCAAGGTGTATTAAAAGAAATGAAGAGTAGCTCTTGTAATTCACCAATTATGGGAGTTAAAAAGGCAAACGGAACATTTAGGATTGTACAAGATTTGAGAAAGGTTAATCAAATTGTTATTCCATGTTGTCCTGTGGTTCCAAATCCAGCAGTAATTCTATTTCAGATTCCACATGATGCTGAATGGTACTCAGTCATTGACCTATGCAATGCATTCTTTACTGTTCCTTTACACCCAGACAGTTATGAAATCTTTGCTTTCAGATTCCAAGGTAAGACCCTTGGATGGACAAGAATCCCTCAGGGCTATACAGAAAGTCCTTCAATCTTTAACGAACTGTTAAAAAGATCATTAGAAGATTTAGACTTACCAGGTAGGTCTACGATGGTGCAGTATATTGATGATTTGTTAATAGCTGCAAAGACAAGAGAAAATTGTGTAACAGACACAATAGTTCTGTTAAATCGCCTTGCAGAAGAAGGACATAAAGTGTCCCCAGCAAAACTACAGTTTTGCAAACAAGAAGTAAAATATCTTGGTCACAGAATTGCAAAAGGAAAAAGACAAGTAACTATAGAGAGAATAAAAATGATTCAAGCAATGTTACCGCCAAGAACACAAAGACAGGTCAGAATGTTCTTGGGAATGGTAGGTTACTGTCGACAATGGATAAGTGGATTTTCAGTAATTGCGAAACCACTACAAAGACTGACCAAATCAGATGTAAAAGACCCAATTATTCTCAATGATGCTGAGATGGAATCTTTTGAGAACCTGAAAAAGAGCTTATGCCAAGCTCCTGCTTTGGGTATGCCAAATTATGAGAAAGATTTTGAACTGTATTGCAGTGAGAGAGAAGGATGTGCATTATCTGTGTTAATTCAGAGACATGGAAATTTAAAGAAACCTATTGCATACTTCTCTGCAGTTCTTGATCCAATTGCAAAAGCATTACCAGGATGTTTGAAAGCAGTTGCAGCTACAAGTATCAGCCTTGAACAAAGTGAAGGAATCATTATGGGATTTCCTGTGAAAGTTTTTGTGCCTCATTCAGTTGAAATATTACTGACAAGAGGTAAGACTCAACATTTAACAAGTAGCAGATTGACAAAGTATGAGAAAATCATACTGGGAGCAGATAATGTTTCGATTTCAAGATGTTTGAATCTGAATCCTTCTACATTACTGCCTGATTCTGAGATTGTTGATGACATTGAGACAGAACATGAATGTTTAGATGTCATGGAATTCTGCACAAAACCAAGAAAAGACATCAAAGACAGACCTTTGCCTGAATCGGATTTTGTCTACTTTGTAGATGGCTCATGCTTAAGATCCGAAGGTGGTGTCTTGAAAGCTTCATACTCAGTTTGTACAGTCGAAGATGTTGAAGAAGCATCATGTCTTGAAGGAGTTCGTTCAGCACAAGTGGCTGAACTGATTGCTTTAATTCGTGCATGTGAAATATCAAAAGATATAAGAGTTACCATCATTACTGATAGTCAGTATGGGTACGGAGTTGTGCATGATTATGGACAACTCTGGTCACAGAGAGGATACATGACATCAACAGGATCACCAATTAAAAATGCAGTTTTCATTAGGAGATTAATTGAAGCAATACAATTGCCAAAAGAAATTGCCATAGTCAAGTGTGCAGCGCACACTAGAGGAACTGATTATATTTCCAAAGGAAATGCCTTCGCAGACGAAACAGCAAAGTACTGCGCAAGGAAAAATTATTCATACAATCGGAATAGAAGTACAGAAACTGATTCAAATTCATTAATGCTAACAACTGTTGTAGAAACATGGAATGAGATTAGAGATTTACAAAATGAAGCAGATGATGAAGAAAAAGACCTATGGTTAAGATCAGATTGTAGACCACGTGATGAAGATGGAGTGTGGGTTTACAAAGATGGCAGAGTAGTTTTACCAAATTGCATGATTTCTGATATGGCCAGATTATATCATGGTCCTGCACATTTAGGAAGAGATTCCATGGTCAGACTTTTTAGAGAAACATGGTTCAATACCAAATTTAGAACCATTGCAGAATCTTTTTGTCAAAGGTGTTTGTCATGCCAACAAATGAATCCAAACAGAAAATCAGTGGTGGGGACAGGAATAATTGGTCGAGAGGGTGGTCCCTTTACCAGGTTACAAATAGATTTCATTGAAATGCCCTTACACAACTGTTTGAAATATGTACTTGTAATTGTATGCTTATTCTCAAGGTGGGTAGAGGCTTTCCCTACACGACATTGTGATTCAATTACAGTGGCAAAACTAATGCTCAGAGAAATCATCCCAAGATACGGTTTTCCAGTCACTATTGAGAGTGATGGAGGAAGCCATTTTGATAACAAACTGTTGAAGTTAATTTGTGAAGCTATGAGCATTGAGCAGAAAATACACTGTGCATACAGACCAGAGGCATCAGGTGTAGTTGAACAAATAAATGGAACTATCAAAAACAGAATTGGAAAAATGTGTCTTGAGACAGGTGTTAAGTGGACTGATGCTCTTCCACTTGTTTTAATGTCATTAAGAAGTACACCAGATAAAAAGACAGGTCTGAGTCCTCATGAAATTTTAATGGGAAGAGTTATGAGGCAAGCTTTTGTACCTGTAGGTAAACTGTTAAGCATAAATGACAGTGCAATTTTGGATTACTGTAAAAGGTTATCTGATATGGTAACTTCTGTGTCTAATCAGGTGGGAACTGAAGCTCAATCAAATGACAAAGTTTTGACACATGATCTGAGACCTGGAGACTGGGTCAGAACGAAAGTACATCGGAGGAGGAATTGTCTATCTCCTAGATGGCAGAAACCTAGGCAGGTAATCTTGATCACTACTAATGCTGTAAAGTGCAGAGGATTGAAGCGCTGGATTCATCCAAGTCATACTATTCCAATACCAACTCCAGAAAATTCTGATGTTGAAAGTGATACCACAGATGATTCTGATTCTGAAGCAGAAGACAGAACAGAAGGTGAAGTAATTCCAGATTCTGAAGATCGACAAGAAAGTCGACATCTGGAAACTGTGCCAGTGAATGGAAATCTGACAAGGAAAGACTTAGAAATAATTGAAATAGATTCTGAAGGTGAAAAGAATCTGTTAAAAGGAAAGATAACTGAGGATTCGGTTGTCTATATTGAAGACAAAGAAGCTGAACCAAGGGAAGTTTCAGACCAGGAGAGTATCGAAAGGCAGAGAACAAGCTCTGAAGTAAGGAACAAAGATCCGAAATCTGGGAAGCTAGAGGTAATTGAAGAAGAAGAGGAGAACGAATTACCGAGTACCAGTGATGGAAGACAAAGTGAAGTTCCTGAAGGAGTGAAATTGCCGAATAGAGAAGTTCCTGAGTCAATTGAAATTTCAGACTACGAAACTGAGGAAAGTGACGTGGAGGGTGGAAGTGAAAACGGAAAGAAAAGGACTTGGAAATCAGAATCAAATAATTCTGAACCAAAGAAGAAGTACGTGAGAAAAGCAGACTACTGGCCTGGTGGAAGATTGAGAGTCAGATTGATTAAAAAGCCAATAGAACAAGTTGAAGAAATAAGTAGTCAAAAGAGTCCTGGAAAAGAAGTTGGAGTTGGAAGAAAAATAGAAGTGATATCGAGAAAAGGGAAAAGAATAATTAGACCAAACCAGAAATACAAGTCTCCTGAGTGGACTTACTTGGTAATTCCACCTGTTATTGACATATATGATAGTAGTGAAGAAGAAAACGAAATCCAAGAAATTAGTGACAATGATTAAAGTACAAAATTATTAAATTGGCAGAAGGCTGAAGAAATCCTGTTAGTTGACACAAGGTCGAAGAAAAACTGTTTAATAGAAGAAAACTTATGTATGACATGACATAAGGTCGAAGAAATCTTGTTCAGGGTTATAAAAGAAAAATATATTTTAAAAGGGGGGTGTATATAAATTTTAAAATTTATTTTTATTTTTGAGGCTAAAACTAACCTAAAAATGCCTTACGTTAAGGAGAGCACTTCAAGATGTTCTGTTTTTAAAAGATGCTGTAAGATGACTCTGGTGTGTCTGCTCATTTTAGTTCTGCTCTGGTTGGTACTAGCTGTGATTATACCTTTAGAAATGAATAGAGAATTACACAAAGTTAACATAACAAGCAAAGCTCTGGTTAGCCAAACTAAACATAGTACATCTGCAAAAGTAATTGATCATCAGCCTAACATTCATCAAGATAAATCAATAGGTGATTTTTCAAGCAATACATTCACAAAGCTTTTGAGTGAATATGTAAAAGTGATGGATGCAAAGGACTGTTATGTATGCGTTAAATTACCCGCTTCTGTTTCTGAGGGAGTAACATATAATATGCTTCCTCTCACTTATGCTGTTACATGTAGTGTATTAACTAGTTTATTTTATCAAACTGGTCGTTTAGAATATTACTATTCAAATTATGATGAGATTTTTGCTAATGTTAAAATTGATAATGTTTTAAATAAGCATAAGAAAGCAAAACAAATGAGAGAATATTTCCTTGTTACTAACGAACTCACTTATGAGTATGCTTATAAGAATAATCTAACATGTAAATTAAGTGCTGAAGGAAAGAAATTTTTGAATATGGTTGAGGAGAGAAGAGCAATTTATAAGAGAAATGAATTAGTCAAGCAGACTAAGTCATCCTTCTGGCAAAAAGAGGATGAGAAATTAAATAGCAAAATGCTTGAAAATATTGCAATTCACATAGACAAACCTGTTAGTGGAAAGCTTTGCATTAGAAGAGATAACACACTTTTTGATAATTATTTTGTAGGTGCAAGTAACTGTGAAGATACTTATCAGATTATGGGAGGTTGGGGATTTAAAGGTGGAAAAGATCCTATCTTCCCTGGAATTTATTTTGTTTGTGGTGACAAAGCTTACTATAACCTTCCAGACCATTGGTATGGAACTTGTTATGTGGGAATTGTTTTTCCTAAAGTGTTTCATGTTGACAGAGATTCAGAAGGATTGTTTAAAATTCATAATTATGTAAATAGAGCTAAAAGAGAAACTTTTACTGAAGTTCTAGGAGATATTTTCCAAGCTGTAATACCTTTCGTTGGTATAACCCTAAATGCAGGGAGAATCAGAAAATTATCCACTATAGTTGATAGATTATCAACTGACACTGCTGATGGATTTCAATTAGTGAATGTTGAAGTTATTGCAATTAGATCTATGGTAATTCAAGATCGTCTTGCTTTAGACATACTCCTAGCAAAAGAGGGAGGAGTCTGTGGCATTTTACATGTCCAACATTGCTGTACATATATACCGGATGAAAGTAAAAATATTGAAATGTATATTAAGAATATTACACAAATGCATTCAGAAATAATTCCTTTAGAAGAAGATGATTTTACTGGGAAACTTTCAAAAAGGTTTCAAGCAATTAAAAACTGGTTTCATAATATCGGAAGTTCAATTCTTGGCAAGATTCTGGCACCTTTGATTATAATAGTATTCATTTTTATTTTGACTAAAGTAGGTTGTTTGTTGCATAAAAGAAAGAAACATTTGAGAGAAAAGAAAAGAATCTATAAACTCAGAAAAGAAGAGGAAAGGGAAATCGAGTTACAGGAGTTACATAGAGAGCGTCATGTTAATTGCAAAGATTATGCTGAAACAGACTTTTAGGTTTACTAATACAATTGAATTTGAATCGATTTCTTAAAAATTTAATTTACCAAAATTTTGAGTGCTGGTGTGGTGATTTGTTAATCACCAGATGAGGGAGTTGATGGAGCGAGATAGAAAACAAAATTTTGTTTAAACTCGCAAAGTCATATTTCCATAACATGAATAAATTTATTAATGATTTGTGATATGTCGTGCTAATACAACCTAGATTAAACTTTACACGTGGGGGGACTAACATGTGTGCTCAGAAACGTGCATATTTGTTGCATCTTTTTGTTCGTGCTAAATAATAAAATAAAATATTGTTTTCGTTTTTGTCATTACTAACTGCTGCAAACTTAAATAAGCATGTGCTTGTTTTGCTTTTCCTTGTCTGTGTGATGTCATTTCCACTATTCTAGGTGCATATGGGTCTCATAGAAAAACGGAGACTGGTAAATATAAACGCTGCTTTATTTGTTTGCAATGGCTAGGTAACATTTTGATTAATAGGGTGGGTTAATTAATTAGTAAACCATGGGGTGGATACAGAAAATACTTTATTTCTTACATTAATACTTTTCTTGTGTTTGTTTTATACTAGAAATCATAAGTTGCCTGCTTTTGAGGCCTAGCTATTTGAGCCGCAAAATAAAAGCTGATCTGTAATTCTGCAGAAAGTCACAAGACGCCCATTCTGAATTAAAACGTTTATTGAAGCTGCATTCACAAAGCAAAAACTGATGAGCTAACATCATTCTGTCGGACATGGCCAAGGTCGAAAGTGAACTTTTTGTCAGTCCTTAACTTGGCATCCGCGGAAGTTGCACTGAAAGACTGTGGAAGCTGCGAGGATGACTTAATACAAAGTTGCAATCGAAGGAAGCCTCTGGCTTCACGTGGAAGAGACAATGGTCTTTGTAAGACATGATTTTGTGGAACTTTTTAAGAATCGGGTGACATGTCACTTGTCACTCTCAACCAATGGGACGTCGTAGATTTCTGAAAACTTTCCTTTGCTAGTTTAGTTAGCGTAGAAAGGTATAAAAAGTCATGCCCTTAGGGTTGGGCTGGCTGCTGCTTTCTGACTTTCCGATGAGGGTGATGTGCTGCTGGACTTTGCGTGGAGCACGTAAGAATCCTCAAAGATCTTTACTTTAATTTCTGTCTATTTAGCTCAGTTAGGGAAATAGGTTTTAGAAATGCTAAACTTTATATAATTTCTTTAAACTGATTCAATTGCTTAAATTGTATTTTTCTCATATTTCTTACCATTATGCTTGCTATATTGCAAATAAAAATCATTTATAAAACTTTCAACTTACATACCATAATTTAGAAAATAAAATCTTACTTTTGACAAACAAGCTGGTCTTGATTATTTAGAAGTATAGGTTACCTTTAGCTAGATCACGTCGCCTATGGTGGTCGTTTAAATGGTTGGGTTTTATCCTAATGATAATATTCTTTCATGCAAATGTATAAATATGTATATATTGTGTAGATAATGTGTATATAGATTTATTCTGACCACCTGATTCAGTAGGCCCAAAATATATCAGGTTCATAAATGGGTCCATGTTTAGTATAGAATTTTGTTTATAGGTTATGAAGTTGGGTAGCGTAGTTTATGATATATTTTCTATAGCCCGCTGGATCAAGTGTGATGTCACAAGCATTTGTGCGGATCTAGATTGTGTTAAGGAATACAATAGGTTAAGAAGAGAGTATGCGCCACATTTGCCTCAATATCCTTTGTTTGAGAAACGTGTGGTAGGCCGGAAACGAAGAAATGTGACCAATACTGGGGAGGTTGTAGCAAAAAGACGAAAAGTCGATGAACCTGAAATTATAAGCAGAAACAAAAAGGATTCTGTTGAAGATGTTGTTGGTTTTCAATTTGAAAACAGTTCTGGTGTCAACTGCTATGCTAATGTAGTGGTTAATGTTTTGTTTTCTCTAGAAAATGTAAAAGAAGAGATTGTGGTCAATTCTGATCAAAGATTTTGCAGTTTGTTAAATTCTGTCTTAGAAAAATGTAGCACTGATAGAACAAACATAGAAAGTGTGTCTGAAATTCGAAATCTGTTAGACAGATGTTCAGGCCAAACACAATTCTCTCAAAATATTCAGCAAGATTGTCAGGAGTTTTTAATGTATATGCTTGATGTATTGCATGCTGAAGGTGTAGATGTAGATCAGCTGTTTGGGCTTTCTTATCAATGGCAGCATGACTGCGAGAACTGTATGGTATCAAGTACTACTAGTGTAGACTCAGAAAGATTTATATATTTAACTTTGCCAGACAGTAAATCAGTCTCCTTTAATAAGCTAGTAAAAGCAGCTGATCACAACATGGAGTGTAGCCAATGTAAATCTGAAATGATGTCCACATTATTTATACGAACATATGGCCAGTATGTCATTTTAATGTTCCAACGATGTAGGCCTGATGGAACAAAATTGACAACTTTAATAAAAAATTTTGTGGCTTCGCAGTTGTCAATATCAGGAAGGACTTTTGTAACTGCAGCAATTATATATCATGACGGTCCTTCAATAACATCAGGACATTACACAGCTTATTTAAAGTCTAGAAATGGCTGGTCATTCTGCAATGATTCTGTTTTAATTTTTTAAAAAAAATTGCCGTATGACCGTAAAAACTCTTACCTGGTGTTTTTAAAACCAAAATTTTAGGGAAAGAATCTCGGGATGTGCTCTGAGGAATTTCAAGAAGTTCTAATGGCTCCTACACGATTTGGCCTTGAGGATAAGTGTAGTTCAGAGACATAACTTCTAACCATAAGACTGGACGTCATGGAGAAATAAGTGCACTTTGAATGAGTTCAGAAAAACGATTTCTTTTTATAAGCTAATTGAAGCAGCCAATCAAAACATAGAGTAGAGGGAATGTAAGTCTGCAATGCTGTCTACTGTTTTACATTGCTTTGTGATTAAAAGTGATATAGAGAATTAAATAATTGTAGTAGTCATAGAGGTAGTGTAAGTCTGCTTCATAGTAAGCAGTATCAGTGTCATAGGAAATGTAGAACATGACTGAGGAAGAAGGGGAAGATATTACTAGTCCAGGATTGTGAAAATGATCTTCAACATTTTAATTCTGAAAGTTGCGGAAATGCCAAATGACGGGATTGGCTTACAAGAAATCCAAGAGTTATAAATGGCTCTGACAAGATTTGGCCTTGTGGAAACTTGTGGTAGAGAGCAAGAAGTCATTTATTGTATGTAACATGTTTTTCAAAACGATGGAGGTTTTCTTTCAGAAAGTGGCGGGCTGAAAGTAATAACAGCACAACAGAGTGTAAGCTGTTCATAGGACATCCTTTGACGTCATGGAAAGTAAGTTAACTTTAAGGAGTTCTGAATTCTGATTTGTTATGTTATATGGGTTTTTTAAACACAATCATTTTGATTGTGTTTTTTTTTCCCCGCTGTTATATGATGAATACCTTCAAGTCACTGTTTTTAGTGAAATTTGATACATTCTGAGAACAGCAAAAATAAACCATTTAACATGTATAATTAATTCTGTACTGTTTCCATTTATGATGTACATTTAGAACTGTGTAGGAGGCATGGAGAAGGAGAGGCTTCTGTAAGTGTCAAAGTTCTTGCATACAGTGCTCATATTCTACGTAGTCTTTCATATGATAGACTACATTTCCACAATGAGATACCTAAGCAAAGGAAACACAGGTCATATGATTGTGGAATGAGCAAAAAAATGTGCATGTTTTTCAATTATATTACCTGTGTTTCCTAACATTACACACCACATTGTGTAGATGAGGTTTAGGCCTGTTCCTGGAGACAGAGGAGGTCTGACATTTGTTCAAGAGTGCAGTGGACATTAATCACTTCGTTGGTAGGCCTCCACATGTATTATGTCCTCTGTTCTCTTCAAACAACTCGAAATTTCATTTGGAACCCTGAGTAGGTCTCACCTCAAACAAACCTCTGGATAGGACACATCTTATTGGCATCCTGAAGCAATCATTTAAAATGTTAGTGTCTTGCGACACTTTTCTGAGACAACAGCAGTGCAAAAGATGCACCATGTTTTAAGATAGGCCTCACTTCATCTGCATCAAGATACTGTTAGTTTAAAATGTATATCTTTAGGACTGTGTAGGGGGCCTGGAGAAGCAGAAGCTTCTGTCAGTGTCAAAGTTGTTGAAAAACTGTTTGTCCTTCAATCTTTCCCCTTGTCTTTTGTAATTTTTAAATACATGTTTTAATATTTTTCAAATGTCTGTTCTCTCTTTCACAGATTGAAAGTATAAAAACAAAAAGTGAGTAATTTAACGACAATTATAAGGTAAATGTTTTGTATTCTTTTCGTTACATTTCTATCACATTCACCTACTATTAGTTCCACAGCTTTATTTCTTTAACCCTCAGTTTCCTGCCTTTGCTACTTTCCTCATTCCTTTCTCTT
Source organism: Lissotriton helveticus (assembly GCF_964261635.1). Lineage (NCBI taxonomy): Eukaryota > Metazoa > Chordata > Amphibia > Caudata > Salamandridae > Lissotriton > Lissotriton helveticus. The sequence continues at coordinate 149,656,083 of NC_136058.1, read as the reverse complement.
TTACCTACTTACTCAACTCCTTCCACTCTTTTTCTCAGTCCCTCTCTTCTCATAGTTCCTCACTCTTGTTCACTCACTCCATCTCTATTACTCTTAGTGTCTTTGACTGATCACTTTTTCACTACTTGTTCATAATGCTTTCTCTGTGTAGTTGAAGCACACTAAGGGGCATATTATGAACACAGCCAATAAAATTATTGCTGTTTTTATTGGCAGAAAACTGGTGCAAAAGTGGTTTTAGCGGCAGTTTTCTGCCGCAAAAGCGGCTTTGGTGACATATTTCTGCCGATAAAAGCTGCAAAACTTTTATTGCCTATGTTGATGATATGGCTCTATGTTATTTACATTTCTTTGCTGTTTCAATTAATCTTTTTCTGTTATTTTTTGTTTTCTGTTTTCTATTTTTTCTCTCTGTTATTCCCCATGTTTTAATCTTATTTTGAACATTCACTCACATTCTCCAAGAAACTCTTCTTTGTTATTGTTCTACTCTATTTTTTTTCTTTCACTTCCTTATCTATTTTGTTTTCCACAATTATACCCTCTTCCGTCTTTTTTTCGGTAAATATATCTATTAAACAGTATCTCTGGTTTACTCCCTATAGCTGTCTTTCTTTTAACATCACTCTCTGTTTACTTTCCTTATACTTACTCTTCTTTTTTTTTTTTTTTTTTTTTTTTTGGTTCGCTCCCGGTTCGCGAACCGGGAAGCGAACTGGGAAGCGAACTAAAAGAAATAGAGCTTGCTAGAGAGCTAAACATTCTAGCAATTTTTTTTGAAAGGGGAGGTAGTTCTGAAAAGAACTTTTTTTTTAATGTTTTTGTTGTTTTATATTTTTTTTTATTTTTTGAACATTTTTTGTTTTTTTTGTATTTTTTGAACAATTTTATATTTTATTTGGTTTTTTTGGGGGGGGGAACAACAAAAAACAGGCATTGAAAAGGGCTCAACAGGAGCAAAAAAAAAATTACTGTGTGGGGCGGTTAGGGCAATTATGATTGTTATAAGCTAGGTTTATTGAATTGATACTCATGTTGCCACATGATATCAATGCACCGCAGTGCAGACAAGTAAATTTCATATGCCCAAAATTATCCTGGATGTTTGGCACGGTTTCCCGTGCCTCTGCTGCTGTCAATGAAATCAACGAAGTTGACCTGGCCACAGGAGTTGCTGTTGGGTTTTGTTCCATGTCTCGTATTTCCGCCCGGCTGTAATTGAGTGGATGCCACCTGCTCATGTGCCTATGCATGGTATAGTTCCCATAGCTATACTTTTTATCAGTCCCTCTTGATAATTTTTCTTTGCAAATGAGGCAGGTGACATACCTCGCATTCACTTTCTTCTGGCCTGGAGGGATTGAAAAAAACTGCCAAATGAAACTGGCTTTCCTATGGGAAACCCGGGGCACCTCTTCCAAGAACTGTGGTCCTTCTCTCTCCTCTTCCTCTATTTCTTCCTCTTCCTCCTCTGTGTTGGTGATGACCTGGGGAGGTGGTCCTCTCTTCCCATGAGGAGGTGGTGGTGGTGGTGGGGGTCCACCAGCTGAAGCTACCATTGAAGCCATTGCTCAAGTATGAAATAAGGTCTTCCTCTCACAAAGATGAAAGTCAGAGTGAGGAAAGAAGGAGGGGTTTTCATCATTTGGGAAAAACAATAGTTCTAAACCAATGAAAAGTGTTATTTTTAGGTCACCTGACCTAGCCTTACATGATTATGAAACCAAAAGTTAAATGAACCAATGAAAAGTTTTATTAACAAGTCACATGACCTCTCACGCTTATGTTAAGCGCTGCGGAATGCGCCCCGGATCGCTTCCGGGTCGCTGCGCTTCGCGCCTCGGTTCGCGTACCGGAGCACTTCCGGGTGCGCTAACGCAGCGCGTCATAAGACGCATTACGCGACAACGTGATACGTCGCGCTTCCACGACGCGTCACGATGTTGATTTCTAACGCGGCAGTTGCGCTAACGGAACGTTTACCGGTTCGCGGACCGGGTCGCGGCATCAAATTGAGCTAACGGAAAGCTTCCCGGTTCACGAACCGGGAGCGAAACAAAAAAAATATTTAAAAAAAAATTATTAATAAACATATAAAATATATTTTTGGATTTAAAGAAGAATACATTTTACAGCTATAGATATTAGCTTTTAAAAAACCAATGAAATTCACTGAAAAAACCATAGGTTATAGACCATATATAGTTAGGAATTAGCATTTACAAAACCTTGAAAATTCACTGAAAAAACCATAGGTTATAGACCATATATAGTTAGGAATTAGCATTTAAAAAACCTTATTTTACTCACACAAAACCATTGAAATTCCATATATAGTTAGTTGCACTAACTATATATCGCGCACCCGCAATCCACTGCTGATGATGTCACATATTACATCATTCATGACATGGTCAGTGACATCACTGATGACATCACTGATGACATCTCAAATGACATCACGGATGACATCACTGATGACATCTCATTTGACATCAATGACCACATCACTGATGATATCATTCATGTGACAATACAATGCATCTCCTCACATTTTAATATAACCTCTGTTACACTCAGTGTTAAATACAGAGTATAATTTTTGAAACCATTGACACACCAATACTAGTTACTACATACGCACTCACTGATTCCTACGTCTACACACACATTCACTCATTCACCCATACAATCATTCATACATACAATCAATCATCTTTACAACACTATCATATGCACTCATACACCTATACAGACACTCACACTCTGCCACTCATCCATGGAGTTACTCACACACCTAGTCAGTCCTGTAAAGAATCAATCACACTTCCATATTCTAATCTATACAGTTAAACATAGAGCACCTTACGTTTTCAACCATATACTAACACATACTTAGTCTCTTATACAATCATTGATACAAGTACACATTGATCTGCACAGAGTCACACACCTCCCAGCCAGCCACACACACACTCAGTCTCCCATGCAAATACTTGGGCAATCAATCAATAACCCATATAGTTACTCCTATAGCTACTGATCAACACATGCAGCAGTTTACAGAACAACAGACATAATGATGCACAAATTAAGACAGTTTAGTCACTAACCCATGCACTCAGTGAGACACATTTAATCACTCACTCATACATTCAGTCATGCACCTACTAAATCCTTCGTCCAGACACTTATACTTCCACTCATTCTTCAATATGTAAGACATATTTTAACTTTACAGAAACACACAGTCACTGGATGTTGTCATCAGTGATGTCATCCGTGATGTCATTTGAGATGTCATCAGTGATGTCATCAGTGATGTCACTGATCATGTCATGAATGATGTAATATGTGACATCATCAGCAGTGGATTGCGGGTGCGCGATATATAGTTAGTGCAACTAACTATATATGGAATTTCAATGGTTTTGTGTGAGTAAAATAAGGTTTTTTAAATGCTAATTCCTAACTATATATGGTCTATAACCTATGGTTTTTTCAGTGAATATATATATATATATATATATATTACCTACTGGCGGTCGCCAGTAGGTATATATAGTTAGGATTTTTTCTCTATGGGATTTTTGAAAATTCTGTCTAATAACTTTGGCGTTTGTGGACGGAATTGGCTGAAATTTTCAGGAAAATGGAACAGTTTGTTTCTGAGCAGCCCCTGAAAATTTGGGGGGGTTTCGTCAAGGGGGGGCCGAGAAAAAAGGGGGGTCCCAAAACGTGTTTTTAACATTGAGTTTTCCATAGGGCGGTTGGCCTCACTTTTAGCCCGAACGGCTGAATGGATTTGCACGAAACTTGGCAAAATTGTAGGGACTGGTAGCCCGATGTGCCTTTGCTAGGTCTCAATACATGTGCTCCAGTGGATTTTGAGAAATTAACGTTCAAAAAAAGATATATATCTGTAACAGCGGACCAGGCAGCGCTCCAGTTCGCGTACTTTTCGCGTTACGGAGCTTTGTGAAGCGAAGCTGATTGGTTCTCCGGCGTCTGTAAACATTCCAAACAGTCCGTAGCGGCCGCCATCTTGTCTCTCGGTAGGATCGAGAGACAAGAGGAGGCCAAAGCGAAGGGGCAAATGACCATAATGGGGCATAGTAGATCCTCCCTGACCCCCTAGGTTTGATGTGGAGGTTTTAAAAGGGCCCCGCGGGGCAAAAAAAAAAATAATAATAATCGAACGGCTGAATGGATTTGCACGAAACTTGGCAAAATTGTAGGGACTGGTAGCCCGATGTGCCTTTGCTAGGTCTCAATATATGTGCTCCAGTGGATTTTGAGAAATTAACGTTCAAAAAAAGATATATATCTGTAACAGCGCTCCGCTTCGCGTACTTTTCGCGTTACGTAGCTCTGCGAAGCTGATTGGTTCTCCGGCGTCTGTAAACATTCCAAACAGTCCGTAGCGGCTGCCATCTTGTCTCTCGGTAGGATCGAGAGACAAGAGGAGGCTAAAGCGAAGGGGCAAATGACCATAAGGGGGCATAGTAGATCCTCACTGACCTCTTAGGTTTGATGTACCATTTTGCCAAGTTTGGTGTAATTCCGTTCAGCCATTCAGGCTGTAGACGTATCTAAATGTCCTATGGAAAATTGCATGGGGAAAACACATTTGCAAGTGTTCAAATTTAGAACCAATTAAAATGTTACTTTGGTTTTGTATTTGTGTGTGATGAAAGTTAATTGGTTATGTATATATCAAAAATGAGAGGAAACCACAGCCATTTTGTGATACTACTGTCTGAGGTACATTTGTGAGGAATTTTTGGTGCTCAATTTCTGGTGTTTGATTTACACAGTACTAACACTTATCCTACTTTCAAAAAGGTGAGTTGTTAATTTGTAAGGGGAACTATGTTGTACACTTTAAGATAATTTGAAAAATGTTTTCTGTTATTCATTTTCAGTCCTTCTGTTATACTAAATACTTGATAAAGTTAGTTTTATATTATGTATTACTAAAAACGATAAATGAAAGTGATTATTTTTTTCTGCAATTTACAGCAAGAAATTTCAAAATAAAATGGATCACAATGAAGAGACCGTGGCAATTTCTTTTGAATTATCCACTACATTTATTGAAATTGACAGCACCAATAATGAAATATTCTCACAAGGAGGAGATGACTTGAATGATTTTTTTGATCAATCTCTTGACGGCGAATTTATCGAATGTTTGGAGACCATAGAGTTACAAGAATCATCATTGCAGACTTTTCATGAGGAGATTTCTGATGAGATGATTGAAGAGGAAATTCCTGATGAGGACATGTTACTAGTTCTTTCAAATTATGAAAATTCAGAAGAATAAATTTATATTTAGAAATCAAAAATAGTTTGAGACATTATTCATTTTTATTTTTAATTTATGAGGTTGTAGCGAAGTGATTGTAGTATAAAAAAAGACTTATAGTATAGAGTGCAAAAATTGGTTCTTTTTGGAGGGGCAAAAAAAAAAATCGTTTTTTTGGTGGGGTGCGCCCGGTTAGCGTAACGGGAAGTGGACTGGGGAGCGTACTACAAGGAAAGAAGAATGATTGACTTTTAACTTATTGTATGTTTATAGACTTGTTTTTCTGCTGAGTGACGTGTCGGCCTATCTCCACGGGATGCAGTCCCTACCATCTCGGCGTTTAAGCCCAGGGGGACCGGTAGTGTGGGAGAGATAACGGGGCATATTATCAAGGGGGTTTATCTCCGCTTTTTTGGCTTTAAAAGCCAAGAAAGCGGAGATAAAATTATCTCCGTATTACGTAGCTGTCGCTAACACCAGTTAGCGACCGCTAGTAGGAGATAGCGACCATCTTGGGCTCCACTTTGCATGTCAGTGATATTTATCACTAATGACATGCAAAGTGGGCATGCCAAGATGTTAGCGACTGGAAACAGTCGCTAACATCGCTATCTCCTATTACCAACTTTTGGAGATATTCGCGCTAAGCGCGAATATCTCCAAAAAGTAACACCTGTCCTGAGCAGTTCTTAGCCATGTCATCCAATGGGAGGTGGATAACATGGCTAAGAGCATTAGCTCGGTAATGCATGAATATCGCTGACTTTTCAGCGATATTAATGCATTGCGGCCGTTTTTTATGGCATTTGCGATAAACCTTGATAATAGCAAGGTTTATCTGCGATAATTTCTGACGATGCTTAGCGGTAAAAAATTCGTTGCTAAGCATCGTTAGGGATAAATATCGCTTAACTTTGGTAATATGCCCCAACGTCTGTTAACGTTCGATTCGAAGGAAATGAGGAAGTGTTGAAAAACATTGTCTGCGCCATCTTGCCTTTTTTCAAATGCCACACTTTTGTCGTGCACGGCAGCCATTTTAGATGCCTTGACCAGACCCACTCTCTGCACGCTGTCGATCCGTAGCATGGCTCCCCACCCTCGCAAGCATCTTCCCCAGGCACTGGTCACCCCCGCTCTCTGTCTTATGCATGGGCAATAAACCTCCCCCCATCTGCGCTGCTCTTCCCTGAGAATCACACCCTGTGCCCGCCCGACACCTCCCTTTCGCCCTATTCACTACCGCACCCTCTGACACTCCTCTTCCTCTGTGTCCGATTGTCCAGGCCGGTCCCAGGCTATCAGCTAGCCCTGCAGATGTAGTTTATGGCCCCAGCTGTAAAGAATCACCCCTCTTCAAAGGAGTTATAGTAGATCAAGGCCCACACCCGATGAGATCCGTCACACCACACGCGTTCCTACTATCTGAAAACCATCCTGTATTGTGATTGGGGAGGGGACCGAGCCTGAAGCGGAAGATTCCAGGGATGACTCTTTGTACATCAAAGTTTTTACAATTATGTGTCACATTAAAAATATATAGCACTCCAACAAAGTAGTAGGAATATAAAACTTTAATAACTTATAAATATATACAACAAAACAAAAACAGTAAAAACATTTAAACAATGAAGAGACCGTGGTAATTTCTTTTGAATTATCCACTACATTTATTGAAATTGACAGCACCAATAATGAAATATTCTCACAAGGAGGAGATGACTTGAATGATTTTTTTGATCAATCTCTTGATGGCGAATTTATCGAATGTTTGGAGACCATAGAGTTACAAGAATCATCATTGCAGACTTTTCATGAGGAGATTCCTGATGAGATGATTGAAGAGGAAATTCCTGATGAGGACATGTTACTAGTTCTTTCAAATTATGAAAATTCAGAAGATGTTGCCTGGGTGCCGCACTGATTTGGGTATCCGGCGTGGGGCGTCCCGGGGGGTGGGTCGTCAGTAGCGGTCTGTTGTGCGAATAGTTCCAAGGCAGCAGAACGCGCTGAAATCTGGATGGCACCAAGGTGATGTCCAGTAAGTTGCCGCCCACCAAATAACGGCGTGGGGCGCCGCGGGGGGGGGGGAGGCAGTCCAAAGTTCCGTTAAAAGGGCAAAGGAAAGGATCGGTGATTTGAACCATCAGTCAAAAAGGGGAGGGGGTGCAACAATTTTTCCTACCGGGTCACACTGTGCTTTCACCGGAACTGAGGTCTGCAGGATTCTAGTCATTCAAACTGAGGCTGGCGCCAGCATGGGAGCGCCGACGTCCCGCGGCTACAGTTTCGTCACTCCACGGGCGATCATGGCAGTCATTCCCCATCGGGGGTGTCTGCGGGGGTCGGGGACTCCCGCGGCTCCTCTAGAATCTTCAAGGTCGTGGAGGACTACGGTGGTGGAGTCAACCAGTGACCGGGCCATTTCTTTATGCTGGGCCCACTCTTGCCAGGTCGACCGCCATTTTGAGAGTTCGGTAGCTACCGGCGATCGCGGGGTCAAATGAGCGGACGGGCTCCACCCTGCCGGGCGAGACGTTGCAGCATCGCCACAGTGGAAGAACCCTTTTCCGGGCGCCTGGAGCGCTGAGGGTGCAGCTGGGAAGCCTCCACCTGGGGAGGCGGGAGAGGCCTGTTCGCACCGTCTCTCCCACCCAGTGCACCCCACGGCGTCTCGCTTGACATTTGTTATGGCCGGACCAGGCGATGAGGACGAGGGGGGGGGCGGAGGCATGTGCAAGACATCCCCCCCCAGTGTTGTCGCAGCCATTATAAAAGAAAGAAGAAATGTCCCGTCTGTCTTTGGGCCGGACCTCCGGTGGATGGCGGCCGGACGCCCTTTGCTCTGGCCCCATGAACGGGTTCCTTGGCTCATCCGGTGGGGCAGGCCTTGGCGTGTGGTGCCTCTCCTGGGCCTTTCGTGCAGTGGCCTCTCCACTCCCAGGCCCTCCATGGATGCTGGCCCAGACTGGGAGAGAGAGGGTCTAACCTGCAATTCTCCAGGGTTACCGCCACCGCGGCCGGATCCCGTCGGCCTCGGCCTCTGGTTGATGGTGGCCGGACTGGGAGAGAGAGGGGAGGGTCGAGGACACAGACATTCCCCCCCTTGCAACTCTCCAGGGTGGTCGTAGCAATCCCCCTGGACGGGTGCCATTGGCCTCGGCCTTTCCTCCGGCTACACCCTACGTGATGATCTTCTGCCGACGGTTGGCAGCAGGACCCGCCTTATATGTGTTGCTTCCGGCTGGGCGTAGCCGGAAACCTGTTGCACTTTGGAAGTTTCCAGAATGGGGCGGATGTCTGCTGACTTGTATCTTTCCCAGTTTGCCGTTATTTGGCCGTGGCAGGCGGTGGGACAGACACGTTTTGGGGCAGTGAGGGGCGATGACGCCTCGTTGCCTTGTGGCCGTTGCAATGTCACACTTGGTTTCTCTTACTGTTTTCAGGTTTCTTATTACGGGTTTACTTCTAACGTTTCTTGTTTCTAGGACAATAATAGGTTTTATCATTACGTATTGTTATCGTTTCTTTGTTTGTTATTTAATAAAAAGTTCATCAGTGGCCTACTGATTTTCGTTTTCCTATTCCTTTCTTTCCAGGTTGTTTCATGCTAAAGTTTCTGTTAACAGGATACAGTGATCACTTCGGTATTATTGCATATGTCCTTTTCACTAGGGGTGCTCTCTGGTCGGGCCAGATGACCTATCTCTAGTAAATGGTCCGGGTGAAACAGGTGCATCAATCAGTGGGGAGTAGATAGGCATGACAGATTACAACGGGGGACAAAGGTCCGCATTACCTACCCTTTCACTACTTGCAAAGATTTTCCTACGTTTATTTGCAAACAGGGAATACCTCCAAAAAGAACCAATTCCCAAACAGTCAATGTTCGGGCAAACAATCAATCAATGAGGAACGAAATAGGCACGATGTGTTAAAGGTTTGCGTTACCTACCCTTCACTATCTGCAAAGGGAGAGAGAATATTCCTATTCTTCCCCGTTTGCAGGCAGAGAAGATCCTTAAGAGAACCAACTTCGAACAATTCAATGCTCGATTCAATCAATCAATCAATGGGGAGAAAAATAGGTATGACGGATTACAATGGGGACAAAAGTCTGCATTTACCTATCCTTCACTATCTGCAAAGACTAAACAGAGTATGGCGATTCTGTGCTTGTTTGCAAATGCTTGGATAACAATCAATCAAATGGAGAGAGAAGCAGGCACGACGGATTACAACGGGGGCAAAGGCCTGCGTTAACTAACCTTCACTATCTGGAAAGAGAGAGTACTCCTAATAGAAATGAGGGGGGGGCAGCATTGAAAGCAGATCAGTGTGCATAAACACGAAAATGTTTTTTCTTACCACGTACTTGACAATCGACAGCTTATGATATTTGCTATTAAAAAACCATTGAAATTCACTGAAAAAACCATAGGTTATAGACCATATATAGTTAGGAATTAGCATTTACAAAACCTGGAAAATTCACTGAAAAAACCATAGGTTATAGACCATATATAGTTAGGAATTAGCATTTAAAAAACCTTATTTTACTCACACAAAACCATTGAAATTCCATATATAGTTAGTAGTACTAACTATATATCGCGCACCCGCAATCCACTGCTGATCATGTCACATATTACATCATTCATGACATGGTCAGTGACATCACTGATGACATCACTGATGACATCTCAAATGACATCACTGATGACATCACTGATGACATCTCAAATGACATCACTGATGACATCACTGATGACATCTCAAATGACATCACTGATGACATCACTGATGACATCTCAAATGACATCACTGATGATATCACTGATCACATCACTGATGACATCATTCATGTGATAATACGATGAACCTCTTCAGACTCTAATATAACCTTAGATACACTCAGTGTAAACAGACACTCACAGACTGTCACTCATCCATGGAGTTACTTACACACCTAGTCAGTCATGCAAAGAATCAATCACACCTCAATTTCCTCAACTATACAGTTATACACACCTTACTTATTCAAACATATACTAACACATATTTACTCTCTTTTACAATCCCTGATACAAGTTCACAATGATCCATACAGCCACTCACACATTCACTGACTCTTATGCACAGTTATTTATATATGCCAATTCTCACATGTACTGTGTTTTACATATGTACTTACTTTGACATGTAGCACTGAGATATCCATTCACTCACCAATGCACTCATGCACACAGTCAACCACCCATACAGCTGTTTCCACATGCACTTTTGAACCCATACATCTAGTGAATCAACTGCTCACACATCTATGCACAGAGTCATACACCTCCCAGCCACCCACACACACACTCAGTCTCCCATACAAATACTTGAGCAACCAATCAATAACCCATATACTTACTCATATAGCTACTGATCAACACATGCAGCAGTTTACAGAACAACAAACATAATGATGCACAAATTAAGACAGTTCGTCACTAACCCATGCACTCAGTGAGACACATTTAACCACTCACTCATACAGTCAGGCATGCACCTACTAAATCCTTCATCCAGACACTTCTACATCCACTCATTCTTCAATATGTAAGACATATTTTAACTTTACAGAAATACACAGTCACTGGATGTTGTCATCAGTGATGTCATTTGAGATGTCATCAGTGATGTCATCAGTGATGTCTTTTGAGATGTCATCAGTGATGTCATCAGTGATGTCACTGACCATGTCATGAATGATGTAATATGTGACATGATCAGCAGTGGATTGCGGGTGCGCGATATATAGTTAGTACTACTAACTATATATGGAATTTCAATGGTTTTGTGTGAGTAAAATAAGGTTTTTTAAATGCTAATTCCTAACTATATATGGTCTATAACCTATGGTTTTTTCAGTGAATATATATATATATATATATATATTCCCTTAAAAAAAACATAGGTTTCACACACGTTATAGTTAGGAATTCGCAGTTAAAAAACCATGCAAATTCATTGAAAAAACCATAGGTTTCACATGTTATAGTTAGCTGAACATTTCTCTCATACAAAACCTTTGAAATTCCTCGGTTATAGTTAGCTCAGCTAACTATAACTTGCGCTCCCGCAATGCACTGCTGATGACGTCACATATTACATCACTCATGACAATGAATTTGCATGGTTTTTTAAATGCTAATTCCTAACTATAACATGTGTGAAACCTATGTTTTTTTTAGTGAATTTGCGTGGTTTTTTAAATGCTAATTCCTAACTATAACGTGTGTGAAACCTATGGTTTTTTCAGTGAATTTCAAAGGTTTTGTAAATGATAATTTATAAATGTATTAATCATTATGTCTTTCTTTTTATACTAATTTCTTATATTTTTATTATAAATATTTATATTTATTTTATTTTCTAGATTATATTTCATATTGTTATTATAAAATAATAACAAAACAAAATTGCAAAGTAATTTTTGTATTAATTATTGCTTGACGTCGGTTGCAAGTATAACACAGCTCCAGCAATTCTCTTGGGGCCCTATGCTCACAATGCTGTATCTATCAATCCTTAGACCTGCTTCAAGCATGTGCAAGGTTTTGACGCAGCATAAGCTCAAAAGTCACTGAATAAAATGTTATACATTTCAGTCAGTCACTTTTAGGAGGCCTTGCTGCACCCCCTTCTGCACAAGAAACCCTCTTCTGGCGCAGCACTTCACAATGCAATACACCCTCCAGATGCGTCACATTGTCAATACCACACACCATGGCACATCTTTTGCACCACCACTGTGTCACAAAAGTGACGCACCAGCTGTGTAAAAGAGGCACAAGGGGATTGTAAATCCACCCCTAACACATACAAATGCACCCAGGCACTTTCACCAGCAGCGCAAATTGAAACATAGACTTGTAACATATTTATGTACATATGATAAATTCAAGTGCTTTGGACATACTACCGTATACTATAGATAAACACCTTATAGATTTATGCTGTAGCAGTTCCTTATAGTTCTGCACTTTCACATTCTCCATACACTAGTAACATATTCATTAATACATTTATGAACTACACATTCATTCTGACAAACTTTTACACACTAACATAGAAATATAGTTCTTTCTTTGACCAGTGAAGGTAGTTCTAAAAAGAACTGGTTTTTTTGTTTTGTATTTTTTTTGTGTTTTCTCAACAAATTCCATGCGGAACAAAAGAATGAAAAAAAGAACAACTAATGTCGAGGACAGCAATGATCCTGCAACCTGCATTTCATCAAGTCTATAGACTGTTCCCCATAACACAAAAGTTTATCGCAATAAATGCATAGAATTTTAACTTTAGCAAAGTCAGAATCAATATGTGGGTGTGGACTGCTTGCTGAAAATCCTGCTGCCGCAGTTGATGTGCTTGGTGTAGCAGCAGGTGGGTTCTCGTGCATCCTCCATCTTGTAGCTCGAGCAAAGTTCTTGGGGTGCAAGTTCTTCACGTGTCGCACCATATTCGCTGTGCCAAAGGAGTATTTTTTAGATGGATCACCCCTTGAAAGAGTTGTTTGGCAAATTTTACAGGTTAGTTTTGGAGCATTAACCTTTTTTTGTCCTTCTGGAAAAGTAAAAAACTTGCAAATTAGAGCTTCTTTCCTCTTCTTTGGACGTTCTTCAGGAATGAAATCTCCCTCTGAAGAACTTCTGGAAGATTACTCCATTGCTCTTATTATTGTGATCTTCCTTCTATTTGAGAAGATTCTCAAAACAAATGCTTCTTCTTAGAAAGTCAAAGTTGAATAATTATAATGGGACGGAACTTTCAACAGTCCCAATAGGAAAAGTTATGAACCAATCAAATCTCTACTTTTAAAGTCACATGGCTTTGCGTACGCTTATGATGCGCTTGCGCAGCTCTTTAAATACGAGTACGCATGATGTTCTACCGCGATTTGTGTAATTCTTTTTAAAAGTAATATATGATTATTACAAATATTAAAAAAAATTCATAGTTATCCCAAATGTCTGCCCTTAGTATGTACATTAAATACATACATGTTTTAAACCAAGTAGAAACATTGCCCCCTTTCGCGTACAGAACGCCGTACATGACGTCACACCGAAGCTTTAAAGCGACGCGTAACGCCAAAGCATATTCGTACCGTATACGCGGGTACACGCTGAGTATGATAAGCAGTACAAACTATGGTGCGATCACCTTTCAGTGACAAATCACAGCTCAGGGCACGCTAAGGAGAATGATTAGAAGTGCTGTCTCATTGCAGATCCGATTCTGGGCCTGCCTCTGCGCACATTATAACACCGCCCCCATCTCTCTCTGTTGTTAATTGTTAGTGCACACACTCATACTTGCACATGCGCGGTGCACGCCCGTCCACACTACCCACATGCCACCACCAAGCATGCTTGCTATCATTTATCCTGGAAACCAGTACATTACCCAATGGCATGTCCCCCAGGGCCATCATTCTTGCAGACCGCGAAAACGCTACCAATGACGGCTCTGGGCTTGGTTTGGTCAGCCCCCGCGGTTCCCATATAATGCGGGCACTGACGTGAGCAATCTCTCTTTTGCCTGCCTCTGCTGCGGTGACAGACAGACTGTCGAAAACACCCCAGACTCAGCAAAACCACAGCCTTTCAAGACACGACAAAACACGACAGAAACAAAGGTAAGAGAAGACGTCACAACATCAGCCTCCACTGTAAATTGTATATGCATAATGCTATTTTTTTATCCTTCATATGGCTTTCCTACCCCTCAATGGTTTTAAATTGTACTTACATAATTGAAATATTTTTTTATAAGTCATGAGGTTCTATACACCTCTAATCTTAAAAATTGTGCGTGCATACATTTCTGTGTCGTATTTCTGTACTACGCCACGTGCTTAGGCCTCTATTATTATTAATTGTGCATCCATGATAGTATTCTTTTTTCTGCGTCACGAGGCCGTCCCAGGCCTCTATTAACTTATTGATCTTCCTTTGTTTGCTGGAGCTGCAACAATCTTAAGTACGGAATATATAGATCCCACATTAAAATTCACTTTAGATAGTAGTTACGCAACTCAGTATACGATGACTAATCAAAATGTCCTTTTGTTTCCTTCACTAAACATCGTTCAGAAGCAACCACGGCCTATCGAACCACAGCAATGGAATTCTCTGCAACTTATTGAATATACTTTGCGGTATAGAAGCAGAGTTCAAGTCGAATGGTGAACTCCGGTGGCCGCACTCTTTATACAAGGTGAGCACAGCAGCCTAGATCTACAAAGCCTTCATAGCAATGCATTAGAAATAAGTCGCAATAACGGGCGTCAGTAATGCAGTAGGCACTTCCATATAGACACCACTTGAACGCGGCACTATAACAACTGAAATATACCAGGTACACTGCACTCGTAAAACTGTAGTGTTAGCTTTATTTGTGAAACGAGAGAGGGCCATATTATCAAGCCTGGGCGACAAAATTATCGCCACTTTATCGGCAGGAAATGCCGCTAAAGTGGCGATAATGGGTTTGATAATATCCTCTATGGAATTCCAATCGAAGCTCATGTTAGATGTGAAGGACATCAGACATGAGCTTCGATTGAAATTCCATAGAGCATATTATCCAACCCATTATCGCCACTTTAGCGACATTTTCCTGCGATAAAGTGGCGATAATTTTGTCGCCCAGGCTTGATATTATGGCCCAGAGTGTGTACTGTACAGCAGCTTCTCTGTAAAATCTATAATTACCTCCGAGCAGTGACAACAGATAGGTTACAACAGTCTGACAAACAGATCCACAACCTTATTACGCTACTTTTGAGTCACTTTTAACCTGGGTAAAGTGATGCAAGGAACAAGTAAATCTACGTCTGACTTTTCAAGAAAAAATCTCAACTCCAGACTCTGCGACACAGTTTTAATGTTGTTTTCTCTCTCTTTCTCTCTCTCTCACTCTCTGTGACATCATTTCTCTTTCTCTCTTAAACTTAGACACTGCTGTCTGCTTGGACGTGTAGAAGAATTGTTGAAATGAAGTTGTCAATCCAACTAGCTGAAGTGTTTGGCCGCAAGGTTTATACAACGGTAAGCACAGAGGCCTAGATCTACAAATCCTTCATAGCAATGCATTAGAAATAATTCGGCATAACGGGCGTTAGTAACGCAGTAGGCACTTCCATATAGACACCACTTGAATGCGGCACTATAACAAGTAAAATGTACCAGGTACACGACACTCGTAAAACTGTAGTCTAACTTTTATTTATGAAAGGAGAGATGGCCATATTATCAAACCTTGGCAACAAAATTAACGCTACTTTATCGGCAGCAAACTGACGCTAAAGTGGCCATAATAGGTTTGATACTATGCTCTATTGAATTCCAATCGAAGCTCATGTTAGATGTGAAGGACATCTAACATGAGCTTCGATTGGAATTCCATAGAGCATATTATCAAACCCATTATTGCCACTTTAGCGACACTTTCCTGCCGATAAAGTGGCGATAATTTTGTCGCCCATGCTTGATATTATGGCCCAGAGTTTTAATGTTTTTTCTCTCTCTCACTCTCTGTGACACCATTTCTCTTTCTCTCTTAAACTTAGACACTGCTGTCTGCTTGGACGTGTAGAAGAATTGTTGAAGTGAAGTTGTGAAGTCTACTTCCTTATGTGTTTGGCCGCAAGGTTTATACAACGGTAAGCACAGAGGCCTATATCTACAAATCATTCATAGGAATGCATTAGAAATAATTCAACATAACGGGCGTTAGTAACGCAGTAGGCACTTCCATATAGACACTACTTGAATGCGGCACTATAACAAGTAAAATGTACCAGGTACACTGCACTCGTAAACCTGTAGTGTAACTTTTATTTATGAAAGGAGAGAGGGCCATATTATCAAACCTTGGCAACAAAATTATCGCCACTTTATCGGCAGCAAACTGCGGCTAAAGTGACCATAATAGGTTTGATAATATGCTCTATTGAATTCCAATCGAAGCTCATGTTAGATGTGAAGGACATCTAACATGAGCTTCGATTGGAATTCCATAGAGCATATTATCAAACCCATTATCGCCACTTTAGCGACACTTTCCTGCCGATAAAGTGGCGATAATTTTGTCGCCCAGGCTTGATATTATGGCCCAGAGTGCATAGTGTACAGCAGCTTCTCTGTAAAATCTATAAGTACCTCCGAGCAGTGACAACAGATACGTTACAAAAGTCTGAAAAACAGATCCACAACCTTATTACACCACTTTTGAGTCACTTTTAACATGAGTAAAGTGACGCAAGGAAAAAATCTCAACTCCAGACTCTGCGACACAGTTTTAATGTTGTTTTCTCTCTCTTGCTCTCCCTCACTCTCTGTGACATCATTTCTCTTTCTCTCTTAAAATTAGACACGGCTCTCTTGGACGTGTAGACGTGTAGAAGAATTGTTCAGAATAAGTTGTGACACCAACTGCCTGAAATGTTTACCCGCAAGGTTTATACAACGGTAAACACAGAGGCCTAGATCTACAAACCCTTCATAAGAATGCATTAGAAATAAGTCGCCATAACGGGCGTCAGTAACACAGTAGGCACTTCCATATAGACACCACTTGAACGCGGCACTATAACAGAACTGGAATGTACGAGTCACACTGCACACGTAAAACCGTAGAGTTACCAAAACTTGTAGGGGCATAGTATCAAGAACGGCGATAAAATTATCGCCGTTTCAGCGGCAAGAAACTGCCGCTAAAAGCGGCGATAATGGGCTTGATAATATGCCCTTGTGAATTCCCATAGTAGCCCGGGTTAACACCAGAACCTAGACTGCTATGGGAATTCACAACAGCATATTATCAAGCTCATTATCGCCGCTTTAGCTGCAGTTTCCTGCCGCTGAAACGGCGATAACTTTATCGCCGTTCTTGATAATATGCCCCGTAATGCTTCATCTAATTTACTCACATCTACATAATTCTAAACTATAATTTTCTTTTTTCTTTTGCAGATTACCAATCGGACACCTTTTGGAATCCATTTCACAATTTGTTTATAACATTGTTTAAGTTATTTTTCCAGTTCTAATATAGTTATAATTGAGTTTCGTTTATATTTATTGTTTAATAAAAGTTCATTAAAAAAAACGACATACTTCTTTTATTTTGTGGGGGAGGGGTATGACGGCCCACAATAAAAATAATGTTGAAATACTATAGTAATATATTCAAGAATAGGATTGAAAACTACTGAGTTCTAACTAACAGATATGACAAAAACAACGGTGAGAAACTACTAAAATGGCAGTGGCCGGAGTACGTTATCAACGTTTGGCTCCTCGGCACTACCTTTCAAATAAATATTTAAAAAATATGACTATTAATACTGTACAAAAGTACAGCAACGGATGACACACGAACCGGGAAAAGAAAGCGACAGATTTACTAACTGATATAAAGAAAGGTTTGCTTGTTGAACTTGAAGAAAAAGAAAATGTGGGCTTCTAAACGATGCTGAGCATGCGAAGAGAGTACAACTGCTACACCAAAAAAAAGGAAAGCTTTACATACTATCATAGAAATGAAGGAGCATATTATCAACAAAAGGCGATACATTATCGCCGCTTTTATCGACAGGAAACTGCCGACAAAGCTGCGATAATGCGCTTGATAATAGGCCCTAGTAACTTCCCATAGCAGCCCAGGTTCTGGTGTTAACCTGGACTCCTCTGGTTATTCACAAGGGCATATTATCATGCCCATTATCGCCGCTTTATCGGCAGTTTCCTGCCAATAAAAGCGACGATAATGTATCGCCTTTTGTTGATAATATGGCTCATTGCTCTTTTTTTGACCTGTAAACTTAGGTGCATATTATCAAGGACCGGTGTTACAATTATCGCCGTTTTATTGGCAAGAAACTGCCGATAAAACGGCGATAATGACCATGATAATACAGTCTTGTTATTTCCCATAGAACCCATGTTAACACCAGAACATAGGCTTCTATGGCAATTAACAAGGCCGTATTATCAAGCCCTCCCTCCCAACATTAATAAAAAACCATAGACGCATGTAAATTCCCATAGCAGCCACTTCTGATGTTAACCTGGACTCCTCTGGTTATTCACAAGGGCATATTATCATGCCCATTATCGCCGCTTTATCGGCAGTTTCCTGCCAATAAAAGCGACGATAATGTATCGCCTTTTGTTGATAATATGGCTCATTGCTCTTTTTTTGACCAGTAAACTTAGGTGCATATTATCAAGGACCGGTGTTACAATTATCGCCGTTTTATTGGCAGGAAACTGCCGATAAAACGGCGATAATGAGCTGATAATAACGGCCTTGTTATTTCCCATAGAAGCCCATGTTAACACCAGAACATAGGCTTCTATGGGAATTTACAAGGACGTATTATCAAGCCCACCCTCCCAACAATAATAAAAAACTCCAGACAATGCAGGTACCCGGAGCTGGAAGGTCATTTTATATATCACTGCCCCAGAAATGTGGCGTTCCCCACGATGTGTACGGGGAGAGAGAGAGAGAGAGCTCAAAACATTTTTTTTTTAAAAAGACCCAAGGGGTGCCGCTCACCAAGACTGCGGGGAGTAGGACCGTAACCCCCCGCATACTTCAAAATAAAACCAGAGGAGTGCCGTTCCCCAGTGCTCGGGGCACCTCACAAGCCCCCAATATGCAAAAAAATTGCCCCCTTAATTTGCCCCCCCGGGACCTAATGAATAAAACGGACTTCTAGGTTTTTTTCACCTTTTCCACCGCGTACAAGTACTGCACGAGTACCCCGCCATTTTTTATTTTTAATAAAATAAAAATTGAGCCTAAAGATCCATGACACCCAGCTGCTGATCAAGTGCGGTGTAGATCCCACAGACACCTGCACTCGCTTTAAAAACTGTATGGTTGAGATCAGCAGCTGGATGCGGGATAATAAGCTCCAACTAAATGCGGGCAAGACAGAAATTATCCTGTTTGGCAAGGCAGAGAGGTGCTGGACCCGGGAGTGGTGGCCCGCTGAATTGGGTGTCTGCCCAACCCCCAAGACGGCGGTCCGCAACCTGGGAATAATTATTGACAGCACTCTGTCTATGTAAAATTATGTAGCCAGGATGACGGGTACCTGCTACGGAATAATGCGCCGCCTCACAAAAATCTTTAGGTGGCTCCCCATTGAGGCCAGAAAGCCTTTGGTGCAGGACCTTATCATTAGTCGTCTTGATTATGGTAACGCCCTGTACCATGGCTTGAATGGGGACCTACTGGCAAAGGTGCAAACTTTGCAGAACACTGCTGCCAGACTAGTGCTGGACATGCCGTCTAGAACTGCTTCTTCGCCGTGTCTGGAAAAGTTGCACTGGCTTCCCATTCAGCAAAGAAGCCAATTTAGGATCCTGAACCTGGCCCACAACGCACTGCATAACAAAGGGCCCTCTACCTCCAAAAAAAACTTAATTGGTATGTTCCGAAAAGGCCCTTAAGGTCTAGTAATAAGTCTCTGCTGACCCAACCTTGTGTGCGTTCCTCTAGGTACGGCCAACGCTCTTTTTCCTACCTTGCCCCGACACATTGGAATAAACTGCCCTCCCACCTCCTTTCCATCGTGGAGCACCAGAAATTCCGTAAAGCACTGAAAACCTGGCTTTTCCCAAGTAGGACCCCCTGTGTTGTGTAATCCCCTTTTCTCTTCTGTCTTCTTTTTTGGTTCCTTATGCTGCAAGCGCCTTGAGACCTCACGGTGAAAAGTTGCGCTATATAAGAACCTCTGACATTGACATTGACACCCCTGACCAAGAATATAGGCTCAGAATGTTTCTACCCTTCCCCCTTTCCTTATTTCTCAACTTTGTTTTACTGTTTTCTTGTGACTCTGCTCTACCGACAAACAAGATGGCTGCCAACACTTCCTGATTTGGAGTATTGACAGCCAATCAGCATGCAGCTCTTGCTCATAATTGTACGTATTTCCATACGCGTACGCCGCGATTTTCCTTTAAAAAAATAAAAATAAAAAATAGAGCCTAAACATCCATGTACGACCCCCTGAGCAAGCCTAGAGAGTCAGAATGTCTCTACCCTACCCCCTTCCCTTATTTCTCAACTTTGTTTTACTGTTTTCTTGTGACTCGGTTCTAGCGAGGCACAAGATGGCCACCAACAGTTCCTGGTTTCGAGTGTTGACAAACAGTTCACAGCCAATCAGCATGCAGCTCGCGCTCGTAATTGAACAGATTTCAGTACGCGTGCCGAACTCCGTCTCTAGATATCGCTATGATTTTACTTGCAATGTTCTCAGAAACTACTGAACGGATTTTACACCATTTAACAAAAAGCACAATCTGCGAACAGAACTCTACCTCTCTGCCAAATTTCGTGTAATTCCGTTCAGCCGTTCGGGCTGTAGCCCTGGCTAAAGGTCCCTATGGAAAATTGCATGGGGAAAACACGTTTTGGGACCCCCCTTTTTTCTCGGCCCCCACTTGACGAATCACCCCCAAACTTTCAGGGAAAGAGCGGAACCGAGCAAGCCATTTTCTTGTAGAAATTCACCAAGATTCGTCCACTGGCACCAAAGTTATTCCAAATAGAATGTTGTGGATTTCCTATGGAAACTAGGTCCTAACTATAACTACCTACTGGCGACCGCCAGTACGTAATATATATATATATATATATATGTATATGTATATGTATATGTATATATATATATATATATATATATATATATATCTCCAGGCTCCAAGATTACACCAAACAACGAGTCACTTCTATGAGCGGGTGCCGTTACACGGTGGCGTATCCGTGAAATAAATGAAGGCTCAGAGTTTTCTCTCCTTTCTGAGAAAAAAACTAACAGCACTCACGGGAACAGTAGCAAAAAAAAGGTGGGTTTAATTTCACCTTAGACAGACGCGTTTCGGGAGAACACTCCCTTCTTCTGTGTCAAACACTCGCGCATTGCGCGCCACTATTTTTTAAAGCAGTAACAAACGGTCCAATGATACAAATGAGGGACCACGCTCACTTAGAATATACATGGGCGCCATCTTGTAAATGCTAAAATGCATTGCAGAACGTACAGTTTCTGTCACATTATCTCGTCTAAGTCGCGCATCAATATTGCGTCTTAAACATTATAAAACATATAGTTTTAATCTATGTGCATACAGTAGGAGAGTCCTCACATACCAGGTTAATGGAGTGACGGGAGGCAGAAGAATATCCAAATTTCTGTCTTGTCACACCAACTACTGTTCCCGTGAGTGCTGTTTGTTATTTTCTCAGAAAGGAGAGAAAACTCTGAGCCTTCATTTATTTCACGGATACGCCACCGTGTAACGGCACCCGCTCATAGAAGTGACTCGTTGTTTGGTGTAATCTTGGAGCCTGGATCTTTATGAAACGAGAGCACCGCCACCGCCGAACGGATCAGCTCGGAGAGTAAAATCACCGGCTATTGATGACACTTAAGCGTTGGAGTCTGGTCGGAAATGGGGTAAGACGAACTGAATTATTTTTCTGACCTTTCCGACCCCCTCCGATATAACGCAGTATACTTAGGCGTGTGGCTGAGCGAGCGAGCAGTAGCATTTGTCAAGTGTGGGAGAATCGAGTGGAGCCCGGGCCCGGAGCTTCACCGCTGAACGCCTTATCAAACACGAATATGTTCAGTGTAACTGAACGCAGAGAAGCGGCGGTCGACATGCTTAAAAACAAGAATCCAGACATTACACAACCTGTGAAAGACAATATTATTGTGAAAAGTACTTTGGCCAACCAATATATGAAACTTGAGAGACTGTACGAGAGGGAGGTGCGCAAATGGTGGGAGGGTATTTCGTTACAAAGTTACATTGAAGTACAAAGGGTCCCAAGAGATTTGCGTATCTTCACGGTTCCAGCATACGAAAACCCGGATCTGCTTCTGTTGGAAGCTTGGGCGGCACACATTAAATTATCGTGTAAAGGGATGCTGGAAATTCTGGTACAGTTCGCATGGAGTGATAGGGATCGCACTATGAAGGAAATTGAAGCTCTGGAGGAAGAGCTGCTTGCTAACTTGGAAAAAGATCAGCAAGACCAACTTAGACAAGCAATGAAGAAAAGGCTGGAGAAGTACGAGACTAAAATCAAAATTCGCAAACAGGAAAAATTTGATCGCGACGAAAGGGATTATGCGATGGGCAGAGTCCTGACGTTTGCGAAAAAGTATGACCAAACACGTAAGGACATGGCAAGTAAAAATCAGACATCAAAAGCGACTACCGTGCAAAGGGTAGAAACCTCTGAGTCAGAAGTTACAGAGGAAGAACAATCTGGAGATGAAGTGGCAGGCCCCTCTGCCTCAGCATTGAAGACTCCTTTTTAACAGGAGTTCAACCTCATCCGCCAGAATTGGCTAAGGGGAGGGAAAAACAAACCCCCAGAAGCAGGAGAAAAACCAGAAGAGGTGGGCGGAAGAGGAAGAGGGAGAGCGAAACAGAATCTAAACGCCAGAGTGACAAGGAGCAAGAAGGGGGCAGGTGGTAAACAATCAAGATCTCCTGACCATAGTCAACCTCTCAAACAGAGTTTTGACTTCTGATGAAGAATCCATCTTGAAACTAGGACTTACTTTTTGTCCTAATGATGATATTGAATATACTCAAACCAGGATAGACTTTTTTAAATTTGTTCGGAAAATGAAGCTACACAAGTTTTACAAAATTAAACCTACTCCCAAGGAAAACAGACTAATGAAGATCACCAATAGAGAAACAGATTTGCTTACTGTCAATGATCTCACGGCATGCGAACTCTTGGAGAATCTCAGCAGGGAGAGCAATGGAGGAGAATTATTGGCATCTACAACGCTGTCACAGAGATTAGTGAATATAGACATAGTGCCAGATGCACCGCATAGCGGATTGAAGCCTCCAAGCAAGTTTGTTCCACAATTACCTTCAGACGCGATTGACATTTTCTCGGATTTGGTCATCAGGGAGCTGAGGAACTTCCGGGGGAAGAAATCGTCGAAGAGAAGGCTGGATAATATAACAAAGGCACAGAGAAAAGCTCTTAAAGATCTAATTGATGATCACTCGATTGTCTGTTAACCCTCAGACAAGGGGGGGGAATATTGTTCTCCTTTCAAGGGAACAATACATTGAGGAGGCCATGCGCCAATTGGGCAATGTACACTGTTATGAAGCAACAACTAGAAAAGTGTATTTGGAAAGTGTTGACAATCTACATTGCCTACTGAAAAAATGGCATGATAAACATATGCTTGATGTGGAGGAGTATCTTTTCCTAAAAACGACTAACCCAACTTTGCCCACGTTTTATTATCTGCCCTAGATTCATAAAGATATGAATAGACCACCGGGGCGACCCATAGTGTCCTCTATGGGGGGGTTAACTGAAAGTCTATCTAAATTTCTGGATTTTTTTTGTTTGATTCAGTCCTTACCTTGAAATCGTACATCAGAGACACTGCTGATTTCATTGAACATGTGGAACAAATAAAATGGCAATCATCGTACTGCTTCATAACTCTTGATATCACTAGTCTATACACATGTATAGACCGTATACAAGGTCTTCAAGCAGTTGAATATTTCTTGGGAAAGAAACCGTTGAAGCATGCCATACATAATCAGATGCTATTAGAACGAATTGATTTCTGTGTTTTGAATAACATTTTTCTGTTTGAGGATAAGATATTTAGACAGATCTCAGGGACTGCGATGGGCTCCTGCTTTGCCCCCAGCTACGCACATTTTTTCGTGGGCTGGTGGGAGGAGCAGGTAGCCTGGGCCCCACAGAATGCAATTTGGTCTGAAAAGATCATTTCATGGTACAGGTATATTGATGACCTGTTCCTGATTTGGGATGGGTCAATCACTGAGGCAGAAAATTATATAACTGTACTTAATGACAATGTCTGCAATCTGATATTCACGGGACAGGTAAGCTCGGTGGCAGCGAGTTATCTGGATCTGAGTGTGGCGATTGCAGATAATACTATTAACACATCATTGTATAGAAAGCCCACGGCGGGCAATAGCACCTTGCAAGCTTCAAGTAGTCATCCGAAAAGTCTTATTAAAAGTATCCCGTATGGGGAATTTTTAAGACTTAAACGTAACTGCACATTAGACAGTGATTTTCGACAGGCAGTTGGTGAGAGCAAAAAGAGGTTCCTAGCGAGGGGATACAAGGTTGAACTTTTGGACAATGCCTTACAGAGAGTAGATCAGTTGGCCAGAGATAAACTGTTTGAGAAGAAAGCCAAAATCCCCACTGATCAGGGGAAATTCAGAATGATAACTACATTCTCACAGGATGCCGGCTGGCTTAGATCTGTGATAAATAAACATTGGCATGTCCTTAAAACAGATCATATTATCGGTCCTGATATACCCCCTAGTCCCCAAATAACATTTAAGAAAGCTAGATCCATATGGAATCAATTGGTACACAGCCATATGGATCCTATAATCAACACCAAAGGCACTTTACGTGAGGCTAAAGGTTTTTTCCCATGTGGAAAATGCAAAGCGTGTGCATACAGTAGGAGAGTGCTCACATACCAGGTTAATGGAGTGACGGGAGGCAGAAGAATATCCAAATTTCTGTCTTGTCACACCAATTATGCAGTATACTGCCTGAGATGTCCGTGTAAATTAAATTACGTTGGGAGTACCATCAACCCCGTAAAATTGAGGATACTGGAGCACATGCGGGCTATAGCTAAAAAAGATTTTGCATACCCGGTCGCGAGACATTTTGCAATTACACATCAGAGGGATAGAAATCTCCTCCAGTACTTTTGTCTAGATCAAGTACCCGATACACCTAGAGGGGGTGACAGGTTATCAAAGCTCAGGAGACTGGAGTTGAGATATATAGTAGATATGCAAACGAAGGCACCGGGTGGGCTCAATAGTGGTGAGGATTTGTCCATACACTTGTGAACCATGAAAGGAACAATGAACTCTGTTGCAGTGATGGAATATCTTTTGATACAATGTGTTAGATGAATTGTGAATTTTTGTATATTTCGGCAGGGACCTGTCGTATAAGATATTTATCCTATGGAATGAAAAGATTTATTGATGTATATATAGGAGATTTTGATTTCACAGGCTATGTGTTTAAGAGAGTAATGTTTGAATGTAACTTTTTTATTGATTACGAAAGAGAAGGGACGTGGCAACCCATATGGGTTGCTTTGCCGATCCACGGCAAGATAACATAGATTAAAACGATATGTTTTATAATGTTTAAGACGCAATATTGATGCGTGACTTAGACGAGATAATGTGACAGAAACTGTATGTTCTGCAATGCCTTTTAGCATTTACAAGATGGCGCCCATGTATATTCTAAGTGAGCGTGGTCCCTCATTTGTGTCATTGGACCGTTTGTTACTGTTTAAAAAATGGTGGCGCGCAATGCGCGAGTGTTTGACACGGAAGAAGGGAGTGTTCTCCCAAAACGCGTCTGTCTAAGGCGTAATTAAACCCACTTTTTTTTGCTACTGTTCCCGTGAGTGCTGTTCGTTTTTTTCTCAGAAAGGAGAGAAAACTCTGAGCCTTCATATATATCTATATATGCCAATCACGATCCCAAATATCCAGTTGCACGCCACTTTGAGGAACAACATTTTTCCAATATCGCTGATTCTAACTTCTTTATATTGGAACATGTTCCCAGAAACCCGAGGGGTGGTGACAGGGTACTGAACCTGAGACAACGTGAATCCAGGCTCATAATAGAGTTCCAGACGAAAGCCCCGGGAGGGCTCAATATGGATGAGGAATTGGCAAGCCACCTGAGAGCGTAGATACGTTATCTTTCATTCACTGTTGTGTGTTGTGCTTTGACGTCTCTGAACTGCTAACTATAACTCATGCCATGACTCTTCTTCTGTCTAAGATACATTATTTTACAGTTAATTTTATAGATATTTGTTTATGTTGTTTTGTTCCACAGGAGGAAAGGAGGGGCCAATCATTGAATTCACCAGCACAGGCTTAGTTATCCTTTGCACTCCAGGAATCACTGTTGTCACTTTGGGACTCACGACTTGCTGCAATATCACTCTCCGGGTAGTCAGCGCCAACACTGGCCTTTTTTTTCATCATGCATAAGTAAGAACTATAGTTTACCTACTATGTAACGCTCCACTACTGACTTTGATACCTGGCTATTACAGGTTAGCATTTAGCTTCTTGAGGATATACTTTGCCTACTGCCAATCAACCGTAATTTGGGTTGGAGTTCTCACCTGGCTTACCTATTCCTACCCTTGTTCCGTCCTTAGTAAGACAATTAGTGGATTACCCCATATGTCATTATTGACTGTATAACATTTTCATGTATTTTACTGGGATTGAGTACGGTTTCATTGAGGATCCACTTTGTTATCCAACTGTGTATTATCGACAGGGTCATACACGTTAAACTGTTTCCTAAACGAAGGGTTTACAGCTAGATCTACATTTGACCAGGATACAGTCTGATCTACTGCAGATTATATTTTGATTCCGCATGACATATACAGCTGAATATTGTTCTAAACTAGACAGTGATGTGACTATTTGTGCAACAGGTCAGCCATTCGTTTTGCTTATTAAATCTATACTCTTGGTGAGCGCATAGCGTAAAACCAATAACTAGTCAGGATTAAATATCTAAAACTACCTAACAATAATCATTTTTCAGTTGACGTTGTGTATTATACATTTATTTCGCTGTACAGTTATTCCTTTGTACATATGATGTCTACAGAGAACGTTATGATGTTGATGTTACCATTCCAACATGTCTGCCATCCTTTTACACATTTTGTTTACTAGTCCTACGCTTATGTTGTTGGTAATTGACCACGCTGAAACTTTTGTTTAAATACCGGAGTCACTTGTGTTGTGTTACACGTGAACAAGGCTTCTATGCTGAAACGCGTTGTGTAATAAACTGCTGATATTACACTCTGGATTCCTTTGTCTGATTACCCGAGAGCGCAAGACGAACTTTGTTTTTCTTGGATATATATATATATATATATATATATATATATATCTATCTATCTATATATATATATATATGTATATATATACATATATATATATATATATATATATATATATATATATATATGTATATATATACATATATATATATATATAGATATATATATATATATATATATATAGATACATATATATATATATATATATATATATATATATATATATATATACATATATATATAGATATATATGGTTCTAATTTAACTTAATTTAATTTACTCTTGTTTGACATTTAGAAAGGCTACCAAAAGGTATATTGCTTATTATTGTATCATCCTAACTTTTAGTAAAACTATATATTCCTTTTGAATCTCTACCACATGTGTACTCACCCTCTCTGACCTCCCATACCTACACACACACTGATAAATTGGGGTACTTTTCATTTTTTCTCCAAAAGCACATTCCAATATACTCGTTATCGTTCCCATACATTAGGGCTGAACATACTGGCAGTTTAAAAAAGCAGTCAACACCTTCTTTTCAGAAATGGGCTCTGGCCTTTTAACCATAACGTGAAGGCATTAAAATATGCCGGGTGTTTTGAGTACAATAGATGGGCTGTCTGGTTTTGATCTCTTGGTCAAAGAAGTCGAACTTGAACTTGCGTTCTACCCCTAATAGTCTCCTTTCTATGTCTTTTACATTTCCAACATAGTATATGTCTTGTAGGCAGCGCCGCTGTCTTATTTGAGCAGATATTCAGCACGGTACTCAGACACTTTTGACAAACAGATTCCATAATTTGGCATCACAACTTCACTAGCTTTGAGTCATTAATATGGTTGAGGTCACTTGTATGTTTTAGATATAACCAACTAAGTTTCAAGTGTATAGTCCCGTTATTTTAAATGGTATTTACTGTGTTTTCTTTGGGATACTTCTTAAATGGTTGTTTACATTGTGTGTATTTCTACAGACACTTTAAGATATACAAACTCATTTTTTTAGCGAACATTAATATACACAATGTTACATTATGTTTTGATTAGAGCCACTTCGGATTATACGGATCTAGATTGACATTACTATATCTGGGGTGCTCTATTTGCACTTCATCAAAATTTGATTAGTTTAGACTTTGAGTATGGTATTACTAAAGGCACAATTTAAAACCCTCCCTTATTACATACCGGGCCATTTACATGCAGACCCCCCTTTTAATTATTTACTAGAATGGTATGGCGAACATCTTTGGTCTCTTAGCAGACTATTTATCACGTAGTACACAAGCAGGTGCAAGTTTCTTGAGCCTTTTTCTGAATGTTTTCCCACAGATTGCTCTTTGGACGTATCATGTGTGAAGACAGATGACTACTCTTTATTACTACTCTTTATTAGTACTTATATCTTCTGGATCACAGTATTATGGGACACACTATATTTTTAGAACAAAGGTGAACTTGGACATATTTTTCCTAAGGTGAGTGCCATCTAGTCTGTCTTGTCAATCATGAACTCCTTTGGCCAGCTATGAGGATGAAATACTTTCCTCTTGTTTTTAGTTTTTCTTGATTTAGGGAATAGTAACACTGTTTGTTTTTAATGTATGTTTGCATATGAGGGACTCCAGTAAATTAGGGAGATTAGGAACATAACAGAACATTATATGAGATAATCCCTGATTATCCATGGTTTTCGAGCTTCTTCACAAGCATGGACTATCTGGTCACTTGTGATATCGCTTACTTCACAAACCAGATGTCTCATATGGCTCTTTCTGAATCTTCTTGGTCTTTTGAATACACAATCTAATATAAAAGCATCACCTGTAGTGTAGTTCCTATATTCCCAATAGGCTCTGCGCATTGGAATAGTGTATCCTGTAGTTTAGATGTAGGACTGAAGTCAACTAGGTCTCTACCGATTGTACTAAACTTAATTGTGTGTGTGCCAGCTAGCTCAGAGGTCACTAGAAACTTTCTCGATTGAACAAGAAGGGATTAGCTTTTGACAACCGCTTAAAAACATGACAACTTTGTTCCCCAAGAATAAGAAATATATCTCTAGAGTCGCGGAAACAATAGATAGTTATTTCACTCATTCAATCGTGTATGCTTCGTTTCACCAGAGGTGCAGAGAAATAGAGAGACAGGCGTTTTCAATAAAAGGGTATTTATTGAACAGTCTTCTTTCTCAAGCATAAGAAATTAACTGCTGCGATCGTAATACTTGCGGTAAAGTACAAAGCGTACAGTACGAAGAGTATTATAAAATAATATTGTAAAAGCATGATATGGTTTCTAAGCCATAAGATACCTACAATGTATAAAATACATAAAATACATACAGTGATAAATAAGGACTTAAAGTGCTCAACTGGTGCTTCTAAAATACGCCTGCCCCGGTGTACCTAACCTAGGTCTAGTACAAGGGAAGAAGTAAGTAGGGTGTAGCCTAGTTTTAGTATTATTTGCCAAGAATCTATTCCAAGAATTCTCTTAGGGTCTAATCAGCTCCGAACCTTGGTTTTAGAATGTAGGAGGTCTTGTATCTCTCTCTCAGGACTCAATTTCCCAGCAACCCACAAGGGTAGCCTGGAAACACTGGAGTTGGATTTCTCAGCAGGAGAAAGTACAGCGTCTCTCAGTGTGTCAGCTGGAGGGTCGGCTTCCTTCGGCACTTGCTGCAGCAGGGCGCGTCGGGCAAGTAGATAGTCGAACTGCTCCAAACCACCGTGTGTTTGTTTGGACAAGTGTGGGCATATTTATACCTTGAAGGTGCCGAGTTTGATGTAAGATTGGACATAATAACGTCATAAGAGACCTAATTCTCTGAAAACTCCATGATTTCTTGGATAACTTAATATTCATGCAGGGGGCAGTCCCTGACTGCTGAAGGCAGGTTTTTCCAAGAAATCATTGTAGATTTTCGGCACTAGTGGAAGTAGCCAAGCCGTATTAGGACTACTTGAGCTATGTCTTAATATGGTTATGATTTCTATGCCTATATAAAGATACAGTATTTTATACCTATAAAAGGGCATGAATCTGGAAAATTACACTAGGGTCCTAAAACGCTATACAACACCCACTCCACGTATTATGTCTAATGTTACTAAATCTATAAGCATAAGAAACATAACTAAAGCATGTGTTCATAATTCCACCCAAAATACATGAAATGCATTAAACATGGTTTATGAACACACATGAGTATTTGTTTTGTACGCATTTTACAAGCAATGGCTGTCATTAACAAATGCTATCTAAATGAAACATGAAATGACAGTTATGAAATGGCTCTAAATTTACAGAAGAAAAAAAGTCGAGACCATTCCATAGCATAATATATAAACAGTTAAATTCATGAGATAATGCCAAATATTTGTCTATAGGAAGTATCAAATGAATCTCTTGTTCTCTAAGAATAATTCTACTTTAAGCAGATTACTTTGTGCCAAGTGAAAAGGGTCTATTCTGGGATGAAGAGAAAAAGTTTTCAAATGTAGATTGTAGAAACATAGAGTTCCCAAGTTTGAGTGTTTGTTTTGAAAAACCGAAGACCGAATATCAGAGTTCATGGAACGCTGTGTGCACTTTCAAAAGTTATTCTCGGTGTCGGGAGAAAACATCAAATCATCTAAGCTGGCAAAGAAACCGTCTACCAGAGTTGGTGAAAGTGAAACTACTTCATCAAGTAGATCAAATGTGCATAGATGTGAAGCATCACCGTCAGCGTCAGTCGCATTAGCAATGTTCAATGTAGATGGTACCTGTGTGCCTGTTGTTCCACGTACCTCACCAAGAGCTGGATTTGCTGGTGAGATCTCAATGAATGCCGTCATCAGGATTGGCAGTCGTTGAGGGCAACACGATGCATGAGTCGTTACCGGACCTAGCAAGGCGTCAACATCCGTTGGTAGAGCTGATGGAAGTGTAAGACAGATGTCTAACACGCATTCTTCTCCGCAAAGCAGGCATCGTAGAACAGGTAAGATGCAATCTTGCCAGATTGGTCTGAATGAAAGGAACCAAGTGGTATTCAGATCTCTTAAACGAGCCGAGCCAAGAATCTGTGTAATTCTGTGACGATACCGCATGGCTAGGAGAGCTTGTTCCATGGTAGTCTGGGTATCATTGGTGACTGGACTTGCCATATCGGAGCAGGAGAAATAAAAATAGAATTCCTGCTACGAGTCCCAAAATGAGAGGCCGAACACAGAGTGCACGAAATTTGGAAAAATGCAGAGGACTGCTTCAAATGATGTTAACAGTCCCGAAAAGATCGTCTTAAATACATGTGCGATGCCACTGGTATCAGACATGTTTAAGATTTGTTAAATAACAAAGCGAGAGAGTAAGGGATTTTACACTTTATCAATGTGAGTTGAGAACTCCTGGTCCCCAGAATTACTTACAAAAACAATAAAGGAGTATCCACTCAAAAACAGAGAGAACGTGAAAATGCGTTCCTCTGGATAAGGGCTCAGGTGCTCAATTCAGCACCATGTGCCTCAGCCTGTTCTCGGATAATGCATATCCTTATAGAAGACCCCTCACTCACCAACCTAGTTGGTGACATGCTTCATCATCGGGGTCCCACCCCATAGGCCGAATGCCTATAGGGTGTGCTGCGACACCTGATTACAGTGGAGCTGGTTCGTTTTTTCTCTTATATATACAGGGCGATCAAACAGGTGATTTAAAAAGGGCCAACACTACTCACTACAAGTAATTTATTCTTGAGTGCTTGAACCCTTAATTAAAAACGTGTTGCACCTATGCCTAATTAGGTAGGCTTCGGTGGTATAATTAGTGTTTGATAAAAATAGCTAAGTGTGCTATGTGAGGTGTGATAAATGCTATAAGTTTAAAAGGGTCTACATGTTTCAACCATCATATTATTCATTGGTTTTCGTCAGGACCATGTGACTGAACTGGGTGGTCCACACACGCTAAGGTGCGTCCTGCCCTAGTCCAGATTAGAGTGCACAAATTGTGGACTCGTGTAAAATAAGTGCTTATTCTTTTGTTCAAAGAAAAAACCTGTAAAAACAGGGAAACAAAAAACAAACAGGACGGGGTCACATACAGGGGTAGACAATACATATATGTCACAATTAACATACACAGCCATACCAAGTCAATAGTTGATGATAATCCTGAGTTTGGAACAGAGGGATTCATCTATTTTAGTTACATTGCTACAGTGCTATAACAGGACTGTGGCTGGTCGCTACTCGAATAATGCCAAAGAAGTGGTGTCGACCTAGTTCTGGCATTTAGTGAATAGCTAGTGAAAAATAATCGGCGTGCTATGAGTGAGTGATCTCTACTTGTGATCACGAAGTGAACGGCTGCTGGAATATGTGGGCAGTCGTGACGTCGCTTTTGGTGAATTGCGACTAGTATTGTATTTTGCTTACGCTTCTTTGCGGTATTGCCGCTTCATGGGCACCTGCACTTCCAAGACGGCAAGAGTCCGTCTCCTTAAAATCGTTATGTAGAAAAGAGAGGAAAAGAAAAAGTTTGCCCGGTTTTAGTTTTTCTGACCAATTGAACATGTGGCCTTGCCCGCGGGCTTTCCATTTCAGAAATACGAGGAACCTCTTGTTCCTTCATTAAAACGGTTGCGCATCACTTACTTGCTGCTTCTGTTCATCAGGCGGTAAACCTACTTGGTTCCGGCTGGTGGTGCCCCGAGGAGTAACCGGTGCTCTCTGTGGCTGCCGGTAAAGTACCGTTTGGAGCGCTTCCTGGTTAGGCGTGGCCGTATCACGTGGGGTAGTCACGTGACTTTGCCATTGGCCAATCAGGTAGCTCCGAGGGCGGCGCTTTCGGTTGATGTCATCGGTATCTAGCAGACGCAGTCAGAGAGAGTCTCTTGTTTACGTTGCCATGGAGACCAATCGTATTTCATATGGAATCGTTTTTTATCGTTTTTCGAAGGGCATTTCTTCATTACTAGGGCAAAGTAGGGGTAACTTATAACGGATCAGCGGACAGAGTCAGAAGTCGACTTTATTAAATGTATAATTTTGAAGTCTACATTTTGCTCGGTGTTTTGAGCAAATTTCGATACATCATGATATTGTTTGTGGGTAGTGATTCATGTCAATACACTGTTCCACGGGATATTATCATTCAAGCCAGACTTGTGGGTAGACAACCTGTATACCCATCTTTGCTCCTTTTCGAAAAGTCGTTTAGTCAGATTCGTTCCTGGCTTGACTTGCTCAATGATGGTCCATTCCAAGTCATCTGGTGTATGGCCTTTTGCAAGAAAATGTTCAGTGAGTCTTGTGTTAGTCTTTTGGCACCTGATAGTGCTTCTATGTTCACCTATCCGGAGTTTTATTTTCCGGCTCGTCATACCCACGTATCTTAGGTCACACGGGCATGTCAGCATATAGACAACATTCTCACTGTTGCAATTTGTATGACTCCTGATAGTCCAGGTTTTATTTGGTTCCAATTGCAGCATTTTTGTGTTCCTAGTGAAGGGGCAGACACTACAGGTACCACATCTGAAGTGGCCTGTCACTTTCGGTAAATCCCATAGAGTTGTTTGTGTCTCCCTTTCGGGGGTTGTCTTTTTTGGTCTTGTGTTGACCACCCTGTCCTTTATACTCTGCGCCCTTTTGAAGCTGAACAAGGGTTTTTCCCACTCTAGGTTGCCAGTATTTAGGATATTCCAGTGTTTCCTTATTATTCGGGAGACGTCATTGGAAATGGTGTTATAGGTAGTAACACATGTCCGGGGTATTTCTCCAGCTGTTTTGTTTGTATGCTCTAAGAGACCGGAACGTGGTTGGTTCCGCGCACGTTTTTGGCTCTTTTGGAGAATCTTTTTTGGATATCCCCGGTTCTGCAGTTTTTTGGTGAGATCCTCTGCCTGGTTCTTGTAATCAGCAAGTTCACTGCAGTTCCTACGAAGCCTCAGATATTGGCCATAGGGTAGGTTTTCACGCAAAGGTCTCGGGTGGAAGCTTTCGAAGCGTAGCAGGTTATTTTTTGCAGTTGGCTTGTGATGGGTCACAGTTGTTAATTTACCTTCTGTTTTCGTGATTGTTATATCAAGAAACACAAGTGTATCTGGACTTTTTTCATAGGTGAAGCGTAGATGTTCATCGCAAGTATTTATCCAGTTAAAGAAGGAATTCAAAGAGTCCTCAGTGCCTTTCCATATGGTCAGCACATCGTCGATATACCTGCGCCATATTAGGATGTTTGAGCTATAGGGATTTGTTTGACCAAGGATGTACTTCTCCTCGAAATCGTAAACATACAATCCCGCTATGCTCGGAGCAAAAGAACTGCCCATGGATGTCCCACCCGTCTGTAAGAAGATCTGGCCTTCAAACTCAAAATAATTTCTTTTGAGAGCCAGTCTGGCACATTCCAAAACGAACTCTCTAGGGGTTCTCGACGTCCACTCTTCTTTTTCAAGGGCTCGACCTAGTACATCCAGTGTTGCGTCTTGGGGAATACTGGTGTACAGGCTTTCTATGTCGAAACTCACTAGTATGGTGTCATTCGCAACAGTAAGTTGATCCAGAATCTGAAGCAGACTTTTTGTATCTTGAAGGTATGTGCTTGTTTTTTGTACCATTTTTTTGAAAAATACATCACAGATTTGTGAAAGGGGTTCCAATACCGACCCTATGCCAGACACGATAGGTCTGCCAGGTGGTGGTGTCTTGTTCTTATGTATCTTGGGGAGGGTGTAGAAATACGGAATCTTTCGTTCACTCCCACACAAGAAATCAGCCTCTTGTTTAGATATAAAGCCTTCCGATTCGCCATGTTCCACTAGCGATTTTATCTCGCTTTCCAGATCTTCTGTTGGATCCACTGGTAGTCTGCGGTAGCTGGTTTGATCTGCTAGAAGTCGGAGACATTCTTTTTGATAGGCTGTACGGTCTTGTACAACAATACCTCCGCCCTTGTCTGCAGGCTTTATCACAATAGTGTCACAGTCTCTCAGATTGTCAAGGGCACTTCTTTCTTCCCTGGTTAAATTCATAAAGGTTTTTTTTGGGTTAGTAGTCTCAATCTCATTAAAGACGGCCCGCTCAAATGTGGAGATTTCCACTGGAATCAAGTGTGGTGGTGGTAAGAACGTGGACTTAATCCTAAGTCCAGTTTCGTTCATGTCCAAGTTTTCCTCATTGTTAGTTTTTTTCTCAAAGAAGGCTTTCAATCGTAGTTTACGAAAGAAAGACGACAGTTCACAGTGCAGCCTGAATTTATCAAGGTTGGCAGTGGGTACATACCCCAAGCCTTTGTTCAGCACTGAGTTTTCAGCCGTGCTCAATTGTCTGCTTGACAGGTTTGTTATTAAGTTTTCCGACTGCTTGGGCCTGCTTGTTGGGGGTTGTTCCTGTTCTTGTTCGCATTCGGATCTTCCGGTGCCCAATGTACTTGGCCCCCTTGATTCTGGGGTTTTCTTCTTCCCCGTCCTCTCCCGCCCCGGTATAAAAAAGGCGGTCTGTAAGCATTTGGTTGGAAAAAAGGTTGCTGGAACGGTGGTTGCCAGCCATACATTCCCATATTTTGTGGGTTGTAGTAGGGATCAATATACCCTTGCATCGGTACTGGGTTCAAGGGTGGCCAGTTGCCTTGTCCTCTACCCCGTCCTCGCCCTCGTTGTTGTTTGGTGCTTCCGCCACTCGAGTTAACACTGGTGTTGGAGGTATTACTAGAAGCATTGCTGGAGGCGTCAGAATTATCATCTCCTTTTGACGGCGGTACATACTCAGGATCCGAGTATGGGTAAGCCTTTGTCATGGAGAATCTTTTTAAGTCTTTCTGAAATTTTTGTACTTTCTGTTGTGACAGGTTCTCTTTATACTCTGTCATCTCCTTGTTTAGTTCATCCAGCTTTTTTTTAAAACCTGTGATGGTGGTTTTCATAGTTCCTTCCGCCAGTTGGATATCCACCTGAATTTTTTCAGAGAGTCTTATGGCTGTCTTTAGGATTAGGACTATCCAGTCATGCGTGCAATGCCACGCTATGGCTGCCCAGTCTTTCCGAAATGCTTCATCCTCAAGAAAAATACGTGGTGCGTTAGAAACCAACAACCCCTTGGGTGCCATGTTATTAGTCAAATATTGTTTGAGTATGGTTCCATGTAGGATGGTTCTGATTCTGTTTTTCTTCAGTTCCGTTAGGTTTTCCCAATCTTTAGTCGTGGAAATGCTTTGTGCTATGTTCACATCCGCGAACACTGATAGATCACTCATAATTTCATCAATTTCAGCCGAAGTGTATGACAGGCCCTGGTTCTCGGCCATGTTTACAATAGAGATTGCCTGTGTAGTGATATGGTATCTATTGTGTTAAACACTCTCGCAGCTGTGCGCTGCCTAAATCTTAAATAACAAAGCGAGAGAGTAAGGGATTTTACACTTTATCAATGTGAGTTGAGAACTCCTGGTCCCCAGAATTACTTACAAAAACAATAAAGGAGTATCCACTCAAAAACAGAGAGAACGTGAAAATGCGTTCCTCTGGATAAGGGCTCAGGTGCTCAATTCAGCACCATGTGCCTCAGCCTGTTCTCGGATAATGCATATCCTTATAGAAGACCCCTCACTCACCAACCTAGTTGGTGACATGCTTCATCATCGGGGTCCCACCCCGTAGGCCGAATGCCTATAGGGTGTGCTGCGACACCTGATTACAGTGGAGCTGGTTCGTTTTTTCTCTTATATATACAGGGCGATCAAACAGGTGATTTAAAAAGGGCCAACACTACTCACTACAAGTAATTTATTCTTGAGTGCTTGAACCCTTAATTAAAAACGTGTTGCACCTATGCCTAATTAGGTAGGCTTCGGTGGTATAATTAGTGTTTGATAAAAATAGCTAAGTGTGCTATGTGAGGTGTGATAAATGCTATAAGTTTAAAAGGGTCTACATGTTTCAACCATCATATTATTCATTGGTTTTCGTCAGGACCATGTGACTGAACTGGGTGGTCCACACACGCTGAGGTGCGTCCTGCCCTAGTCCAGATTAGAGTGCACAAATTGTGGACTCGTGTAAAATAAGTGCTTATTCTTTTGTTCAAAGAAAAAACCTGTAAAAACAGGGAAACAAAAAACAAACAGGACGGGGTCACATACAGGGGTAGACAATACATATATGTCACAATTAACATACACAGCCATACCAAGTCAATAGTTGATGATAATCCTGAGTTTGGAACAGAGGGATTCATCTATTTTAGTTACATTGCTACAGTGCTATAACAGCACTGTGGCTGGTCGCTACTCGAATAATGCCAAAGAAGTGGTGTCGACCTAGTTCTGGCATTTAGTGAATAGCTAGTGAAAAATAATCGGCGTGCTATGAGTGAGTGATCTCTACTTGTGATCACGAAGTGAACGGCTGCTGGAATATGTGGGCAGTCGTGACGTCGCTTTTGGTGAATTGCGACTAGTATTGTATTTTGCTTACGCTTCTTTGCGGTATTGCCGCTTCATGGGCACCTGCACTTCCAAGACGGCAAGAGTCCGTCTCCTTAAAATCGTTATGTAGAAAAGAGAGGAAAAGAAAAAGTTTGCCCGGTTTTAGTTTTTCTGACCAATTGAACATGTGGCCTTGCCCGCGGGCTTTCCATTTCAGAAATACGAGGAACCTCTTGTTCCTTCATTAAAACGGTTGCGCATCACTTACTTGCTGCTTCTGTTCATCAGGCGGTAAACCTACTTGGTTCCGGCTGGTGGTGCCCCGAGGAGTAACCGGTGCTCTCTGTGGCTGCCGGTAAAGTACCGTTTGGAGCGCTTCCTGGTTAGGCGTGGCCGTATCACGTGGGGTAGTCACGTGACTTTGCCATTGGCCAATCAGGTAGCTCCGAGGGCGGCGCTTTCGGTTGATGTCATCGGTATCTAGCAGACGCAGTCAGAGAGAGTCTCTTGTTTACGTTGCCATGGAGACCAATCGTATTTCATATGGAATCGTTTTTTATCGTTTTTCGAAGGGCATTTCTTCATTACTAGGGCAAAGTAGGGGTAACTTATAACGGATCAGCGGACAGAGTCAGAAGTCGACTTATTAAATGTATAATTTTGAAGTCTACATTTTGCTCGGTGTTTTGATCAAATTTCGATACATCATGATATTGTTTGTGGGTAGTGATTCATGTCAATACACTGTTCCACGGGATATTATCATTCAAGCCAGACTTGTGGGTAGACAACCTGTATACCCATCTTTGCTCCTTTTCGAAAAGTCGTTTAGTCAGATTCGTTCCTGGCTTGACTTGCTCAATGATGGTCCATTCCAAGTCATCTGGTGTATGGCCTTTTGCAAGAAAATGTTCAGTGAGTCTTGTGTTAGTCTTTTGGCACCTGATAGTGCTTCTATGTTCACCTATCCGGAGTTTTATTTTCCGGCTCGTCATACCCACGTATCTTAGGTCACACGGGCATGTCAGCATATAGACAACATTCTCACTGTTGCAATTTGTATGACTCCTGATAGTCCAGGTTTTATTTGGTTCCAATTGCAGCGTTTTTGTGTTCCTAGTGAAGGGGCAGACACTACAGGTACCACATCTGAAGTGGCCTGTCACTTTCGGTAAATCCCATAGAGTTGTTTGTGTCTCCCTTTCGGGGGTTGTCTTTTTTGGTCTTGTGTTGACCACCCTGTCCTTTATACTCTGCGCCCTTTTGAAGCTGAACAAGGGTTTTTCCCACTCTAGGTTGCCAGTATTTAGGATATTCCAGTGTTTCCTTATTATTCGGGAGACGTCATTGGAAATGGTGTTATAGGTAGTAACACATGTCCGGGGTATTTCTCCAGCTGTTTTGTTTGTATGCTCTAAGAGACCGGAACGTGGTTGGTTCCGCGCACGTTTTTGGCTCTTTTGGAGAATCTTTTTTGGATATCCCCGGTTCTGCAGTTTTTTGGTGAGATCCTCTGCCTGGTTCTTGTAATCAGCAAGTTCACTGCAGTTCCTACGAAGCCTCAGATATTGGCCATAGGGTAGGTTTTCATGCAAAGGTCTCGGGTGGAAGCTTTCGAAGCGTAGCAGGTTATTTTTTGCAGTTGGCTTGTGATGGGTCACAGTTGTTAATTTACCTTCTGTTTTCGTGATTGTTATATCAAGAAACACAAGTGTATCTGGACTTTTTTCATAGGTGAAGCGTAGATGTTCATCGCAAGTATTTATCCAGTTAAAGAAGGAATTCAAAGAGTCCTCAGTGCCTTTCCATATGGTCAGCACATCGTCGATATACCTGCGCCATATTAGGATGTTTGAGCTATAGGGATTTGTTTGACCAAGGATGTACTTCTCCTCGAAATCGTAAACATACAATCCCGCTATGCTCGGAGCAAAAGAACTGCCCATGGATGTCCCACCCGTCTGTAAGAAGATCTGGCCTTCAAACTCAAAATAATTTCTTTTGAGAGCCAGTCTGGCACATTCCAAAACGAACTCTCTAGGGGTTCTCGACGTCCACTCTTCTTTTTCAAGGGCTCGACCTAGTACATCCAGTGTTGCGTCTTGGGGAATACTGGTGTACAGGCTTTCTATGTCGAAACTCACTAGTATAGTGTCATTCGCAACAGTAAGTTGATCCAGAATCTGAAGCAGACTTTTTGTATCTTGAAGGTATGTGCTTGTTTTTTGTACCATTTTTTTGAAAAATACATCACAGAATTGTGAAAGGGGTTCCAATACCGACCCTATGCCAGACACGATAGGTCTGCCAGGTGGTGGTGTCTTGTTCTTATGTATCTTGGTGAGGGTGTAGAAATACGGAATCTTTCGTTCACTCCCACACAAGAAATCAGCCTCTTGTTTAGATATAAAGCCTTCCGATTCGCCATGTTCCACTAGCGATTTTATCTCGCTTTCCAGATCTTCTGTTGGATCCACTGGTAGTCTGCGGTAGCTGGTTTGATCTGCTAGAAGTCGGAGACATTCTTTTTGATAGGCTGTACGGTCTTGTACAACAATACCTCCGCCCTTGTCTGCAGGCTTTATCACAATAGTGTCACAGTCTCTCAGATTGTCAAGGGCACTTCTTTCTTCCCTGGTTAAATTCATAAAGGTTTTTTTTGGGTTAGTAGTCTCAATCTCATTAAAGACGGCCTGCTCAAATGTGGAGATTTCCACTGGAATCAAGTGTGGTGGTGGTAAGAACGTGGACTTAATCCTAAGTCCAGTTTCGTTCATGTCCAAGTTTTCCTCATTGTTAGTTTTTTTCTCAAAGAAGGCTTTCAATCGTAGTTTACGAAAGAAAGACGACAGTTCACAGTGCAGCCTGAATTTATCAAGGTTGGCAGTGGGTACATACCCCAAGCCTTTGTTCAGCACTGAGTTTTCAGCCGTGCTCAATTGTCTGCTTGACAGGTTTGTTATTAAGTTTTCCGACTGCTTGGGCCTGCTTGTTGGGGGTTGTTCCTGTTCTTGTTCACATTCGGATCTTCCGGTGCCCAATGTACTTGGCCCCCTTGATTCTGGGTTTTTCTTCTTCCCCGTCCTCTCCCGCCCCGGTATAAAAAAGGCGGTCTGTAAGCATTTGGTTGGAAAAAAGGTTGCTGGAACGGTGGTTGCCAGCCATACATTCCCATATTTTGTGGGTTGTAGTAGGGATCAATATACCCTTGCATCGGTACTGGGTTCAAGGGTGGCCAGTTGCCTTGTCCTCTACCCCGTCCTCGCCCTCGTTGTTGTTTGGTGCTTCCGCCACTCGAGTTAACACTGGTGTTGGAGGTATTACTAGAAGCATTGCTGGAGGCGTCAGAATTATCATCTCCTTTTGACGGCGGTACATACTCAGGATCCGAGTATGGGTAAGCCTTTGTCATGGAGAATCTTTTTAAGTCTTTCTGAAATTTTTGTACTTTCTGTTGTGACAGGTTCTCTTTATACTCTGTCATCTCCTTGTTTAGTTCATCCAGCTTTTTTTTAAAACCTGTGATGGTGGTTTTCATAGTTCCTTCCGCCAGTTGGATATCCACCTGAATTTTTTCAGAGAGTCTTATGGCTGTCTTTAGGATTAGGACTATCCAGTCATGCGTGCAATGCCACGCTATGGCTGCCCAGTCTTTCCGAAATGCTTCATCCTCAAGAAAAATACGTGGTGCGTTAGAAACTAACAACCCCTTGGGTGCCATGTTATTAGTCAAATATTGTTTGAGTATGGTTCCATGTAGGATGGTTCTGATTCTGTTTTTCTTCAGTTCCGTTAGGTTTTCCCAATCTTTAGTCGTGGAAATGCTTTGTGCTATGTTCACATCCGCGAACACTGATAGATCACTCATAATTTCATCAATTTCAGCCGAAGTGTATGACAGGCCCTGGTTCTCGGCCATGTTTACAATAGAGATTGCCTGTGTAGTGATATGGTATCTATTGTGTTAAACACTCTCGCAGCAGTCTGGGTATCGTCGGTGACTTGACTTGCCATATCGGAGCAGAAGAAACAAAAATACAATTCCTGCTACGAGTACCAAAATGAGAGGCAAACCACCGAACACAGAGTGCACGAAATTTGGAAAAATGCAGAGGACTGCTTCAAATGGTGCTAACAGCCCCGAGAAAATCGTCTTAAATACATGTGCAATAGCGCTGGTATCAGACATGTTTAAGATTTGACCTAACATTTCTGCAAAATGTACTGGACAGTTTGTTGATAATAATGCATGTATCTCTGCAGAAGCGATACAAAAGGGGATGATGGACGGAGCGTTTGAGCAAATCAAACACTCACCCCCAGTCAACTGATCTGGGTTTAATCTATCACCATTCTTTAGCTCACTCGGCCACCCCAGTTCAGACATGGCCATATGCAAATCCGTCTGACCCTGTGCCTCATGGGAACAGTCCAGCCCGAACTGCCAAGCCATGTCTTCCCTGGACCGGAAACAAGCATCCTGGGACCGGTTTCGGATTCATAATCCTCATCAGCCAGGCTATCTTGAATCCAGTGGCCAAGTGAGCAAGGGACTCACGTCTGAGCATACCCTGCCACACTTAGGGCGAACAAAGCGATACAAAAGGGGATGATGGACGGAGCGTTTGAGCAAATCAAACACTCACCCCCAGTCAACTGATCTGGGTTTAATCCATCACCATTCTTTAGCTCACTCGGCCGGAAACAAGCATCCTGGAATGGCTGTAATGCCAGAAACCGGTCCTCGGAAGCTTGTTTCCGGTCCAGGGAAGGCATGGCTTGGCAGTTCGGGCTGGACTGTTCCCATGAGGCACAGGTTCAGACTGATTTGCATATGGCCATGTCTGAACTGGGGTGGCAGAGTGGGCTAAAGAACTGTGATGGATCAAACCCAGATCTTTTGACTGGGTGTGAGTGTTTGATTGGTTCAGATGCTCCGTCCATCACCACCCCCTTTTGTATCTCTGCAGAAGTCCTTGCAACTTGTAGATCATAAATTTCTCTAGACGAGGTCAGTGGCACAGTTTTTTGCAAAAGAATGGCTTTCATTCTGCTTAAAGTATCTATTCGTATAGAAGAGATATTCAGTGAATGCTATAATGCCGTCTCCCTGTCTGTAGTACTCTTTGGATACAATACTTGCATACAACAAGTGACCCTGGCTGACACACTAACCAGATAGGCTCTTCCTGGCAACATGCCACAACAGCTGTGATCATTGAGCATAACGTAGCTCCCATTGGAAAGCTGCCTAAAAATTGGTTCTATCACGGCCGCTGGAGTACCGTGCATGTGGCAAGAAAGGTTATTTAAAGAACCTTTGCAGGCTCCATGTAAATTAATACCTTCACATAAAAGTGTATCGCTTAGTGAGTTTTTACAGTTCTTTGTACTAAGAAATACCTCCTTTCCCCAACTCCAACATTTGTGTGTGTATGGTAAAGACCAGGTCAACCTAATGTATCCTTTACCCAACCTTTCATTCAGGCCTGCTGGTGTAGACAAGCCTGGTGCTGTAGACAATACTGAAATTGGAAAATCGTCACTGGTATCGAGATGGTGCCATGTATTATCCTTTCAACACCAGGTTTCTCAGAAACTGTCAATGGTAATCTTTCCAGTTTTTCAATGCTCAGCACCGTATAGTCTGCTCCTCTTTGTGCCAAAGAGATGTGTTTATCTGTAAGGTTAAAGACAGTAAACAATGATGTGGTATTGATTAGACGCCATGGCACATAGCCTGAATGGAGATTTTGCAACGCCCAGCCTAGTAGCATTATAGAACGCAATTGAGACTGGCCATGTTGTAACATTAGCAAATCTTGTTCTATTATGTCAATGGCAGATGATACAATGCTGTCCAAAGAATAAATTCTGGAGGACAGAGTCATTAACCCATTTTCCACTACAGAGAGTGCTTTCTCTAAATTAATACGATAAATTTCTCGTTTTTTTCTGCAGTTTCCATTTGCGTTATTTTCCAAGCTTTGTTGTACGCAGCGTATATACCGGCGTATATGAAACTTTTTTGTCGTTGTTTGGGAGGCCCGAGTAAGAAGTCTCGCAAGTCAACGCCTTTGTTGTTTCATTTCTGGGAGTGTGGATTTCTGTAGCCAATCAAGGCATAGTTTTCCTACACTGTATGTGGTGACTATCCCTGGATGTTGTCTCTGGGAGTACCGTGGATCTGGCCTGTTAATTTTGAACCCCTGTGTTTTGTTCAGGAATCTATCTTGACAGTTATTCGTTTCTATGGGCCAGAATAACCATTGTTTCTAATCAGAATTGGTTCTGTTGTGTTTTAAAATCTGTTTTACGTCTACCTCCTCATCTGCATTGCCATTAAGGTGTGGCCTTAGGTATGAACGCTTTGTTTAAATCTTTTATCTTAGCTATGCCAAGACATTATGTTTGTTGAACGGTGTCGTTCAAAAATATAATTGTTCTGGTATAATGCATGCTCTGAACAAGGCTACTAAACCCTGAACCTGCCATTCTTCTGTGCCCAAGA
This sequence comes from Lissotriton helveticus, assembly GCF_964261635.1. Taxonomy (NCBI): domain Eukaryota; kingdom Metazoa; phylum Chordata; class Amphibia; order Caudata; family Salamandridae; genus Lissotriton; species Lissotriton helveticus. The sequence goes on along the minus strand of NC_136058.1, from coordinate 149,611,782 downwards.
CAGTTTTTGTCTCAATGTTGTCTTTCCAAAAGTTAAAACCTAATGTAGACAGCTGAGCATAAAAGTTTGCAGAATAAATTTGTTTAGTATTGGTGAACATGGTTTTCATTCCTGTCTTATTTATATTTTTAAAATAAAACGTTTCTGGATTTGTCACATTAAAACCTGTAAAGTATGGAAATTTCTCATTAAATGTTTTAGAGCTGCCTTTTGGTGGCGTTGGACAATGTTCCCATTGATTATAAGTAAAAACATTTCTTGGATTTACAGATTTGTGCAAATAATGGTGACCAAAATGATTGTAACAATACAGTTCTTCATAACTTGTTGAACCTTCTAAGTATTCATGTTTTTGAAATGTTGCTGACATTTCTAAGTCTGACATCATATTATTAACAGTTTCAAAGTCCCAATCATCTGAAAAGGTGCTTGATGAAATAAAATCACTTAAAGAAACCTTGAACTGGTGTAGAATTTTCAACAGTTCCACTGGGCCCAAAATGTCATAGTCATGGTGAAACCAGGTCTCTTCTCTCACGATGAGATGATTTGTAGGGTTGCAAGAGTAAGTTGATGTTCTTACTCGCTGTGTCCATTGTACTGTATTTTCCATCTTTCATTCGTCCCAAACTTAAAACCAGAATGAGCCATAGTAGTAAAAAAGTACACCCAATCCTATCCAAAATTCAACCCATGGTGAAACCAGGTCTCTTCGCTCACGATGAGATGATTTGTAGGGTTGCAGGAGTAAGTTGATGTTCTTACTCGCTGTGTCCATTGTACTGTATTTTCCATCTATCATTCGTCCCAAACTTAAAACCAGAATGAGCCATAGTAGTAAAAAAAGTACACCCAATCCTATCCAAAATTCAACCCATGGTGATACCAGATATGTTTTCTCAAGTTGATGAAAGAGTTCTGTTATTTTTTTCTTTGAAAGTTTTATTAACTGGCGTTGTTTCAGGTTCACTAGGATCCTCAGAAAAGTTGATAAAATAGCCAGAGGCAGTTCTGTCAATAGTTGGTATTGCATCCGGATTTTTTGAGTTCACTGGAGTAGCTACCTCCTTTGACATGTTTGAATAGTCAGATTCTACATCATTGTAGACAGGAGTTTCTTGACAAACTGATATTTGGGTATCAAGAGGGACGAGTTCCATAGCTTTGTTGCTTAGTCCTTCTTTTCTCACTGTAGGTTTATCAAAGGTGATAAGTCTTTCAGTTCGAACCTCTTGAATAGTAGCCAGATTTGGTCGTCTGCTACTTCTTGGGAGTCCACTGGGCCTACTACTTATTATCGGCCACATGATGTGGTTTTACCAGGTCAATTGACACTGTTCTGTTCTCCCTTTTTCCAGCAAGCGGCGGTAGTAACACTGATCTTGTTCCAAGAATTGCTAAGACAGGTACAGCTTTTCTATAAGAAGGCCCAAATTCCTTCTTTACCGCGATCTTTTCCCTGACTAGATCCCCAATCTTTGGAATCCAGACAGGTATTGCTGGGACAGGTGGTTTTTCTTCAGTGGTAGTCGGCTTCTGTGTTGTGTTACTCAGACTTCTTCTTGTTTCATTTAAGTCCTGTAAAACAGCGAAACGGTCTTTGATATCAAAGTGTTTCTGTTCCACCACTGAAGTTTGACAATCAAGGTCCTGGATAAGCATTCTGTACCAAATAATAATTCATATGGAGTGATCCCCCCCAGAGAATTTCTTGGCAGATTATTAAGACTTCTTTGGACACTATTTAGATGTTTGACCCACCCGTCACCCGAACCTAATACCCTAGCTGTTATAGATTGCTTTATGTCACGTTTTTTTCTTTCCACTACCGCATTTCCCTCAGGATGGAAGGGACTCGAAAACCGCAATGCAACGCCCAAGCTGGCCATGGCCTCCTTGTAAGCTCGAGAGCTAAACGCAGGACCCTGGTCAGAATGTAGCGTGCCGATTGGGTATGTTCCGATAAAGACTCGGAAATCTTCTATAACAGTTCTGGCATCAGCCCAGCGCTGGGGCCACATCCAAATGCATCTTGTCTTAATATTTGTGAGACTGCGTACGTCAATGGCGACGTCTGCGAGTAGAAAGCCTGATGCTGTCTATTAATGGTGTCTGGACTGGGCTGGCTACACTGTAGTCAGGTACCTGGTGGTTTTCGAAGCTATGATCTTTGTAACAGGTGTCGCAGTTAATTCCAAATTTGCATCAATTATGTATGTATACGTGAGTGGATAGTTTAGAGGTAACGCTGCATAGCTACCTTCCAATGAGGCTTTGACTGCTAGCATTGTTTCACCATCTATTTTAGTTTTTGAACAAGTGATTGCAGCTACGGAAGCCGTTTGCACAGCTGCCTTTGCGGCTTTGTCAGCCAATGAATTCCCTTCAACGTGAACGCCATCACGCTGATAACTCAGTGTATGAATCACGTGAGTCTTTTGTAGTTCTTTTTGCAAAAGAACTACTTGTTCCCAAAGCTTTTTATGCTAGATTGTGCCACCTTTTGTATTTTTGAAACCATTTTGAACCGAGGTCTGCAGATATTCATTATAATTCCTGACGCAGTTATACGAATCGCACACTATCAGTGTGGGGAGTTCGCGATCTGTATTTTCAAGCGCCATCTTCAAAGCCTGTAGTTCAGCTCGCTGAGCTGTACAGTCTCCGAGTGATTGAGTTTTAGTGACCATAGGTCTGAATTTACCTTCGCGCCAGCGACCTTTAACAATCGCTCACGCAGCATTATAAGCTTGTTTACCCCCAAACGCGGGTTGTGCTGAGCCGTCTGTATATATTATACAGCCGTAATGTTCAAGTGGCAGAATTTCCGTTGGCAGAGGACATTTTAATTCGTATTGTAGGAATTCTTGTGTTTTTAAATAGGGGTAAAAAATGTTTTCGTCTGTTGCAGCAAGAGAGTTAACCAATTGTATCCTTCTCGGATGTAGAGCTTTAGCATTTGGAATGCTTGCCTTTGTCACTGCCTCTAAGGCAGGTACAGGTGTAACGATTTTAATGCGTTTACCCTGTACGAGGGCTCTTTCTTTTGCTACAGCGGTCTGAACCGCTGTCAGTATCTTTTCTGTTGAAGTGAATTTCATTCCAGCTTGTGTGTACAAGTGTGACTTGTATGCTATTGGTACCGTCTCACTTTCGTTAAAGGTTAGGTATGTGAATCCGCATCTTCCTGGGATGATTCGGATCACTAGGTTGCGCACGTTGTCGCGTGTTTGTAACTGTATTTTTGCTAACATGTCTGTTTGCACTGAACGCAAAATTTCTGTGTATTTTTGTGTCCAATTAGTAGGTTTGAAATCAGGTTTGATTAGTTCATAGAGAGGTTTAACCCTTTCTGCGTAATTTAGAATATAAGTTCCTCCAAAATTCAGGAAACCTAGAATTGACTGTAAGTTTTTCAGCGTTTTGGAGGTTGGAGCAGCTCACATTTCTCTAAAAGGTTTGCTGCCAGGCTTTTGCCTTCACTTGATAACTCATATCCCAAAAATAGGACGTTGAGATGGACAATTCTTGATTTCTTGAAATCGAATTTATACCCTTCAGAAGCAAACCCAAGTATTATGGTGTTCACTCTTTTCAAGTGCACGTCCGAAATCCTCATCTGTAAAATAGATGACATTGACATAGGACAATGCCTCATCATCGTACATTTGTAGTAACTTCGTTACTCTGGCTGAAAATAACCCTGTACTATTCTTGAATCCCTGGGGGAGACGGCAACATTGTCCATGTGCCTCCATTATGGAGAAAGCTGTCAAATACTTGCTTTCTGCTGCAATGTGTTGACAAAAGAAACCATTTGAGATATCTAATGTAGTTTTATATTTTTTGCGCACAATGTTATTCATCAGTGCTGCACTATGTGCATTTTGTACTGCAAAGGTTTTGCAACAGGAATTTAGATGTCTGTAATCCAAAACTAGACAATATGAATTGTCTGGTTTGGAGACAGGAAACAAAGGATTGTTCATTGATGAGGTGCATGTTTCAATCACCCCTTGGTAGTCAAGTTGATTTAAAATCTCCCTGACCTGTTTTTTAGCTTCCTGTTTTACAGGATATTGCCTTTGCATTTTTGGTTGAGTTTTCAACTGGATTTTATGGTGAGGGGAATCCTCATCATATCCTACATGATTTTTGTATAGTGCTGGGGCCTGGGCTAGAGCCCATTTCCTAGCATATGTGTATTTTTTATAAATTGGAATGTGATTTGAGAAGGCTGGCATAATTATATCTTCGCCATGTGGGCACTCCCTGACAAATCCAGGTGGCCAGTCTTGTTCAGCTAGTAGGATGTCATAACCCTTAGAGAGCTTCTCCCAAAAGAGTGCTCTAATTTTTCTTGGTTTGTCACCCTCCATCCGGAGTGTTACTTCATATAACTTATGTGGTACACTAACCCTGGTATCTGCAGTTTCAACTTGGATGCTTTCATTCATGTCCACTGTCTCCAGATGATCCTTCAGGATCCTGCAAGCTATGGTTACCTCTGCTGCGCTGTCTAGCATTGTTTGGGCCCACTCCCCGTTCTTTAGTTGTGTCCTCAAGATCCTCGGCATGTCTGATTTTTAGACTTGCTACCTTCTTTTTTGGAAATTGGCTTTTCTTATTTTTTGGAACGTGCTGTTCGTCTTTGGACTTTTCGTCTTTGGACTTTTTTTTATTTAAATTTTTCTCTTTTTTTTAATTTCCTTTTGATACTAATCAGCCTTGTGGAAGTGCCATGAAGGGGAGAAAACACGTGTCAACTGGAAAATTCCTTCATAAAGAACATCGTTCTGCATTTTTGTTATATGGACATTCAGTGGAATCAAGCCGAAGACATCTACTATGATGAGTTTTTTTGTAAACATTGATCGATATTAATTGAAAAAATTTCTCTTGAAGAAGTAAAAAAATGGTATGACAAGTATATGAAGTTTGGGACTATCTTGCTTTTTTTCAGGTTGTAAAAAACTCATGTTGTACTTTTGAAGTTACATTTGAGTTGGAGGCTATTGGTATAACTGGTTTTGGCAACGCTCAGTGGTCTGCTACACAAGATCCGACTTAATACACACTTTGGCAATGGGTGTGCAAGTAGCGTCCGAGAACAACTCTATAGTAACAATACTATTGTTACCATTGTTGTATGTGTAGGGATGTGTGACACAATATAATAATTGTTACATTTGTGAAATTTTCAACACAGCAGAGCAAATAGCAAAGTGGCAGTCCCTCCTGGCAGCACAACAGTTCCTTCCGGCAATGTGCAGACGTACAGTCAGCGATGTCTGGCTTCAGGACCAAAAAGTGTCTGATTAGATGGGGTCAGAGCCCTAGTACTTATACCCTAAAATGCTTTTTAAGTGGAGGTGACTTCAAAGGAAAGTCTTTTAATGCACAGGCACCCTTTCAACCCAGCCCTGTCTGCCAGGCTAACCCTGGGGTGTTGATCAGTGCTTTGTGTGAGGGCAGGACACTACCTATTGAAGTGTATGTGTCAGCCCCTCCCCTTCCTTCAGCCCAGGAATACCCAGCAGTATGCAGATGAATGCAGATGCAGCTGAATGTCCTGTGTTTGTAGCTGTCTAGGGGGAATGCACAAAGTGGAGCTGTCACCCAAGCTCAGATGTGTATTGGAGACAGGCAAGAAGGTACACAATGACCTAAAAGTGGCACACCTAAACTCGTAATGCCAAATCCAACTTTACCACTAACGAGGATTTGTCATTACCAATCCAAAGATATTAAACATAAAGCAGCTACACCTCTGCAATCAGGAATTGCAGCTTAATAGTACATTAAGCTATTCCCAATGGTCACCTATGAGAGGAGCAGGCCTCTCAGTAGTAAAAAACGAATTTGAATTTGTGTCACTACCAGGACATGTAAACCACGTCCTACCTTTTACATACATAGCACCCTGCCCTTATTGTCACTTGGGGCGTACCTTAGGGGCGAATTATTTGTAATAAAAGGAGAGTTTACGGCTTGGCAAGTAGTTTAAAATGCCAAGTTGAAGTGGCAGTACACTGCGCAAACAGGACCTGCAATGTCAGGCCTGCGACTGGTTGGAAAGGCTACTTATGTGGGTTGCACAATCAGTGCTGCAGGCCTACTAGTAGCATTGAAGACAAGCCCTGGTTATATGGAATGCCATTTTAAAAGAAACGCACCAGTAAATCAAATATGACAATCAGGTATACACCAATGTCATCATGTTTAGGGAGAAACAAATACACTTTAGCATTGGTTAGCAGTGGTAAAGCTCTCAGTGTCCTAAGGCCAGCAAAACGATAATCAGCAAAACAGGAGATAAAACGCAAAATGTCTCGGGAAACACCACCCGAAGGATGTCATGTCTAAGAGGGTTACATTGGGGCAAATAGCTCTCACCAGCACCAGGAATAGTTATTTTCTCAAAACCCCCACAAGGAGTCAGCAGTACATTAGTTTTTGGCAAATAAAGGATACCTAACACTCAAAGAGACTGGCAAAAACAATGTACTCAGAAAGATGCATTTAAAAAGGAAAACATTCTGTTCTTTTGAATTACTCGACTTCATAGGAAATATCTTGGTAAAAAGTTAATTGATAAAATTATCCAAATGTTCAGGACTGGTTCCTCACACACTAGTCCGCATTGACCAGTTTTAGAGAACTGTCCGCAAGCCCGATACAGGTCCAAAGCAGAAGGTCCAGTTGCTAATTGACCTTGAAATTTCTTTGAAACAGCAATAGCCTCCATTGTCCCCAAGACCATCTGTAGTGCCCAGTCATAGAACAGAAAGTCTATAGGGGCAGGTAGGAGAAATGTTCAGCTGTTACTGGCCCACAAGATTACATCCAGGCAAGGCATAGCTTGTTCTGTCTACAAGGCCTATTCACTTTTCAGCCATGTGAGAGAAGTTACAAGGGCAAACAGGCTTCATTGGCAGCACTTGGAGGTCTATATTCTTGTGGGTATGCAACGTATGTCACGTTACCACTTAGATCATCTTTTTGGTCCCAGAGAGTTAAATTCTTTGACAGTCCTCGGCCAGGAAGGCAGGAATTTTGTTCAGCACAACAAGCAGGGAAATCTACTGATCCGGAAGCGGGTGTTGCGTTACGTGTGAGCGTGCGGGATCGGGGGGGGGGAGGAGGGGACCATAGTATGTAAGTGCCACTCCCATATCTACATGACCCAGTTCTCCGTCTGTAGGCGCATCCTAGCACGGGTATGCAAGGGATCTAGTGTGTGTTAGCCAGGCGCAGTGTCGGTGCCATCGACATGTTCCCCGTAGTCCTTTGCATCCTGCCGACTAGCTTCTATGGTAGTCACATGGTGTTGCTAATCCACAGGCAGTGCCCGAGCCGTTGGTCATGGAGGCTGAAACGTCAACATAATGTGTTCGTCCACCATGGCACACCGAAGAGCGAGCAGCCAATGTCTAGTGGATGGGCCCTGTGGGGATTTCCATGCCATGGCCTAAAAACGTTTAGCCAGAACCAGCACCAAATCAATGAGACTTGGGAACAGTTATGTGTTTTTTTAAAAGAAGGACTGATTGGGGCAAAATTTTATGTGAGTAGGTATTATGGTAAGAAGGTTTTCATGAAGGTTGTAAATGTTATTGTTGAGGAGACTTGGCCAGCATCCGACTAAGATGTTGCTTAACTGCGTAGTTCTGTCCCCGTAATTATTTTCCAGTACCTTGATGTTTTATACGACATCTACAAATACATTTTACTTGAGGTGATCCCATGAAACCCACTTTCCTGCTGGGGCCATCACAGAGATTTACAGTGTGAGCAATGGCGAGGCCGTTTGTGGTGTGCAGTGTGCTATAGTACTAACTTTCTGCCTGCCTGTAGGCGTCACTGCAATGAAGGACTGAGGCCTGGTGATGGGAACCGCTGCTCCTGCTCAATAACCTGAGAATAGGCACTGACTAGGTGAGGAGAGGCAGCAGGCGGTTGTGCTGGAACTAGGGCTGTGAGTGGCCGTAGAAACTGGTCCATTTGAAATACCTCAGAAAGCTTTTGAGATTCCCCGAATGCGGGGGACTCTTCATGCTGATGTACCCAGCTCTCTTGGTTGCGATGATTTTGACTTAGTAATACTCCACCTGCTTCATTGAGACTTCCCACATGCAACTGAGGCCAGGCTGCTGTCTTGATGCACAAGTGGTTGCCTTGTGATTGTGCATGCTGCCAGTGTAGTCATAGCATGTAATCTATGCAGTGCTGCCATATCTGCCCGGATTCATCCCAGTTACTGACAACTGGCTACTGGCAGTAGATGTATCAGAGGGGGGGGAGCCCAACAGAGGACCCCTGGGCCTTGCTGCTGATAGCTGAGTATTTAGCAGATCCTCTACTACTAAATGGATGATGAATAACCTCCTTAAGCACCGCATGGAATGACAGAGTAAACTTGCTTTCAGTCAGGAGTACCACATTTAGCTAGGCCAAATTTATAACATCAAAAAAATGAGGTTATAATTAAGGCTCCCTGTTTTCCGTTTTTACAGATAAATACTGACAGAAAACCTTTATTTTCTTGTCTGTGTTTATTTTTATATGTGGATAAAAACGTAAATTGGGTTGCTTTTTAAGTAATTTCAAATACTGTCTGAAATGACTGCCAGGTCAATAGCTGTGTGAATTGATAGTAAAGGGATGAAAAAAGAACGGAATTTTAGTAAAGAGTCTTTAACATCAGTAGATATGCACAAGCTTGATACTGAAATGTGCATATTTTCATAAGTGCATTGATTTATCTTCTGCGAGTGTTCACAGCATTGAAACCTGACAGGGATTCAAGTATGAGTGCATTTTTATCGGTTAAATAAAGGTGGAAATATACTAAATTCAGCTTAATTTTTCTGCAAAACTCAAAATAAATATGGATACATACAGTTAAAATTAACAAAAGAAAAATATGAATAAATACAGACGGAAAAGTCAAAAAAATAAATACCATAAAACCGGGAGCCCTAGTTATAATCAACAGATATCATTTAGCAAATAAAAAAAATAGGAAAGCACACATGCAAGGTAAACTTACTTTTGATCAAAAGACCACCTGATATAACCAGTCCTGATACATAACATCAAACAAATGAGATTATTCTCAACACATTTAATTTAGCAGGTAAGAAGAATAGAAAAGAACACAAAAACACCAGGAAAGTTCGGAGGAAAAAGAGCCACCATTAAGGCTGGGTGGTGAGCAGAAAGAAGCTCCTGACCCCACGCAACAGACAACTGGAATCTGAGAAACAAAAAATGTCATGAAGATGTTTCTGCTGGGAATGAAAAAAAGGTTGGAGGCCATCAATGCTAAGAATGACTTCTTTGCTGATCAATTGGACTGCAAGCCGGATAGACTCGAGAAATGCGATACCTGGCTTGATCTGATAGAGCTCTGTATCTCAGATGTGGAGGACAGATCTTCTAGGTCTTTCAAATCCATGCTTTGCATGGAAAGGGCCTTGCAATAAACAAAGTGCAAAAAAATGAGCCCTTCATGCTAGTCCAGACAGAATACCATAAGGAGTTGCTGACTGCTGGAGCCTACTGACATCCGTGAACCAGAACAATTTGTCAAGAACCTATTGGTAGATATGTTTGGGAGAGCACAGCTTTCATCTATTGGTTAGAGAACAAGCACATCGTTTCTCTTGCACCCAGACCACTGCTTGTGCAATCACAAGACTAATAATTGCCCAGTTTCTGAATTACTGGGACCATGACACAGTTCTGTATTCCACTGTCCACATTTCCTCAATTGACAGCAGCCTTGCAAGAGGCTGGAAGATCCTACATGGAGATGAAGAGGCAACTTTGTTCCCTCAATGTCAAATACTCTATGCTTTATCCAGCTAAAGCTTCATTCTGATGGGAAAACCAATGTTTTCAGCACTGCTAAGGAAGCTAATAAATACATCAAAACCCAAATCACAGTGAAGGGGAATGATGGGAGCTCTCTGCGTCACTCCCCAGCCAGTTGTTCCCATTCTGATAATAAACAACAGTACCAGTGACATCGACTGAGGAGGCGTGCTGGGGGCGAGCTTACTCTAATATACGGTCAATGGTTCTGTTGTTTTCAGAAGTATGCTTCTCTGTTATCTGATGGTCCAAGCCATCTATGTATAAGTGATGCATTGAGCATTAGCTCTGATACACTTGCCTTGCGTGCCTGTTCTTTCCCGCAGACTCCACTCTCACCCCTCGAGCACAAACATGGCAGACTGAGCCATAATGTTTAAGGCAACTAACAGCATCTGAAAGAGAATTACATATAAATCCATATTTGTAAAGCACAAACTACTCACCCTTATGGTTCTCAAGGCGCTGGGGGCCGTCGTGGAAATTAAGTGAGCTATTGCCCAGAGTCACAATGTGCTGAGTTGAGCTGCTGCCAGAATCGGGGATCAAACCGTGAACCCTGTGCTCCAAAGTAAATACAATATGGCCACCGAGTAGGAGCCTCCAAAGGGAGCTCCCGGTTTGGGGACTACCAATTTGGTTATATTCCCCGTTTAAACCACCTCATCGGCTCTCCACCTGCCTGCCCTACACCAGGATTGCACCTCTACTCAACTTACAGCTGAAGCGACTTACCTGTGGATCGACTGCTCTGAGCTGCACCTCTCACTGACCTTCCCTCTTCACCGTGCAGCTGTTCCTCCGAGACTAATGCCCTGTTAGTCTCTTCTGCTGCGACGAGCCGTGGATCTGGCATTGCAGGCTCCCCCGATTCCTGTGTAAGGATTTTGATTGCCCGGCGCTGAGGGGTGTCCTGGCATGTGGGCGCCATTCTCAGGATCCTTCCCCTGTCGGGTAGCTTGACTGCGAAACCCACCTGCTACGGATGCCTGGCGGCCTGAGAACTACGACCGGAGCCTGGCTGTAACCTCCTGTGAGGCTGAACCCTCTTCCCCTCCACCCCGGATGACCCCTCGGTTATGGAGGGGCAGCTATCTAACGGCACCTCTGGATCCCCAGTGCCACTCTTACCCCAGTGCCACTCTTAACCCTTAACCGCTAGTCCGCGAGCCCCTGCACGACTTAGTCACTCCACGTCCTGGAGGACCCGACTGAGGCCTTGCGGTCAATCACCCGGAGGACAGATCTTCTCTGCCCCGGAGGACCCCCAGCTCTTGAAGGAGGTCTGTGGCAGCTGACACTGTCTATTCCCCAGCGCCACCTTGCAGCCATTTGACTCGCCGCACCCATAGACTCGCCCGCAGCCCCGCCGCTGTGCAGGAGCTGCCGTGATTGCTCCTGTTGCCACAGTCGCTACGCCCGGAGGACAGATCCTCTCTCCTCTGCCCTGGAGGACCAACTCCGACGACACCATCTGTTCCCCAGCGCCATCTTGCAGCCATTTGACTTGCCGGCACCCACAGACTCGCCCGCAACCCCGCCGCTGTGCAGGAGCTGCTGTGATTGCTCCTGTTGCCGCAGTCACTACGCCCGGAGGACAGATCCTCTCTCCTCTGCCCCAGAGGTCCGATTCCAACAACTACACTTGCGGTGAGTAGCACCCTCCCGCCCTAAAGAAGAAGGAAGTTCTCGCCCTGAACTGCGGCTTGACCCGGGACTCTAAAAGTGGCCTCCAGACCTAACGTCTAAGACCTCCGCTCACCTACTGGGGCTCCTGGCAAACACACAATGCCTCAAGCTCCTGCCGCCCCCCCTCGACGTGTCCCGCTGCATTCCAAATGCATTTTCCACTGCTGCCCGGACCTGCATGAACCACACAGGCTCTGAGCCCCTGATATTTGTTTATTCTGCCGCAATTCCTTGGCCTCTGTTGCTGCCGCCCTGTCCCCTCCACACGTAGGCATAACTCAAATCCATTGTATCTGACACACACTTGCGTCGCCAATGACGTGCCAGATACATCCTTGCCAAGACATTTTGATCCCTGAGCTGGGCTTCCAATCAAAAATGGCGGCGCCCTGAATCTATTCTCAAGCCTTTCCCCTCCGCCAAGACCCTGTGACCCCTGAGCTGGGCTCCCAATCTAAAATGGTGGCGCCCTGTATCTATTCTTAAGCCTTGCTCCTCCGCCCCCGTTCATGAATCCTCACCCCCAGTGAGGCCGCTTTTCAATTGCACTAATTTAAAAGTGTATTTCTGCCTTTTGAATATTCTCTGGTCCTACGATTATTTGCACAGCTTGTAAACATTGGCCCAAAACCCCATTCCTGACTCCAAAATGGTGACCGCTCAAGACATACTCAACCTGCCCTGCCTGCCCTGCAGTGATTGACCTTATAAATGGTGCTATTCCCAAATCTCCCGCCCTACACCTCGGCTCCGTTTCTTGGCCTGAAATCTCTACTATTTGGTCAATCAGCAGGCTACAAATTTCATTTCTCTCTCTTGATTACACCAATGTCCTCTACAACAGTTGCTCTCAACTACACTAGCGTCCATGATTGCTTACCTAAAGACCTCCCCAATATCCAGTGCCTGGATGACTACACTCCTCTCCCAGTTGAACATCTGTTGCGCGCCCTTGTAGCAGCCTCACCCTGATGACCTAGGAGAAACGCTCCATCTCCTCTGTCGCCCTACTACCCCTTTAACGTACACTGGTGCACTTCCCTAAATCTACATGACAAGTCGCACTGACGTGGACTGGGAAAAACTCCATTACCTTGGTCTACCCCCCTACCTCTCCAAAACTACTGCTAAATCTTTCAAGCACGCTGCCCTAAAAAGCCACCTGGAGATGCTGGTAACAGACCTGCGATTTAACACAGACAGTGGCACTTGCATAAATGACCTAATCTTCTATTCCAAAAGACTTTCAGCCTGGCGCAAAACCCTAACACACCTCCTTAACGTTCGTTCAACGAAAAACATTCCAAACGGCACCAAACTCTCAATTGCCCCCTCCTCTATTCTCCGAGCGGACCTTACCATTACCCTCTATAAAAATGGCATAATTCTGATCCAAGCCTCGTCCAATAACCTCAATAAATTTGCTGATCTTTTCTCCCTGCTTAGAAACCAAGTGCACGACACAGATAAGGTAACCAACTCTCTCACCAAAGGCCCTCCGTCCTACCAGTCTACTGTGCCTATCCACTCGCCTACCCCACCCCTATGGCTTCCATCACTGTTCATCCATATCCACGGACCCTGGCCAGGCTGGTTCTCCCCCAAAAACTCTGATCTCGGCTCAAACTAGCCCTTCACCGGCCCCCTATTTGGATCAACCAAACCATTGCAGCTCGCCTTCCGACAACTCCAACAGAGTCGCTCCAGACCCCTGGTCACCTCCCCACCAACCATCTTCTATAACCACGAGCTGTAAACGCCTCCAAAGACATTTGAATCGGCTCAAGAAAACCCTTCTCCATTGTTACCTTCATTTGCCACCGGCACTGCTCCTGAACCTTCGCACCCCTCCATTCTAGCACACCAGCCTAAACGGATCTCGAAATTCTACACTCCAGAGCGACTTATCTAACCCAGAGCCTTCATAGCTCCATTCTAGATCTTATGAACCTTCTTCGCCTCGCCGAACTCACCCTTGCTAAACTCAAGCCACCCCAATCCTCCCCCTAAGATCGCCCTCTCCATCCTCAAGCCGCCTCAATCCTCCCCCCCAAGATTGCTGACCCTCCCATGCACCCACGTCCTCCACCTCTAACAACCCTGCCACCTATCTGAGGTGGAATCCCGATCTCTGGCACTCACTTACAACTCTATCACTGCCACCTCCACTTCTTTGGACCTCACGGGAGAGGAAATTCTAGCTATCCTCCAAGACCACAACCCTGGCCAAGACATCCCCTGCCCTCAAGATACGAGTCCTGAACAGCACATCTGCACGGTCTCCATCAATCCCAACAGACCAGCTACACTTCACAACAGAAGTGTGGTTAAAAGCAACCTCGCGCCTGTACTCCTGTCCGCCCAGACCCCTGACACTTCCCCAGTCTCCCCACTATTGGGCCTCTTAATCAATTGCCGATCGGCAGTTAAACATGCCTCGGATATTGCTGACCTTATCCTGAAGAAAAACATAGACCTAACTATACTAACCGAATCCTGGCTCAATGAATACTCTTCCCCTTGCCTCGACTTATTAGTCCCTCCCAACTGCAACATTACTAGACTAGACAGGCTCTCCAACAAAAAAGGTGGAGGCATCGCCTGCTTCTACCGATCCTCCCTCTTTGTCACGGAACTCCTAGCGGACTCCACTGACTCCTGCGTATACCTCGCCCTCTCCATTTCCAGCAACTCATTACATATTTGCAACTTGCACATCTTTTACCACCCCCCTGGCTCAAACGACTCTTTTACTGATCTCCTCTTGGATATCATCACAACTAAGATTCCCTCCAATCCCAAAGAGATCTTCCTTGGTGACTTTAACCTGCATTGGAATGACCTTAAATATCCCTACGTCAATGCTATCAAAGACCTCCTAACTGATCAAGCCCTGTCCCCAGCCTGCTCTCTGCCTACTCACCAAAAGTGGCCACCCTGGACTGGATCATCTCTAAAGAATCCGCAGTCAAACTTGTCTCCATACACCCATGTGACTTGTCCTGTGGAAAAGTAAATTTTGCCATGTTGTATGTGCCTACGTGTTCCCCATCTTATGCTATATGTGCATGATCGATATGCATGTATTCCCCTCTGATCGATTAAAGACACAATTACAGTTGTGTCCATCTCTAGTATGCCAGTTTCCAGTCATCGTGAAAGCAACGAATATTAGGCCTATGTAAACCTACGTTGCCACATTTCACAGTGTGCACGTTAATTCATTGAATTGTCCCCGTTTCTAGGCCTCAAAAGGGCCCGGACTCAGATTCAGCTCCTGTCTCCTGAACCCTCTCCGAGGAGCGATACAGCCCCCACCTGCATCCCTGACCCTTCGCTTACTTCATGCCTCGCAGTGCCCGGCCCGGCCTGGCCCTGCCTCCCAGTCTGCCAAGAGTATGTTATGTTTCTAGTTATCAGTCCAGCCCTCCTTCTCTGCATTCCTAAGCTACTGAATCGCATCAATAGTTTCCGTCATGGTCTAGCCTTTCTGTCTCCATGTAAGAGAAATACTGTATTAATATTCATAGAATATTCCTCACCCACGCAATACATGTAGAATTATGCATGCACCAGTCTTAGTTTCTATTAGCCTTTGCCCTGATAACTTTTGGATTCTATCAACATGTACTCTAAACACCAGATACCAGATATGCCTTGGGTACATGTCGCTCTGACACTCCAGACTTTAGTCTCCTCTTCTAGCGCAGAAGTCATAGCCCCCAGTTCTCCCTGGTAACACGTCATTGCCCGTTTGCGCGCACCACTAGGTTAGAGGTCCCAGCTGCTCGGGTAGCCCCCTCCATGTTTCCGCCCCATTTATGACATATTCTGTTACGTTTACATCACATGTCTATGTATACGCCCTGTACACGCCTTCTTGTTACATCATTTTGCCCTTATCTTTCGCGACTGCTACGAGTCACGCCTACTGCTACGCCTACTGTATTGAATGTAATGTATTTTGTTTAAGTATATATATATTGTCCTTTATGTAAAAGTTATCCCCAGTCCCCTATTATTCCCAGATCCTGCCCCCGGCAGCTGCCTTCATTCCCTTCCCGTGCAGGCTGTCCTGTTCCTGTCCTTTATGTCTGATTAAAGCCTGACGACTCAAGATACCTCGAATCCTGACTCTTATTTATTGAGCTACCTGTTTTATTGATTATATGAAAAATAGTACCGGTAATTAATTATTTATTTACCACATAATGGCGCCCGAATAGGGACTTGCCCTTTCCCCACGCGCCGGCGAAGCCACGCAGGCCCCCTGATCCTCTGCAGCCGTGACGGAACCATACCGTGCACGTGCAGATATTTCTGCTTCAAGTATCCCTCAGGCCCACGGAGGAGACGGAGGTTGCGGTCCAGCATCCAGACGAGGCGGTGAGGAACGCGGCGAGTCCCGACCAGAGCCCAAGCCGAGAGTCCAAGGTCCGAGGTATCCGGAGGCCCACCTGTAACTGAAGTCTGAAGTTCGTAGTCCGTCGTCGTAGCAGTCCAGTCCAGTCCGAGGCCTTCCGTTCTTGCTGCCCGGTGAGTACCGTTGCTGGGGTAGTATCTAGACAGGGTCAATTAATTTGTCTCTGGTCCGTGGGTTTGGGTACACAGATCCAACACGAAGTGTCCACCTAGGTGGATGCGGGTCCTGACGTGTCTCTTTATGGGACCGGTAAGTTTGTGCTGTTTTAGCAGTGCATCTAGTCATTCCAGTAAGTTCTGTTCTCAAGAAATTCAAGTGTTTTGTCCGAACCGTTATTTTAAATGTTATTTCATGTGTCTTCAATGTCGTGGTATGAGTGATTTGGTTCCCAGTTAATATTGTGTTTACCGTGTATTGTATTGTGTCCAGACTCCAGCCTAAACTATGCCTCTATTCTCGAGGTTACGTCAGTTAAAAACCAGAAAAGGTCTGCTCGAGGAAGCAGTTCCTGTCCCGCCTAGGGACAGTCCAGGTCATTTTATGTATCATAAGCATGGCTTAAGTGCCATATTATATCTAGACTTATGGGTGGATTACACCAAGGAATTAGAAGAGAAATATAGATGGCCCGTGTCAGGTATATGGGATGCCGAGTGCATCATGCGAGTAGAAGAAGTATTATGGAAAAAGAAATCTAGACAGTCCCAGAAAGATGCCATCGAGTTATGGCGTAAAGAATCTCATAGAAGAACCGAAAAAGAAATCAGAAAAACAGAATTAAGTAGGGAATCCTCCGAAAGAGCCCAAGAAAGGGAATTAATCGAAGTAGGTGAACGAGTTAAAGCCGAACAGTCCGACAGACAGAGAAATGCCCTTATTAAGGGTATGTATCCTCTTCTTGCCGAGGGCTTGCCGAAAGCAACCCCGGAAGCACCATGTAATTTTCCGCCGCCATTAGTTCCGATTAAGCTACGTCATAAACCGACCGCAGCTGATATTTTTCTCTCGTCCTATTTGGACGACACAGTCCCAGAATATGCAAATACTGTTCCGCCAGCCCCCGTAAATAATGTAATTCCTGTTCCTCCAGCCACCGGGGCACCCGTTACAGCACCTGTTACGGTACCCCCGGTCCAGCCTACAGTACATGTACCCGCTACGTCAGTCACTCTTCCAGCACGTACAATACCCGTCGACGATTCTAGTTTAGGGGCCTCGGGGGGAAGTCCTCCTGGAACCCCGCCTCAACCCAGACGTATCACGCTACTCGAGCTACATGCACAAGCGTTACAGCGTTCGCCCAAACTTCAGTCAGTCGCCGATATCAAGCGAGCCCTTACCGAATGCCGTTATGATCCAGTCCCAGGCGATGATGATATGGTCCTGTATTCATTGCGTGTAAGACGGGTGACCGAATATTTGGACACCCTACCGAATATGAAAGGTTATCTAGACAGAATATATCGTTTCATCCGTACAGGAGCAGATCCAGGAAGTATTGGCGAGGCCATGGCTCAAAGAAAAGTCGAGATTCAGCTCATGCTTTTAAAATTTCTAATTAATTGTTTAATAAGAGAACAAGATTATCCGGATAAAGATCCGGAAGAAATGAAAGTCCTGACCAGGTGGAGTGACCATATAGCCGAGGGAAGACACAAGACACAGAACTGTATAGAGAGTATGTACAAGAAAATCCGTAGGGAAATAATAAAGATACACGAGAAACGAGAAGCAGCACGAGTAACCGAGAAAGAAGACAACTCTTCTACTGAAGAGGTAGACGACGAGAATCCCTCCAGGCTAGCGTATGTAGGTAGTACTAGACTTCCCGACCGACATTCACGCCTAGATCACAAGAAACTTTTCCCTCCTCCAGCACCAGAACAAGGTTCTCTTGAGCAAGTATTTCAAGCTACCGATCACATTCTGAAATCACGAATCGGTTATAGTGAACTGAGTACAATGCATGAACAAGAACTAGCTCGATCAGCAGTCCGATGGACTACTGATTCTACCACTTTTCCAGACGAAATAGTGGCACAAATGTTTCTGAAACTGCCCCCAGCCGAGCAGCGACTGGTGGGTATGTATATGATCCAGCACCTCATTACACTGTATGAGGGACAGCATTCTGATCCAGGTCCGTTACATGATGTTCTGAACGAGTTACTCCAGTATAGATGGAGAGGTCTAGGTACCGATTTAATTAGTGTCATTTTAGAACAGCGCCACAAATATAGAACGTTTTTGAATCCGCATTTTGCTCACGTCTCGCCTCCAGAAAGTAAACCATTTTACATAGATAGACAGCATCCGTTACGAGAAGTACACCCAGTTAGGACAGCGGGTGGTGAAATGCAACGAGTATTTGTTTACACCCCTATCACTAAGATGGAACTCCTAGAGATGAAGAAATTAATTCCCTGTCACGACAAAGATCCAGCAGGGTTCCATCGAGAGTTAAAAGACATGCTCCGTATGGGAGAATACACGTATCCAGATATCATTAAAATGTTAAAGGTCCTGTTGCCCGCAGGGGTATATGAAAAACTCAAGGAAAAAGAATGGGAGGTGGGAGAGAAAAAGATTGATTGGACAGCTCTAGAAGCTGAAGATAAAATACGAGTACCAGGTACCGGTCTTGGGGACAAATGTAAAGAATTGCCCGAGTTATTGATACAGGTTCTGCCAAGGTTACTAGCCACGAAAAAGGAAGATTGGGATGCAATCTCAGCATGTAAACAGAAACAGGATGAAGACACTAGTGATTTTTATTCTAGATTTGAAAAATGTTTTATTATTAACAGTGGTTTGAAGACGAGTAGCGAGTCGTACCCTCATCTTTTTGTTACTAAATTAGACGAGAATTCAAGTCCACAAGTTAAAAATCGAGTTTTGAAAGTCGAAAGTAGTTGGCAAGCTAATACTCCGTCACAAATGCTCCAGATGCTCCAGTATCACCAGAATAGAATCAGGGAAGAGCAAGAACACGAAAGGAGACGTATGAAAGATACGAAAATGAAAGTATTAGTTGCACAATCTGTTCCACAAGACAGTCAGAAGAGGGGTCCGAATCAAGCCAGTCATCCTGCAGCTCCCGTTAAAGGGACTTGCAATTATTGTAAACAGCCAGGTCATTTTATAAACGAGTGTGCAGTTCTGAAACACAACATAGCTACTGGTAAGACTAAAGAAAGATCATGTCCGCCTAGACAAGAACAAGTTTCACAGACTTCTCAGTCACCACAGAATGCACAACAGACAGTTCCAGTACTGCAGCCTATCGCTGCAACACAGCATGTTACACAGCAGATGTACCAGTATGCACAGACAGAATATCCAGATTATCAGCCATATTCATGAAACAGCCTAGAGAGGGAGGTAGGCTTGCCTCTCATCGAGATACCTGTAGATCAAGAGGGTCCCTATGTACACAGTCAAGTATTAGGGAAAGACAGAAAGTTTTTGATTGATACAGGGGCAAGTAGGACTACTATCAGTCATGACGAGGTTCCAGGGGCTCCGCTCTCAGGCTCTAAAAATGTTTCCCTTGGATTTTCAGGAAAGCCTATTGTTAATGAAATTTCGAAACCAGTTTCCCTAGAAGTTGGTCCATTGTCCCGAACTACTGATTTGTTACTTACAAAGTCATGTCCAGAAAATTTGTTAGGCATTAAAACACTGAAAGAATTAGGTGCAGTAATTTGCTGCTCCCCAGAAGGGGTCCGTTTGTTTTTGAGAGATTTTAAAGGTCACTATGTATTACGTGATTTTGATCCAAGATTACTGAATGTCCCGCAGCATTTATGGGCGCAAGGTCCAACTGATGT
Source organism: Lissotriton helveticus (assembly GCF_964261635.1). Classification (NCBI taxonomy): domain Eukaryota; kingdom Metazoa; phylum Chordata; class Amphibia; order Caudata; family Salamandridae; genus Lissotriton; species Lissotriton helveticus. The sequence continues at coordinate 149,591,961 of NC_136058.1, read as the reverse complement.
AGGATGTATGCACATCACACCCCATCGTGTGACTCTCAAACAAGGAATAGTCTTGCCACGAATCAGACAGTACAGATTGCCACCTGAGGCTGTAGCAGCCTTATCCAAAATTATTGACGAGCTTATTGTTCAAGGAGTGGTTGTAGAAACTGACTCCAATGTATGTAATTCTCCTATCATTCCAGTCATGAAACGTACTGATCCAAATGCACCTCCAGTATATCGATTAGTGATTGACCTTCGAGAGCTTAATAAATGTATCATACCCCAGTATCCAGTAGTCCCAGATATTTCTTCTCTATTGACAGCCATTGATTCTGAAGCTACATTTTTCACAGTTATCGATCTCAAGAATGCATTTTTCAGTGTCCCGATTCATCCAGACAGCCAGTACCTTTTCGGTTTTTGTTTAAATGGAAGGAGCTATAAATTCACACGAGCTCCTCAAGGTTTCACAGAAAGTCCTAGTATTTACAGTCAAGCACTTAAGAGACAACTAGACAATATTCACATGCCAACTGACACTGCCCTGCTCCAGTATGTCGATGATCTACTGATCACAGCCCGTTCTGAACGTGACTGCGAGCGAGCGTCACTTACAGTTCTGTATTTCCTGGCCGAGCAGGGGCACAAGGTGTCCCCTTCTAAATTACAATTCTGTGTCCAGCAAGTGATCTACTTAGGCCACTTACTGTCCAAGTGGGGTAGGCAGTTGACACCAGACCGTATCCAGTTAATAGCGAGTCTTCCACAGCCCAAGACACAGAAGGAGGTACGAGCTTTTATTGGCCTCACTTCTTATTGCAGACAATGGATTCCTCAGTATGCATTTCTAGCCAAGCCACTGATGCAGTTAACGACACAGGAGGCAGCCGTATCGACTGTCCTCCCTTGGACCCAGGAACATACACTTGTTTTCAATGAATTAAAGAAAGCCTTATGCCAAGCGCCTGTTCTGGCTACACCGAACTACAGTAAGCCTTTTACACTTTTTGTCACAGAACGTGATGGTACTGCATTATCTGTTCTCACACAAGATCAAGCCGGACAGTACAAGCCCTGTGCTTATTTTTCGAGCACATTAGATCCAGTAGCCCAGGCTCTGCCTGCGTGCCTCAAGTCAGTTGCAGCCACAGCTCTAGCAATCAGACAAAGTGATTCCATAGTATTAGGACACTCCCTGACAGTACAAGTTCCACATTCCGTGGAAGTTCTTTTAAACCGAACACAGACTCAGCACTTGACCATTGCACGTTTAACAGGTTATGAACTGACACTGTTCCAACCACACATAGAAATCAGACGCTGCAACGTTCTAAATCCTGCTACACTGTTACCGTCAGTTACGTCAAATCCTGCCACACATGACTGTGTGGAAGTTGTTAACACTATGACTAAGCCAAGACAAGACCTGACAGACATTGCATTACCTAACCCCGACCTGACACTTTATGTGGATGGTTCATGTATGAGAACTAGTACAGGAGAACTAGTAGCCGCGTATGCAGTGACTACTGAAACCGAAGTTATAGAAACACATCGTATTGACACCCTGTCTGCTCAAGCAGCAGAGCTAGTCGCTCTGACCCAAGCCTGCATACGTGCCAAGAACCTGAAAGTAAACATATATACAGATTCACGTTACGCATTCGGAGTCGTACACGACTTTGGAGTGCTCTGGCAGGAGAGAGTATCATGACTTCTCATGGAACCAAGATTCAACATGGTCTCCTCATTCAAGCTCTGTTAGATGCAATACATTTACCGACAGCTATCGCTATCATGAAGTGCAAGGCACATACGAAAGTTACTGACATCATTTCCCAAGGTAACGATCTAGCAGATCGAACAGCCAAGCTTACAGCTCAGGCTTCAGACATTCTAGTTAACACGACACAGACACTCACTCCAGATCCGACTACTTGTATGACAGTTAAGGACCCTACACAAGATGTCATAGACATACAGTTACATGCTACTCCCGAAGAAATCAAGAAATGGTCCGAACAAGGAGGGGTCCAGACAGATCAAGGGTGGTTGACGAAGGGAAAAGCCACATGGTTTCTCCCCGACTCTATGGTTCAAGTCATTATTAATACCGCACATAGTCCAGCACATCTAGGAGAAAAAGCTATGTTAGACAGTATCCAGAACCTTTGGTTCAACAAGCATTTACGAGCTGCAGCCAAGCAGAAAGTCCGTACCTGTATGATATGTTGTCAGTTCAATCCAGGTAAAAGTGTTCCGGTGGAACAAGGTGGATTCCAACCTCCTGACCACCCTTTTGAAGTCCTCCAGATGGATTATATTCAGATGGAGCGATGTCGAGGTTTCAAGTATGTCCTCGTAGTTGTATGCGCTTTGTCCAGGTGGACAGAAGCATATCCAGTTCCAGATTACACAGCCGCGACCACTGCCAGGCAGTTGGTTCGTGAATTCTTTCCCCGCTATGGACTCCCTAGGGTCGTGTATTCAGATAACGGCCAGCCATTCTCATCCGAGCTTATGAAACATGTTTCCCTTCTGTTAGGGTACCAGTGGAAGTTCCATTGTGTGCGCCATCCTGAAGCAGCCGGTCTCGTAGAGAGACATAATCAGACCCTGAAAATTCGCATTGCCAAAATATGTAAAGAAAAAGGTGTAGACTGGCTAGTTGCCCTGCCAGTTGCTTTTTTTTTTATGAGGATGGTTGCACATTCCAGATCAGGTCTGTCCCCGTATGAGGTCGTATTCGGCCGTCCCCCAAACATGTGGGGTACACCTAGACCCCGCAGTATTACAGATGTTTCCAGTAATATGCTGACAGATTACCTAGCTTCCTTGATGTCTGCCCTACACTCTTGTCGTTCACAGGTTGCCGCCGCATTTCCAGACAACACCGAGGTTAAACCGCATGAAGTCATTCCAGGCGATCTGGTGTTGGTGCGGAATTTTGATCGTTCAAGTCCGCTGGAGCCCCGCTGGAAGGAGCCCCGCCTCGTTTTGCTTACAACAAGGACCGCCGTGAAGCTCGAGGGGAGAAAAGGATGGGTCCACCTGACCCACATAAAGAAATTCCATGGAGTACCAGAAAAGACTTTTGCTAAGGACTGCCTCATTCCAAAAGACTGCCTAAAAACAGACTCTGAACTCAAAGTTCCCTTGTTAGAGAAAACTCCGCAACAGGAGTATAAACAGAAGCTCCGGTCTAGTAAAATAAGTCAGCCAGTTTAATTGTCTAAGTCCCTCTCGGGTGAAACGGTTAGACATAGTGAGAGAGTTAGTCAAAACTCTATACGATGTATCGTTTTTCTAAGTTTTATATTGTTTTTAAGTCTTATGGTTACCTGCACAAGTTATGCTTTACATTTATGTTTTCCAAGTTCACATGTAAACAAGTTTTCTAATGCTACAGTAGAGCGCACATTTAGTGATCTGCCTCCTCACGAGCTATCCTATCGTCTTGCTATGCGAAATAATACATTTATCAGAATGTTACACTATTCACACCAGACCAGCAATGCTACTAATTGTTGGGTGTGTGGTCGACTCCCCCCTTTCCAAACACCGAAGGGAGTTCTGCCACTCTTTCCTTATCCGTTTTCACATAATGGTTCGTGTGGAGCATGGTCCACGTTAACGTCATCCTCCAATGATATGTCCCTTCTGAATAGAACATGTTTCCCAGACAAGCAAGGTCTCTCCCATAGAACAGGGTTAGATCTAGAAAATGAAGTATATGATTTAGGTAATTATTCTTCGAATTTCATGGTCCTGAATGTTCAGTCTGATACTACTCCAGATTTGCCTGCTATTTCAGTACTACCAGTCAAAGGCGAATTATGTGTCAGAAAGAATGGTTCCGCACATGTGGGACATAGTGATTGTACTACTACTATCGAGTATAGTGACAGTGGGAAATCTATTTTCAAAGCCTCACGTCATTCTTATTTTGTTTGTGGTCAGAACGCATATGTTCGTCTGCCCCTCGATTGGGATGGAACATGTTACATTGCCTTCCTACTGCCACCAGTTTTTCTAGCCCCATCTGATTATCACAGAAACACACATCTAGTACACGTCAGACCTAGAAGGGAGATCGAGTCCCCAATTGTCGATCAAACTGAAACTACTCTAGAACAGTATCAAGACTTTAATAAAGGTTTCTTCTTCTTTATAGGACCTGTCCAGAATAGTAAGTTAATACGTAGGTTAACCAGAACCCTTGAAGCAGTAGTGAATGAGACTACTTCTGCTCTAGGTAACTTAACTGAGGAGCAATCTGCTATGAGATTTGTCGTGCTCCAAAATCGTCTCGTTCTTGACGTCATACTGGCCGATAGAGGAGGAGCATGTAGAGTCATCGGATCTAGTTGCTGCATTTTCATTCCTAATAACGCGCCGTCTGTTTATTCAGCTATAACCAGACTTCATAAAATTGCCCATCAGTTACACCAGAATCCAGGCACCTGGACATGGTCCGGTTGGCTCTGGAGTATCATATCTGCCTGGGGATGGAAAGTATTGTCATTCCTAGGTATTGCAGTAATGATCATATTCAGTTGCTGCCTCTGTATACAATGTGGCCCTGCGATTGCGGCATGTGTGCTACCTCTTGTATTCCTAGTCCTAAATCCCGTTCCAAGACAATTCGAGACGAGCAAATGATGCTATATGAAATGATAGATGGTATCATGAATATTGATGTTTCCTGATGGAAACGTAGGGCACAAGGAGGGAATGTGGAAAAGTAAATTTTGCCATGTTGCATGTGCCTACGTGTTCCCCATCTTATGCTATATGTGCATGATCGATATGCATGTATTCCCCTCTGATCGATTAAAGACACAATTACAGTTGTGTCCATCTCTAGTATGCCAGTTTCCAGTCATCGTGAAAGCAACGAATATTAGGCCTATGTAAACCTACGTTGCCACATTTCACAGTGTGCACGTTAATTCATTGAATTGTCCCCGTTTCTAGGCCTCAAAAGGGCCCGGACTCAGATTCAGCTCCTGTCTCCTGAACCCTCTCCGAGGAGCGATACAGCCCCCACCTGCATCCCTGACCCTTCGCTTACTTCATGCCTCGCAGTGCCCGGCCCGGCCTGGCCCTGCCTCCCAGTCTGCCAAGAGTATGTTATGTTTCTAGTTATCAGTCCAGCCCTCCTTCTCTGCATTCCTAAGCTACTGAATCGCATCAATAGTTTCCGTCATGGTCTAGCCTTTCTGTCTCCATGTAAGAGAAATACTGTATTAATATTCATAGAATATTCCTCACCCACGCAATACATGTAGAATTATGCATGCACCAGTCTTAGTTTCTATTAGCCTTTGCCCTGATAACTTTTGGATTCTATCAACATGTACTCTAAACACCAGATACCAGATATGCCTTGGGTACATGTCGCTCTGACACTCCAGACTTTAGTCTCCTCTTCTAGCGCAGAAGTCATAGCCCCCAGTTCTCCCTGGTAACACGTCATTGCCCGTTTGCGCGCACCACTAGGTTAGAGGTCCCAGCTGCTCGGGTAGCCCCCTCCATGTTTCCGCCCCATTTATGACATATTCTGTTACGTTTACATCACATGTCTATGTATACGCCCTGTACACGCCTTCTTGTTACATCATATTGCCCTTATCTTTCGCGACTGCTACGAGTCACGCCTACTGCTACGCCTACTGTATTGAATGTAATGTATTTTGTTTAAGTATATATATATTGTCCTTTATGTAAAAGTTATCCCCAGTCCCCTATTATTCCCAGATCCTGCCCCCGGCAGCTGCCTTCATTCCCTTCCCGTGCAGGCTGTCCTGTTCCTGTCCTTTATGTCTGATTAAAGCCTGACGACTCAAGATACCTCGAATCCTGACTCTTATTTATTGAGCTACCTGTTTTATTGATTATATGAAAAATAGTACCGGTAATTAATTATTTATTTACCACAGTCCGACCACCACAACATCTCCTTCATTTTACCAGGGACCCGCAAGTCAAAGATACCACAATCAGTGATTCCCAAATGCTGGATCAGAGACACTAAAAACCTTGACCTTATCAAACTGTAAGCACGCTGCTATTCTGATTCCTCCCCCCTCGCATATAACTGGAGTCAGTGATCTCAATGATCATTACTCAGTGTCCATATCAAACATCCTGGACGATCTTGCCCCTCTAAAACTAAAAAGGTCACAAATCAAAGACAGAAACCCCTGGTTCTCTGATTCCATCAACCTGGAGACGAGATCCATAAGACAAGCTGAAAGAATCTGGAGAGAGCACCCCGCCGCTGAGCACCTTAAACTTCTCTGTCAGGCAAGAAACTCTTACAATAAACACATCCTGAACTAAAAAAAGAATACTTCAGATCAGAATTGGGGAATGTCAGGATCAGACCCCGCAAGCTCTTTGAACTGGTCAAACACCAATCTAATAAACTGGCTAAATCTCAGAAAAAATCCCCTAAATCTCTAATATCCTCGGAGGAATTCTCCTCTTTCTTTACTGATAAAACCATGGCACTAGAAATTGAACTCAATACCGCCGTTTACTCTCAACTCCTTCCTGACCTCCCCGCCTTTTTGCACTACCCACACTGGCCCCACCTAAAAACCAAGCTCGCTGGACCGACTTTGAATACTATGATGAAGACTCCATCTCCAAAATCCTCTCTACTTTGTCCTAGAATGGCTTAGGTCCTTCCTACATAACCGATCCCAGAGATTCCTCATAAACGGCAACCTCCCACCCCAGTCACAGTTGGTATCCCCTAAGGTTCAACCTTATCACCCACCCTCTTTAACCTTTATGTAGAGCCACTCACTGAAGTTCTTCGTACCTCCAACATCTCCTACCACATTTACGCGGACGACACCCAAATGTACATCAATATTACATCCCTTGAGGAGATATTTACCCTAAACGAGACCCTGAAACTAACTGTCCAATGGCTAGCCGCTAACCAACTGAAATTCAATGCAAAGAAAACCGAATTCCTCCTGATCTCCCCCTCTAAAGCCAACCTCGAGATCGAGACATGGATCAAAGCCATCACAGCCTTAAACTGCCCGCCGACCATTGTGAACTCTGCCAAATCCTTGGGCACACTCCTCGACAATAACTTGAACATGCGTGACCACATTAACTCAATGGCTAAATCAGCCAGATACTACCTGAGCTACTTGTGGAAGCTAAAACCCTTCATCGATGCTCCAGACTTAAAAATGGCAGTCTCGTATGGTCGTACGGCATGTTTATGATTCGTACGGAAAGAGGGCTCCGGATACTAATCGTACGGACGTTTTTATTCCAGGATCGGAAATGACCCCAAAATGTATTTAAAAATAACATTATTAATATATAAAAAATAAGACACATATAATTTAAAAAAAAGTAAAATACTTAAGAAAAAAATATTACACATACATAATAAAATACATAACAATAATACAAATATCGATATTATTAACTTCGATATTACTTACATAGTTATAAAAAAAATCGATAATACTTACCTTAGGGTCGATATTCAAATATATAGCATATAATGTCCATAACATATATTACACCTTCAGGTCGAAGTATGCCAGCACTAAGTCCGTCTTCCATGGAATTATTCGGTCCACATTTATACCAGGCCATTAACTTTAATGATTGTATAGCACTACTGTAAGTCATCATAAATCAGAACAGAGTGTGCATGACGTACTGGCCTGGAGTATGGTCCATGAGATGACGCAATTCGAGTATATACTTGTCAATAAACAAATTAGAATAATCAGTACTTCGTAATAATACAACCCCTACCGCTGATTTCCTCAACTATCAGTAAGAAATACACCCTCTATGCATTAACAAACAATTTAGAAACAGATTAAAGTGATACACATTAGGGGCGCAGCTCAATGTAAATCAACTGCAGTGGTAATTAGCAATGGAATAGTGTAAGCCAATCACCCATGGGCCCAATTACTGGGCCAAAGGCCATTTGGTTTGTGAATTGCACTATGACCCATAGGTGACAATATAGGACCATATTAACCATTATATTCTGTATTCGTTTTACAATAGATTATTTAGTAGTTAGCTTGAAAAAGCCAAGGGTTTATTTAAAACGCAGCTAATCACTTTGAGATACATGTTTATTTATCTTCATAAATACATTTATGAAAAAACAACAGACAATGGTGATGGCCAGTGGATTTATGTGATTCTGTGACTGCAAGATTTACCACATGATTAAGTATTTGCTGTATTAGCCAAATAATATGCCTCATACGTTTCTTAATGTGCATATTGCACAGAAAATATTGTTTCTAATTTAGGATCAAATCTTTTTATTATTATCATCAAATCAATCTTAGTTGTACACAGCATGCCGCCTATAACCCAAGCCGGGCTGGCCATGTATAGAGCCAGGTGTGTGAAAAGCAGTGCGAACACAGCAAGCCGCCTACAACCCATCGGGCCGGCTGCTAATAAATTTCATCTTCTGATGACAAAGGCGAATAGCAGTGGTACGTTGTAAGAACTGGTTTTAACCACAAAAACATTGAAAACAACAAGTGACAAAGAAAGTGAAATATAAACCACCCATTTACCTACCGCCCTGTCCTCTACCGAACCATACCGTGATGGGGAAAATATTTGAGTTCTGCCCGTTTATTCTTACAGGGCCCTTTTTCTTAATCTGTTTGTGGCCCCTCTACAGGCTGGGGAATCTGGGAGGAGTCTTAAAATACCCAGGTATGTCGGGAACGTGTTATGATCTTTTCATCCTGAGAATGTTTCTTAGGAATGATCACTATGTAATCCATGATGGTTCTCATATCCTGATTCTGTTACATTTGGATTCTACTTAGAACCTGATCTGGCAGTTGAGCCTGGATCGAGGTCTGTGAAGGTTGTGTTTTGAACTGCTCAAATAAATACCACTTAATCAACCTTTGACTTGATGAATCTTCCTTAAAACACTGGCGACGAGGTGAAGAGAGAAATGAATCAACCCTGCACGACATTTTGAACTGAAACAAACTCACGAGCAAGTTGAAGATCTCACCTTCCTATTTCCTCATCTGTAATGAACAGAGGCGACGACGGGAGGCGTATCATCTGCATAGCTGTATAGCGGACGTCAGTAAATAAACTTCAACGATCTGCAAGTATCCGTGTCGAAGTGTGTATGGAGTGCTGACCTTCGATCCTTTCCCTGCGAGAGATATGTTCACAGCTTGATTTCCACGGAGGATGTGATGAAGTATGTGGGATTCAACTGTCACTCCAGGTGCATTGTGGGAGTGAACAACTAGACCGCATTGTCAATTCTAAGGGGCCGATTAGGATGGCGGACGGATTGCCCCCGCCGGGCCGGCGGTAGCCACCGCCGGCCTGGAGGGGGCAATCCGTCTGCCATCCTCACAGAAAAGACCCCCCGCCACATTAGGATGGTTGGGGGGTCCGCGGCAGACGGCAAGACCGGCGGAAAAAGTGCTTTCATATGGTGGCGGTGTCTGCGAGACACCGCCAACCATATTACGATGCTGGCGGTCATATGCCTTTCCACGGTATTGCCGCCGTGGAAAGGCATACGGTCTTTGCTTTGGGGGCCCCTTGCGGGCCCCCAGGGTGAAGGGGGGTGGGGGGTGCACATGGAGGATACCTATGGTACCCCCCTGCATTTCAAAGTACAACATGTCATGTTGCGCTTTGAAACGCATGCTTTGAACATGCATTTTCAGCATCACGGTGGGCGATGCTTTCAGCACCGCCCGCCGCAATGGTAAAAATGCGGGATGCACCCGCCAATGTGGCGGGTGCATCCTAATTCAACACACAGGACCTCCGCCTCTGTGGCGGACGGTCCCTTCCTACAACAGGATCACGGACGGACTTTGTCCGTCCGCCATCCTAATCGACCCCTAAATGAGGATTCCTTTCAAACGCGCTGTAGCCTACTGACGTGATCGACGTTGGCACCCATTTTAATTTACCATTTCTCAGCGTACTGACGTAATCGACGCAAGCAGCCATTTTTATTGACTATTTCTGGTCAGTTTCGTCAGTATGTTGTTGCTGATCACACTGGTAACGCTTTTCTAAAGCATTTATACTTCCGGAAGTTAACTATTAACTGAACTATCTAGGCTAGAATATTAACTTGCTGATTTAGATATTGAATTATTTTGATAACTACATATTTCGGAATTTTGGAGCTGTTGTGTACGCTGTGTTACACATGCACATTTGACTTTGTTGGAAACAAGTATTGCCAAACAACGAACTTACAGTGCACACACTGATGCGCACATAATATTAACAAGACTTTTCGCAAATAACATGTAATATTTATTGCTTACTTATAACAGGCATTATTACATGTACTCTCTTTATTATCAAATAGAGATATTATTTTAGATTCTTTTATATATTCATAAATTACAATGTCAACTTCTTCTGAACCATCACATTTTTTATCGGAGAAAGGAGAGCCTGTTTTACCATGGAAGAGATGGAAGCAAATTTTCGACTCTTATCTCATAGCCATAGGTGGAGAAAAGTTTTCTGCATGTCGCAAACAAGCAATTCTTTTGCATAATTTAGGTATTGAAGGGAGGTGTATCTATGAAAGTCTTGATCTGATTGAAATAGGGAATGAAGCTGGTGAACCTGGTAATGTATAAGCTATGTCTGTTTTAATGCTTGAGAAACATTTTGGTTCACATATTAATGTGGTCTTGGAATGACACAAATAGTTTTCTAGAACTCAAGGCAAGACAGAGAAAATGTCAAGTTATGTAGCTGCTCTTAAAACGGTAGCTAGAACATGTGAGTTTGAACATTTAAATGATTCTCTGATCAGAGATCAAATATTTAGTTGTACAAATAATACCAAAGTGCAAGAAAAGTTGTTGGGCAAAAATCCTAATTTAAAAGACGCAATTGCAATTATTGAAGGTATGGAAAACATTCACATGTGGGTACAAGAGATGCGGAATGAGAAGAGCAAAGGTAGTTCAACTAAAGAAAATGCTTCTTCATCTGAGTCATCAGTCAATGAAGTTTTTAGGATAGATAAACAAGGTAACAAAGATTATGAAAAAACTCAATTTCTTGTAAATAATGACATGGACAAAAATCTTGATAAGAAAAAGTTTACTCAGAATGATACTAAAAATAGTAAACCCAAATGTTTCAGGTGTGGAAGTGAGAGCCATTGGACAAACAGTACAGGATGCTTTGCGAGATTTGCTTTCTGTAAGAATTGTGGCAAAAAGGGCCATTACGCTAGAGTATGTCGTGGACCAAAACAACCAAATGTAAATTATTTATTCGATGAAACGAGAATTGTTTCTAGCATACGTGATGAGGGGAGTGTGGATGCTGATCCTTTAGATATGCCTGAGTGTGAGATCATTGTGGGTGGAAAAAAATATCTGTCCTAGCAGATTCTGGATCACCCTATACAATGATTGGTGATAAGAATTGAAAAACTAAATTTAGTGATGAGAACATTGATCTTTTACCTTCAGACATTAACCCTGTCGGTTAGGGAGGTGTGAAGATTGATATATTGGGTTATTGTGTTAAGAAAATCCAATTTTATGATCGTGAGACTGTTGGTAAGATCTATGTAGCAAGGAGGGGTGACAATCTCCTTGGATGGAGACATCAAAGGGATATGGGAATTACACTCAATCCTAACAGTACACAGAAAGTACTATTATTATCTAAAGAAGAACTGCCTAAGGATATTTGTACACATTTTCCTGATGTATTTAGTGGTGGTCTTGGCCTGTTAAAATTTTTTTAACATAAAACTATCTTGAAGAGTGGTGCAACACCTTTTGGTGCCAAAGTGAGGAAAGTTCCAATTATTATGATGGCAACCTTTAGAACATGAGATTAAAAAACTGAAAGATAAGGGTGTTATTGAGGAGATTGAACGCTCTGAGTGGTTGGCTCTGGTAGTTTTGGCACCAAAGGATGGTGGAAAGGAGATTTGTCTCTGTGCTGATTTAAGAGGGTTAAGCACATTTATTTGGGTTGACAGACAACCCGTACCAAACATCAATAAGACTCTAACCCTTATTAAAGACGCTAACATTTTTAGTGTGATGGATCTGTCCTCCGCTTACCACCAGGTTAAGTTACACCCAGAATCGAAGCGTTTCAATTTGTGGGAATGCCATTTGGACTTGCTTCTGCTGCGGCATGTTTCCAAAGAGTTATGAAGCAAGTGCTACATGGTTTAGACAAAGTCCTGTTTTTTCAAGATGATATATTGGTTCATGGTAAGGATTTCAAAGAACATGATGAAATCTTATGGAAAGTGCTGAGTAGACTACAGGCTGCTGGTTTAGTGATTAAAAAAGAAAAGTGTAAGTTCAGAGTTACTTCGGTGACTTATCTTGGTCACACAGTTTCTGGTAGAAGGTATCAGTCCTAAATTGGAGTTAACTAAGAGTATAAGTGAGGCTCCAAAACCCGATAACAAGGATCAGGTGCATTCTTTTCTTGGATTAGCAGAGTTCTGCTAAAAATGTATACAAAATGTTGCTTCTGTTTCTCAGCCTTTGAGATCTTTACTGAAGAAAGGTTCTCAATTTACTTGGTCAGATGAGTGTAAAAAATCTTTCAGTCATATAAAGAGTTGTATTTCAAAGTTACCCACTTTAGGAAATTTTGATGTAAACAAAAAACTGTTTTATCTACGGATGCGAGTATTTCTGGATTAGGTGCTGTGTTTTCTCAGATTGTTAATGGAGAGTTGAAAGTTGTTGCATTTCCTTCTCGTGCCTTAAGGGGTGAGTAAGAAAGATATTCCGTGATTGAACAAGAAGCACTGGCCGTGTTTTGGGGAATTATCCATTTAAATTTTTTTTATGGGTTATACCTTTTACAGTAAGATCGGATCATAAAACTCTTTCAAAGATTTTCACTTCTAGGGAATTGGACAATCTTTCTCCAAGGATCTCTCTTTGGGTGGATGGTTTATCCAATTACAATTTTGTGGTTGAATTTGTACCTGCTGCAAAAAACTGTTTGGCAGATTGCATGTCAAGATTACTCATACAGTCTGAGGTCATTAATGTTGATGCTACTTCCGTAAATTGGATTTGTGAGTCGGCTTTAGACAACAAAGAATGGACTGATGCCAATGTGAATGACTCTAATTTCAACATTTTAAGAGACTTTATTGTGAAAGGATGTCCAGATAAGAAGATGTTGTCTTCCTCTTTGAGTTGTTATTTTGGAGTGAAAGATAAGCTAAGTATCTTGAATGATAAAATAGTCAGAGGGAAACGTTTGATTGCTCCTACAAGTTTAAGAGAATAATTGATTAATTTGGCTCATGAAGGCCACTTAGGACGTAATAAAACAAAAGCAAGACTTCGTGAATGGTATTGGTGGCCAAGTATAGATCATGAGGTTGAAGATGTGGTTAAGAATTTTTGGCAATGTGCCAACAGTGATAAATCTAAAAAAACATTTGCTGCACCAATTTCACCAGTAGAAGTGCCTCCTGAACCGTGGACAAAGCTAGGTTTAGATATCTCTGATCCATTTGAATCGCTTACCCATAGTGAATGTTTTGTAATCTTGCTGGTAGATTATACTTCAAATGGGTAGTAACAAAATGTGTACCAGTAGCTAATACTAGGAGTGTACTTGATTTTTTTAAAGAGGAATTTTCTAGAGAAGGAATTCCTAAAACTGTTATCACAGATAATGGTGCGCAATTTGTCACAGAGGAGATGGAAATTATTTTTTCTGGTTTAGCCATTAATCATTTCAAAACTGCACTTTACTCTCCACAGGCAAATGGTTTGGCTGAGAGTATGAATACAATTGTCAAGTCTTGTGCTCAACGAGCAATTCAGAATAAATCATCTTTGACTGTGTCTCTGAGGGAAACATGGTGGGCACATATAGTTACACCTAATAGTGTGACATCTGTTTCACCTTTTTCTATTCTCAGAGGAAGAAAAACACATTGCAAGTTAAATCCAGTGTGGTTAGGATTAGATACATCTACTCTTGACCAACCTTCTGCTTCTGATTTAATGGCACAAAGACGTAATTATCAAAATAAATACAAGATTGATTTTGATAAGAGACACTGCACTAAACACATCACATGGTTTGTTGGTGATACTGTTCTTGTGAGGAAACCTGGTTTCATAAAAAAGGGTTTATCAAAATGTATGGGTCCTTTTGTGATCTCCGCTGTCAAGAGAAATGTTGTAGAGTTAGACTCTGGTGACGTTTGGAATATGTCCCAGTTGGTTAGAACTTCAAATCAATGCTCACGACTTTCTCATCGTGTTGGTTTGAATCATTTTCATGACATTTCCAAGAGATGTTTTGAGAGAACTAGAATCAAATCAAGATGGCATAAGGATTACATAATGTGTACTCATTAATTTATGTTTTTTTTTCTTTCTTTTACTGTGTATGGTTTCTCCGACACCAATGGTATTTTATCGACAAATAGCTTTTGCAATTTCTTTATTCTTTAGGTTAAATTTGTATTTAGTACTTTTAGCATTCTTGAACAAATGTTGCTTGTAAATTCTTTTGTTGATATAGAAGGGAAGATGTGTTATGATCTTTTCATCCTGATAATGTTTCTTAGGAATGATCACCATGCAATCCATGATGGTTCTCATATTCTGATTCTATTACATTTGAATTCCACTTGGAACCTGATCTGGCAATTGAGCCTGGATCAAGGTCCATGAGGGTTGTGTTTTGAACTGCTCAAATAAATACCACTTAATCAACCTTTGACTTGATGAATCTTCCTTAAAACAGAACGTTAGTTCCCGGTATTCTGTGGAAAGAATAGAGATGAATGGGGCCCATATCTTGGCATAGGAGGAGCTCTCAGATGTTGCCAGCATGGACAGTCGTTCCATGCCAAGCAAGAGCCTTAGTTGGTCAGCCACTGCCTGTGATAAGAAAAATATACACATTTTGCCTGTTAATTCTTCCAGGACCCTTTTTGCTAATCTGTTGCTGTCCCCTCTAGTACCTCAGAGGCTGGGGGATCTGGGAGGAGTCTTAAAATGCGCAGGTATGTTGGGCACGTTAGTTCCGGGAATTCTGTGGAAAGAATAGAGATGAATGGGGCCCATATCTCGGCATAGGAGGAGCTCTCAGATGTAGATGCCATTGACAGTCGTTCCATTCCAAGCAAGAGCCATAGTTGGTGCAGCCACTGCCTGTGATCGGAGGTTCTATCTGTGCCCCAGGAAAACAAGATCACCCAAAGTGCTGCGTTCAGTGCGAGGGCTATCTGTCTCCCTCGGACGGAGCTGAGTGGGAATGTCAGTGCATTGAGGAGTCCTGAAATTTTATAAGCTGGGAAACTGTGGATAGTGGTATTAAAAGCAACATTGATGTTGTCTAGGATCTGGTTCCAGTATCTGTGCAGCTTTGGGCAGTGCTAGAGGAGATGGAGCAGAGTACCTGAATTGCCACACCCTCGCTAGCAGTCCCCGCTGCATCGTCCGTTCCATTTCTGAATGCGGGCTGGCGTGTTGTACCATTAAGAAATAACATATGCTGTTTCGGTGTGTCCTGTGGAGTGTGCTGTTTGATGCGTTCTATAGAAGATATATCTCCATTCTTTGTCTGACAGGGTTCTACCGAGCTCTGCCTCCCAACTGGTCAGCCGAGGGGTTTTGTGATGTGCGCCGTCTTAGTCAGATGGAGATATATCTCCGAAACTAGCCTCTTATCATCTGTTTTGAGAAGCAGCCATTGTTCAAAGTGGGTCGTCGGCAGGCTTGCTCTTGTGTGAACCTCAGGCCTAAGCACACAGTGTCGCAGCTGTGTGTAAGCAAACCGGTCTGTCTCTGTTAGAGAGTAGTCAGTTTTGAGTTGGTCAAATGCAATCAGACCTTCCTGGTCAAAAAGACATCCCATGCGTTTACAGCCACCATCCGTCCAGCATCTGAAGTTGCTTTGCGTCATGCCTGTTCGAAGTCTGGATTTACAAAAAGGGGCATCAGGGGTGTTGGGAATAAGGTCAGGCTTGTGGCAGTCACTACCTTATCCCAGACTTTGAAAGTCGGTCCTGTCACGGGTGAGGAGTAGAGTCCCCAGGCCCTGTGGCGCTGGGACATCCGTACAGCCCTTCATATGTGGGAACCTGCTAATGTTTGTTCCATAAATCCCGGTGCTTCTCAGTGAGTGGGTGGTTCCACTCAACAAGATACCGAAGTTGGGCTACTTGGTAGTATCTCAGCATCATGGGCACCGCTAGGCCCCATCTTGTTTTGCTCAATGTAGGAGTTGTTGCTGTAGCCCAGGCATTTTACCCCCTAAATAAAGATGTCAATGTCTGTCTGAAGTGTTTGAATCATGCTGGGCGAGGGTGACAAGGAAAGCATCTGGAAAATATAGAGCGCGCGAGGCAGGATGGTCATTTTCATAGCCGCAATGCGGTCCAGCCATGCAAGTGGTATTTGTTGCCAGTGCACCAAGTCCTTGCGGATCTGGGCAGTCAGCGTTGTGTATTTTGCTGCGGCTATTTTACCCCCCCCAAATAAAGGTGTCAATGTCTGTCTGAAGTGTTTGAATCATGCTGGGCGGGGGTGACAAGGGAAGCGTCTGGTAAATATAGAGAGCGCGAGGCAAGAAGGTAATTTTCATAGCCGCAATGCCGCCCAGCCATGCGAGTGGTATTCGTTACCAGAGCACCAAGTCCTTGCGGATCTGGGCAGTCAGCGTTGTGTATTTTGCTGCGGCTATTTTGGAGAGGTTGCGCCCCAGCATAAGGCCTAGATATGGGAGGCCTTATTTGACCCACTGGAAATCAAATTGTAAGTGCAATGCACGTTCGGTGTCAGGGGCAATTTTGAGGTTTAGAATTTGGGATTTTTGCAGGTTTACTCGGAAGCCTGAGATTTCTCCCTAGTCTCCTAGCTCTGCAATGATCGCAGGGAGAGTGGTCAGGGGCCGTGTGACTGCGAGGATGACATAAGCCTATCAGGTGTTGGTCCGCACCAAAGGTAATGTCCATTGCTCTAGGGTTGTCACTCAGTCTCTGTGCTAGGGGTTGTAGAGTGCAAAGAGAAGCGGGGAGAGTGGGCAGACCTGTCATGTGCCCCGGTGGATTGAGAACCAGCTGGACCGGATACCATTCACCCTTGCCACTGAGCACAGCAAATACTCTGAACCTATCGCTTGCAACGCTCACCTATGCTGAACCTTCTGAGAGTATCGTAGAGGTAGGGTCAGTGTACATGGTCAAAAGCTTTTTGTGCGCCTACGGCCAACAGCAGGGCTTCTTCACGTCACTGATGAACCTTATCTATTAGGTGGCAAATGCGTTTCATATTATCACTGCACTATAGGGAGGGAATAAAACCGGCTTGATCTGGATTGTTAAATCCCGGGATAAGGGGATTAGGACAGTGGGCTAGTACACTTGGGAATAGCTTCACGTCCGTGTTTAATAATGAAATGGACCGGTAAGAGCTACATTGCTTTGGGTCTTTCTCTTGTTTAAGTATAACC
Source organism: Lissotriton helveticus (assembly GCF_964261635.1). Lineage (NCBI taxonomy): Eukaryota > Metazoa > Chordata > Amphibia > Caudata > Salamandridae > Lissotriton > Lissotriton helveticus. The sequence continues at coordinate 149,574,456 of NC_136058.1, read as the reverse complement.
GATATGGAGGCCGCCAAAATGGAGCCTGTGTCTGCAAAGGAATTAACAAGGCGCGTGAGTAGCGGGGCGACTTCAGGGCAGAATGCTGCGCCGAACCTAATGGGAGTAGGGGACTTTAGAGGTTTCAGTCAAGCGATTGCTGATATTACCTCATCCACGCTGATGGGATTATCTAAGGCATCTGACTCGGCTGCTGGGAGAGGGGTAACCGCAATGCCACTGATCTATGCCTGGTAATCGACAGGTGGGCCGCTATCGGTGGAGTAAAGCTTTGCGTGATATGCTTGAAAGGCTGCAGCAACGCTCTATGCATCCTTCACTTCCACCCCAGATTCCGTCGTAATGGATTTCACTGAGTGCGCATATTGCGTACTACATAAATAATGTGATAGCATGCACCAACCCCCTATTACCACCCTGGTAAAACTTATGTTTAAGGCATAGCATAGCATAATCGGCCCTGTCAAGATCAAGGCGATTCAGCTCCTTCTCTAGTTCTCTCCATACCCGGGGAGCCCCAGTACATTTGTGAATGGTATCTAGCTCCAGGGCCTCAAGGGCCTTTCGCTTGTCTCGCTATTCTCGTTTGCTGCTCGCGCAATTTGTTCTCCCTGTGCAACCAGTTTCGGTGCAGTGGAGCCCATATCGTTGAGGATAAGGTATTCCTGACTGGTTTTCCGGAGTGCAAGGACTGTAGCTGGGGAGTTTAACATGGCTTAGCAGAGATGGCTGGTCGCTGTCTGTGAGGGAGAGGCCTATGTTTGAAGGGTAATAGTGATGAGTGTATGATCGGATAGTGTATGGGGTTTGATGGTAGCGGCCTTCGCTCAATCCTATGCTGATGGGGAGGCCATAAGTCTTGTCAGTGAGTAGCTGAGTAAAAAGGGTAGTCACTAACTCCAGGGTGTTTTGAGTGCCATACATCTTGTAGGCCACACTCAGTGAGCCACACCAGGCACTCAGAGGACACGGCCCCGGTTTGACCAGATCTATGCCCGAACGATCCAAGTCCGCATCCATCACTTTGTTATAGTCTCACCCGACAATTACAGCCACATTTGAGGACTGAAGTACCCTGGCAAGGAAGTCAAGTAAGAAAGATTCAGACCTAGCTATATGCAAATCAGTCTTGACCCTGTGCCTCATGTGAACAGTCCAGCCCGAACTGCCAAGCCAGGTCTTCCCTGAACTGGAAACAAGCGTCCTCGGACCGGTTTCGGGGTAACACCCCTCATCAGCCAGGCTAGCAAAGCCAGTGACAAAGCGAACAAGGGACCCACGTCTGGGCATACCCTCCCAACTTAGGGTGAACAAAGCAAACACAAGGAAATGATTTTTATATTTAATCAAATTTCCAGTTTTTAATGTCTTGTTTCGACAGAATGTCTTTATCACATACTAATGCAGCCATGAGGTCTGGCCCGTATATGTTGTCCTACTATCCCTTTACTCATGTAAGCAAGGAATTATGGTTAATGGAGTTCATCATTATTGATACATATTTTGGTAATTCTTTAAAGAATTTTTTTTGAAGTTCTTAATCCATTTTTATAAATCTTTCTTTTTACGGTATCCCCGACGTTTCACACCTGTATACAAAAGTGTACAATTACTCGCCACCAATATGTTCCATAGTTACCAGGTGTGAAAAACCTTCGACCACAACGGGGTGTGCCTAGGCTGGGCGGTGCATACTTTTATGAGGAGGGAATGGATATCCGCCCCCTCCCCAGCCTTTTCTTAGGCCCCGGGTACCCCATCACCCAGGGCTGCTTTAATTTTAAGCTGAGGGATCAAATGACAAAAAAATGTTTTGGGTGCCACCTGGAGGCACACCCACTGGATCTTTCAATAGATCTAGTGTGACTCACGTGAGGAGGCTGGCTGCCTGCAGTGGGTTGGGTTCAAGGCCTGGACATAGGGCAAGGTCTTGGGACTCACCACACACTGTGCACAGCCAAAGGTTGGCCATCCGCGGGGGCTAAGGGCCATGCATCCTGTCAGTTGGCTCTCCACTGTTCGCCACTGTTCTATTGCAGCTTCACCACAGTATTCTAATGAGCAACTAGAATGATAACATTCTGTATTTGTAACACGTGGGGCACAACTGAAAGCTATCATGATGAAAGCAAAGCTGTAATCTGAAAGCATTCCTTTAGAAATGAACGAAAGGAGGGGATTCATTTTGTCCTAAAAATGTAAGGTTAGTGCTCTAGAAAGCTAAAACGAGGACACTTTTTAAAAATAAATTCTCAAATATCTTCATAATTACTGTTAGAAAAGAATCATGGTATCCTTAGTAAAAACATGTACTTTCAACACCAGCAAGAGCCTGTCAGTTGATTCACCCAGTGTTCTACTGCAGCTTCACCACAGAGTTGTATTTAACAATTTGAATCCTAGGATTTTCTTTTCAAGACAAATGTGAGGCACTCCTGAATGCCATTTTGTGGAATATGAGCTGTTGAAATGAAGAGTTTTCTAAAGGAGCGTTTGAAGTAAATGAGCATTGAGATGTTAATGCAGGTATGACACCAGCAGGTTAAAAAAGGTGATGAGAGGTATGGGGCTAAACATAGTTAAAGAGGGAGGCATCTGCATAAGTACAGCATTTTATTTTTATGTTTACTCATTCTTCCCATCATCTCAACAACTCGCTAATTTTAAAATAGTAACATTTTTGATAGACAAACCTTGTGTACAGAGGGGGCTGTCTGCTGTGCGCAAGGTTGGGCGCAAACAGAAGCTCATTGAAAATACCAGAGTGATATTATTGTTAGGTTAGGTGCTAAGACCTTAACTTATGTTTTAACAAAAATGCAGAATTCTAATCAGAGGTTAAAGTGACAGAAGAAATTGAAATGAGAAAAGAACTAATGTTAATTAACCCAAACATACTAAAATATTTCACTTAAAGTTTAGTCAGCTAACTATACTTAGAGCCCCTTTTATGCACTGCATATGACCTCACATTTTACATTAGTTATGACATTAAATAACATCAATGATGACATCATTCATTTGATTTAAAGAACAACATTGTTCAAATTAGTAATGAGTACTGCAGCTGCCAAAAAATACATTTAAAGAAAAACAAATACAATGGGGGAGGGTAATGAGCACACTCAGAGGATTGGAAGTGCATTGAAAAAAAGCAAACAATAAAACAGTTGCTTTCCGTATACAATGTATGTATGAGATAAAAAAAATGTAATGTGTGCCGATTCAGTGTACTTCTAAGAAGTAAACTAGTCCTTTATACATTGCAAGCACTCCATAGGAAGCAGAGTGATACACCAAACAGCGAGTAGCATTAAATGAAAGAGGAACAGGGCTCTGGGCGACAAATAAGCCCACTGTTATGTTTCTCTTAAAAAATGGTAACAATAGGTCAACAGACAGTTGCGCCTACAATCCTGACCTGAAAAGAAACCCTCCATCCTGAAGAAGGCAGGTCTTCAAGTGCAGGGCAACTGCATCACCTTTGCTTTCGTTGAAATTAGCTAGTTTTATTGGAGTGTTATTCCAACCAACCAACACAATTTTCCTCCTGATATTTAATTTAATGAATTATTTGTCTCTAGGACTGCATTTCCAATTAGGGGTTTTCAATGCAAAGCATGTTACTTGCTATTGGCAAAGGAAATAAAGGATCACCAAGAAGAAAAATGGCAAATATAGAGCACGCTATTATCAGTGTAACTGAAAAACGAACTTTCATTTTAGTTTATCTGTCTTAAAGCTTATGTGGGTAATCTATATGGCTTACATTGTATTGGACAGGATAAGTTTGGAAGCAAACCTGGCACACATATTTATCCTTTTAAAGATGCTCCAATATGTACTGGAATACTAGTATATTACAAAACACGTCAGAAAGAACTCCTAACACATCTAATATGAAGCAGATGTGCCATGTAGTCAGCTACATCACTCCTCACCACTTCCAACAACACTCACTGATGAGCACCTTTCTAATCACACTTAAAATTCTCCTTTTGTAAATGCAACACTTCTGATAGAATCATTGACATCCTCTTGTGCATAACAGCATTAAAGCTACAATAGTTAAAAGTGACCCTAACCCAATTGCACTCCTTCCGTACCGCAATGGAATGCAATTAACAACTATCCAGATAAAGGTACCTTTTACATATCTTACCAATGTGCTCCCAACAACTCATTATAACTATTTACCTGCTTAACAATGTTGCCTAGAAAACAATCTGCAGAGGAGAAACAATGGACAACCAACAACACATCCCAGTGAAAAACAGTAAAGTCCTTTGGAGCATCCATCCATCTGTACGTTACAAAGAACTTCTGCAGGATCAAGCACATTTTACTTTAACATTAACCAACACAAATCATTACTAAGATGGGCATTGAAGAAACCTACATTAAACATATACAACCAACCGTATATAATCGATGGATGAAAATCCCAGAAACATATGAAAAGGGTGCTCCCTTGCCATACTAATGGTTGAAGGCATAGTACAACTGCTGATAAAATGTACACCTCATTATTACCCTTAGGCTTTCATTTACCACATCTTTGCATGCTGGGCTGAGTAGTGTTGGTTTAGGTTGCCTGAACCCGTTAGACTGTCTTAACCTGTAGAGGTAAATCTTAACCCTCAATACTGGGGTGGAAGAAAATAGCACAATTATAGAATTAATTAGACAACACTCCTTTCTTTCTCCACTCTCTTCACCGTTCTTCCCGTCAAAGACAGCTGATGTTAATGAGTATGATGTAATGGTATGTTCTTAGAATAGGGTAACTAGAATGATGTGAGTTCACCCAGAATGTTGGGAGCTGAGAATGCTGGAAATTGCTGGGGATTTATGGGTGAAACTCCCTTTCTGCCTGGTCATTTGGTGGTTGCCCTGCTACTATGTTATGTGGAAATCTAATGGGACTCATCTTTTGTATGAAGGAATGGACGTATCATCTTTTGCATGAAGGAATGGACATACATGGTGACAAGAGCCAAACTTATGCAGGGATGAGTTCAACCAGCACACCGATAGAGCAGAAGTTACCTCTTATACATTTTGACAAATAAGAGAGAGAATAAAGGCAACAATATTTGCTACTGAATGACGATAAACTTGTGTCAAGCTTCATGTTTCTGAAAAATGATAAATGAAACTGATTTAGATAATGCATTGTAAAAGCGTGCAGAATGTTAATATGAACCTATATCATATCTTGTGTTTACTTAGAGATGTGCACTATTAACACCTTAAATGATACAGATATTGATGGGTTGAATAATATGATATTAAGAATAACAAATATTTCTACACACAAACGTTTCCTGTGTTCAAAGTGAATACAAATTTCTAGTTGTAACATGTACACTGAAAATAACAAAAGAAAAGTAGGTGTTACACGAGTAAGATGTGAACTTTTCCTCAAATATTGCCTTTAAAATGGTGTGTTCTCTAATTGACATATACGCGAAAAAGATTAAATGTACCTTTTCCATTTATATGTGAAACATTATCATCCTTAAAACCTTTGAGTACCTTATACTTAATTGAAATCGTTATGATATATTTGAAATGTGTATCAACACATCCATTTGTGAAATATTATTATATACCATTCAATGTGAGATTCATATTTTAGCATAATTCATTGAAGAAGAACTATGTTTCATGTAGGCCTTAAAGCTTGCTTTTCTGTAAAATGTGAACTCATGATCTAAGCAGTCTAATGTCATGGGGAACTTTTAGTGAAGTTGCCACTTACCCACTAACTCTCAATCGCTTCTTTTGACACAATACAGTACTGCTGACTGTTTCTGCAACAAAAAGATACATGAAACTGAAATGACATGCATATTGTCACTTACTTTTTGAATTTCTTATTGTTTGTATGACTAAATTACATCCATGGCGCTCACACTTCTGACCAGCTGAGCTGGGCTCTCCCCCAACCCCATTCTCCTCAGCTAAGAGCCTTGGGGTCACAATCAGCTGCGACCTTTCTATGAAGTCCAAGATCGGAACGGAAGTCTCTACCTGTTTCTTTCAGTTACGGAGGATAAGGAAAATTAGCAGACTTCTTACTAGGGAACAGGCAGTTCTAGCCCCGGTTATTTCTCACATAAACGAAGCTAATTCACTGTACTTCAGTCTGCTGCTATATCTAGTCAAAAGACTACAACTTGTGCAGAACCAGGCCGCAAGACTGATTTTTCATCAGCCCAGACGGCAAAATGCTTCCCCTCTTATGAGGAAGTTACATTGGCTCCCTTTATCACAACGCTGTGCCTTCAAAATCGGGTGCCTCCTTTTCAAATCCATTGTATGGCACTTGCCCAAAATTTGTCTCCAGTATTTTTCAGAGACACATACCCACCGCAATTTGCTTTCAGCCCACATGAACCTTCTGGTCACATCGTCCTAATAATTGAAGCGACTAGGCAGCAGCAGATTTGCAGTGCTGGCCCCCCACTTCTGGAACGCCCTACCCCTTGATATCAGATTATGCCCAGACCTCCCGAGATTAAGGAAACTCCTTAAAACATGGCTGTTCACTCAGGCATGTGAATAACTCACCAGGACTCAGGCTACTCCTATATATAGCGCCAAGAAACCAACCAGTGTATGTGCGCTCTACAAATAATTTTAACATTACATAACACAATCATGGGAAATCCAGCTGTGATACTATATCAGATTCCATGTGAAGATGTATGGTTTTCTGTTATTGATTTGTGACAGCCTTCTTTTCCATTCCCTTGCACCGGGTTAATTTGTATTTGCTTTTTGGTTTGGAAACCTTGTCTTGCCATGGTGCCGAGTTCCACAAGGATATTCGGAGAGTCCTTCCATCTTCAATCAGATATTGAAGAAGAACCTAGAGTTACTGGTAATGCCAAATCATTCTATGTTGGTTCAGTACATTGACGACTATTTCGTAGCGTCAGATACTCAGGTGGCTTGCATATGCAACACCATTACATCACTGAATCATCTGGCAGTGGACATAAGGTGTCACCAGCTGAGTTACAATTCTGCAGAAGAGAAGTCCTTTATTTAGGACATCACATAGAAAAAGGAGCCAGGAAGGTGTCCCAGGATCGGATTACTGCAATCTTGCAAAGGAATCCTCCAAGCACACAGAAGGAAGTTTGCATGTTCCTGGGAATGGTTGGCAATTGTCGACAACGGATTCCAAATTTCTCATTGACAGCCAAACCCCTTCAGAGACTAACACACAAAGATGTGGCAGTTCCAGTTTCATGGATTAATGATTGCATGTGCTCTTTTAATGAACTGCATGAGAGCTTGTGTCGAGCTCCAGCATTGGGAATGCCCGATTTCAACAAAAGTTTCACTCTATTCTGCAGTGAGAAGGAAGGTTGTGCATTGTCAATTTTAACGCAGATGCATGGAAGTGTGCGCAGACCTATTTCATGTTTTTCAGCTACATTAGATCCTGTAGCTACCGCGTTGCCTGGAAGTCTAAAAGATGTTGCTGCCACATGTGTGAGTTTGGAACAGTGTGAGAGCATTTTGATGTGTCATACGTTGAGAGTTCATGTGCCACATTCTGTTGAGATTTTTCTTACTCGCACTCAAACACACCATTTCAAAAGTAGCTGGTTAACAAAATATGAACAAGTGATTTTGGGTGTTGAGAACATGTTACAGGTGCGATGTAACAGTCTGAATCCAGCTACATTGATGCCTTTGTCAGGAAGTGAAGTTGTGATTGATGAAGCAGATCATGACTGTTTGGATGTGACTGAGCTGTGCACGAAGCCTCGACCAGCCATTTTGGATGTCCCATTACCAGAGTCAGCTAAAGTATTGTGCTGTGCGTAAGACGTCATCAGCAGTAGTGCTAGAGATTGAGAGATGCAGGAGGAAATTTGAAAGCTGCATATGCCATTTGCACTGTCGTGGGAGTGGTGGAAGCTTCCTGGTTGCAAGGTGTGAATTCTGCTCTGTTTGCTGAGTTGATTACTTTAACACAGGCTTGCAGCATTACTGAACAACTGAAAGTTACTATTTTTACCGACAGTCAATATGGCTCTGGAGTAGTCCATGATTTTGGGCAGTTCTGGTCCCGGCGTGGGCTCATGACCTCCATGAGTTCACCCATCCCAGATGGAGAGAGCGTGAACAATCTACTGCTGTCATTTCAACTGCAGTAGTTGCCCAGCCCACGGACAGGGAAATGATTATGTAACGGTCGGTAACTGCTATGCGGAAGAGACAACGTGCTATTGTGCCCTAAATTCCTACATTTTTTATTAGGGACCCCTTGAAAGAGAAAACTGATGTTGGGCAATGTAGGCTGATGTTAGGAAGAAATAAAAGCCTTACAAGATGAAGTGCCAGAAGCTGAAAGACATTGGTGAATTTAAGCGAGTTTCACATAAAGACAGGAAGATGAGGTGTGGGTATACACGGATGGAAGAACAGTTCTACCTGATTGTTTGTTGTCCCCTATGGCAAGAAACTTCCATGGACCTGCACATGTTGGGAGCGATGCCATGATGCTTCTTTTCCAACTTAGAGCAGTTGCAGAGATGCATCTGTGTTGTGTGTCAGCAGCAAACCATGGGAAATAAAACTCTAGTCACAATGAGTCGTGGGGAGATCTGGAGGACCATTTAATAGGATGTAACTCGATTTCATCAAAATGCCTCCTTCCAATGGTTTGAAATATGTCCTGGGGATTGTGTCTTTGTTGCCTCATTAGGTGAAAGCCTACCCACCCAGGCGTAATGACAGTTTAACTGTAGCTAAACTACTCCTTAGAGAGCTAATACCGTGTTTTGGATTTCTGACTTCTTTTGAATCGGATAGAGAAACCCATTTTAATAATGAAGTCCTGAGAATGATTTGTGCAGCATTACAAATTGAGCAGAAGTTACATTGTGCACATTGACCAGAAGCATCTGGAGGGGCCGAACAGGTTAGTGGAACACTGAAATCCAGATTGGCAAACGTGTGTGCATCCATGTCTCTGAAATGGCTGATGCTTTGCCCTTAGTGTTAATGAGTTTGAGAGGCATGTCAGACAGAAGAACTGGATTGTCCCCACCCAAAACCATTAAGGGGAGGGCTATGAGACAGCCTGCAGTCCCGGCAAATCAGTTAGTAAATATTACTGATGATTTGGTACTCGACTCCTGTAAAGGATTGGCTGATGTTGTACATTCTGTGTCTTAACAGGTTGGGGACGCTGCCACCTCACCTTACCAGGAGCAGTGCCACAACCTTAATCCCGGTGACTGGGTCCTGGTGAAGAAACACATGCGCAAATCGTGTTTGGATCCTCGTTGGCATGGGCCATACCAGGTGATCTTTGCTACCACAACTGTTGTCAAATGTGGTGGTCTGCCTAATTGGGTACATACTGCTCATATTCGCCGAGTCCCATGTCCCCTTGAAAGTGCAGTGCCTGTAGCGGATGTACCGGTGGTCACAGTGAAACATCCAACTCAGGTCAGTCAAACAGTAGAGAGGTTGCGATCTACTGGGTCTTGAAGCACTGGTTAAAATAAGGGTTTGAGAGAGTCAGTCCCTGTTGGTATTGAGGGTCATGGAGAGAAGGACCTGACTAGGCAAGATACTGACCCATTTAGTGCAAACAGTGCAACTGAAATGAGAGTGATAAGTGGAGACCGTTGGCCCAAAAGAACTGACAGATTGAGGCACATTTTGACAAAAGACAGAGCACCCCCAACTGTTATTGAAGTCTCAAATCAATAAGAACAGAGCGATACTGATGATGATGGACCAACAGTAAGAAGTTCAAAAAGAGCCAAATTACCAAATTGAAGATACGCTGCACCTGAATGGACATATCTGGCAGCAATTAACGACTGAGAGAAAGCATATCACGCCTTTTGCTTCAAAGATTCAAGCTCACAAAAACCACCATGAGGAATTGTCATAAATGAAGGGACATTATCAAAGCAAAAGTAAATGGAAAGGTCTAAAAAAATCTGAAGATACAAGATACACTGATATATGCCAAAAAAAGTGAAACCTGTGTATTGTAACAGTGAGTGAAAGGGAAGAAAACTCACTTAAAGGCTCAATATTAAACATTGCTGTAAGATAACGCTAAAGTAAGCATTTTCACTAAATTAGAAGAAACATGAGATCAGTTTCTGGAGAAATAGGAAATCCAAACCCTGTATCTTTAAAACAATAAACGGATTGCTGAAAGTTGAAGGGTCCTGTGTTAGAAGTGAATAATTATTTCTAGTTTTCTCGTTGCAATGTGTCCACTGTAAATGACAAAAGAAACGTAAGTGTTACACAAGTTAGATGGGAACTTTTCCTCAAATGATGCCTTTAAAATGATGTGTGCTCTAGTTAGCATCTATGCGAAGAATATTGTATGTACCTTTTCCATTTAAATGTAAAAACAGAAACATCTTTAAAAATGTTATGAGTACCATGTACTTATTTGAAATTATTATAATATAATTGAAATGTTTATTAGCGCATTCATTTGTGAAATTAATATTATATACTATTCAATGTGAAATTCATAGTTTAGCATAATTCATCGAAGGAGAATTGTGTTTCATGTAGGCCTTAAATCTTGCTTTTCTCCAAAAAGTGAACTCATGAACTGAATAGTCTGAAGTCTATGTGAGCTTTCAGTGAAGTTGCTGCTTGAGCCACTAACTCTCAATCATTTCCTTTGACAGAATAGAGTACTGCTGACTGTATCTGCAACAAAACGATACATGCTAGAACAGATGCTTGGGAACAGAATACTGAAATGACAATGCATATTTTCACTTACTCTCTGAATAGCTTATTGCTTGTATGACTTAATTACAGTGCTTTAAGAAACTACATAACTTGAACTTTTAGACTCTTCGGGATTGTATACTTTTTACCTACTACATCAATCTCACCCTTTCGTAATTGATCAATGTGAGACAGTGGTCTGATATGCCTGATGATGTCATGGGGAGTTGTTCAGGAAATCATTGCAGTATAATTGATCAGATCTAGGGCCGGGAGAAGCACTGTGGACCAGTGCCTGAATCTCCAACTTTTAATCAGTAAATATACAATCGCTAAGGAGGGGTCCTTATACATGGCTTTTATGGACCTCTCCTCGGCTTTTGACTTAGTTAATAGGTCAAAGCTGTGGAAGATCCTTCTAGAACTAGGCATCGATCCTCCCTTAGTTGTTTTTTTAGCTGACCTTCACCGTGGCCTCCTAGCTTCAGTTAGAGTTACCCAAGCGGGGAGGTGCACAAGTCATTTTAAGTCGGAGAGGGGGGTCAGGCAAGAATGTATCCTGGCCCCCCTCCTCTTTACATTATATATTAACGCTTTGGAGCCAGCACTAGCAGAGGCTACTGTGGACGTACCGCGTGTAGGAGTAACCAATATTCCGGTTCTCCTATACGCGGACGACGCGATCCTCTTAGCCCGATCGGGGGTTGCCTTGAATAGACTGCTTGTTTCTTTTGGTCACTTTATGTCATCATTAGACCTGAAAATCAACACTGTTAAATCCCAGGTAATGGTGGTGGGAGCCTGTAGTAGGAAAAGGAGATGCAGATCCTTCTTCTCTGAGGGGGAAGAAGTAAGGAGGGTTCCCAATTTCTCTTATTTGGGTGTCATCTTTGATGAGAAAGGAACCTGGGGCCCCCAATTAAAGTCTAAAAGCAATGCAGTCGCTAGGTCATCTGCGGATTTGCTGGGATTCGCCAAACGGCTGGGAGCCAGACCAAAGGAGGCTATACTTAAAGTTTACAAACCCAGATGTCTGGCAATAGCCACCTACGGTTCTGCTATCTGGGGATATATAAATCAAGATAACATCCAAAAGGTGGAGAATACATTTTTAAGATCTCGCCTCTCCGTTCCACAGTCCACCCCCACCTTTTCAACCCACTCAGAGCTAGTGCTGGGTTTTGTCACTGATTTATTGAAATCCGCCTCTGTCATTTGCTGGATTAAAACCTGGCTTAATCAGGAAATCTCCATAAATCACATGATTCTCAAGGATTGCCGTGCTTTGGACAAAGCTCATAAGATCCCATGGTTGGCCTATATCAAGGTTATGCTCACTAAATTAGGTAGACCAGAGCTTTTTCACACCCCAGGATGTATCAAAAGAGAAGACGCGAGGGTGATTAAAATTGCTCTGTTAAATTTACTTACTGTTGAGCGGGAGGCAACGGAGATGGAGAAACCTCTTGTGAGAAGAAACTATGCACTTTTAACTGCCCCTGGTCTCGAACCCTATCTTATTTTGGTAACGAGACCGTTTCATCGGTTTCTCCTAACAAGATTACGTTTCAACTTAATACATTTTATGCTTGGCTCCTTCCCTACATGGACTAATCCAGATAAGGCTAAACCCTGTGACTGTGACAATTTTTCAACACAGGACATACTACATTTTATGATGTTTTGTGACCATTACGCAGCAATTAGGAAAAAATACCTCCTGCCAATTTTGAGGGAGGCGGGTTTCACCCAGGTGAGGCCCGCACTACTGTTTTTGCAACTCCTATCTAGCGCACGAGTCACTTTTCATGTAGCAAGCTACTTGGAAGCGTGTGTTCGTGTTAATAATACTCGCCGTAGGTCTCAGGGCATTCTCCCCTAGCATATGAATTAATTGTTTGTTTTTAAATGTAACGCTGGGAAACATTTTAATTGTGTTTTAATCAAGTGTTATTTATATAAATGCCATATCTGTTCCTACTTGACCGCTACTGTTTATTACCCTGTGATGTATTTGTATTCATGTCTTTTTTTGATTTTTTTTAATCGAATAAAAGTATTTTGACTGACTGACTGATCAGATCTTGGGACTGTGGGTGAGCGTGTGCAATCAGCTTTACAGCAGTGAGGCCGACAATTTGGACGTCTGAGGACTAGTGCAAACTGTGACGATATACCACGAGTTGCTACCAGCTTGTATGCTAGCGTGGTGGAACCCTTCGGCTGAAGTGTTTGCGTCATATTGCTGTGAATCCGGTGTTACAACTACAGACTAAGACAGATTGCTGTCTTTAATTAACTGGAACTGGTCACTTGGAACTTTTCTGAACTTCCCTAGGGGTTTGTATGAGGCTCAACTGATTTATTATTCATGATTTATGTGCAATAGATGCACAAAACTCCCCAGGCTGAGGAGGTTACATTCTTGTCCATTTTGGAGTTAGATATCGCTTTATTAAAATCATTAATAAGTAAAATTTAGGATTGTACACTGTCTTACTGTCCTTGAACGTTATACTAAATTTGAAATCTAAACTAACTCTGCTGATTCGGGCTCATTATCTCTTGTGGATAAATCAACTGGGATAACATCTCTTTTGATTGGTGTTTCTCAAAGATACTGAACAGTAATTAAGTATAGCAATTATCATATTCCTGGTCTACATTTGATAATTGCTCCTCCTCTGAATATACCAGTCCCTTTCAGCGCGATACAAGATCCATCGGAGCACCAATTGAGTATGGTGGGTAGACAGAGGTTAAGGAATAATTTATAGTCAAATTGTTAGGAAACAAAAAATCTTCGGGCCCAGTACATAAACGCTGCAAGAACAACATCCCCTTAGGGTTCATACTAAGCAGTGCTACATCACAGAAGTGACAATCGGTGCTTGGCATAAATCACTGAGGCACATTGGCTGATATAAACAACCCACCTAGAAAATACCTTTGTGGCTTGGAATTTCACTCCTGTCTGCTACCAGAGCACTAGAATTTAAAGGATGGACTACATCTGGATTTCCAAATTGGGAGATATATGGGGAGATTGTGGAAATTAGAATGAACAAGTAGTCACAGTTCTTTAGATTCCTCCAATTGAGACACATGATGGAGCTCTTCAGAGAGCCACTGGAGGCACACCTGGAGTTTGACATCCTAGAAGCCAAATGGACAGTTGGCCCCATTGGTATAGGTAGTTTATCTTGAGTCTATCGCTCTTTAGTGGTCAATGCCCGGCCCCAATAGTTGCTTTGCATACTAGCACAAAAAGTGACATGCATGGGCCCAATGGAGGATGATAAATGGGGAGATGCTAAGATGGGTTTCTGTACCTCGGCCATCTCGGCCCTCCTCTAATCTCATACAAATCAGTTACCTACACAGATACATGCTAGAACAGATGCATGCTAGAACAGATGCGAACAATGTGGCAAATGAGTACTGGGTCCTCCTCAAATTGTACATGATGGCTGGATGTGAGGACTAACTGGATGCATGTGATATGGGAGTGCCTCACTATACAGTCCTACTGGAAACCGATACAATCCCTGCCAGTGCTAGCAAAGAAACCGGTAGAATTGTTACTCAAGCTGACATTATTAAGCATCATCGAGGAGATTGTAGGCACTAGGTGCAAACACATGTTTATAGGCATGGGTACTTTATCGCCAAAAGGGACATAGCAAAGAAGTGGATGTCTAAAGACTTCCCCACCCCCAGTTTACAGGGATGGAGATGAGGCATGGAACACTGTTCATATTTGAAAAAGGGTGGTATTAATGGTGTATGGATGTCCCAAGAAGCATGATAAGATCTGGAGACCTGGCAGGAGAGTACATAGGAGTATTGTGTCTTAGGTATTCAAGTTTTCTGCCTTGCTCCTTTCTCCCTGTTCACCTCTATTCCCTTTCAAAGATCCCTCTGACAGTTAAAATCCCACCCATTTTCTTGGTTTGCTCATTGTAATTTGATTGTGGTAATTCATAATTCACTCTTGTCCCTCAATTGCCCACAAAGAGTCTTGGATACTGCAAGGCACGTTTTATAGATTCACCTACACACCACTGAAGACACAGGTGGTTGCAACTTACTCTATGGGATATTGAAGGGTGATATGAGTTTATATTTACCACAAAAGGTAATCCAAATGGTACCAGCATAGATTATTTGTCTACATGGGCCATTAATAATACTGTTATGTCTGCACTATTGTTTGAAATTCAATAACATTATAGTGAAAAAAATATAAGTTGAAGAGCGTCAGAGGAGTACAAGTATTTGTCTGATAAAAGTCACAATGTTAAGCATGTTAGTTGGAGTGTTGGGTATTAGGCTTTTCGTAGGTCTTGGGGACCTTTAAAATTGTCAGAATCAGAAAAAACATTGTGGTGGTGGACATGGGATGTGCCTGATGCACATACAGGTTTGTCAGGAAGAATCCAGTTTGGATGAATGAGTACATAAGATCATAAGATGGGTGTGTCCTGACACTCCAGTGTGCATTTTATATTCATTTTTCCTCTGATTACAATATTTGATTTGCTCTTCTAATTCCAATCTTCCCTCCTCTAATGTTATTTTATCTTTATTTGTAAATATTCGTGCATGTTTATCATGTAGTTACTGAGATCACTTAAGGTTACTATGCTGAATTTGTGATATTATTTTCTATTATCTTGTCATTTTGACTTTAGTTGCTCTTATTACACATGGTTCATTCTTGTAGAGTTCCACCCTTCAATTATTTAGTAAAACCCGTAGAGGGGTTGCTATGGTTTGTACTATATGTTCACCCAGAATATTGTGCTGTTTGAATTAATTCTGTATGTACGTCTTTATACTATTTAAAATACAGTAAAAAAATATTAATTTTGTCTCTTTAGGTTGGATCTTTATGTTCGTATATCTGTAATAAATTAATTAAATCTTTATGCCAAACATAAGTTAATTGTCTTGTACCTTACTTAACTTTGTTCTACATTTGTATGACATTCATTTACAATAACATTTGGCATAAAAGTATTTGTACTATTTTTGTAAGTTTAATAAACTTTTCACATTTCCACATAGTTTAACCATGGGAAAGTCTGGGGTAAAGTATACTTTCATGTAAAATATTAATGTAAATGATTTCTATAGTTATTTTAAATGTGGAACAAAATAAAACTGTTACAACATTAATAACTTAATTTTAATTTAATACGTAATTATTTTGAATACATATCGTATTAAATTTAAATTATTTTTCTGATGTAATAATAAACTTAAAAAATTATGTATAGAATTCATTAAAGGTAATTTAATTATATTTTATAAAAATATTTTTATATTCATTTCTACATTTAAAAAGGTTATTGAAATATGTTAAAATTATTTTCTATGGAGTTTTATTTTAAATCTCTACCACCATTATTTTCTATGGGAGGGCATTGTAGTACCAGTAGTTGGCTATGTATGGTGCTGGACTTACTCCAGCTCTGAGCTGCAGTACATTTATATCTGTTTCCTGTCTTTTCTGGCTGTAGTAACTTTAGAAGTGCAGTTAGTGAATAGGAATTGGCTTGGACTTTTGTGGGTGGGTGAATGTCCTCCCTAAACCCATCATTACACATTCCTTAGCCCCTCCATACTCCTCATTTCACCCCTCCCTTTAATAGTAGGTATTTATCATTTTCGAGGCACTCCTCCCTGTCCCTTTCTTATTTACAACTAAAACATTTACATACCTGTGCAGTGACTCCGCAGTCGAAGCAGAGAACTTCAGCACATAAAAAGATAGGAGAGGTGGAGACTGAAACACTGCATAGTAGTTTGTGAGTATCAATTTTTTGTGTGTTAGTAGTACTCAAACAGTACTACTAAACGTACTACAAAATGAAGTTTCTGGATAGGTCCCATTGGTTTTACTTTTCCTCACAACATTTAACCTTTGTTTATTTATATCTTATTTGATCTTCTTTCAACATATGCCTTTTCACTCAATACTGGTTTACAAAGCTTATAAGCATTGGCAAGGCAATAGGTCTTGCCTTAAATATGCTTATTATTTCTATGTTTACCTTACTGATTTGATTAAATGCTGTGGAGGCCATGAGAGGACCTTTATTTTAGGATAGAAAAGAACATAGAATTTGAAAATGTAAAAGTGCTAAAATAAAGTTTAGAAGTAAATGCATAACTTTGTGGGCCAAGGAATGATGAAAATTAATCTTTACCGCAGGAAGATGAAAAAAAACATATACAATAGGAAAGTAGATGGGTAATAAAATGAACAAAAAGGCTGGGTCTGTACTGAAAGAAAAGCATTAGAAAGTGGTTGGGAAAGGCGCATAGTTTTAATGTAGAATGTAAAAATGCCCAATTTTCTTGGTGTGTTTTTAAATAATTAAAAAAGGTATCTGGATGTGTTGACAGGAGGGTGGATCAGGAAGGTCAAAAAGGGTGCCTATTTGGTGTTATAAAGTAGCAAACAGACAAGAAGACGATGAAAGCCATTAGCCAGCCTGACAGTAAAATGGCAATAGGTGAATGTATCAAAGCAGAAATGAAAGGCAGAGCACTTGAATCTGTTGCACTGGCAAGGCACACAGCATAGGGTAGAACTAAAAAAAGAATGAAATAGTTATATTTATTAGATTGGATGCCAAAGGAACAGATTGAAATCAGTGTTAGTGGAGAAACATGGCTTAGGCATTGAAGATGTAAAGTAGGAGCAGGAATTGAAATCAAAATATAAAGAAAATATATGTGAAGAATCAAAAATAGAGAGGAAAGTTTAATGGCTCCTACAAACAAAAGAAATATATGTTAGGTGTGAAGTGAATTAAGTTTATTGAAAAGTAGTGAAACAGTGAATGTTTGTTGTCAAGAAAAGGTGGATTTCTTGTATTTAATGTCATGGCTTTGTAAATGCAAAATTGTTTGCACTGTCTTTCTGTTTTGGAGGAAATGCGATGTGGGTAGCAAAGCGCTAAAGCATTAAAGTGAAAACTCAATGACATTGAAATTCGATGAAAACAATGTTGAACAGAGTATAACTTCACACTTTTGTGAAGCCACAAAGGTGAAGGCTGTACATGAAAGCATAATTACATAATGAGTAAAACACAAAACTATACAGTAATACATGTAAATGCTTTTGCTCAGCTAATACATGCATTATGAAAACTAGTGCCTTAAAAGTTCTACCAACATTGATTTATGGCCAAATATAACATCAAATCCTATGCACACACAACAGAGTAAAAGGTAGTGATGAAACACTGTTCCTTGTAGTTCAGAAATGAAGACGTAGTCAATAGACGCTGTGGTTCATTTTAATGTGGTAGTCCTTTGCATAACCAGCCAACATGTGTTTTGTCTTTGGGTATTGACCCTCGCAAGTGTGCACTTTCTTTTATTTTTCGTCCTGTTTTTGTCATCCTCTCTTTACTAAATTTGTTTTTTATTCCTTGTCCCCTAATGAATATTTTCATTATTCTTAGCACCTCATACCCGAGGTGAAACTTGGTAGATATTGATATGATATACATTTGGGTTCAGAGTTTCGTTATAATCAAAAACTGTATAAAATGTTTGATTGCTCTTTGCTGGGGTGTTGTTCTTCTCAATTTTCTTAATTTGCTGTTTGCGCTAACGACTTTAAGTTCTGGGAACAACAAGTAGTGTTACTGTCTATACTTATGTGTAAGGAAGTATGTTGTTGTATGTCCATACATTGTCGGTGCATACTTCTTGTGACATGTCTGTTTTTGCGTGTTGTTCTCCAGCCCTGAAGAAGTCAAGGGTGTCAATGATAATGATAATTAGGTAATACACTTCACAAATTAGCCTTAAAGTATGAAACACAGCAAATGTTTGAACATTCTGCATGCAAAATAAACAAGCAGTCGATAAACAAAATTAAGCAGTAGCAGGTTATCTCAATTATACTAAATTCATTTTGTTACTAGTTATTGATATTGAGATAACTCTATAGGGAAATATACTGACTGTAAAACTATCCGGCAGTTTACTCCTTGATGCATAAGCCCAACAGGCAATGTGTACTGAGGGCTCTGCACTGTATATCACTTGCTGCTATAAAGTAAAATACTATGCTAATGCATTAGTAAACATTTATAATGCTTTGTGGTTATTACAATACATGCTCAAGGAAGCACATAAAGGCCACATAGAGACATTCTGTGTTGGTTTTCTTCAGATACTCAAAAGTTTTGCCTTTTTCTAATAGAATGCGAGGGTGGAAATAAATAGGAGTTTGTATTTTTATTTATAGCTCTTCATATAACAGTTAAATCCCCTAAATAATATATACTATTAACCAAATGCCATTCTACCACCATGGGCAGGATGAAAAGCCAAATCTGCCTCACCAGATTCATAGCTGTCAGTAGAATGTTTGAGCATTGTGCTTTCAACTAGCTGTGACATGCAAATAATCTCCTCAGCTACTGACAATTAGAATAGCTGTAAACAGACTACCTGTTCGTATATAAATACAGAAATACAGCCTATTAATGATTTACTATTGTTACATTATCCAATAACACCAGTCACTGGGATGTAGTTACCAAAACAGAACTGAAAACATATGCCTGGACGAAGTCCGGATTGGTAGGACATCATCCGTCTCCCATGGGGCATTTTTCCTTTTGGACAAATGACCATTAAACAAGATAGGTACATTTAAATGAACACCTGTTGCATACTATAATCAAAAACTGAAATGCTACAGACTGAAATGCACTCTAGTGGTTTTAATACAATCCCTCAACGCAGCAGCATCAGGGGCAGCTCCTCCGCTAAGGCGGTTAAGGGCCGCCCCATTGCTCTCAGAGCAGTGGAAAAGGTAAAAATAAAATGATAATAACACGGTTATTATCATTTTATTTTTTTGTTGCTGCGGGCTGGGTTTGGACGGTTGGGGCTTGTGGCTCAGGGAGGAGGAGTGGACCGGGCACACTAAGGGCCTCATTTCGATGTCAGTCAGAAAGGCTCCGAATGGCAGTCATATTTCCCTAACCCGAGTCGAAACCCATGTTTCTGACCAACTCGGAAACATTTCGGACTGACCGATTACGATGGTAGGTAACAGTTCGGTCTGTCCGACTCGGCTACAACCTGTATTTGGAGGCTCCAAGTCGTTCTGAGCCAAATCAAACAGCTCTATGAACCTCGTTTCCTACCGGCGTATTACGATGTCGGATTCGGATAGCCTTTCTGAATTGGTCTGTTTGACACGGAATGGCTGTAGGAAACTGACTTTGGGAACCCATAGCAGACTCCTCTTCACCCAGAGGCCTCCGGTTGGGCCCGTTGGGGTATGCATGGGACCCCTATTTACAACCATGCACAGTATGGGAAGCACTATGGGGTGCCCGCCACAGGGTACAGGGTTTTCCTCAACCACTCCTTTCTTCAATGGGAGCCTGTGTTGTCGATCGGAAGTATTAAATCCCGGTTGCCATTTGACCCCATTCCCCACCCTACATCTTATTACAGGGAGGAGATACTATCTCAACAACAGCCACAGAGCTACTTAATCTCTCTCTCAGATAGGGGATAGTGCCGAAATCTTGGAAACATTCCATAGTTCACCCTCTGATCAAAAAGCCTCACTTAGACCCAAAAGACCTATGGAATTTCCACCCCATATCACTTCTCCTCATTTTGGGAAAGATGGCTGAAAAACATGTTAACCACACGCTGTCACAGTTCTTAGAGAACAATGAGATTCTCCATCAGACCAAAATGAGCTTCAGACCAGTACACTGCACTGAAACCGCCCTACTGCTTGTCACAGAGAAATTGAAGAGCATCTTTGACCAAGATGGCGAGGCTGCCATCCTGCTGCTCAATCTAAACGCAGCGTTCGACACAGTGGATCATGAGACTCTCTCCCTCAGGCTAGAGGGAGCAGGGATTCAAGGTCAAGCACTAAGGTGGATAGTGTCGTTCTCGAAGGACAGAAGGCGGACACTTTTCGGACAAATTCATGGTCTCATTTGGGGTACCACAGGGCTCCTACCTTAGCCCAACATTGTTCAATTTATATATGCAACCGCTGGCCAATATTGTCCAGGAATTTGGGATGTCAAGTATAACATATGCAGATGATACCCAACTGGTGGTTTCAGTGACAGAGGACCCCGATGCTTGACAACAAGTTAACAGAGCAAATCACGATGAAATGGGCAAAAGACCTAGGACTTCCCCGGAACATAGGAACTCCATTAAAACTTAGGAATGTGGTTAGACTGCAACTTCACAATGGAGTCCCAAGCCAGGAAACTAGCAGCCACCTGTTTCGGAATCCTCAGGATGCTCCGAAAAATCATGGACCTCATTCCAGAGGAGACCCAGAGAACCGTGGTACAGGCGCTGGTGGTCTTGCGTCTCGATTACAGAAACTCTCTCTTCCTGGGTTCACCAAAATATGTGTTGAATAGACTACAGGTGGTGCAGAATGCGGCAGCCAGGCTACATAGAAAGACACCTAGACATGAATCAGCGCAAAAGGCACTGAAGTCGCTCCACTGACTGCCAGTCCAAGCCAGGATTAAGTTTAAAACACTGTACATAGAACATATGGCCTTAAAGGGAAAAGGACCAACCCTACTTAGAACCCTGATCACACCCTACACACAAGAAAGAACCTTAAGATATTCCACAGAACACCTGGCTAAAACCACCAGGGTTAGGAGAGCCAGATGGGAAGGAAGATCATTTTCGCATATAGTGCCGAAACTCTGGAACTCTATGCCCATAAATCTAAGACTTACCATGAACGAGTTGGCCTTCAGAAAGAAACTGAAGACCTGGCTTTTCCCAGGTTGAGTCCCAGTCCATGCTCACTCATGCTCCACAGCGCTGGGAAGCCCAAGGGCAGCTACGTGCTCTATAAAACTCACTAACATAAACAAACACAGGCTCCCATTGAAGTCAATGGGAGCCTGACTGAACGGTGATCGGAACCATCGTAATTGGTCGGTTGGACTCCCCGAACATGAGTCGGTCAGGAACAATTCCGACCAGGAGTCGGTCGGAATGCTTTCCGACCGACTTTTTATGGAGGCCCCAAGTGCACATAACGACTTGGCCGCCCATCTTGGCCTAACCGTCATGTGTACTTTGCATGTTCCCCAAAAGGCTGCATTACACAGCCTGGTGGAGAGCATGCCCAGGCCCCCATTTCCCATCTGAGCACCGATCCAAGGTGCTCAGACTAATCACAATGCTGCATAGCAGTGTTGTGATTGGCTATGGGGAGTCAATCATAACGCTGCATTGCAGCATTGTGATTAGCTTTGGGGAACCTGTGTGCTTCTGTACTTTTCAGCAACGACTGAGGAGAGAAGGAGGCAACTGCATCACAAGTAGGTAAGTGTTTTTAAAAAAAATATTTAAGTCCTAGACCACGCCCTTTCTCCTGCTAGCCACCACTGAGCAGGATGTGACTCATTTTCTGAGCAAACCTACCACCTCCAGGTTTTTGTCTTAAGCGCATGCAACTACAGCCAGGTTTTTAAAGGTGGGCCTCAAACGAAAGTGGGCATGTCCTTGATGTTGACCATACGTCGACATTTTGTTATCTAGGGGGAGGGGCAATCTAATTTTATGTATAATTGTTGAGCATGTAACAGAGGGGAAAACCATCTGTCACGATTTAAAAAAGCCAAGCAGAACTTTAGGCCTGTGCCTCCCAAACTCCTAGCAACGACGTTGAGGTTCCGTATATTCTCATTCCCTTTGGCCGTCCAGCGTGCTGGAAAATGTGCAGCTTAAAGTAGGCAGGAGGCGGATCATTTGGGGTTGCTGCTGCCAGGCTCTGGAACACTCTGACTTTTGAACTAAGACAAATCAATGAACTCCTTCCGTTCAGAAAGAATTTAAAAACATGGTTATTCCCCAAGAATTAATTTGAGCATAGGGAATCTTTCGCTGCAATGCCCAACTGAGTTTTCGAGCGCCAAGATGCCTGTCAGGTGATAGAGCGCTATAGAAATTAAATAAATAAATAAATAAATAAATACAACTTTAAGCCTCTATGATGGCCACAATATAATTTCTTTGAAAGTTGTAAGTGCATTAAGCGCTCGCTTGGACCATCACTGGGAAGTCCTTGCACCTCCTACCTATAGTACAATTCACCACACGTGAGCAATACAGCCCTAAAAGGATACAGGCCACTTTAAACTCCCCTGCATTGATGTAAATGAACTTGCTGATATATGATTCAGCAATTTGTTATCAGCAGAGATAATGTTTGTCTTTTAAAAGTGCTGCATTTACCCACTTCACTGACACTTCACTCAGACACAAAACACTTATTGACAGCAGCGGAACAGTACCTACGCTGTTGCACATACCTAAGGCTGCCTTGCTGCCCTAATGAGAACCAGTACTCTCTTCAGCCACAGGAAAGTTCTGGTAATCCAGAGGAGAATATTTAGAAGTGCCAGTATTCAGTACCTGTGAGTACCGGCTCATTTAAAGCACTGCTGTTTAGTAAAGTAAAATGTTGATTTAGCAGGAGGTAACAAAGCATATTGAAAAGGAGCTTGAAACAGGCAGCTAATATATTTTAGAATAGTATGGTGAAGGAAACATTTGAAATCAGACGGAAAAAGGTGTGATTTTTAATGTAAAACTTTAATGTTTTTGTAGCAGTAAACCATGGGCATTTGGCTGTACGATTTTATGGAGGGGGATACATGTGACACCATCCCGGAAAGGGGATAACATAGAGCACTGTAAAAATCAAAAAAGAAATATACATCCAAAAGCTTTTGGCCTGTTTGGAGGAGGACACGAAAATATTATGGAAAAGCTATTACTTAGAATGTTAAAAGTTAAATTAACAGGAGGAGAAGCAAAATATAATAAAGAGTGATTGCTAGGAAAAGTAGCGTTGGGAAAACAATGATACACACAGCACAGAGACAAGAGGGAGTAACAAAAAAGGAGAGCTGAAAAACACATGCACTCATATGCAATAATTAAGCTACAAGATGAAAATAGTTACAGAAAATTCATCGGAGAAAGAAAGAAAAAACAGCCCATCACAGAGATGCTTAACAGTCTGTGCTCCATGGGAGAGGCAAAAAGAAGATAGACAAGCCTAAAGAAGGAAAGCCATACAAGAAAAAGCTAGCAAATGAGTGTGACAGTATAGCCTGCCTATGGAAAGCAATAGGAGGGAATTTAACACAGGTATGCTCTTGGGAAGCCCACAATATGTCTTTGCAGTAGGCTCGACCTAAAAATTAGTTGGTGGCCATCAGTGGTGCTGCTGGTACACTGATACTAGAGTCAAGCGATGCGATGGGCCCCTCTTAACTGGTTGCTATTTTGTGCTACTATGGGTGCTGTCTTTAGGTTCAGGCCTACCTACAGCAGTTCCAGCGACAAACATGATGCTACAGATCTGGTCATGGGCTAGCATGGTGTGAGCATGTGAGATGTGTACCCACACAGTCTGGGATGGACCCAATGCTTTTTATTTTGTGCCAGTGGTTGCAGTTCATTGGTGCTTATTTTTGTGGAACAGGACGTTTATTTCATGACCCAAAGTAGGAGGAAGAAAGACATAAAAGGAGAAGGAAGAAGATTGAGAAAGACAGGTAAACAGTGACAAAGGGGAAAACGGTGGTGAAAAGTGTTGTAGTTCCACTGGGCCCATTTTCCTTGTTGCACTTTATCTCTTTTCACTACACCTCAGATTCCTTTACTTGGTCCTCCGATGGATCTTGAGAGGGGTCAGATATAGGGAATCCAATCCAGTTATCCAATGAGGACCATATATTGGGTAACTGACCTACAAACCTTTGTTGAGTTTGTTGAGTTTGTATGACTGAAGAAATGTTAGAAACCTAACAAAAAAAAAAATCCTGGTAAAGCAAGATGGCAGTGTAAAGACGCCACGGAGAGGACGCTCCTGTTAGAACCCCTGCCCTCGACTATACTGATGGCTGACTTCGTGGGAAAGCTGTGTTAATCATTGCAAACTAGAGTTCGTCGCCGGCACTGAAAGCTCTGATGCTCTGATGCTTTGACGCCGATGCCTGCCTGCTGAGGAGAGAATTACACACTAGCAGCAGTAGCAGCAATACGAGCAGAAACTAATACGCCGCAGCTGAAGTAATCTGTGGAGCTGCGAGGCGCTGTGTGAGGCGCTGTGAGACGCGATACTGAGGGTCTCTACGTCTCCGTTGAACGCGCTGGGACTGAAAGCACTGAATGCACCTGGATATTGGGAAGCTGCAGAATACGGCGAATACGGCGAATTCGGGACTTTTTGAGGCTTGGGGGCTCTTGGGCTCGAGGGCTCGGAAAAGCTCCGCGGCTCTGCAGAGGCTCAGGAAGAGCTTGACGGCGATTGCGTGTGCAGGTGCTGGTGCTGCTGCGAGTTGGATCAAGAGACGGGGGTCAGAAGGTAGGAGCTGGGAGCCGGGAGCTGGGAGCTGCGAGCTGGGAGACAGGAACCAGGAGTCAGGTGCATGGGAGCTGGGAACCGGGAGCCGGGGACTCAAACTGAAACTGTGAAACTGTGAAGTGAAGTGAAAATTGCGAGCTACAATGCAATATCACTATTAAACGGATACTAAACTATATTGTGGCACTGCATTACCACTGTTACTGCGGCTCTGATATTTTAAAAAAGGCAGTGCTGTTGGAATTTTGGAGATTTCGGAGTCAGTCTGAGCCCGAGTTTTTGAGTTTTGAAGTCGGGGACTGAAACTGTATAGTGAGAGCCATGAGCTGGACATACTAGGCGATACAACTGCAATATCAATACTAAATTACACTACTACTACTCTATATTGCTATATTGTTGCACTGCACTGTCACAGTCACTGTTACTACAGTTCTGATATTTTAAAGGCAGTGCTGTTGGAATTTTGGAGATTTCGGAAAAGACGGGGGGGGGAAAAAAAGCGCTGCCCACTGCCGGGAGAAGGGAGTAGGGAGAGAAACAGTGCTCATGGCGCCCCAGCTTATTAAGACCAGAGTGATCAGAGGCACCCTTGGAAGGGAGGAGTGGACGAGGCGAGTTCACCAACGCTCAAACCGATTTCACCAGCAGTAGTAGCAAGGATTCCCCGACTGACGGAGAAACCAACGGGCAAACAACTAGCCGCTCAACCTCCTTCACTTATCCTAAATACTCCTCTAAAGGGCAACATAACAACAGCAACTACTAAAAAGAAAGACAAGCAAAAGGATACAGACGAAGGCGTAGTGGTGTTTGTTGAAATGTCTGTAGATAAAACTACTGATAACAATAATTTGAATAATCCTGGACTCAATAATTTGGTTTTAACTGATCAGATTAATATAGACAACTTAACTAAAACCGCCACACCGGCCTCACTAATCTCAGGATCGACCCTAGCTGAGGAGAGAGCTGATGAGAGAGCTAATAGTCAGTGTGATAAACATTGTGATGGCGAGGATAGAAACGAAGACACTGAGATTGAGATACTTCCAGAGGCTAACATTGACGATGAGGAATATGAGGAGTTAGTGGAAGGAGGAGATACTGACGACGCAGATAAGGATACAGAATACAATTCTGCGCAATTAAAGTCTAGCAGATCCTCTGCTTTTAAAAAAAGAGGGAAAGCAAAAAATAAAGCAAAAAAAGGGGGGAGAAATATGAACCCTGCTGCTTTATTAACTACATTAATACCAACTATCAGTGGAGGGAAACTGATTACGGATCAGATCCCGCTGAGTAAGTGGGTCCAAATAAAAAAAAGAGGGCCTAAAAATCTGCCATTAGATGTTCCCGAAAGCAATCATATTGCAGGGAAGAGCTTCAAAACAAACTTAATAAATTCGCAAGTTGTTCTACCCGAGAGTTCTGATTTAATAGGACTAGACTTGGAAAATTTGCCTACTACAGCTACCCCTCCTGCTTCTCCGGCTTCACCTGCTCCCGTAAATACACTATCTACTGGGAACCTAAGGGATGGCACTACCGGATCCGTTAAATTGAGTCAAAACGATAAATCCCTCGTCTCTCCATCTCCCCATAGTGAGGTAACGGTACCATTTAATATCTCTACTTCACCTCCACTGATCTCTACGAATGCATCGACTTCTGCTAACGTCTCATCTTTGGACTTAATTTTGAAAACATTAATGGCCCATCGTCAAGAGGTACAAGAACAGTTTTCAAAACTAAGGGAAGATAATAGTAAAATACAAAGCTGCCTTCAGGAAGTCACTAGCAAACTGAGTGGAGTAACAAAAGAAATTGAGGAACTACAGCAAAGAGTAGTAGATGTGGAGGAAACCTTAGCCACTACTACGGTCGCATCAGATCGACACAACGAAGAAATAGAGAGTTTGCAGAATAAAGTGGAGGATTTGGAAAACAGGCAAAGACGCCAAAATGTGAGACTCTTTGGAATACCCGAAGGTTCGGAGGGAGCAGATGCAAGGGCATACATTGTAAAAATGTTACAGAGGGCATTCCCGGATCTGTCTGATTGGGACTGGGATTCTCAACTTCAACGGGCACATAGACTTCCTATCATCCCTAGATCTCAAGAAAACAAATATCCACGGCCTTTTTTAATCTACTTTGGTAATTTTTTGCTGCGACAAGCTGTCTCTATAAAAGCCAGACCAAATACCCCAGTGACAATTGACAATCTAACTTTTTTTGTAAAATCAGACCTCAGTAAGGCTACTATGGAAAAAAGGTGGGGGCTACGTAAACTGATCGATCCCTCTAAGTCTCGTGGAGCAACGGTTTATCTTCAAGAACCCGCCTGCCTCAAAGTTATAAAGTCCGGACACAATCACTTTTTTCACGATGTTAAAGAGGCGGAACAATATCTTTCTAAAATGGACTCTTAACCTTAATTAAGAAAAATAATGGGAAAGAAGGGAAAGGGTGGGAAAAACAAGATTCACAGGAGCAAGCTATCATGGATGCTACAGTCATCAAGAATTGACTAAGATAATTTTTCAGTTCTCAGTTATGTTTATACTCTTAAATGGGCTATAGGTGCTTTATCTTTTCTTTTTGTATGAGAATAATACAACAGTAAGACATGCTTTACTATTAAAGACGTTATTCAGAGGAAAATCAAATGCATAAAAAGAAGAAATGTCTAAAATTAGACTACTAGTTTGGAATGTTGCTGGTCTCAACCGCAAGCAGAAAAGGAAATTAGTACAAGAGGAAGTACACATGTATAAACCACATTTTGCGCTTATGACAGAAACCCACATTAGCTATCAAGACAGAAAACTGCTATCTCAAATAGGGTACGAGTTGGTGGTATGTACAACTTTGGGCGCCTCCATTAGGGGGGTGGCCATTTTAAAACAGAAACGACTGGGGATTGATATCCTTAAAACTGCTTCGGATACACGGGGGAGGTGGGTAATTGCTCAGATTCAAACTGATCTTAAGAAAATTGTTATGTGTGTAGTATATGGGCCTAATATAGATGATCCTAAGGTGTATGAGCAGCTAAGTATTGAGTTATTAGAGTGGGAGGGGGAGGTGTTGGTTATGGGGGACTTTAATTGTGTTATTGATTATAAAATAGATTCTACGGGACATGGCACTCATACTAGAATGCGTAAGGTTAGATCTGCAATTTTGGAACTTGGCAGACTGCTCAATCTGAAGGATGTATGGCGCTCTAAATACCCTAATATAGCGGGACATACATACTACTCGGTGCCACATAGATCCTGTTCTAGAATCGATATGGTCTGGGCATCTGACCAAATAGCTGGCAATTGTAATATTGAATTGTGTCCGAAGATAACATCTGACCATTTGAATGTGAAATAAGTAATCAGAGGCGGGACACACAATATTTCTCATTTCCTAGATACCTATTTATCGACTCTCGTTTTGTGTCATTATTAAAAGAACACATTAAGGGATTTATTGAGCTTAATTTGAATTCAGCTACGATTAATGCAGTTTGGGATTCTTGCAAATGTAGCATAAGGGGTTTTGTTCAGCAATATATTTTTGGAAAAAACGCTGAGAACCGCAGAGCTACTAAAGCAATCACCTCTAAGATACTGCAAGTCGAACAGCAATTGGTAGAAGCTACTTTACAAGCTAAAACAAATATTGGTGAGTTAAGATTAGAGCTGCTAA